>NW_020664582.1:10599690-10890172 GCF_002925995.2 Terrapene triunguis
TGCCGAACGTTGCCGACCCCTGTTTTAGAATGTCAGCTGAAGAAACTGGAGTTAGCTTTCTTTAAAGCACCATCTACATTTATATTCCTATGGAAACCCTTAATAGATAGACTCCACACTGATATTAAACTAGAAGCCCAAGTGTATCAAGTTCAGTGGGTGTGGTCACAATTAGCTAAACACCTGACTTTCTGTGACAAATGGCTCCTACTCCTTTATATTGGATGATAATCTTTTAATGGCCCCTCAGTAACAAACCAGGGTTCCCTGCTGTCCAGAAAGTGATATAATCATGTTAATAATACAAAGAACTGATACCATCAGGCTTGCCTGGAAGGATTGTTTGTCCCAGCAAGTGTATTTAGTAAGAAAGACTAATAACAGGAACATACCAGGAGTGAATAATTGGAACTTCACTTTAAGGTTAACCATACACAGTAAAAAAATTAATGATTTTTGAAATACAGAGTAAGACACTAAACAGAATTTAAACCACAAACCTGTAAGAGAAGGGATTCTCTGGAGATGCTGCATACAGATATAAAAGTCATATATATACTTGGCATGATAAAAACTGTTTGGGGATCTTTAAATAAGATTTTTCAAATTAAATACTGTAAACAACTATTTTTTAGGAAAACATTAATAGCCTTTCCTTGATTATTTAAAATATATCTACTCTGTAAGGATGCATTTCAGTATTACTTTAAAAACTGCCATGAGGCACAGATGGGTATAGAGTACAAAGTTAGTTCCATTTTACAAACCATAAAGACTTTTTCTGACAGTGTTTTAAAGATCAAACAAGTCGCTTTGGGCTGAACTTCAGAATGTTGCCAACAAAATGGAGGGGTTTTTCCAGTGATAGTATCGTATTTGCTATGGCCATCACTTGATCTCATTGTTAAATTGGATCTGCCCATTACATTAATTGCAACCTGTGTTCAGGCACTTTGAAGAAAGAGAGATTGAAATTTAAGATTAGAACTAATGCTGTAAATCAAAAGCATATATATAGTTTTGTTTGGAAAGAATATTTGAATTAAAATGGTGAACCTGGTTTGGAATTTTTGAGAATAATAACTCTATATAAAATATTGTTTGAGGTACACATCCAATAATATTTTACACTTTTATCTAAGAATCTCAAGGCACTTCACAAACATGGATTAAGCCTCTTGAAACCCTTATGAGATAGATATTGTTATCCCCACTTTACAGATGGGGAATCTGAGACACAGAAAGATTGTGACTTTTCCGAAGTAAAAGTAGGCAGCAGAGTTGGATGTGTCCTGACTTCCAGTCATGTGTTCTAATAATAAATCACACTTCTCTGTAAATAATGTGAAACTAAACTACTCAGCTTTACCTTCCTTGTAATTTTCATTATTTAATCTTGGTCTGAAACAAACTCCCAAATCAAAACACTACCTAATTTTGGAATAGATTAAAACCTTTCATTTGGTCCCTAAAATGTATTTTAATAATGGACAATAACATGATCTCAGATTAGAACCCTCAAATTCTGAGTTGGTATCAAAATCCAAATGTTGTGACTAGGGCCCCTCTGTTGTAATTTGTCTTCATACTATTCCTAAAGTAAATGTTTACAGATTACACAGCCATGCTTCAGAATGATCTCTTCCTCATTGTATTTTATACCTTTCCAGACATGCATAGCCTTATCTGTTACATTGTAGGTGTATTTTTATATATTTTTAAATTATTGCAGCAAAATAATTTGTGGTTGAAGATCTAGCTTTAGATTTACAATAAAATCGAAGGAAATACATAGATTATAGATAGTTAATCTATGTATTCCCTTCGATTTTATTGTAAATCTAAATTGTAATCTATATATATAATCTATTGTAATCTACGTGGTGGAGAATGCGGGCAGGCACTTGGCCCCTGGAACTGAAAGGAAATTGAGGTAGCAAAAGAGAAAACAAAAGCAGCTATAGAAACAGCTATAGAAACAGAAGTGTTAGCTAGCAAGGTTTATCTGATGGAACCCTCTCTTGCTTTTTTTACTATGAAGAAACCGGATGGAGGAGATTGCCTGCCTGTTGGTGACACAACAGTAACTGACCCCCGTACTTCTCCTGGGTGAACAAAATCAGCTGGAGGCCCAATGCCAGCAACAAAAGCGGTTCCTGAAGTACCTTGAAAAGTGGGCTCCAGGGAGTCTTGCTGGTCCTTAAGAGGATAGCTCAGGTAGGCCTGATCCTGGGTTGGTGAAGTTGACCTGTGAGGCGTTCCTCCACACCTTTGTGCAAGTGGCCTGTGCTGCTACTTGGCAGGAGTCAACTTGGATGGCCAGAGTGGCATAATTTCTGTTTTGAGAGGCAGAGGCAACATAACAAGCCTTGAACAACAAGTGGTCTAGCTCATATCGTGAGGTAACAGCTGCCAGACTGAGACTGACTCTGAAGGAATGTTGTCACTGGTTTTGGGTTAAATTGTTTCCACAGGGAGTACACCTATGTGTAAGTGGTGTAACAGTTGTGGCTTTGAAGATAAATTCCAAGGGTTGTGAATTCCTGCAAAACACACTGCAAGAACCTTTTACATTAAATTCTATGGGAAAAAACCAGTTAAATGGGACATTTTGCATAGCTCGAAGAGTAAGCCCTGATTTAAACCACAAGAGAAGCCACTAATTACTGGTGAGTGAGAAGATGAGGAAATCCTGATTTTATGTGATATATGTTGGTGACAGAGGTAATGACACAGGTAGACATGCCCATTGACTCATTAAATTGAATGGTGAGACATTGCTAGACCTTAATTTTCCCTGTGTCTATACATGGACAGCTAGTTATGACAATATTTGTGTTACAAGAATTTATTCCCTATCTAGAGCTAGGTGAGTATTAATCCCATAGACCAGGTCAATGTAGGCATCTCTGAGCAGACTCTCTGACGTCTCTGTATTATTTCACCATACCAAGATGAATACACCACAGTGGGTGGGGTGACATTTCTGTCTCATGCCAACGCCCATTTCTGCGGTGCATCAGCCAGAGGAGGCATACATTTGCCATTCTCTGTTCCGCTGCTGAGTCTCGTCCTGTAAGGGGCACCAGTAGCAGGGACTAATATATGCTTTCAAGCAGGACACAATGTAGCAGTTAGAGAGACAGAGGCTTTCCAAAAGATAACATTTATGAATATTTTAAAGATACCAAGAGTGGCCTTCCTGAAAACAAGAGCATCGCTTTACAACAAAACCATTATGTCCCACCTATTGATGAAGAGATGTTATAGGGTAAAAATTGTTGGCCATAATTAAAAAGCATGGAAAATGAAATGGAAAAGACGGATGATGGTCCTGTTGCTAAGCCACAGTACTCAGTGAGCTTTGTAGCACCACAGAGGATTGGCAAATCCAGATTCTAGCAAACTAAGAAGGGGAATGAGTTCCAACATTGAGGACCTGCAAATGGACCCAGTCTTGTGCAGTCTTCACTCAGCCTAGTGGAATTTTTGACCGAAGTGAGCTCATTTTCAAGTTCATAAAGAATGCACAATCACAGTACTTTCAAGATGTTTTGCATTTTGGTACAAATATTTCTATTCCACAGTGGTTATAGCCAAGGCTAGTGAGCCCTTGCTATGTCATAAATGGCTCATGCAAACAAGAGTGTATTTCTTTCTTTCTTTGCCTTGATTGAACAGCTTGCATTTTGTGGCTAGGATCTTCTGGTTATTTTTTTATTTTTAATCACATGGTGATTCAGAATCTGCAAATTGTCTTTAAAGCTAAAAGACAAAGGTCCAGCTACAAATAGTGTTTCATTAGCTTATCAGTCCTATTTTATTGTTCTTGCACTAGCAAAGGACTTTATATAAACTTTGAAGTACACCTTTGAAGTACAACTTTATCTAGCATCTGTAAATCTGGCTCATATGGTGAGTCACCATTCATCTCCTGTCTCCTTTGTACTTTGGTGTTGTGGTAAGCTCTTTTCTGCTACATTGCAAAGTTCAACCTCCTTTGGCACCAGTACTGTGGAATGTCATTCCTACAAATGTTGGAAGTATGTATTTATTTATTTATTGGTGACACCGTGAGATCTGGAAGCAAACATAGTGTCCTTGTCAAAGCTTTTCATGTTTAGTATAAACTGTGGACATTTATTTCCATACATTAAGAAATTCACTTAGTACATTCAGACATCTATCTACAGTTCTTATAAGGAACTAAAATCCCAACATGAGATGATATATACTATTTAAATAAGTTGCTGGTGGAAGTTCTCTTTCAATTATGCTTAAAAGAGCACTGTCAATGAATTTTAGGCCAAAACATAAACTTGTCAAAAAATGAGGGGAAAGGTGGGGGCATAGAAGATCTAACATGAATTAAAATTTCATTTAACATTTCTATTAGCTGTGGGTGTGACCTATGATGGGGTATACTTGTGTCAGTTGTGCTTATTTTGCATGTTACATTATAGTACATGTTAGTATCCAGATTTATATAATTTGTGTATGTTGTTGTACCTTTCTGCTTCCTAATTTAAGAGCCCGTGTACTTACCTCAGAGCAATAGCCTCAGTAAAATCAAGTTCAGTATGTTTCAGCCATACAATTTTGCTGCCATCTCTGGCTTTGCTGAGAAAATTGGTGGTGCTCAACTTAGTTGCAAGAAGCAAATACCATATCATGAACTTTCAACTGACATTTGGGATGACTAGATCAGTTTAGTAGGTAAAATATTTTTCAGTGGACTACCAGACCAATCAAAAAACTATCATAGGGACAAAAACAATGTATCTTATATTTAACCATTCCCTGCAATAGCATACCTGCCAATATCCTCCAACAGAAAAAAGTAGATTTCAGATTTACCTGCACATTCATTTATTTCCATACATTAAGGCACTGGTTCCCATTTTAAAGCATAGCTGTAACAAATCCCAGTATAGAGAGATAACTGCATGTGTTTGTGAGGAGACTGCAGTGTTTGATAGGTGCAATATACAGTCTGTAATTCCAATACATAAGTAAAAATGAAAATCTTCCATTGCATATTTCCAAAATTATTCCTACTGCCTTCACACTTTTTAGTTTTATAAAATAAAGTTAACACTATCAGTGACATGCAAAGCTCTATTAATAAAAAGTACAGTAAAACCACATACATGCACACACATATCCTGGTTTTTAAACTAGTTAGGCATTCAGTTCTACTTGTAAAATCTATGTGCAATTATGCTGGTAATTTGGGCATGCAAATACTATGGATGTATATGTAAATTAGGTAATCGTAGCCTCAAATGGCTAATTAAGGTCATTTGTGGGCACAGGTACCTGATTTACATAATAAAATCACTCAGTTGTGGAGCTAGCTTGTTTAAAAATCAGACACCCAGTGTCTGGATAGATAATTCCGTAATCCTAGCGTTATATCTCTGATCGCATGACAAGTGAAGTTCAACGTAATCTGAACTTTCTGAATAAAAGTTAGAAAACAAGGAAGTACAAGTCTTCCTTGTATTTCAGTGACATTTTTTCCAGTCAAATGTACACATTTAACAAGCACATGAATTATAAATCATTTTAGTCAGAAAGAGGTGAACCACAGCAGGTTGGCCAGATTGTTATAAACAGTGATGCATCATTAATTGTTTGTCATAAGAAAGAAGGTAGTGTAACATTTACTAGTATGGGAGGAAAAAGTTTTGGAGGCAAATAATTCAAAGCACGTTAGCGTGAGGTAGTAGTAATATCAGGCTAATATCACAGCATTCTTAATCCATAGTTATCCCAGATTTGGATTGAAGTACCTTCTGGGTTGTTTCACACCCGCCCCCATCCTTTTTTTTTTCCCAGATCCTTTTCATATTCTACTGTTTACCTTTGGTCACAGTGGTTTTCCCTTTAATAGGTCCAGGTTTAAAAGGAGACAGATACATTTTTCTGTTAAATATATCTTTTTGTTGAATGAGTATAAGACATCATTAAAAATACAGTGGATGTGTTGCATATTTTTTCATTCTTTAACTCGCACTGCTAAATTTGGTAACTCATAATGTGTGTGCATTGCTGCTGCGGCCGCCATCCAGAGTCCCTTGTAAATTAATTTCAGTGGGTTCCTTTCCTAGAAATAATAAAGCAATGCCAGTGAAATTAAATGAAAATGCTTCCGTTTTATGTAATTATTATTCAGAAAAGGATAATTTCAGTTTAAAAAATCTTTGCTTTTCAATTCCAACACATTGCATTCACTCTGATATTAAGAGTTGTTATGTTATTTTTCATAATTTTTATTATCTTTTATTTTATTGTTCATGGGCCTTAGGAATCTGAAATCTGCTGTCAAACTGAAATTTTCTTTCCTCCAATAGACTTTCAGCATACACACTGATTTGTTATTGCAGGGTTGCCAGGACCTGGCTATTAGCAATCATGTTTTAAAGCCAGGGACCGCTATGCTAGACGCTCTACTAACACAGAGGTAGACATGGTCCCTGCCCTGAAGAGATTACAATCTTCCAGTCATTCCCTGGGTGTTGTGAACCCAGAGAGAACAACATAATGCTGGTGCAGGAGAACCAGAAAGATAAATTGACTGGGAGTGAAACTGATTAACTTAGTTCCAATGCTCTAGCTGAGTGAAATGAGAAAACTGAAAAATAAATACATACAATTCAATAATCTGAAGTGTTGCTAGTAAAACGGGCAAGGATATCTTGTTTATGTAGAAAGAAATTTTATTTATGGAACAATGTTGCATAAAGTTTAAACTAAATCCACTGTTGCAGTATAGTAGATCTGTAGACAATAATCAACTTTTCAAAATTGCTATATATATCCTTGACATAACTGTCTTTCTTACTCTTCTCAGAAGCAGCACAGGGCTTAGCTGGCATAAAGACTGAATTGCTTCTTACCCCAGAGAAAGGTGATCTTTGCAGCTGAAGTCATTAGTAATGTAACAGGAAATTCATCTTGCAGATACTAAGATCTTCATGTAGCCTGGTGAGTAGCCCACCTGAGTGGCAATTTCTAACCTTTCCTATCTCCTAATTTTCTCAAATACAAATATTTATTGCCTAAGAATGAAGAGAAAATGAATGCCCTTTTCCTGACCTTGAATGTAATCTATTGTTATTTAGCAAATGCACCCACTCCTATTGTAGAAGATTGATAGTCAATTAAAATATTAAGTATCTGCAAAATTTTGTAGAAAATAAAGGATAGCATTTTTGAAACTATTTTCTTGAAAAACAGTATTGTAAATATCATGTTGATTTATCACTTTAAGAAAGATTTTGGGTACTTTTCAAAAGAAATGGACCTGAACTAAAGTTTTACAGATCTGAATACCCCTGAATATAGTCCCCCTAAAAATTTGTACAGTTCTCTTCTACTTCTGATATGAGTGTTATGGGCCTGACTAGCAGTTGTTACAGCTGTTGAAAATAGGCAGTAAGTGTTCACTTCTCTTCTATAGACTGTGCTTGTCAACTTTTAAAAAAATGGTTCAGATTAGGCTATTTTTCCTTCTAATCAAGATGTAGTATCTATGAGAATAGTGAAGGTTGCTGTCTTGTCTGCCAAGAGCTAGGTGATTCACAATATGTTATGATTCACAAACATAGGACATACCAAGCACAACCCTTGCACAAATACACACACACACACACCCTAATGAAATTATACATTTGGCACCGCCTTAAAATGAAGTTTCCTGAAAATTAAAATGTTAATTAGCTATGCTGCTATTTGAATATCATACTCCCTACAAATTACATGCTTTGGTGGAATTTGGCCATTCTTTGTAGTGTATCCAATGGACAAACAGTAGTAAGCTTAGGTAGCCTTTTTCACTCGGGTTTGAATCTCTGGAGTACAGTTCTAATTAATATAACATTGCCAAAAACATGTTCTGAAGGAGGGCCTCTCTGAGACCCAGCCGTCATTGTTGGCCCTTTTTAATCAAATGAATTGAAAGTTGTAAAGGAAGAAAAAAATCTGAGTGCTTTAAGCCATTGTTTTTGCAGAAAATCTATGGAGTAAAAAGTCCAGTGGGAAGAGAAAATCGCTGGTCTCTGTAATTTACCGTCAGAATGATAACAGCAATGGGAATGGGGGCTTATTACAAATACAAGGCTATGGAGGAAACTAAGTTGGCTGCCTGGGAGAGACAGAGATAGAGATAAAAAATCTTTAAGTCTATTACAGAAATGTTTCTCCTAAGGCAACTGGGGGAATTATTGGCTTATGTTTATTGTAATTCTCTCATCCTCCAGATACATTTTTCCCAGCATTAGATTTAACATATAAAAAAAGTCTTATAGAAGAGCAAATTGGGGGAGAAAAAACAAACAAAGAAGTCTTTCTGATACATTCTTTTGAATGTGAGAATCTAGATAAAGGATTGTTTTCCTAGCTACATAAATCATCTGAGACTGTACTGAAAATGGGCTCATAACTTGAGTGGTATTGTGAAGAAAGAGAGTAGTTGACTCCCCTGATATGTTTCTTTATGGTCTAGCACTTTAAATGGATAGAAAAGGCACTTTAGACCTTCTCTAGTGAGTGAAATGATTTTACTAGACTTTCTAGTTTTACTTTTGTATTTACAGAGGTGGCAAAAGCCACTGTACCTCATGGATTCAATAGTTCAAGGGCAGAGATTATAAATGATCGTGGCAATAAAATAAGCTCATTCTAATTCGTTCTAGTTCAAACCAAAATGTCTGTTACTCAAATAAATAACATTAGGAAAAGGGAGCAGCCCTGTTGAATACCACCAGAGAACAGGAATGCAGGATCAGATAGTCAGGTTTGGGAGTATTGTCTAGCAATTAAAATGTGAATTAGTGTGATAAATGTGATCGTGGTTCCATGAGGTTCCTTTGGAGGATAGGATTAAAATTCAAAATGATCTGGACAAACTGGAGAAATGGTCTGAAGCAAATAGGATGAAATTCAATAAGAACAAATGCAAAGGAACAATCCTTGCACATATACAAAATGGGAAATGACTGCCTAGGAAGGACTACTGCGGAAAGGGATCTGGGGGTCATAGTGGATCACAAGCTAAATATGAGCTAACAGTGTAACGCTGTTGCAAAAAAAGCAAACATCATTCTGGGATGTATTAGCAGGAGTATTGTAAGCAAGTCATGAGAATTAATTCTTCCGTTCTACTCCGTGCTGGTTAGGCCTCAACTGGAGTTTTGTGTCCAGTTCTGGGCTCCACATTTCAGGAAAGATGTGGACAAATTGAAGAAAGTCCAGAGAAGATCAACAAAAATGATGAAAGATCTAGAAAACATGACCTATGAGGGAAGGTTGAAAAAATTGGGTTTGTTTAGTTTGGAGAAGAGAAGACTGAGAGGGGACATGGTAACAGTTTTCAAGTACATAAAAGGTTGTTACAAGGAGGAGGCAGAAAAAATTGTTCTTCTTAACCTCTGAGGATAAGACAAGAAGCAATGAGCTTAAATTGCAGAAAGGGCGGTTTAGGTTGGACATTAGGAAAAACTTCCTAACTGTCACAGTGGTTAAGCACTGGAATAAATTGCCTAGGCAGGTTGTGGAATCTCCATCATTGGGGATTTTTAAGAGCAGGTTGGACAAACACCTGTCAGGGATGGTCTAGATAATACTTAGTCCTGCCTTGAGTGTAGGGGGACTGGACTAGATGACGTCCCTTCCAGTTCTGTGCTTCTATGCCTTGATCTGCTAATGACTGTGTTACTTTGGGCAGGCCTTTTAACCTCTTTGTACCTCACTTTCCTCACCTGTAAAAAAGCTTAAATTTTTAGTTCATGTTTATAAAAGCAAGTTTGTTTCCATGCTTTGATAGACAGCACCATAGAAATTAACAGTGTTGAAAAGTTCTTTTAGAAATCAGTGACAAAACTCCCATTGACTTCAACTGTGTTAGACAGAGCCATTAACTAATTGGTCTCTGCTTCAATTTTTTTTATAGTAGGACTTCAACACGGATACACGTTCTACTGGCTCAAATGCTTTCTCAGCATCAAGTCCTAAATGTATGATTTACCACAATCAATAACCTTACTATCTCAATAGATAAAATTATAAAGAGACACATTGAAATATGCAAAATTTTTGGCCCTGATAAAAGAACCCTTTGGATTGATTCTAAGGATGAAATTCTCCTTGGTTCTATATTGTATCCTCTGTACTCTGGTATAGCTACAATCAGTGGTAGGCAGTAGTTAGAATGCTTATTACATAGTTTCAGTTTATAAGTATTAAAGATATTATTAAGTGGGTAATAGTGAGACTGTCTCAGATAGTTTCAATATATTTGTGTTCAATACATTATTGAATAAATTGAGAGAGACACGGTGCGGTGGTCTCAGCAGCAGAATGAACCCTATGAACACCAGAATTCTAACCTCATTCTTAACACTGATCATCCCTGTGGTCTGTCCAGTGGTGATGCACAGCTATAACTAGGGACAATATTTGACACTAAAATTATAAAAATTACAGAGGGGTGTTGTGATTAGGCCTAATTCACTACTGTTTGTAAAAGCATATTCAGACCCGTGGTTGGAAATTGTTCTAATACATAAAGAGAGTTCTTATTTAGAAATGTCTGATTGAGAGGCAGGTTTAATAATTCTTCAGAAATGGGAATCAACTACTCTTGGGTTCCTCGATAGAATCCCGGTGGGATACATTTGGCTTGGAGAATTTTCTCTGTCCCCATTTTCAGGTTTCCTCATGTTATCTGTAGTCACTTCTTTATCTTGTATGGCAGCTTTTTCATTAAACAGGCTCTGTGAAAGCTATATGAAATTAGATCATTTTTGACATTTTACAGCACAAGACAATACAAAATCTTTCCTCAGCTTTCTGATGGGTTACAAAGTATAGGATTTATTGATGTCATATGTATTGATTGAAGGCATCCAATATAGAGTACACTTCTAACATGTATTTGTTGAGCTGCACTTTTCTTTCTTTGTTTTAAGAATTAGTTTTCTATTTTAAGGAGGTGTTTGGAAAAACCAAAAACAACCAAAGAGGTAGAGCCTGACAAGTCAGAGAATGAGAATTATGTAAATATGAAGAGTATGTATCATCTCTTCAGTTGCAAAGTCATTTCTCCCAATATAGATATTGCTTAGGATTCTGGATATACGATTCAATTATTGTACCGATTTGTGACACTGAGTAGGGGAATGTAGAGAACTCATCAAACCAGATGATGTGCAGCACAACTTTGAAAGATATATCTTCCATTTTGGATAGAGTTGGAAACTCTGCTTTAATGACGTTATTGTGTTTGTGAGAAGTGACTAATTGACAGAAGAAGTGCAAGAAACACCTCTAGGGGAAACTAGTTTGACAACAAGGCACCTAGTAAGAAATTTAATTATGACCAGCATGAGTAGTAGCACAAATGGGGAGCAACTTGTGCGGGAAGCTAGGCACATACCTACTTGTGGCTGTAAGAGGTTCACAGTCGGCTCTGTCCAGGAGGCCAGCACCAGACTTACACATCTCTTAAATCCCATCCTGAGAGCTTGTCTCTGAAGCATGAATGTACATAATTGCCGTTGGCCATCTGCCCTAGAGTGATTCAGACAAGAAGTCAGACAGGCCAGAGAGTGCTGCTAGGATCTATCTAGATGAGTTAAGAAAAACCCAACAACTATAAAAGTGAAATCTGTTTTTCCCTTATAACCTTGGCTTGCCATTTGTGAGAAATAATTTGACTTTCAAACAGCCCAACCCTGTACCACGGAAGACAATTTATGTCAGTTTTGCCATTGACTTTCACGTTACTAGGATTGGGCTCTAAGTGAGAAATCCTAATGTAATAGTCCAAATGCTGAGAAATGCCTCTAGACAATCCAAGCAACAGTAAGATTTCTTTTTTTTTTAAACTGTCTTTATTTAGAAAGTTTTAGCAGGTGTACAAATCCTAGCTATGTAAAATCACAGACAATACAATAATAATTACAACAGTGAGCTTGTGTTTAGAGAAACAGTATATTATAATACAATCAGATCTCTCTATTTAATAGGGTGTTACTATAATACAGAGTGAGCATCTTTAAACTACCCCTGACATGTCGTTTCTAGTGGTTTTATTACATTGAGTGAATTCTCTGATTACACATACTTAACAAACCAGGCATGTCTATCAAATGTTAATAGTCAAAAAAATTGGACAGATGAGCTGGATTTTTTGCAGGCAAATGTACTTTGAGCATTGAATAAATGGTAAGCGAATGTCTAAGTATCTCTTTGTCCTCTGTCTATTTTGCTGGGTACGTAATTGCTGCATTCATTTTTCCATAACAACCACCTCTTCACAGTTTTGAGCCATTCATCTAGAGTAAGACTAACAAGATTTTCATTTGAGAGAATGACACCACACCCTCAAAACTGGAAGGACCATTTTTTCTTGTTGGACAACCAGATTTGAAGTCTTAGATGCCCGCAAACAAATTATCAAGAAAAAAACCTCCCTGCCTGATACTCAGGAGTTTCTGACTGAAAGCCCCACTCCGTCCATTAGAGTATGTTACCTACTAGATCCTTACATGTGCCCCCTTAGGTATGTGATACAGATCACCTTTTTTCAAGGTTTCATGGACTTTTTCCCTATGAATTAGTCCTTCTGTGCCCCAATTAATTATGTTTGTCTCCTCTGTGATTTGTTTGGTACTCAGAAATCAAATATAATCTATTTTAGATTTTTCTATGGTGTCCGCTGCTGTAATGTCTAAGCACTAGTCTAAAGGGATGACAAAAATCTGAATGGTTTCAGAGTGGTAGCCGTGTTAGTCTGTATCAGCAAAAGCAACGAGGAGTCCTTGTGGCACCTTAGAGACTAACAAATTTATTTGGGCATAAACTTTCATGGGCTAGAACCCAGTTCATCGGATGCATGAAGTGAAAAATACAGGAGCAGATATAAATACATGAAAGGATGGGAGTTGCTTTACCAAGTGTGAGGTCAGTGAAGAAGAGGACATTCAGGGATCATCCTAGTTCTCACTGAGCATAATGTTTTCTGGCTATCTTAAATAGTTGTCCTGAAGTAGTACTACATTATGCTAGGCAGAATCCTGTACACTTAATGAGGTGCTTTAATCCCTATATTCTAGGAAAAGACCTTGATAGCATTATCAGTCATTACTTACACATACTGTATCTATTATAGTGTATAGATCTATTCTTGTACCACTAGGTGAGTTAAATGAAAACAAACTCTTAAAGTGATCTGCAGCTTTGTGTGTGCATGCTCCTGGCTCAGTGACTGCCAGAGAACACCAGAGACAAGAAGCCACTACTGAGCAGGGCTGTGAAGAGGAGAGGGGGCAATATTGGGTCTGATCCTGTAAGATGCTGAGCGGCCAGAGCTCTCACTGAAGCTAATGGAAATTGCAAGTGCTCAGCACCTCTCATGGTCAGTACTAGCAGCAGCTACATCAAATAATAGTCTGTACACGCTACCATAGGCTCTGACTTCCCCTCTTTCCCGTGGGTGCTCAACCCCCCCCCTGCTCCCGGCCACACCCCCACTCCACCCCTTCCATGAGGCCCCACCCCACCCCGCCTCTTCTCATCCCTTCCCTGCCCCCATTCCAACCCTTCCCCAAATCCCCGCCCTGGCCCCGCCTCTTCCCTGCCTCCTCCCCTGAGCGCGCTACGTTCCCGCCCCTCCCCCCCCCGAGCATGCTAATGCTGCCAAACAGCTGTTTGGCGGCAGCCGGGCGGGAAATGCTTGGGAGGTAGGCGGAGGAGGAGGAGGTGGGGCGGGGGGTGAGGGGAACTTGGCTGCCGGTGGGTGCAGAGCACCCACTAATTTTTCCTCATGGGTGCTCTAGCCCCGGAGCATCCACAGAGTTGGCGCCTATGCACGCTACTGAAATAGTCCTAAATGTTGATTGAGAGTTTCAGTCCCCCCTCTTTGCCCCACAGTTGCTGCCATCATTGTCCACGACAGTGAACCTTTAAATCCTGTTAGATAAAAGCAACAAGAATCCCACTGACATGTAAGATGGAGGAAATAAACCACTCGTAGTGCTAAATGTCATGCTTGGAAATGAGCCTTGCACGTGTTCAGCAGCCCTTTACCAGTTGACGATTAAAAAATAATGTGAGGGGATGCATCACCAGTCAGAAAAATAGAAAGCACTCTCCTCGCAAAAGGAGCTGAGCCAGCTGAAAACACTGGAAGGATCTCTGGGCCAGTGAGCTGTTACCTAGTAGCTTAGCAGTTCAGTCTCTGGGAGATACAGTCACAGAGCACAGGAGAGCAGTAGATAGCTGTAGCTTGACATTTTGGCACCTAAAGAGAGAATTAAATAAAATCACTGGCTTTAAAAAAAAAAAAAAATGTGTGCTCCCATCAGCTGTGAGGCATAAAAGAGAGCAAATTAAAGTCAAACAAGACTGTAAAGCCCCCAAACCAGCCTTGTGGCATGGGATTTACCATACAGGTGTGGCTAGAGTGGCCAGTGGTAGTATGGCTGCTGGGGGAATCCTGCTGCCAGATAGGAAGGGGGCTCATCTATATGGCTAGAACATCCATTTCTATCAGATCCTTGAGATCTGTGTGGCTTGGATTCCTGACTCATCTATAGATCCTTGATTCCCTCACCTATGAAGGGAACATTTGTAGCGAACTCTGCAAGGTGCATGTTGTGATGAGCTTGTAAGTTGTATTCATTCTGCTCACCCATTAAATGTCAAGGCCTAGATCTTCCAGTCTGTCCAAACTGCATTAAGTGCAAGACCAGGGGATGGAGCTCTATGCATCTCGAACGCCAGAGCTGGCTGAGGATTGGGCCAGTCCCCAACAAAGTTAGAGCAACATCAGAGCTGGTCCTAATTATGACCAACTGATCATAGCTTCGAAGGGGCCATTTCAAAAGCTGGGGATTGCTGAAGCATAGTGACTACAGCTGCTGTATGCTGTGAATTCTCGTAGGCAAAGGCAATCCTATGTGGGTTGGATCCTCTGGCTTTATAGTTCTTTTGTGATGCAAGAGGAGGCTCAGGATCTGGCCCATAATCAACGAAATTCAATGCTGGTATAACTTTTTGACTTTAGTGGAGTTACAGAGGGCATTAATTTGGCCTGATAGGATGATATTTAAGCTTTGCATTTCTTCAGCAGGAAAATCATCAAGAACAGAAAAAACAGAGGTGAGAAAGTCTCTTGGTCGCTTCTAAGAAATCATGTAAAGCGTGTATGACAGCATTTTTTCTGGTACAGGTTTGCATAGTAGAGAGACATTGCTCAAAGGTAGGCATAGAAGCTGCCAGTACATGATCTCTCAATGGCAAGAAGTGATTCCTGATACCTTCTCAAGAGTAGATCAAAGAAAAGCATACATTTGACTGAAATAAGGACATTTTTAACTGGGAAGGCACCCTAGCTTTACTAATTTAATATGGCTACTTAAAATAGTTTCTCCTACCTTCAAACTAGAAAAAGAGTCTTTCCATAATTATGGCTGTATTAAGATAAGTGACAAAAAAGCTACAAAGGATAAATAGGCTAATTCCAGGGAAGCATAGGGACTTGGAAGCTCACACAGCCACTGTACTTTGTAAAAAGGTGATAGCACTTTATTTAAATGTCTTCTTGTGAAATCTAACTTGAACTTAGGTATGTTATGGGTGAGTAAAAGCATTTGTTTTTCACCTCTGCTGTGCTATCCGTGACTTGGATACTGTGCCTATGACAAAAGCGTAAAAGGGATATTTAAAATGATGAATCAGCAATGGAACTAAAGTCTTTCTTTCTTTCTTTCTTTCACATATGCTTTCAATAAACTATATTAATATACATACGTATATAAGATTAAGAAACAATAAATTTACTCACACACACACAGAGAATATCCATGAACTGAACTGGTCATAACAGACTGATGACAGTCTTCAAATACGTTGTCGTGATAGGTCTGTTATAAAGAGGATGGTGATCAATTGTTCTCCATGTCCGCTGAAGGTAGTATGAGAAGTAATCAGCTTAATCTGCAGCAAGGGAGATTTAGGTTAGATATTAGGAAAAACATTCTAACCATAAGGATAGTTAAGTACTAGAATAGGTTACCAAGGGAATTATGGAATCCCTGTCACTGGAGGTTTTTAAGAACAGGTTAGACAAACACCCCTCAGGGATGGTCCAGGAGGTATACTTGGTGCTGCCTTAGTGCAAGGGGATAGACTGATTGACCTCTCAAAGTCCTTTGCAGCACTATGATTCTAGTATTTTATAAATATCCAGAAAACTGGACCAAATTTTGTAATTTCTTTCTTATATGAAAAGAAACCCTCTCAAGATTAACCACATCTGCTAAGCCAATATGCTATTTTTCAATATACATTTTAAAGCTAATAACGTTTTAGTTGCTAAGCTAGCCCTCAATGAAAATTTCCCAGGTGCTATCGTTATTTGAGATGAATTACTTAGATGTGCAATATGCTTCTTTTTAGTAGTTTTATCTTTTGTAAAATCAAAAGACAAAAACACTCCATATCTAGAGCAAAAGCCCTCACTCTTTTGATTTCAACTGAGATATGCCATTTTATACCAGCTGAGAATCTGGCTCCCTAGAAAAAACAGTTTCTCTGCACTGCTTTGTACATTTTCCATTGAATAGTCAGTGGAAAGTCTTCCATTGCCTTCAATGGGACAAGAAGCTATAAGAAACAAATTAATCTCTGGTTAATATTAATGAAGTTACCCCAGAGATGAATTTGACCCTATATATTTCAATCAGCAATTTAATTTTTGTACAAAGATTGCAATTAACAAAGTACATTATTTTCCAACCCCCATTAATGAACATAAAAACTTGATATTAGCTATTAATTATATTACTAGGCAAAATTTAAAATACCACAAAACCTCATCATAACACACTTGTAATTGGAAAAAAATCATCTGCAGTGTAAAGGATTAAAAAAAAAAAATCTAAACTGCAATGCATGGTGGGAAACTTACAGTGCATGTTAAATATTCCAGAAACAAGTTAATTCTTTCCAGTGCAAATATGTGGGCCAGATCCTCAGATGAACTACAATGGCATAGCTCTGTTGACTTCAATGGAGCTATGCTGATTTACACCTGTTGAGGATCTAGTCCATTCGGGCCTGATTCTCATTTACTTGAAAACCACTTCACACTGCTCTGGTGTTGTAATGGGTGTACGTTACTTACACTCACTTCAAGGCCCTGTTACAGTGGTGTAAAGAGGCTTAGTGCAAATGAGAATACAGGTCCATGTTTTGTGGCAGTTACTTCAATATTAACCTTCCCTCTTTCTTTCTCATCTCACTCCCCAATCAATATATGCATCTCCTGTTGTGAGAAATTATTTCAGATTTCCTGCTTTTGATACTATGAGAAATCTTCTGCGTAGCATCATAAGGGCAAATCTTTTGGATCAATTAACCAGATTAAGGAAAATTTCCTTTTATCTGCTGTATCAGTTAAGGAAACCTGATAAATGATATTAGGTAATAAATTATCATCATAATAAATGACCTTTGAACTGTTTCTAGAGTCACTGAGTTAGTAGACGCAGAATAAACATATTTCATACAGAATCATAATTCTAGGATTTATCTTTACATTATTCAGTCAGAGTTGAATTATTTGGAAAAAATATTTTAATAATTACCTTTGAGCAATTAAAAAAATGGGATGTTAGGTCTCTATTTAAAAAAATAAGGGATGGTGAATAGAGAGCTGTCCATCATTCATTATTTAAGTTGTTCACTGTGCTGTGTTATAACAGATGTGAGAATACCTAATTAAGCATGATAGATAGAAAAATAAGCTGTAATGACTGGGGCTCCTGTATTGTTTTTATGTGAGTTATAGTTAATGCTGGTGGGTCCTAATATACTCATGAAGGGCCTGATTTGGGCACTAGCACTGGATTCATTTAGCTTTGGCTCAGGCCCTGGAAGCCCCTAAATAGATTCCAACCTGGCAGTAGGCTGTTCAGAGAGGCATGGAGACAGGTGGGCTCCACATCTTGCTGTGCACCGTGGAGAAGACCTCCATGACAGAATCACCGGACTGGGAGGTGTAACGTATGCCTCTCTTTGCCAGTTAATCCTCCCGATTCACACTAGAAGATAGGTGGTGTGGCTGCTGTTGCCATTCCTCAGAGTTTTCTACCGAGGAGAGTAACTTTGGTTTCTGGCTCTGGATTCATACAAGCCCTACTAGTGGCTGATGGGATGTGCTGAATCATAGCATCCTGTGGCTGCCCTTGCCGTGCCCTCTTCCCAGCTGGGGCTGTCCACTTTTGGGGCTATATCTATTTGCTATGAGATGCCCCCACCGACCTTGCAGAAGGAAGGTTGCAGCAGTTTTCTGTAAGTGCAACCTCATCCTCCATAGAAAACTTTTCCCTTAGGGAAAACCCTTTGCCTGAGTTTACCGTTGTGAAAGTCAGAGCAAACCTGGGCTGACTCTGACCCATGGCTTTCAGCCACATAATAATTGCTGGTTACTTGTTGGAAATGACATCTGGCTTAGGAGATGAGGTGGAGAACATTGAATTTGCCTATGTCACTCACTGGTAGAATACCAAGCATTTCCTAGAATATAAGAATTATCATTGTACTCAGGACTTGTCTAGTGTGTTCCATCCAAGGATCCCAAAGCCGTTATAAACTTTAATTCACGGATTCTTACAACATTCCTTGTGACGTATTAAAGTATTATTTTTCCCATTTACAGAAGAGGAAACTAAAGTAGAGAGATTTTAAGTGACTTGTACCAAAACATAAAGTGAGTCAATGGCAGAGTTGGGAATAGAACCCAGAAGCAGCGTGGCCAACTCTTCTGATATTGCGAGTCTCTCGCTATTTGATGTAGTCTAACTCCTCAAAAAAACGAAGATAAACAAAAACCCTTTACATTCATTATTTATTTATTATTTATTTTATTAATTAAAAGAAAACTCAGGATTTTTCAGCCAATCTCATGACTCCGGGTCACCTAGGTTGGGTTGGCAATATACTGCTGAGGTCTGACTGACCCGTGCTTGCATGCTTTGAGTCTGATTCTCCACTGCATTGAACCTTGTGGAGTCCTTTACATCTGTGCAAAATGAATGTAAAATGCTACCGAATCAGAATGCACCATTTAGCACTCCCATTTCACAGGTGAGGGCATGACACCAGGTACAAGGCAGTGGAGGCAGATGCTCTCTGGGCCTGAATCTGATCTCACTTACACCAGTTTCATACTGTTCTAACTCCTCTGGCTTTGATGGAGTTACTTCTGATTATACAGGCCTGAGGACAGAATCAAGCCCCTCAGAGTCACAAGAAATGTTCAGTGAGCTGCTGATACAGCATTCATGAACTGCTATCAACCACTCCAAGTGAAATAAATAGTCATCTGGAATGCTGAGGACCTTAGGTTAGAGCAGGGGTCGGCAACCTTTCAGAAATGGGGTGCCGAGTCTTCATTTATTCACTCTCATTTAAGGTTTCGCGTGCCAGTAATACATTTTAACGTTTTTAGAAGGTCTCTTTCTATAAGTCTATAATATATAACTAAACTATTGTTGTATGTAAAGTAAATAACGTTTTTAAAATGTTTAAGAAGCTTCATTTAAAATTAAATTAAAATGCAGAGCCCCTCGGGCCGGTGGCCAGGACCCGGGCAGTGTGAGTGCCACTGAAAATCAGCTTGCGTGCCGCCTTTGGCACGCGTGCCATAGGTTGCCTACCCCTGGGTTAGAGGCAGGAGGGGAGATGAGGGGGGAAGGGAGCTTGGAAGAAGCTAAGGAAATGGGAAGAGAAGGGAGAGAAGCTGATGTCAGTCTCATTTAGCAATTAAGGAAAGAATCTGCCTTTATCCGTGTGGCAGACAGACAGAGGAAAGTAAGGAGGGGAGGGGTTGGTCTGGGGTGTTTTCTTAGGAACACAGGCTAGAGTGAGACAGCTGAGTGAGAGCAAAAGAGAGTGTCTGCTGTCAGTATCAACAATAAAGAAATGTCTTATCAGGTTGACAGTCAGCTAGTCAAATATTCCATAGCCCATTTATTAGCCAGGTGGCCAGTTCCCCACTTAGCCTGCCAAATGAGTTGATCCATCAGCTAAGAGCCAGACAGAATGCCAGGTGGCCAGATCCATCACTCAGGATCCAATTAACAATGAGACTGGTTCAAAGCCAAATAGCAAGCCAGTCACAAAACAGGGAGAAAGCAGCACCCCAGAACTCCTACGCTGCTTCCAATGTCATGTCTTTTTTGTCCCCCAGCCTTTAATTCTCCCATAAAGCCCCCCTCTGTGACTCTCCACTCTCAGTTCCTTTTCTTACAGCCTTCAACTTTCTCTCTGTCTCTCCTTCCTGTATCCTCTACCTCTTTTGGGGAACCTGTCCCTCGTTTCTGAAATTCCACATTGTCAGAATTGTGCCTAACTATGTGTGATGGCACTGGGTCTGTCTAGTCTACAAAGAAACTCCCAAACTCATTTCTGAATGATGCGCAGTATTACCCCAGAGACGAATAAACCAATTGGATGTTAGCAGGTAGCTGGTACCCCAAGCAGTAGAGCAGGTGAACTCTACCTGACTGGACCTGAACTATTTGGTAGCAAACAATGGACCGACCCACTGTCCCTCCTAGTTCCCATCGAGAGTGTCCTTTACCTAAGAGAGCTGTCTTGTGAGTGGTTTTTTGCACAAAGGCCCAGTTATAAACAAGAATCTACTTTTGGAGCCTGATTTGACACCCATTAAACCCAATGGAAAGACTCCTATTGACTTCAAAGGGTATAGTGTATGGCCTTTATTACATAAGGGTCATTGAAGGTATGTCTACATTGCAAACCCCCGCCCCCTAACCCCCGTGGCAACAAGCCGGGTCAACTGAGAGGCTCGTGCTACAGGGCTAAGAATAGCAGTGTAGACGTTCCCGCTTGGGCTGGCGCCTGGGCTCAGAGACCCACCCCCCCTTGCCAGGTTTCAGCGCCTGTGCTCCAGCCCAAGCCAGAATGTCTACACTGCTATTTTTAGCCCCATAGCGTGAGCGCCTGCAAGCCTGAATCAGTTGACCCAGGCTCTGACTTGCAGCCGGGGGGTATTTTTTGCTGTGTAGCTGTGCCCTGAAGGTCCTGATCCTTTTCCACTTAAAGTCTGTGGCAAACCTCCCTTTGACTGAAATGGGAGCAGGATAGAGTCCATATCAATTAGAGAGAGAGAGAGAGAAAAGAAAGGATTTATTTAGAAATCCAGCACTCTCCAGGGCACTGTTAGTGTGTCACAGCAGAATGTTCCATCTTTACAGCTTGAGGCTGACAGTTAAGGCAAGATAAACATTCGTGAATGAAACTATTTGACTGACCAAAAGTGACATGATGGTTTATAGGGAAGCATCTATATATAGCATCCAAGATATAGCAGCTCAGTTTGAAATGCAGTAGCCAGGGACGCATAAGCAACTCAGGAATCATCTGGCACCACATCCAGAAATCTGTTAGATTGTACAAAATCCTTCTGAAGAATTGCTACTGCCATTGATATGAATACATGCCTCCACCTGAGGACTAGTGGTCTCTAGACAGCTAGGATAAGCAGATAGAAAGTTAAGAACATTTAAAAGTCCATTCCAGAAGATAGATGTTAGGTATGTTGCACCTGATTGTTTCAGTTTTGTTTAAAACATAAATAAATGTATATAAAAGGCAATTGAATACATATTATGGAGGTATGTTCTAGTGAGACAGAGGTGTGGTAAACTGGTCTGACCACTGAGAAGAAGGAGACCTGTGTTTATTTTCTGGCTCTCCCAGAGAGTTAATCTGGGAACCAGGTCAAATCACTTAATACCCATGCCTCAGTTTCACCAGCTGTAAAACAGGAATAACAATACTTGCCAACCTCACAGGTACATTTTGAGGCTTAATTTATTAATGTTTACAAAGCCTCTTGAGAGCTTTGGAGGACAGGATATTAACTGATTAATTGGAATCCTGGGTCTGCCTTTGATACCCTCTGTGATCTTGGGTAGGTTTCTTAGTCTCTCTGCCTCAGTTTCCCATATGTAAAATGTGTCTAATGATACTTAATCTTGTACTTTACAGGGCTGTTGTGAGGTTTAATTACTGTTTTTAAAGGGCTTTGAAGATAAGTGACTAAATATCAGTGCTGACTGTTATACTGTTATACTGTGCCCTGTAATTTCTGGAATAACTTCATGAGAGTAAGAAGCAAAACATGGCTCTTGTTGAGGCAGGGTTAACAAGCAGATGAAAATGCTATGCACTATGTCACTCTTGGCTCTGCAGTCAGAGTTCTCTCCACTCTCAGTGACTGTATCCATACATCCGTGCTGTCTCTCTTGGCTACGCATGCTTCATTGGCTTCTTATGAAAGGACGCAGTCTGGTGATTGCTGAGCGTGATACCAACCCCCTTGCATCATCCTCTTTCCTCCCCCTCTTGGTAGCACAGCTGTTATAGTCACAATTCTGCCAGGAGGAGTGTATCTGTCTGTGGTACTGCTACCCATTTCAATCCCTTTCAAATGATCACAAGAAGGTGTGGTTTCTGTCTTGCTGACGTGTCTATGTTTTTAAAGATCCTCTGCAGTCAAGATACCACCCAACCGTGTCTCTGCGCTGCACTATGTATAGCAACGTGTCTGCATCAGAGGCTGACAACTTGTGGCTTGAAAACATTATGCAGCTTTTCAAAGACAGTCAAGCAGCTCGGGGGCAAGGCCTTGAAAAAATCAAATATCTCACCAGACACTCTGTCCCCTGTTCAACTCCCAAGTGCCAACGGTTCAACTCTGCCTCTTCACTCTCTCTGATTGGCTATTTGGTGTGCTTGAGAAGAGAGGGAGAGGGATTTTCTTTTTTATAATGTAAGTTAGAGATGGAAAAGACCTATTACACAGTTGAGCCTATCCCCTGACAGTTGCAGGATACAGACCCCATGGCAGAGGGTGTATCAGATATTAAACTGATACAGCACTAATATTGAGCACCATATACACTAAAAAAAGAACTGTATATAGTACAGGTACATCTAAATGCACTTGATCCTGCAAAGTTGAGGGTGCCCAGCCCCTCTCAGAAGACACTCAGCACCTCACAGGATTAAATCCTCTTGAAAACAGATTTCTAAAATAGATTTAACATACTCTGGCTGATACACACTTACCAGGCAAAGCATCTTAAACCCTTGGTTGGCTACGCCATTTTCAAAATAGTGTTCAGATAACAGATTTTTTGTACTCTAGATGGGGCCATCCCCTTATCCAAAAATGCTGCTTCTCTCTTTCTTTTGTCCTTTATGTTTTGAGTAGAACTGGTCGGGAACTTTTCAATTAAATGTTTATTTGTCAGAAAATGCCAATTTGTCAAAAAAAAAAAATTAGTGGAAATGTATCAGTTTTGACTAAAGTTTACTCAGGAAGATGTCTTAGTTCCAGGATGGAATTTCTGGTCAAAAGTGGAGGGGAGGGGCCTTGGTTTTGCTCCACATCAGGACAGAAATCAGTGTCAAGACTTTGCATTTTTTTGCAAAGCGGAAGTTTTATTTTCTGGCCAACCCTAATTTTGAGGACTTTGTTTTTGTTTTTAGTTTGGCTGTTTTTAAACATCTCCCTAATTTGGACGTGGAGGTAGGTGGCTATTGCATCAATTTACTGATGTGACTTTATTAATATAATATTAGTAATATCCATTGATTAAATCAGTTTACCAGAAAGGAAGTGACCAGCTTCATCAATTTCAAAGCACCAGGGTCCAATAGATCCCCAGGCTGTAGGGTGTCCTTTGCCATTTAAATCATCTTAGCTGGAGATATATTTAGCTAACCGGTCTCCATAGATATTATTTATGCCAGGCTTATCATTGTGGTATCTGGGCACCTATTGATAGAGTATTTTCATTTGTTCGTCTTGATTCTCAGAGATCTAGCCCGGCTCTTCATCTGACAAACAATATACAAAAGACGAACGGGATCAAAATCAGTTGACAGTGTACAAACAATGTACCATTCTAAGTCAGTTGGTGACTATTTTTCTGGTCAAGGTTCTCACAGAACCAGACACCAGATGGAAAGCAATTATGATTTGTGGACCTGATCTTGCAAGGTGCTGAATGGCTCCTGAGTAGACTATGGGAGTTGAGGTTGCTTGGCGTCTCCTCAGGATCAGAGCGACAAGACCTTTTGGGGGCAAAAAGCAGCTGTTTGCCTTGAGCACAGGGGCTTCCACCAGCGATATCTCTGTATTCATGTGAATTTAGACATGTTTTTAGGTGCACGTTAAGCCTCATGCACTACCAGGGGTGTAGCCATTAATTTGAAATTTCTTCACACACCGGCCTATCCGTTGTCCCCTGACAGCAGCATACCCATTATTTCCCATGATAGACATGCCATTGCACACAATTTGATCACTAACACAGCAGGTGCTGCTATAGATCTCTGGCAGTGTGTTAATAAAAAGCCTTATGAAATTCAGAAAGCCCCTGCCAGTCACCATAAGCAATGTTGCCCCAAGGAAATGAAAAATTGCTTGCCTGCTTATACCCATGTGCATTACAGATTAGAAAGTGGCTCCAGGTATTTAGGTGCTTGAAGCCTGTCTGTAAGATTACTCTCCCCCATAATAATGAAGTGGAACCAAATGATCCATTTTCCAATATGCCACAAGGCTGATTAAAATGGGAGGTTGGCAAGGAGTTTTAGACCCAACATTTAGCTTTGTTTTTTAAAATGGGGGAAGAGTGGGGAAAGATTACAAAGCCTGGAATGAATAGAAATAGTTTCATGATTTAAAAAAAACAAAACAAGAAGAATTTCATTTAAATCCTGCCCTGCAGAGCTCGAAATCCAAAGATAACAGCCTGTGCTACAGGAGAACCCCAAAGGGCAACTGACTGTGAACAGAAAGTGTAACTGACCTCGCTGGTCTCACTTCAAGAAGCCTTCCCTGGGCAGGCGGTGGCCCGACTTTGAGAAGCACTGGTTTAGTCTGCAGAAGAGAAGAATGAGGGGGGATTTGATAGCTGCTTTCAACTACCTGAAAGGGGGTTCCAAAGAGGATGGATCTAGACTGTTCTCAGTGGTACCAGGTGACAGAACAAGGAGCAATGGTCTCAAGTTGCAGTGGGGGAGGGTTAGGTTGGATATTAGGAAAAACTTTTTCACTAGGAGGATGGTGAAGCACTGGAATGGGTTACCTAGGGAGGGGGTGGAATCTCCTTCCTTAGAGGTTTTTAAGGTCAGGCTTGACAAAGCCCTGGCTGGGATGATTTAGTTGGGGATTGGTCCTGCTTGGAGCAGGGGGTTGGACTAGATGACCTCCTGAGGTCCCTTCCAACCCTGATATTCTATGATTCTATGATTCTAAGTTCTTTCAACCTAACTGTTTATGGCTACTAAGATGAGTAAAGCAATTATTATTTATAGTAGTGCCTATGTAACACTTTTCATCTTCAAAGTGCTTTGCTAGCATTAAGTGATCCTCACAACACCCCTCTGAGTTAACAATAATCATAATAATTGTTTGTACCTAAATAGCACTTTACATCTTTGCAAACACTCGCCAGTCAATCCTTGCACAACACCCAAGAAGTAAATAAGTTACCTACCCATATATAAGTAGTGGGTAGGTGTGAATGACGCTTTACAAATGAAAACAGGCTTTGCCCCAATAAGCTTGCAGTATAAGGCTTCGACCTTGCAGTTGGATCTGTTCAGGAGGACATCTGTGTCTGCATGGAATGTCATAGGGTTCTCCATTCAGGTGCATTTTCTGCCGGTCTAGAGCCACTTGTGGGATTGTGGCCTACAAAGTTATACAAACATGGATAATGAGAGCAGATAAGGGTAGGGTGAGTGAATGGAGGGAAACAGGTGACAGTAGAGATTGGCTGCTTTGTTGTGCTTTCTTGTATATGCCGTTTTCTGAGAATAAGTCAGGCAGAGGAGCAGGAGTGGAGAAGAGAGAGAAGAAGGCTATTTTAGCTGTAACATGTTGGATGAATGGATTGAAGAGAGAAGAAGTTAGAGACAGGAAGGCTGGAGAAGAAGAAGTTGACGTAGTCTGGGTGAGTGAGAACCGAGGCGTGAACCAGGCCTTTTGCAATGGGAATAAGGCAGGAAGGGATGCAATTTAGAGTTGTTAGAGAGGGAGAAGCAGCAAGATTTTGTTGAAAACCTGAATGTGAGGGGAGAAGGAAAAGGAAGAAAACCCCAAGATTGTGATCTTGAGTGACCAGGAAGAGACTGGATTTGTCAGCAGAGATGACAAAAGCGAGAAGAAAAATGTGTAGATGGGAAGTTTGTGAGGGGTTGTGGAAGTGGATTGAATCATGGGGTGGGTTACAGGGACACAATGAGGGTGGGGATTAGCCCATAAGGGTGATTGGGGAAGGCCTAGGATGAGGTGAGGGAGATGGGAAGCCAGCAAGAGCAGTGATTTAGCTAATAGGGACATAAAACTTATAATTACCAGCTGAAGCTGATTCGGGTCCCATAATTTGTATTTGTAGCACACTACAAGCACATTGCTTAGACTCTAAACTAGGGTAAGAACAGTGTCTTCCAATGCAACACCTAACACAACAGGGTCCTTATCCTGACTGGGTCACTTGGACCCCGTCACAACATTAATAGTAAATATCATAATAACGTAATTAATTAGTCCTCATAAACTCTGTGTGACAAGGGCAAGTAAAATTGTCCTTCCTGAGAGGTGGGCAAAAAAAGGCACAGAGGAGTTAAGTAACCCAAGGTTGTCAAGAGAATCAGTGACAGCCAAGATTAGAACACCAGTCTTCTGATTCCCACTCCCATGTCCTAACCTCCAGACAGTGCTGCCTCCCACCTCACTATCACACAGCCTTTTTGAAGGAATCAGGCAGTGGATCAAGTGGAGCATCATGGAAAACCTCTTCCACGTGCCAACGACAAACCCCAAAGCATTTTGCATTTATTTCTACTGCACAGATTGGATGATCTAACAGGACTTTCCATCTCTATTTTGTCTTGCTTCTAGCAGGACTGTTTTGTGAGCATGCTACCTTTAGGCCTGTTATTGTGTTGTATATTGCCATAGCCTATGTTTATAGCAAATATAGGACCAGGTTCTCAATTAGTGTAAATGGGCATAGCTCTAATGACCGCTGATTTACACTAGCTGTTAATCGTGCCCATAGTATCCGCAGCATGTAGTTTAAGGTTAGTCTTATTTTCTGATCCAAAAGAAATCCGGCAGGTGGAGACCAATCCTAGACCTGTGAAACCTCAACAAATTCATCAAACTGCAACGTTTCAAGATGGTTACCCTATTGACCATTATCTCAGCACTGGAACAGGGGGACTGGTTCTTGGCCCTCAACCTCCAAGACATGTATTTTCACATCACAATGCACCCTGCTCACAGACGGTTCCTCCGATTCATCATGGGGACCGATCACTACCAATAAAGGACCTTTATTGTCCACTACCTTTGGACTCTCTACAGCCCTCTGAGCATTCTCTCAGTAGTCCTCGCAGTAGTGGCCGCCTACCTACACAAACAGGGAATTGTAATATTTCCCTACTTAGACAACTGTCTCCTCAAGGCCCCATCTGAACCCGACCTTTTATGCCAGTGGACCTCTTTTCAAGCCTCAAAGAAAAATCCACACTGTCAGCAGTACAACATCTGGAGTTTATCAGGGCACAACTGGGTGCCATACAAGCCAGAGGCTTCCTCCCAGTTCACAGATTTTCGGCAATAGTCGATCTCATGTCAATGGTGAGAACCTGTCCCCAGATCTCAGCCAGGGCATCTTTCCAGCTGCTTGGCCACATGACAGTAGCCAAGTTTGTGGTAAAGTACCCAAGGCTGCACATGTGCTGGCTCCAGACTATGTACAGTCTGTGTACAGTAACTCCTCACTTAAAGTCGTCCCGGTTAATGTTGTTTCGTTGTTACGTTGCTGATCAATAAGAGAACATACTCGTTTAAAGTTGCGCAATGGTCCCTTATAACGTTGTTTGGCAGCCGCCTGCTTGTCGACTGCTTGCAGGAAGAGCAGCCCGTTGGAGCTAGCTGGTGGGGGCTTGGAACCAGGGTGGACCGGCAGCGCCCCTATCAGCTCCCCGCTCCCCTAAGTTCCCTGTGCGGCAGCTGCCCAGCAGGCTATCAATTGCCGGCAGTTCAGCTGTCCCTCCCCCCACTGCCATGTGCTGCTCCTGTCCTCTGCCTTGGAGCTGCTCCCCGAAGCCTCCTGCTTGCTGTGCGGGGGGAGAGAGAAGGAAGGGGGGGCTAATGGCAGGGTGTCCCCCTTCCCTCTGCTCCTGCACCCCACTTACCCCATCTTCCATAGAGCAGGGGGGACACACGACAGGGCTCAGGACGGAGGGAGTTTCCTGTCAGCAGCTGCCGTCTCAGCTTGCTGATCTACTTAAAAAGGCAGTTTACTTAGAGTGGGGTCAGCATACTTAAAGGGGCAATGTGCATCTCTCTCTCACACACACGGTGTGTGTCTCTGTCTCTGTCTGCCATGCTGTCTCCCCTCCCTCCACATCCAAAGTTCTTACCCAAGGTACCATCCTCCTTCCATCTAAATCAACCTATTCACCTTCCCTGCTTCTTTCCGAAACCAAACAGCAACCAGCAGGAGGCAGCGTTACACACCTTGGACATCAGGCGAGCATTAGCCTTTTATTTGTACAGAACTAAATCTTTCAGACAATTGCTTCACTTATTCCTATCAATGGCCGAAAAATCGAAAGGTGCAGCCATTTCTAAACAATGCCTTTCCAAGTGGATCTTGCAGCGTATACATCTGTCCTACCAACTACACAATTGACAACCTCCTCCTGGAACTCAAGCACATTCCACCTGCTCTCTATCCACCTCGATTGCTTTTCTCAACAATGTCCTGATTGCTGACATTTGCAAAACGGCCACCTGGGCATCCGTGGACACTTTTAGTCATTACTACGCAATTACTCATGAGGCAGCTTCAGATGCCCTACTAGGACACACTGGCCTATCATCCGTATTAAACACCACTACAAAGCCCCAGCCTTCCAACTACGGTCACTGCTCTACAGTCACCTAGAGTGGAGCACCCATAGGGACATCACGTGAAGAAGAAGAGAAGGTTACTCACCCTTTGCAGTAACTGAGGTTCTTCGAGATGTGTGTCCCTCTGGGTGCTCCACTACCTGCCTTCCTCCCCTCTGCTTCAAAGCTGACAAGCTCTGCGGTAGAGAAGGAACTGGGGGGCAGTTGGACGGCGCAAGACGGGGAAGAGAGCATGTGAGGTCCAACGGGCACTGCTACCGAAGATCTCTGATCCTAGGTGCAGGGGGCGCTCCCGCACCTACAGTGGAACATCCATAGGGACATCCATCTCGAAGAATCTCAATTACTGCACAGGATGAGTAACCTTCTCTTCTTGTCTATAGACGGTGCTATCAATCTCTCATTTCCACTAGCATTGAACAGAGACAGATTTGACCCAGGCTGCCTGGGTGTCGATAGCTGACTAGTTTTTTTTAGATATAAAATGCAGTATTATGATGATGTTTTCTGAGCAATAATATATATAAGTCAAGAGCCCCTTCCTCAGCTGATCTAAATCACCTTAGCAACATTAAAGTCCAGGGAGCTACACCAATGTACGCTAGCTGAGGTTCTGGCTCCAAGTATCTTATTCTTGTCACCTGATGTACATTACCGTGCTTAGCTACAGATTAATACATATTGCTTATCAGCTTATCATTCCCTATATTCTTTACAAACTGTTTCAGTTGAGGATGGCCCTTAATAAATCAATGAAACAAGTGCAAGGACAAGCTGCCTGAGTTTGCTTATCTGGCATCTAAATACCCAGTTTTTAAGCAGCATGAGCAGATAAACTCGTCTGGAAGAGTGTGGTAGATCAACGTCGAAAGGAATACTTCATTTAAATGATATTAAGGGTCTGACCCTCCATTGTCTTGCACCTTGTGTAGTCATTTAAACCACTGCAAAAGGAGTATAAATGCTACCAGATCAGGGTGGCAGTGTTTTACACCCACCTTAGAAAGGTATAAATGTTTACACAAGGTGCAAGGCAGTAGGGAATCAGGCCCTTAAATTAAGCAATATGTCCTATGCATGTATGTATTGCATATTAACAGCTATGTATTATTGATGGACCAACCATGATTTTTGTTCAAAAGAGAGGAAACTGCACAATCCAAAATAGAGCAAACAAAGTCCAAACATGACCAAAACATTTAATTGTGAGCTGTGAAATAACCTGTAGCCAGTGTCATTTTTCAGAAAACCCTAAAGAGAGGATTATTGCACGGATCTCACCGAAAGACCCCTGTGGATTGAATCCATAGCCAAATCATGCTGCTACCTGTTAAACTAAAGCAAGGGTGTTTCAGTTCTTAATTACTTTTTAGGTTTGTTTGAAGTTAGGGTTAATTTTGTTCCTACCTTTCATGAGGGTATGCAACAGCTCTACCATCTTTGGGAGCCAAAAATATACTGAAAACACCATCTAGTTTTATAGCCTTTTGGAGAAAAGGAGATAACTATTCATTCTGAACCCCGATCTAAATTTTTTTAAAGTGACTAGTAATTTTGGATACCTCAAATTTTGGGTGTCCAAATTAAGACACCTTAAAAGGGCCTGATTTTCATAAAGTGCCACCCTTGAATAATCAGACCTCTTCAAGGTATGTCAAATGGGGCACCCAAAAATGGAGACATCCAAAATCACTCACCATTTTTGAAAATTTAGGGCCACTCGCTTTTCTGATTTTTAGTTTTCAGCTTTTTGTTAGTATTAACTCTGTGTACAAACCCACTCTCCTAAGTGCTGTCTGTACCTCTGACACACTTTCTCCTTATTATACCCATTCTTATGGCTTTTGCTTTAATACTGGCCCCACTGAAGTCAATGAGAGTTTTGCCACTGGATTCAGTGGAGCCAGAATTTCACCTAAAGATTTTTGTCATATTGGTAACATCATATGTGGTGCTGCCAGATTTTCATTGTGACCATTCAGAAATGCAGCCCACATCCTCTGGTCAAGGGAAAAATGTATTGCAGAATGAGCAAGAAGCTTTTGGATCCTGCCAGCTACCTGATACAGAGCCTTAAATTTCTGCCTTGTAAGAGATTGACATCCAAGCTTGCCATCTTCTCAGTCAAGCCTAGGAATTCTTTTCATGCTGAGAATTAGCGAGGAGGAGATGAGTGGCTCTTGCCTGTAAATCCTACAGTGAGGTAAATGGGGCTTCACTTAAGAGCTTAAGAAGTCTTTGAGAGTTCGTAATTTTTTTCTTGGATGGTTTGTATGTATCTTTTGCCACTGAAAGTTTAACATCTAATCATAATATGCAGCACTTGTATCTCTTCAAAGTATGGTGCAAACATTCATTAAGCCTCATTGCTAATTATTTTCTTCTGTGAGGTAGGTAAGCATAATCCCCATTTTACAGATGAGAAAACTGAAGTAGAGAGTGTATGATGCTCGCATTTTCAAGAGTGGCCTCTTAATGCAAGTGCTTACAGGTGTCCAGTTTTACATACCTGAGGCCTGATACTGAGCAGTGCAGGGCACCTATGGTTCCCATTGGCTTCAACTGGAGTGCAAGTGCGTACTACCTCTATTAGGCCTCAGGTGTCCAAAACTGGGCACCTGAAAATTGAGGCGTCCAAACTAAGACACTAGAAAATTTTGGTCTATGTGACTCCTCCTAGGCCACACAATGAGACATTGGTAAAACTGGGATTGAACTCCTGAGCTCCTAGCCGATCAGATATGAGACTCCAGAGAGGGCAGATCCTCAGCTCGTATAAATTGTGACTCTGTTGACTTCAGGGACAGCTGACAGTCTCACCTTTCTATTTTTTTTCCACCTCCCTTTTTTGCTTTCCTTGGCAAGTAAAAAATTGTAGCTACTCTCTAGGGATTGTCCAGGCAGGAAGCTACAGTCCTTTAACTCTCTTTCTGGGGGCAAGAGAAATGTCTTTCCATTTCATAGGCTATTCTTAGAGAGCTTGTGACATATCAAGAGATTCACTACAGTTAGACGGAGTGCTGCAGGCTGTCTGCCATTTCGCTGAGCACTGAAAGTTGTTGTTTGAAACACTTCAAAGTTCCAAAGCTGCAGCTGAGGGCGGTCAGCAATGCTCGTGCTGCAGCGCCATTCTCTTGAACGTTTACGTGCTCAGCTATTGTTCCTGAGATGCTGCGCCACCTACAGAAGATGCCATTCTGTGCCAACCTACTGGCATTTAATCAAATTCTCTCTCAGCTTCAAATGGAGCAAAATTTCAGCACTGCTGTCATTGTAGCATGTGTTAGAGGCCTACTCTGTACTCAGCTTCGGTACTGATATAACTATTTCAGTTAGAGGTGTGATTTTTACAGAAATAGGTATACCAGTACAACCCCTTGTGTGGATGCAGTGATACTGGTGCCTTATACCGGTATATCTTATTCCCTATCCCACACAAGGATAAGCTATATTGGTAGAAGCACCTTTATACTGCATCCACACTGGGGAATTAGGAGGGTTGTAATTATAAGAGTATAATTAAAGCAGTACAGCTTTTATGTGTGGCCAAGCCCTTAGCATTGTTACCATGGATTACACCTAAGTAAGGATTACACAGTTGGGCTCAGTTCAGTCTAATTATTTGAAATCATTGTCAAACAAATTGGCTCTTCTCTTTTCAGTAAAGTAATTGAGTGCAGGGGACTGGACTAGATGACCTCTCGAAGTCCCATGATTCTATGAATCTATGAATTCTGAGTATCAAAGAGAATCTACAGTCATAATTTATTCAGTTCTAGTGTAAAATTTGGCTTCACGATATGCGGCAGTTAAAGAGAAACTAAATCCTTGAAGAAAAACTTTCCTAGAGGACCTTCCCGTCCCATTTTTTTTATTTCCCCTGCTGCAGGTGAAACGTTTTGGTAGGAGAGGTCATTAAGTATGGAGGCATCTGTTCTTTCCTTCTCCTCCTTCATGTATTGGTATCTCTATGGCTCCCTGCTAATGTGTCCTATCTGACTGCCAGCTGCAGTTGAATTCCCTTGCACTTCAGTAGTGAGCGCACACCAAGCACTTCTGCAGCTAAGCATGGATGTAATGGAGCCACACTTGGCTGCTGCGGAAGATCTGTTTGATACGTGTTCTCTCTTGGAGCATGAGGGGCACTGAACTGCAATCGGTGGCCATCCACCATGGAGCAAATTGAACAGACTGTAAGCTGGTTGCCATAGTGGCAATTCTGAGACACAATATATCACCGAATTGAAGTCTCAAAGGTGACCTTACAGTAGCATTTCTTTCACCCTGGCTGAGAGTCGCTTTTATAGATAGGTGCGCTACGTTTAAAGGAGTTTGTCTTTGTTCCGAGGAACTTCTCATGAATAGGTTTTGTGTAATGTTCACTGGACAATCAAGTGTTTCTGTATTTTAAATGTAAGTAGTGTTTCGAAAAAGCACGCGTCTGCTTTACGATTACTTGTATAATTTCAAATATTCACATGGGGTTTCATAATCATCTAGAAAATGGGTCTTATTCTCCTCTCATTTACAGCTACCTGTTTTATACCCAGGGAGTTCCATCGTCTTCAGTGGAGCTACTCCTGATTTACAGAGGAAGGAATTAGACCTAGTGTTTTTATTTTTGATGAAATTTTCTGTAAATTGCCAGATCCCCAAAACAAACCTTAATGTATATATTAGACAAGAGTTGGTTCATTATTGTTATTATATCTTATTCTTTAACCAATGTTATAGAACCAAGAAATGAGCAAGCTAGTTAATGTCAGTATTTGAATCCTGTGATTGCTACAGCAGTATGGATAGTTAAACTTGTTTCTGGTTTTGCTAAGGAATTAGCAGCAACACAACTTTGAAGTGAAAAATGCAGGTATCTGAAGGAGATACAGAGACTAGTAATAATAAAGATCAATGAAGTAGATCACCCCCAAAATAATCCCCAGTCTTTTCGTACACAGGGTAGCAATCAGTAAAATAATTATTTTTGTAATGTGAGGGAATGTCAAATTTTTGATCAGTTCATAGCAACTATTTTGTGGCTCTTTAGATGTCTCTCTTCCCTCTTAAAATAATGTTGCTGGGCCAGATTCTGGCACCGCTATTCACACATATGTGAGTAGTCCTGTTGAAACCAATGGGTCTACTGGAGTAAATTCTCCCCACTATGTGTACGGACTCCCCAGTATAATTCATTACTTTGGATTAATCAGATTTTTAACATCCAGGAGCTGATTTGTCTTTTCTGGTTTTGAGAGCTTGTTTTGTTTTGTCTTTTTCCTATGGACAAATATTGGCTTTATGTTATGCAAAGACTTCCAGATACCCAGGTTTTCCACCAGCTAGCTAGCTTGCCTTTGTGTGGGGCATTTGAGAGTTATTTGTTCGGTGACGGCTGGGTTCAATCTCTATGCTCAGGGCTTTAAAGTTTTCCCCAAAGAAGGAAAGTCCCCACTCTAGGCAGACTGACTAACAGCCAGTTCTTGCTCCACTGTTATAAGATAACGTAATCATCATCATCATCATCAGCTAGACAGAATGGACTTCTTGACTATCTAGCAGACTTCCAGTTTTCCACAGTGTATTTGTGGTTCCCCGTTTCTTGTAACCTTGCTGAAACGGACTTTTTAAAAGGCAAGGTTGAAATTTCTTACTTTTTTAGGATTTTTGTTCTAATTTTTAGCTGATTCTTCATTTTCTCTTATCCATTGGGCCTGATTCTCCCAGGGTATGGTCACAAGTTGGGGTAAAATGTTACCATTCTGATTTGGTAGCATTCTGCAGCCACTTTTCACAGCAGTAAATTACTGCAAAAAGTGCAAGACATCAGAGAAGCAGGCCTATTGGTTGTTAACCCTATAAGGAAGCATACTGCTTTATTCACTTTTTTCATTCTTTGCTTTGATATTTTGGATATATTGAGACCTCCAGGAATAAAGTCTGTTTAAACTCTTTTCCTCCCCTTTCTCTTAATGGGCAGTGTTTTTTTGCAGCTCTTGATGTACACCATTTTGTCTCTCCCTGGTACTTCTGTAGTTCTGGTATATTGTGATGCCCCTAGGTGAGTCATCAGCAGTGGGAATAAAACCATAGCATAGAGCTAAAAGAATGAACCTCTGCTGCCTGAGCCAAAGGACCCATCTCAACCTTGTACCCAATTCATACACCTTCCTATGTGATCCAGCCACTAGAGGGAGACAGAGAGCCACCCTATATTAAGGGAAGGAAATACTTTTGGTCTGTAACTCAGAAATAGCATCATCTCAGCCTCTGCATTGCTGGTAAGGTTGTAGGATCTGGGGGAGAGCCTGCATTTGAGCTCCACCCAGAACAACACATGACACAGGAGATTAAACTCACCATCACCAAGAAAGTGAAATTGATTGTATATCCGGCCTATGGTCGGTGTTATACAGCCGGTAGACTAGATAAGCACAGTGGTCCCTTCTGGCCTTATAATTTATGAATCTATTAATCAAACTGCTGACTAATTCACAAATAAACAGACTAAAAAGAGGAATATTAATGCAGGTGTTTCTTGTCACAATACACATGTTCAGATAGAAAATGTGATCAATGTTCTTTCAGTATCTGAAAGCCATATTTCTAATCATTGTGTGCAGTGGGGTTCAGAGTCATTCTATCATCTTTAAATGTTTTCTATTGCCAAACAAATGCAATTTTGTTTTTGTGTGTGTAGACCAGCGGCGGCCAGCACATCCCTCAGCCCATGCCGCTTCCCGCAGCCCCCATTGGCCTGGAACGGTGAACTGCGGCCAGTGGGAGCTGCAATCGGCCGAACCTGCGGACGCTGCAGGTAAACAAACCGTACCGGCCTGCCAGCGGATTTCCCTGATGGGCCGCGTGCCAAAGGTTGCCGATCCCTGGTGTAGACTAACAGTGACATCCAGTGGCTGAGCGGCCTAATCCCCAAAATAGTAGCACTCATTTCACCTGGAGCATCTTAATAGGGTGAGCCTGTGACGTAGAGCAGATTTAGTTTGTGGGAAGATCATTGCAAGATTTTGTGACTGATACAAAGTTGTCAGCTTTGCATTTATTCCTTTGGAAATATGCTAGTGAAAGTCTCAGACCTGCTCCCACAGTAACCAAAGGAGATGATGTTTTCGTTAGTGTACAGTTGCTTCCTTTTAGATTTCCTTGTCAGCAAATTTGATTCACTCAGATGCCTACAGATTTCCCTATGGTTTAAATGCATGACAATGCAAATCTTTGTATAGCTTCTAAGCAGAGTACAGTAGCCACTGAACATATAATTAGCCAGTTTGGCCTATATCACTAGGCCTTATTGAATATTACTTTATAAGGCTTTTGAGCACACAAATAAATATAAGTTTTAAAAAAATATGTACATTTTGGTTAGCTAAAGCGAAGCATACTAATGAGCTACCTAAGGCTGAAGTGATAGGGCCCTGGAATGACAGGAATCCATTTCTCTCAAAGCAGAATTTATAAGAACAGGTCTGGGATAGATATAGTGAGGTCAGATGTTCAGCTGGCGTAAATCAGCGTAGCTCCATTAAAGTCAGTGGTGCTACACCCGTTTACAGCAACATAGCTCTAGCCCATTTATCTTTTAAGTCTTGGTTGTTTTCAGGATAGATAGTTATTTATGAAGAAAAATGTCAAGAACTGAATTAAGAATTAGTTACATTTTCTAATTAGCATATGGGAGGCAGAACATGTTAAACAATACAATACCAGTTCATGATGGAAATGATGTAGCTAAATACTGCAGGACTATACCTTTTAAAGTTCAAATAGAGTGAAATCCTAGACATGGTAGGAAAAGCATACATGCCAAATACAATGGTGCTAGGCGCCAGTATAAACCCTACATAGATAGCAGTAAAACTTATTACCAGAAAACTGCTACATCCTATGAATTATGTAGGTACTATAAGGTCTATAACAATGATGTAGATATGGTGGCCATTGGCCAATAAAGAATTGATTTACAATGTAAAAGGTCATTTCATATATACCAAAATATAACAAACCCCTTATGAAGTAAATTATACCAAGAGCGCACTCCCAGAAGCAGTAATAGGACAATATCCTAACAGTGGCTAGAAGTAAAGGGCAAAAAAGAATACGTTAATTTCACTGTGACATGTGAATGGTGTTTGACAAGAGCAGGTGCTTGGTGAGGATATTGTTTATCATTGCAGTGGATAGCCTCAGGCAATAAGACTGAAATTAAAGCTATCATTGCAATCAGTGATTACTACAGTGATGGGTGTAAGATGAGAGTATCTGTTGCATGTTTGTTGGTAATGCAGTGTTTATTCTGTTTGCAAATTACTGATGTAGGGTCAGGGTTAGATAACTATTAGGGAATCCTGTTACCACACTATATGCATTCTGTGGAGATGATTTTAGGGTTGTTTCCTACAATCTGCTATAAATTTGAGTTAATCTTAATGATGCATCATACACAGAACCTACCTGGCTGGGGGAAGGGGGGAATATTATATTATCATTAGGCCTACCCATACTTACAGAAGTGTATCTTGCCCTAGACTTACTCATAATAGTAATACTGTGTTTCAGCTATTATACAAGCTGTTTCAGAAAAATCTGGTACAAAAGCGATACTGTATCCCATAAGAAGCTGTCTTCTGATACTAAACACACAAATAACCTGATAGAATGAATGGTTGCTTCCAATGTGAACACATCTAATTTTAGACAGTAGCACTTTGTGTGCCTTCCAGTACTTCAGAAATGAATGATTTACAGTTAAAAATAGATTTTTTCATGTGTTTACTTGTGTCAGGGGATATAATGTTTAGTTCCAGAACTATTTATTTCAGTATATTCTGGAGATGGGTTTCACAAGGTCTGCTTAGCATAACTAATTGCACTGTCACAAGTGGAAAATGTTTCCAACCCTGGTTATAATTCCAAGAAGTAGCTTGCAAATTTATTCTGACTTGACTGCCTTCTGTTGTTTGGTTAATTTAAAAAGTAAATGAGATAACTGTTATAATAGCTGGTTGAGTAAGCCATGCATTGTGGCATAATTTCCTTTCTACTAAATAAATGTACAGGATATAAATTGTGTGCAAAATGAGGATTCTATTTCAGAATAAGAATGATGTGTATGGAAATGCCGCCTTTGGTTGATAGTAATGGTAAATTGTTATTATATTACATTTACCAAATCTCTCTTTGCAACAAGGGGCCCAATTTTCTTCTCATGTCCACCAGAGTAATCCTGTTGAAGTCAATGCAGTTACACCACTGAAACTGGCATAACTGGGACCCTGCACAAATACACTGAAGAAATTTGACATGTCAACCACTGTGTGTTTCCCTAGCATGCCTGTAACACACCTTGCATCCACACACAAAAGAGCTCCCAACTTTCACTCCACTATTTGGACTAGACATTCTTTGAGAACAGTGGGTATTTCAGCAGTCCAGATTAGTGGACCTAAATAAAAAGTATTTTCTCTTTTAAGAAGTTAACCTTCATGCACTGCCTCTAGAAGGGATTGGGAATTTTTTCCCCCCAAGCCTTGTTCTTAGTTAATTTCTTTACTTGTTATTTGCCATCTCACTTATCTTGTGTTTTTTAATCTCCACTTTAAACATTTTTCTCCCCAAGTCATTTCACTCTGCTTACCTCCTTCCTATTCGGTGATGTAATTTTAATCAAATATCACCAGAAAACTAACAGATATTTTAAATGTGCACATTTGCAAACAGTGCTCCCTCCACAAAGCCAGCGTGTTATTTTAGCATCCTGAGCACTGCATGTTATGAGCACTAAGGGACCTCAAGATTTAACAGGGAACCAGCTTATTGTGCAAAACCTGGAAAGCAAATATATACAGCACATGTTCTTGAAGGGCCAAATGATTCCACTATTTTTCTAAGCATGTAATATATCCACAGAGAACTGATTTTGTATTAAGTGCTTAATTAGCAACCAAAGAGTAAAGTCAGGAAAATTCAGTTAATTATTTTTCTTAGGTGCATAGTATGTTTCACGTTGCTATGTTCAGTAATACGTTTATATTAAGACTTAACACTTTCATGGTTCACAGGTCAAGATTAATCATTTGTGACCTTGGAATGTAGCTCTTCTGTTCATGAAGTAAAAGCTGAGTAAGGGAGACTCAGACAAGAGTCCATACGTTTGATCTGATAGAGTGGTTAAAGTGTAATTGAACAGCGAAGATAACATTACTTTTTGGAGAGAAGAATTAAAAACCTCAGGGACAAGAAAGGTGAAATATGAGTAATTGTTCAGTGTGAGAGAATTATGAATTAAGCCGTAACAGGACTGAGTATGCTTGTCACACTGTTATTTTTCTACTAGAATTGTTTTTCAAGATCAATTTTATCTGTTTAAAATATTAAATGGCTTTTTTTTTAAATGTATCAGATGCACTGATGGCAAGACTACCTATTGCCTCATTGACCATAGCAAGTATCTTTACTTCTTCATGGCAAGAAAAAATAGTTTGACAGTGGATTACTAAAGCCTTTTTAGCACTGATTTTGGAAAGACACACGACTGGTTTGTTAGTAAACAAGCCATGACGCCTAATACCTATAGGGCAGCGTCTCAGCTGCATCTGAACACCACTTGGACTCAGGGAGTGAGGGGGTCAGGAAACTGATTGCAGCTCCCCAATCCTGAGTGACACCCAGACCCCTGCAAAAGAGCAGCTCTGACTTACACTCGTTCAATGACCTTGTGCCAGTCTTGGGGGGCAGCTGATTCCTGCTCTTCCACGTTCCAGTCCTGCTCCGCACCTATCCCAGAATGACCTAACATGCCGTCTCCCCCACTACGTCAGGGATGGGGAGGCAACTATACTATCTCTGCCAACTTTACACCAGTGGAGTTCTCCTGCACAAGGGGAGTTCTCCACTGATAGCTATTTAAGGACATTTTTTTTGTAGCTCAGTGGGTTTAACAGACCAAAGAATCTCAGCCTGATAGTCTGAATGACTTTTTTGTTTGTTTGTTTTTTTTTGTTGTTGTTAAACTGAAAACAAAAAGACCTTACAGTTCTATGCATTGCATTGGTATGAGAATCAGTTTTCTGCTGTGGGTTGGCTGGAGGGCTTCTATTCAAATTTTATTAATTATCCACTCTTCACTTTAGAAAACCTTAAACTGTTATCTCTACAGATTTAGGAGAAATTCAGAAAGGAAATATCATTTTTGCTTGGTTGCATGGCTTTTTCTGTCCTACTGTACACTGGACATTATAAATTAAAGCTAACATGTTCCTGGGTAGAAAATGAATGACTTTCACCATAATACATGATCTCTTAGAGCAACAAGCTTTTTCCCTATTATTTTCTGCTTTTATGAGCTTCTGTGCCAAGACAAATCATTATTTTATAACTCCTTATGGTTGTTTCTCCTATCACCTTTTTTATATTAAAACTCAAATACTTTTACAAATATTTAATTATTGCCAACTCTCATGATTTATTTTGAATCTCATGATATTTGGTGTTTCTCTTAGCTCCTGAAGGCATGTGATTGACTGAGAATCTTTGTTTTAATAATAAAAAAAAAAGTTTCCAGCCCTCATGGTTGCACATGAAAACATGACCCATAAGGCTCAAAGGCCAGAACACAAATAAAAAGAACCCCACATTTATTATTTTTAAAATAATTTCATTCTTTTAAAACATGTCTTGTGATTATTTGCATCCTCACTCATGATTTTTGAACAGCTGGAATTGGCACCACTGATGTCTGATTTACTTTTCATATTTGCACGTTGTCTTGGACAATGAAATTGAGAGGAGTCCTTTCCCAGTTGTTTTTAGTCGATTTCACTTTCTGGTTCTCATGCACTAGCACAGGGGTCGGCAACCTTTCAGAAGTGGGTGCCGAGTCTTCATTTATTCACTCTAATTTAAGGTTTCGTGTGCCAGTAATACATTTTAATGTTTTTAGAAGGTCTCTTTCTATAAGTCTATAATATATAATTAAACTATTGTTGTATATAAAGTAAATAAGGTTTTTAAAATGTTTAAGAAGCTTCATTTAAAATTAAATTAAAATGCAGAGCCCCCCGGACCGGTGGCCAGGACCTGGGCAGTGTGAGTGCCACTGAAAATCAGCTCGCTTGCTGCCTTCGGCACGCGTGCCATAGGTTGCCTACCCCTGCACTAGCACATTGCAGCAGTGTTTGGTTTGTAAAGTGTCACTCTGCTGAGTACTATATAAATCCGAACTAATATTTTCATCAACTTCTTCTTTTAATCCAGGGAATCATTTGTATTTTTATTGGTTTTGTTATTTTCTGTTTAAACACACACACACAATTTTGGTTTATATGTGCTTGTAGTTTATATGTGTCTGTTATTATGAGGATAATAAGATGGAACAATTTATTAGTCTGTCAGCCCTTAACAAATTAGTTACATTTATTCTGGAGCCCTAATGTAGTGGTTATAGGTTAGCCATCTTGTAAATTCCATAGGCATTTCTATATATGTGTAAATAAAATAAACTAGATTCTTCATGGTTGACTACATCAAGGAAAACTATGGTGAAATCCTGGCCCTACTGAAGTCAATAGCAAAACTCCCATTTGGGTTAATAGGGACAAGAATTCACCTGTGCCGCCAGTCCTGCAATGCATTGCATCTTTGCAGAGTGATACTAACTTCAGTGAGGCTCCATACAGGCACAGCAGTGCGCCTGCATGCAGCAAATTGCAGGATCAGGACTGAATTGACACACTTCATTTACCCAACTGATGGTCATGCAGCAAGAAATACTTTCACACAACATATTCCTGTCCATATCTATGCTTGAAGTAGTTTCGTAGTATTCGGCTTTTTTTAAACCTTAGTTTATACTTGTTTTGTACATTGTATGTGAATAAGATTTGTTGTAACCGACACAGAAGTAAGCATGTGGTGTTGACTTGCTCATGCCTGCTGTTACTCTCCAATCTGAAAATTGTCTCTGAAACATCAGAGTTTGATTCTTCTTTACGCTCAATTAATAGAGTTAATCCTTATATAAATGCCATGTGCTTGCCATGTGCACGTGATTGAGCACACCAATGATGGAATGGACAGCTATGAAAATACCGGATGTGGAGTCCTTTACAGTTGCTACAAATTTATATCTAATTTGTTCAACTTATTTTTGTCCAGGGGTATGTCTGCACTACACAGAGATGTGACTGCAGTACGTATAGACACACACAAACGAGCTTTGATTTAATTAGCTCAAATAAGATAGCCGTGAAGCCATGGCAGCATGGGCTGTAGAAGCCCACCTGGGACCCTGGGTTTGTACTCAAGTTGCTGTCCATCACACCTCTGTAATATAGACATACCCAATGTTTGGTACTTTATTTCAAAGGACACTGGCAAATACTCTTGCATAAAATGATACTGGCAACAGAACATTGGATACCAACTGTTTTATAAGGATTCTTTTGTTTAAATACATTTTGATATGATTCAGCGTAAATGTCAAGAATCTAGAAGCTATTAAAGTTCTAATGTACTCTCCTGAAAAAAGAGTTTGGACTTACAATTGATACACCTTCGGAAAGGTTAATTCCGACTGTTCTCTTAGGAGTTAACTTTATCCACTGGGTAGAAGATCTGATTGAACATGATGCTGACAAAAACACAAAACTCTCCTTGATGGGGAATTTAACATAAACATACAGTATGCTACTTACTAATCCACTTCTTATTTATTTGGATGATGTTGGTACACCAGTTCACTTTCACCATTAGAGCTTGTAAGTGATGCTTTTGATTGACTGCGGGTTTGGCTACACCCAAGCTAGCCCAAGTCTGTCTGCCTGGGCTGGGAGGCATGCTCCCAGCTGCAATGTAGACCTACCCTAAGAGACCCTGATACAGGCCGGTTCCAGGCACCAGTGCAGCAACCAGGTGCTTTGGGCAGCCACAGAAAGGGGTGGCATGTCCGGGTCTTCGGTGGCGGGTCCCTCAGTCCCTCACGGCTTTTTTTCCCCCCCCGCCGCTTGGGGCAGCAAAAACGCTGGAGCCGGCCCTGCCCTGATATGCATCTACGGATATTAAATTTTTGCAGTTGTTCCAAACAAACGTTGGTGTGTGGGTGAGAGACTGGATAACATCTGTCCTCACGATACTTGGTTCAAACCTCTGCTAAGTTCCTCCATACTTCAGTCTGGACTAGAAATAGCCCTACTTTTCCCATCCTGGATCTCTCCTGAGGATACAGAATTGTGTTACATTTTATTGTGGCTGAGTAATGTGCACACACAAATCTACTTTGAAGTTAATTTTTGAGTCTGGTTTTCCTCTATTAAAAATATTCTGTAATGACTCCATATTATTCACATACAGTAATTTATTTCTCCAGTCTTTGTCAATAGCAGTGCTTCCTAGCTTTCTCATTTTGTACTGTGTAGGATATCAAGATAGTACTCCAGTTACTCTTTATACTGATTTTTCTCTTGAACATCTGTGATTTATTACAACCTGACTACATTCACAACAAATTTTAGCTTTGCTTTTTGATCAGTTCATTCTTCAATTAATCCAGCTTCTCAATTCCACATGCATTTATCAGATTGGCTGGGCCTTGTTTGATTTCTTGAGTGTTTAATTATTTTTCAACTCAGAACTCTCTTGTGTGATAAGCCACAAAGAGAGTTTAAACAGAAGCCAAGGAAAACACTAGGAAAACCATATCTGACATATGATACCCTGTGCTATGCAATTGTACATTAATTCAGTTAGAAGAGGGATATGGTTAGTCTGATCCATTTGGGGAAAGATGTCAAATCTTGTAAGCCAAGATATTTTGCTGATGCAAATACACTGTCCACCGTCTTTCCCATCTCTTCTGGGCTGCTGCTTTTACCAACTCTTCTTTCAGAGAGAAAGTTCATAGCAGTGTTGTTTTGGTTTTTTTAAGCAGACAGGACAAATGAGCTTGCTCCAGAAAGCTGACTCCCTGACTTCCAACCCTGCAAAAAATTATCACATCACTAGATCTCCCAATAGGCAGCACATTAATCTTTTACCAAATCATACACATGACCCATTTGTTATATAATTAATGAAAATGGCTTTTTCACGTCAGGCTAACTTAACCATCAGCATCCTCATTTAAAAAATACCCTGGATCATATGGAATTACCTCAGTTGATGTTTTATAGTTTTAAGAAATATAAGGCACAAATCTTGAAGAATATGGTTTTCAGAATATGGTGAATTCTTTCTTTGTATGTTATTTAGGTGATTTTAATGTGGTAGGGCATTGCATGAGCTTGATATCTATGCAGAAAATTTACCATATGAAAAATGCAAGCGTTTTCAAAAGAATCCTAACCTCATTGTCCTTTGTCTCGGAATTTCCAAGACCCTGTTTCATCTCATCCCACACACATAACTTTTCCCTTAATATTTACCTTTAGTATACATTTACAAAGGGAAGGTTTCACTGCAGAAACATCTGCTGCAACTGGGTTGTATTGCTCCCAAAGAGAGCATGGATTGAACAGCGTGTTAGCATCCTGGATGAGCTCCCCTCAGTGGGCACTCACCAGGCTGCTGGACCGGACCCAAGCTTGGAGCATGTGCATCTCTGTGGCTATAAGCTTTAGGTTCACACTCTAGGTGCAGATTCCATGTCTGACCCTGCCTCTTGGCAGCAGGGACACTACAGTCCGATTGCCAAGATCCTGAAACCAGCACCAGCTCTTCCAAGCTTCCTCGGTAGCTGTTGTATGCTCTCAGAGTTCTCCTGATGATGTGGACCCTCTGGTTTACTGTTTCCCTCTCGTGGCAACATGACAGTTGAAAGACACAGACTCTGCAAAGGAATTTCTAAACTCACTCACATTTTACTCTTAGACAGCACAAGAGATACACAGATCTGTGGAAGACAACAAAAACCTGTATGTAAATCCCTGCCTCAGTTTTTGCATCCCCCAAAAATCCCTTTGGGATTTGGTCAGTGTTTGTTCAGGGGGTCCATGATGCTCCTCTTCTCCTTCTGCTGCTCAGCCTTGCCTTCTTTTGGTCCTGGGCTACTCCCCTTTCTGCCTCCCCAAAATGGCTGATGAGAGAGACTCCTTTGTATAAGGTTGCAGTCCCCTTTGTCAGCTAACCACCTTCAATGACTTCAAGTCCCTTGTCTGGTGATCCATTGCTTGGTTACCAGCTCACCTGGAAGAATAGGTTTCCTTGGGTGTTAGCTAACTCATTGTCCAAGAGTGTTTCCATTTTCATAGGAGATCCTCCAGTTTAAGGAGCTTTGACTGCTCTGCATTGATCAGCCTCAGCCAATGCCTCCAGGAATCCCAGTCCATGATGGAGGTAAAACGACAACAGTGATGATAAAGTGCAGTTTTGCAATCTAGACGGTGTTCACAAAACAAAATGGAGTTTGTATTTTGCTATAGAGACGTACAGTCATACACTAATCCATCACACAGTGCAATGTAAATCTATAATACCTTCATTGGGATTTGCAGTTTTGGGGATAAAATCGAGTTGATCTAAGGAACTGGTGGGTTAACCTGCCTTACCCTCTGTTGTACAGCTACAACCAGTGACTAAATAAACTTTTCTGTCCTCGGACTCCCGGGTACTGGTCTTCCCATTTGCGTTCCCAGTCTATGTTCCGTTGTGCTATGTAACTTTTGCAGCTCTGCTGTTCTTGTTTGCATGGGAAGGAGGGAGAGCTGAAAATGCAGTGACTTCTGCTGTAGTTCTGCCATTTGTGTCACATGAACTGCAGGTTCTCTGAGCTCTCTTCTCAAGCAGCTTTGAAAAGAATGCAGACCTAACGCAGCCCTCACAGCCATGTAACTCTGACTCCTGGAGTGCTCCGTAGGCCCATTTCCCATGCACAAGCTGTCATCCGTCTAGTCCACTTGGATGCAGTAGTCCATCTCAGCAGGACATTTTTAGATTCCCTTTCCAAGTCTGACCTAGATACAATGCAGCTTCTCCCTGTCAAGATTAAGCAGCAGCCAGTTTCACAGTTTGATATGGCAGCATCATAAGATTAGTACTTTCCTCCACCTACCAGCATCAGTGAGTGTTCTTGCAATGAAAACTGCTACCCCTCATTTGGCAGCTCTTCTGAGTCACCTCACACTGTGTGACCCCCATAAACTCCATCTGGCTTCCTTGTCACGGATGCATGTATGGCAAAACATTCTCCCTGTGTCAAATCCAAACCCACAAGTTTCTCCCCAGACTTCCCCCGTCAGAATCCACAAGTTCTGTCTGTCCTTCCTAGGCTCAGCCAAGCATCTTGAACCTTCTAATTATCTCTCATCTCCCTTGAACTGGATTCTGAGCTCAGAGTTACAGGAGATAATCAATTTGCAAACTTTCCTGATACTTCCACTGTGTATTCCTCTCCTGTGCTCTATAGATTTCATCTGTCTTCTTCCAGGAAAATTTAAAGGTATTTTTTGCTCTACTTTGCTGTTCCCAACAGTTCTGTTAAGGTAATCCTATTCAGGACCCAAAGTGGCTCCATGATTTCATGTCAAAGGCTTTTCAGGAGGGAGACCACAAATATTGTGTTTTCAGCAATCAGGGAATTCTAAGTAACGTTGTATTTAAAGAGTGTACTTACCTGTGCCAGTAGCCATATGGTACTGAAATTATCTTATCTTCATCCTTAGCTTTTTACATATTTTATAGCAGAGATTTCTTCTTTAACTTAACTATTGCATTGAAGGTATTCTCCAAACCAGTGATCTCCTTGAGATAAGGGAACAATTTCATCACTACATACTTGGGCTGGCTCAAAGTTCCTAGTGAGTTGTTGTGCCTCCATTAAGTGTTCATTGTGCATCAGACCGAGGGTGAAGTGAGTAAAGAATGCTTTCTTTCCTTCTTTCTCAGAAATCAGAGTCAGCTTTATCATCTGGTTGGGCAAGATGTTTTGCTCCGGGAGAGAGTTCAGAGAAACCATATGGAAACTTCAACTATTAGTTGCTCCATCAGGCTGTTTTCACCTGTTGGAGTATTTTAGCATCATTTTGGAAATGGGTGAGAACACAGGAATTGCCGTAATGGATTAGACATTACACCAATGGTCCATCTAGTCCAGTATTTTATCTCTATCAGCAGCCAATACCACATGCTCCAGAGCAAAGTGCCGGAAACCCTGCCGAAGGTAGTTATAAATAACTTGCCTATGGGAAAGTTTCTTCCTAATGCCCATTAGTAATAATTGGCTCATGCCTTGGAGCTTGAGAATTGATATCCCTTCCAAATCTTTCTTTTAAAAAAAAGAAAATCTTTACTATCATACCTCTAGATATCCTTGTTAGCCGTATAAATGTCCAGTTCTTTATGATTCCAGGAGGATTCCATATTTTCCAATTACAATGTTATTTCCCAATGTCCTGGTATTTATTATATAATGGGAACACATTTGTTAAAATACTGGGGCTGAAACTTATCTATGGGTATGTCTACACGGCAAAAAAACGACCCATGGCAGTGAGCTTCAGCTTGGGCTCTGAAACCTTGAGGAGAATGGGGTGGATCTCAGAATCTGGGCTCCAATCTGAGCCCGAAAGTCTACACTGCTAGTTTTATCTCTATAGCATGAACCCCTTGAGCCCGAGTCAACTGACCTGGCCTCTGGTTTTTTTTGTGGCATTCATCACTGTAGTACAGGGGTGGGCAAACTACAGTCCGCGGGCTGGATGGTCTGGGGCTTGCCCCGCTCCGGTGCTACAGCCAGGGCGCAGGGTCGGAGGCTGCACCACACGGATCCAGAAGCCACAGCGTGGCCCCACTCCGGCTCCTACGTGCTCCAATGGCCACCTCCAGCGCTCCAATGGGAGCTGCAGGGGCGGTGCCTGCAGAAGGGGCAGCATGCAGAGCCAGAGAAGGGACATGCCACTGCTTCCAAGAGCCGCTTGAGGTAAGCACCACTCGGAGCCTGCACCTCTGAGCCTCTCCCCACACCCCAACCCCCTGCCCCAACCCTGATCCTCTTCCCGCTCTCCAAACCCCTCAATCCCATCCCAGACCACCCTCCTACACCCCAAACTCCTCATCCCCAGCCCCACCCTAGAGCCCGCGCACCCAACCAGAGCCCTCACCCCCTCCCGCACCCTAACCCCAATTTTGTGAGCATTCATGGCTCGCCATACAATTTCTATTCTCCGATGTGGCCCTGAGGCCAAAAAGTTTGCCCACCCCTGCTATAGTATCTGAATGCTTCACAAATACTAATGAATTTATTTTCACACCACCTCATTGAGATACAGAGGTGCATTTCCCTATCTGTAAAATGGGGATATAGTGGCACAGAGGGATTAAGGTCAAAAGTAATTACTAATTTTGGGTTCCTGATTGAGATGCCTAGGACCTGATTTTTCAGAGCATGTAGCATTATATAGTATATAATATGTTCAAAGCATAGCTCCCGTCGACTTCAGTTCGGTGTAAATGCTCAGCACTTCTGGGTATCAGATCTCTGGGTCTCAAGCCAGACATCAATAAAAGAGGAACACACAACTGGTGACTAGCTGTGAAAAGTTTGATTTAAGTGACTTGCCTAGCAGCATCACACAGGAACTCTATGGCACAGGGATAAAATCCAGTTCCCCAAGAAACCATTCAGTTGCCTTAACCCTTGACCCTTCTTTCTCTTCCTCTACAGACACCTGCTTCATTCACTATGTACCTTCCAGCTTCCGCAACAAATAAAGCAGTTCTCCAGGCAAGAGTCTCCTTCACTACACAACCCTGATTCATCCCAGAGCAGATTTCCCCTATATACTAAATGATGCAGGGGTTCTGTGGAAAAAATAGTATGGGATCATGTAATTAAAGAGTGCATCATAATGCACGTGCACAAGGATGCTGAATTAGGGGGCCCAGGCCACTTTAATTCTCGCATTTTCTATCTTCTAAGAGCTTGATTTTGCAACCTTAATAATATTCTCTTAACATAGGTTTTTGTGTGTTATTTCAGACCTCTGGGTCTCAAGGTTTTGAAAAAAGGAATCTGAAAAAACAACAACAGAAATTCCATCATATGCAGCTCTGCCTATTCTTAAGGATGTCCAATATTCCATTATAAGAACCTGTTGTCAGTTGCTTGTAACTTGCCAAACTTCAGCTGTCTATAATGGGAAGAGTCAGACAACTTTAATAACAGCCCCACCTATAACAGATAGATCGATAGATTGATCATCTTGACTGTGGAAGTTTTGATTAGATCCTGAGCGTGAAGAGGGAATTAGCCTTAGTCTGGAGGTACCAAAAATGTCCTTGTGTTCTTAGTTGCTATTATTACATGGTTCATAAGGTGGGTTAATTCATCAGTTCAGTGTGATTGATCAGGTGGAAAAAATGTTGGCAACAAAAAGTTCATTGCAGGATCAGAGTCTACAGGTGAAAAATGCCAGATGGAGTACCACAGCCCAAACAAATTGGTTAATGGTTACATATAGGTGTGTGGATATCATGGTGCCTGCTGTATTATGAGAATAATTCAGATAGATGCAGCTTAAATGAAGAGAGCCATCTATCACTGGTTAGGGCAGAAAGAGAAAATATATGTGATGATATTGCTGACACCAGTATTGTACTGTGATTAAAATATGGCTTTTGATTAGTAAACAGATGGGTTTTGATCTGCATCACAAGCCTGAATAAATTTGATGCCAATTCTTGAAGCGATTTGTGTTCTTGGAATCAAACTAGCAAACAATAACAGATGTGAGAACATTGAGCTGTCAAAGAGCTTAATGAAGTAAAACTGAGATCACTAACCAGTTTTAGAGAAAGGTGAAGGGGATCCCCTTTTGAAATCTAATTATTTAGGACAGCACACCTGTCATTAGGCAGCAGCAGATACCAAAAAATAACCATTTGTCTCGCATGAATTCCTGCTCTGCCACATGTTGTTGAAATGATAGACAGAGTTGTAGTTCAAAATTAATTGAGCTTTCAACCCTAGAATTTAAGTGGGGGGAAATTCAGATTTAAGGTTATTAGAAACCATTAAAATCTTTAGCATGGTGCACTTCCTATAATTATGAAACATTTCCTATTAATTCTTACCGTTATAAGGATGTCTTAGTTGCCAGAAAATGATAATTAAATCCAACATATTAAATGCAAATATGTCTGAATGTCTGGACTTTGCATGCTGTGGTTTATCATGGAAAAGACATGATCTTGTAGTTAAGGCAGTGGACTGAGACGGTTCCATTCCTGACTGCTCAGATTCATGTGTAACCTTGGCCAAGTTCCTTCACCTCTGTGCAGCTCTTCTGCCTTCTGTGCATCTCTAAAATCGGAATAATAATACTTCTTTTGTCTGTCTCGTACACATAGATTGTAAACTCTCCTTGGCAAAGACTGTCTTCTACTGTGTTTGGACGGTGCTTGACATATAAGGACTTTGATCTCAGTTGCAGCCTGCAGAGCTACTGTAATACAAATAACTATAGTAATAGTATCAGAGGAGTGGCCGTGTTAGTCTGGATCTGTAAAAAGCAACAAAGAGTCCTGTGGCACTTTATAGACTAACAAATGTATTGGAGCATAAGCTTTCGTGGGTGAATACCCACTTCGTCAGACATGCCTAATTTGGTTGCCTAATTTGGGCTGAGCAGTGGAACTGTGTGTTGATAATTTGGTTTGTTGCTTTGAACTGTGTGCTCAATGGACTAGTAATTTTTTAAAAACTTTAATAGTAGATGTGTATCTGAATCCTCTGCATGGCTTTAAAAACCCAGCCCTTATATTTAATTCAGGTGACGTTGCTTCCCTCCGTGACCCAAGAATATACATTTATAGCAAAGGCACAGGCCCAGATTTGAAGTTCCTGGCTTTTGTTGTTTGTCACACATGAACCACTATTTAAACATGGATATTAACTTACTATACATGGACTATACAAGAATCCATTTCCTGTACTTATATTAAGATCCAGGCTTTACACTGTCGCCTGTAGCCAGACTGGCTAGATACCCTCAAACATTGCTACAGAGCAGCTTTGCCATTTCTTACAGTTCTCAGATTATTATCCACTTCCCATCTCCACACAGTCTCTCTTGTACATTCTGACCTTTATCGCTGGAGCTATGCATGTGACCTTTTACTAGCTGTTGTATTCATCCCCTTCCTGCACTCATGTCACACAAATACACAGTCTATTGTATGTCTCTTTCTGCAGTGCATGAATTCCATACTCACTCACTGTTCAGTGGTAGCCCCTGCGTTTTCCCAGCTGATGCTCAGTGCACCCAGGACCATATAGCCTTTTCGTTTATGCCTCTGCCAAGAACCAACATTCTGATTCACTGGCAATTTCCTTTCACCTCACATGATGCATTAGGCAGTTGTAGTCAGTGTGGCTAGTGGGGGATAAATCACTTTCTTGCAAAATGATTATTTCAGTTTAAGTAGTTATTTAATCTTTCCAATGTGATCATTTTAGGTTAATCACACCATCTTTATTAGCCTTATTGCTACTGTAAAACAGCCAGTGTGGGAAACCAATATATTTGTGCAGGCAGATGAAAACAGGCAGTTCTGACTACTTTAGCTCTTTCCAATGAGAGGTGCTTTCCATGATTGTGCATTGAAAATATGATCTCAATTTGGTTTTTTGTTTTTTAAGCTTGAAGCCATTGGGAAGGCTGCATATTAGAAATGCAATACAAATATTTGTTTGTACAATATCAAGATTCTGTTAACAGTAAATATCACTTCAAATCTTTCTGTAAAAAAAATCCCATTATCTATGGTGGATTTTCTCGCCCCTGAAGTTACTTGTAGTGTTAGCAGAGGATAATATCACACTGGCATTGATGCCAAGGATCTTAAATTTATCTTCCATGACCTTTTTTTCCTGCCCCCTCCCCTAACCTTTCTGGAGAATAGTGTTTGTATATGTTACCTATAACAGTATCTGAAGGTTTTCAGTGTGAAAACTGTTGTGTTTCTCTCTGTGTCTCTAGCTAGGTTCTTATATGGCTCCTTCTGATTATTAAAAACAATAACCATCTCTCTTCTTTCCAGCCTGTCAGAGAATTGGGATTTGTTTATAGGGAGGGGTTTATTAGTTTTGTGTACAGATGGTGATGTGTGTGAAAAAGAATTTATGCATGTGTGTAAGAAGTTTCAGTGAAGTCAAAGGGACTATTCTTGTGTTCAAATGGCTTCCTGTGTTGAAGCATTGCTGAGGAAACACTAAGTCAAAGAAATGTATTTTGCTTCAAACCCCTGTCCTACAAACACTTAAGCACATGCATAAAGTCAGGGCCGGCTCCAGGCACCAGCTTAACAAGCAGGTGCTTGGGGCGGCCAAGGGAGAGGGGCGGCACCTGCGGCAATTAGGGGGCGGTAGGTCCCTCACTCCCTCTAGGAGCGAAGGGCCTGCCGCTGAACTGCCACCGCCGATCGCGGCTTTTTTTTTTTTTTTTTTTTGCTTGGGGCGGCAGAAATGCTGGAGCCGGCCCTGCATAAAGTCACACTTGAATTGTCTCACTGAGTTCAATTTGTACTTATGTGTGTAAGTGTTTGCAGATCAGAGCCTACGTTCTGAGAGCGCTTAGTTCTGTGGTCATTCTATTTTCTTGCCAGAAAAAGTTGCTTAATCTTGAGGCCAGCTCCTGTGAAAGTTCTGTCTCCTTCCCTAATGAGTCTCCCCAGACTGGTCAGCAGAGTGGACAGTAACTGTGGTGGAAAGTAACAATCATAGGAAGAGGCAGCTTCTCAGTTAGGTAGGCCCAATCCAAAGAAAGGCTTTGAATATCAGCAGAGACTTGGAGTGTATTCAAAAGCGTGTCTACTTAGTAACGTTTTCTAGATATTAGGTGAAAACAGTATGGTGATAAAATGTTTTTTTACCTAAAAGTTTGTAACCAAACATTTATCAAAACAGCTTTACAAAATGCACCAGATGGGACAGCTCTTGAGCTATCTCGGTGCCACAATGCATTCTTTTCCATAGGGGTTTGCATTGAGATTGAGACTATTGCTCCATATATTTTGAATATTTTCTTTGCGGGAACTTTTCACATCATGTCGGTATATTGCTGGCTGAAACCACAAACTGTTTTTGACACTCAAAATTGTACATAATCTGATAAAATGTGCATAATTTTCAAAAATGTTGCTCCAGATTCTTGGACATGTAATTATACTTTCAGCTTTCCTTATAGCTGCGCCTTATTAGTGGATAACTAATTCCTACTTCACATTGAAATTGCAACATCAATCTGTAAAGTTTCCATACTGTCTACTTTGCTAAAATAGCAGATTAGTAACTTGGAAAGCATTCACTAGATGGTGGAAAGATTATGAATGTTTGCTCATCCTAAATGGTCTATGAGTCCAATCTTGTAATGACTTTGTGAATAATTTTACTCCTGTGAGCAGTACTATTGAAGTCAATAGCCTTACTTAAGAAAATCATAGCTACTCATGTCAAACTTGGAGACTTTTCTAAAATAAGATTTTTTTAGAGGGCAGTTAATACAGGAAAAGCTGTGTGATCCGGCACTTTACCATCCAGAAAGCTCTAGAAACCGACATTTCTGATATCTCCCAATACAAATCTTCAATAGGGTTGCCAGGCTCACTATCTGACTCCGCATGGCTCTCCGGAAGCGGTGACATGTTCCTGCTGCTCCTAGGTGGGGGAACGGCCACGGGGGCTCCATACAGTGCCCTCGCCCTGAGCACTGGCTCTGCAGTTCCCATTGGCCGGGAACTGCAGCCAATGGGAGATGCAGAGGCGGCACCTGCAAGCGGAGGCAATACGCAGAGCTGCCTGGCCACGCCTCCACCTAGGAGCTGCAGGAACATATCGCCGCTTGCAGGGAGCCACCCTAGGTGAGTGCCGCCCGGATCCGGCACCCTGAAAACCTTCACGTGCCCCAACCCCCAGCCCTGAGCCCCCTCTCGCACCCAAACTCCCTCCTTCCATTGGTAAGTATAACTCTTATAAGTTAACTGGAATTTTTGACTAGCTGGCACCCTCCATTCCCCCAACATTCCAGATAACAAAGCTTTTACTGTATATTGAAAGAAAAATAGCATAATCTTTCCCTCTTTAACATGAAGGATGCACATTTTTGCCACTAGGTTCCTTTACTGAAAAGCAAGTTTACAAGTCCTAGAAGGTCGCTTCATTTTTACAAAGGATTGGGATAAATGTGCAAACTCCTAGTGTAGGTTCTTTCTTTCATTTGGCATGCTACTGATGTCTATTTTCTTCTTTTAGGCATTATTCTTAAATTCCCAGAGATAAATCTTTGAACACTAACAAATTGTTCCTCTTCCTGTTAGTGAGATAACTCTCATAGTTCCAGTACAAAGAGTAACATTTTAAGTCTGTATGTTAGAAGGATGGATATCTGTTGCTTCTTCCTGCATAGAAAATCTGCTCTGTGGTTCTTCATTTATCCTGTTCTTTTTTATATAAATCTTTATAATAGGTATGAACATCAACTTGCTAAGTTTACTTGAATACCATTAGTTATTTCCTCTGATGGATTTACAGATGCTTTTTTATTTCTTTCTGAGAAAATGGTGGAAAGAAATAGAGCAATAAAGCCCTGCTGCAGTGAAACATAGAATCGCAGAAGCATAGAACTGTAGGGCTGAAAGGGACCTCAAGATTCCCCAACCTTCCTTGGAAGTCTGTTTCCGTGCTTAACTATCCATATACTGTAGTTAGAAAGGTTTTCCTAATATCTAACCTAAATTTCCATTGCTGCAGATTAAGCTGATTTCTTCTTGTCCTACCTTCAGTGGACATGGAGAATAATTGATCACCACCCTCTTTCAAAAAGCCCTTAACATATTTGAAGACTGTTATCATAGCCCCATCAGTCTTCTTTTCTCAAAACTAAACATGTCCAGTTTTTTTAACCTTTCCTAATAGGTCAGGTTTTCTAAACCTTTTATCATTTTTGTTGCTGTCCTCTGGACTCTCTCCAATTTGTCCACATCTTTCTTAAAGTATGGCACCCAGAACTGGACACCGTACTCCACCTGAGGTCTCACTTGTGCTGAGTAGCAAAACAATTAACTTTCATGTTTTACATATGACACTCCCCTTAATACACCCCAGAATGATATTAGTGTTTTTTGTAACTGCGTCATATTACATTTGTGATCCTCTATAACCTCCAGAACTTTTCTGCAGTACCGCTGCCTAGCCAGTTATTCCCCATTTTGTAGCTGTGCTTTGATTGGTCTTCCTAAGTGTAGTACTTTGCACTTGTCTTTATTAATTTCATCTTGTTGATTTCAGACCAATTCTCCAATTTATCAAGGTCATTTTGAATTAAAATCCTAGCCTCCAAAGTGCTTGCAAACTGTCCCAGATTGGTATCATCCGCAGATTTTATAAGCATACTCTCAACTTCATTATCCAAGTCATTAATGAAAATATTGAATAGTACTGGACTCAGGATTGACCCCCGCGGGACCCCACTAGATACGTCCCCCCAGTTTGATAGTGAACCAATGATAATTACTCTTTAAGTCACAGGCGCTGGCTTCTAACTTTCCCCGGGAGTGCTCAACTCCCATTCAGCCCCAGGCCCTGCCCCCACTCCACCCCTTCCCCCAAACTCCCACCCCAGCTCCGCCCCCGCTCTCTCCTCCACACGCACCCTGTCCCCACTCTGCTCCCTCCTAGCACCTCCTGCACACCAGGGATCAGCTGATCACGGCTGATGGGAGGTGCTGGGAGGGAGGAGGAGCAGTTGATCGGCAGGGCTACTGGTGGGCAGGAGACGCTGGAGGGTTGGGGAGAGCTGGCTGCCAGTGGGTGTTAAGCACCCGCTATTTTTTTTCCATTGTGCTCCAGCCCTGGAGCACCCACGGAGTCGGCGCCTATGCTTTAAGTATGGTTTTTCAACCAGTTTTGCACCCACTTTATAGTAATTTCTTATAGAGCACATTTCCCTAGTTTGCTTATGAGAATGTCTAGTGGGACCATGTCAAAAGCCTTACTAAAATCAAGATATATCACATCTACAGCTTCCCTCCCCCATCCACTAGGCCAGTAAGAACATGTAAGCACAGGTACTGAGTGGTCCCATTGTCTTCAGGACTACTGATATGCTTAGAGTTAAGCATGTGTTAAAGTACTTTGCTGAATGGGGGCATGGGTCATACTGTGGATTTGATTTTAGGATAAAACAGAATGATTTGCTTCTCTTTTGATTTAATGATTTTTTAACATGCAATTCTGAAGTTTCTAGTATTTTTAAAGATGTAGTATTACTTTATAAATCGCAAGATATCATTTTTATTTTTAAAAGTCCCATTTTAGCATAATACGGGCCCAGTCCTACAAAAGGGTATCTGAGTAACTTTACTCATATGACTTGCCCCATTAATATTAATAGAGAGAGTAAATTTACACATTTACATAAGTGTTTGCAAGATCTGAACTTAATTTTTAGGTCAAAAGACCTTTAGCTAATTTACATTAGCTGTTTCAGTGGTAGCTGTCATAGAGGTAGATAAAAACATAGCTTTAAATCTGACTAAACTCTTAACTGCAGTGTGACTAGCAGTCTCAGTATAATCGTAGGCATTTTTCTGTCTGAAAGCCACTAAAACCAACAGAAAAACATGATGTAATTGGTATCGTTTTGACACAAGTGACATATTATCCCTATTTACAGAGCTCAGGCACTGAAATAGCTGCTGTGTTACACAGAAGGGGAGGGAGCGGGAAGAGAATTGGCAGCGCTACAGCCTGCAATGCAACATGCTTCTTTTATGCTACCTTTTACTTGCTCCCTCGTTTACGCTTCATTAATAAAAAAAAAAAACCTTTTGGCCATTTGAGAATTATTTACTAGTACAACATACACAGAGAGAAATGGTTCTTCGATCTTTTAATTTGAATAAAAATACCCAACCTTCTAGAAATGTCTGTAAACAACAACTGGATTTTAACATGGTCTCAAGATATCTTCTTGTGAATTTAAGACCCTTTTATCCTGAAGTGGTTTTGTTTTTTTTTTTGGTTCTTCATTGACTTACTTTTTCCTTCCCAGAGGGAGGTGTCCCACATATCAAATCAAGCAGAGTAGCAGACATAGAATTAGACTCTTGCTTTCCCTATGAATTCACTGCTAAAACCTATACAAGAGAGGGTACAAACAGGTCCCTTTTATGTCTTTAATGCAAGCAACTGTGATCAGTTGTCCTCCCCCTTCGCCCCCACCCATCAAAAGCAGGTGCTGGAAGTACAATTATTATGAATTACTTGTATTACAGGAGCACTTAGAGAGGCTGCAACCAAGATTGCGGCCTCATTGTTCAGGGCACTGTCCAAACACATAGTCAGAGTTCCTGCCTGAAGAGCTCACAACCTAAATTGACAAGAAAATCAAATGGTGGCCGGGAAAACAAAGACAGAGAGTGGGGAAGTGACTTGCCCAGGATCACACAGCAGAGCCAAGAATTGATCTCAGGGCTTAGACCTTGTCTATATACTAGAGAAAGGTTTGCCAGTGTAGCTATACCAGCAAACTCTCCTAGTATAGACACAGCTTATCCTGGCAAAAGCATATACCAGTCCCCGGACAAAATAAACAATGCAGGCAAAAGCACTTTTTTGCCAGCACAACTGCATTTACACTAGGACTTGTGCCAGTATAAAAATGTCATAAAAAATCACACCCTATGCAACATTAGTACGCCAGGAAAAGTTTCTAATGAAGTATCTGGGCCTTGTACCATAATAGACTGATAGCATTTTTTTTTTTTTTACAGAATAAACTAGAACTTAATCCATAGGAATGTTTTGAAGTACACATTGAGCAGGAAACTGGCTTTTATGGATATTTCTTGATTCACAATCAGCAGATAATTGCATTAAACTATCTTTAACTAGAGGGATTTGAAAATCATATTAAATGTAACAGTCATATCATAGCTTCAATGATATAGATCACTTACAGATTAAGATGTTCTCTCCCCCTGTAAAAACTTTTAAAGAGAAAGGTATTATTGTCAGCTACCTGTCTCTCCAGCTGTCAAGATCTTGAGTTAATTGATTAAAGACATGCAAGTTTTCAAATTATGCAGTTGAGCATATGTTTTCATAAGTCTACTGAATTCAGTTAAACAATATTTTTACCGTACACATTAAAACATTCTTAAAACGAGCCATGCTGGACAATATGACCTGTTGTGAAAGAGTACTGTTTCCCCTTGCTTTATACCTTTTGCATTGTTTTTGGCCCATTTTCTTTTAAATGTTGTTACCTTTCAAAGTGCTCATCTTTTATAAAGCATTGTGACTTCTGCTGATGAAAAGCTGCTATGTAAGAACTAGGTGTTGTTGTTGTTTGTTTATTAACCAAGGAGAACATTTATTTATGAGACCAAGGTTGAAGGGAATTTGAAAGAAGTTGGTTGTTCATTGTGGGGTAGATCATGACTACCCCTAATGGAGCTATGCAGGGGAGTAGTAGGAAATAATGCCTCCCACCCCACGGCTGCATTACAGTACCAGATCTTAGGTCCCTACATGGGGATGAGAGTGGTATTGCCCGTTATTCCCTTGCCGTGAACAAGTAGAGGGGACAGAGAGAGGCAGGAGTGCATAGAGTGATGGACAACAATGAGCTAATAGCACAAATGGGGATGTGTAGGTCCCTTTTGCTTCTACGGGCTCTTTAGTCTTAAATACAGTATGTTTGTATTAACTCATAGGGTCTCTGATTTTTAGATACATGAACCATGTCAAACTGGGCAAATGCAATAGCTGATTTTACAAGATATGCAGTCTTGCACCATGTGTGAGACTTGAAAGACTCCACTTCATAGGTAGTATCCATGGTATGCTGTTGTTATAGGTGGGGTTAAACTTCCTTGAAGCTGGTGGGTGTTATAACCCCAGCCCTTCACTTAAGACAGCTCAAGCAGTTAAGCTCCTTTATGATATAATAGCAGTTTCCATTCAAAACAAAGGCACACCCAAGGCCACTCAGGAATTTGAACTATGTGGGTGGAGGGCTTTGCTGGGCATTGCTTGAATAGAGGTGTAGGGGAAGACAAGCAGAGAAAGAGACACACAGAGAAGGAAGGAAGCACCAGACTCAGCCGCCCTACACAAGCACCATGTTTGGCCTTCAGTGAAGCCTAGAAAATGGGCTTTTGGGTCTTGTGCTGACTAAAAGAGGCTTGGGGCTGCGAGCAAGGAAACTGTCACCTGTTGTTTGGTTCCTCCTGTGGTGTGCCATCTAGGTATGCAACGTATGCATTGCATATCCCAGGACCACTTGTGCCCAAGGAATGATTCCGCCAGGCCCCCAGACATCCTCGGCACACCATGCACATGTAGCATTTGCATGCCTTCCTGAAAATGTCACAGCACACCACTGGGTTCCTCCCGTGTTCAGAGAAACAGGACTTCATACATTCTTTATAGATAAACAAGAATGTATCAAAGATCTCTGACTCCATCATCAATTTCTTTTCCTAACTGGAACAACCTGCAAGACCCCGAATTTTTGGCTAGCTGCTCAGCTCAAAAGGGGTAGCGCTGTTAAGGATGGAATAGCTGAAGGAAAGGTGCAATGATTTACCCTGAATACCTGAGATAACTAAATAAACGTTAGATTGCATTTTAAATGTTTAAAAATATCTTCTAGACATCAGCTTGCTCAAGATTTTGTTCTGGAAATGTTGGCTTGTGTAGTCGTCAGATATCTTGACCTGCACCTGTAAATAGTGTTCTTTATTCATTAACATGTATCAAGTTCGATGGGTAAAAGCTGCACACACTCTTTTATTTTAAAGTGCTCTATATTCAAAATAGATTAAAACCGTGACTTTCGCATATTTCTAACTGAATTTCTTTTAATGGGTATTTTGTAAAGATCAGTGGTATCTGCTAGCTAGATAAAGACTGCTGGGATACATATTATCTGAGCAAATACTTATGCTAGAGTTCTTTTCTTACAAGGGGGACACAATCTAGCCCAGGCAGAAATGAGTAAAAAAAACAACAAACGTTTCTTCTTTTGCTGGCATATTTTCACTTAGGATTCAGTAAAAGCAAAACAGCCCCCTGAATATTTAGTAGGCTCTTCTGCTTTTGCTCAGTCCTTAAGTGAAGCAGTGGCAATGGAATTAAATAGATTGTCCTGTCCACATGATTAAAAGGAAGATGTAACAATAACATGCTCCTTAGGCGCAAAAATAAATAACAGTTCAGCAATCATCATTTACATTAAACTCTTAAAAGCATTTTTTCTTTGCAGGCAATCATCAGCAACTGCAAAGGGATAGATCTGTAGCTGTTTTCAACCACATATTGCACAGGCTTTCAGAATTACAGACCTGATCCAAAGCCCATTGAAATTGCAGAGTACATAGCAGAGCTTGTAATTACTAGTTCTAGTATTACCTACTGCAGCTCCTTGAATAGAAAACATATGCGGATTAGCGAGGGCTAAAGGTTCAGGCCATCAGTCTGTATTTATATACTTTGTGTAGTTCTTTCCATCTGAGCATCTCAGAGGGTTTTACAAACACTTCACACCATCTCAGTGAGGGAACGAAGTATTGTCTTCATTTTACAGATGAGAAAACTGAGGTACACTGAGAAAAGGAAAAGTTTATTTTAAATAAGAAGCTGACTGCAATATTACAGTGTAAATAGCACGTTTGAAATCCAAAACTCTTGCTGATTTCTTTCAGTCCTTTTTGCCCTGTTCATTGTGAATAATATGAAAGAATGCTGTTTGCTGAAGGCTTAAAACCGCTCATGTACTGGAGTACTCATCACCCTACTGTTAATAATACATTCCCAAGCGTTCCATTAGATGCACTTAACCTGCTGCAGGAAACAACGCTGATTCCTGATTCGTAGTAACCCAGCAACAGTTTCTTAGCACTGGCTCAGCTGATGTGTGTGCAGAACAGCAGCAGTTTTCCTGGGGAGGTGGGGGCAAGGGCGTTTCTGTGTTGGAAAAAAATAGATGCACCTCATGTAGCTCCAGAATCCAAACAAGATGAAGAGCCAGCCAAGAATGGGAGCCAGCTAAGCAGAAATATTGGCCTACATTTTTTCCTTCTCTTTAGTGTAAGGCATGCAAGTTTCTATGGCAACTTCTGTTTTCTGTTCTGTAAGGCCTACTGACTCATTTTGTGTAAGAGCCGCACACTGGGGAAAAAATTGTTTTCTTTCCCTGCCATGTCAAGTGGCTCCTTTTTTGTAGCCCATTGCTCTTGTCTGAGTTTGTCAGCGCGACAAAATGTCTAGTGTTTGATGCGGGCACAATTCTTGCAGTTTAGATTGACAAGAAAAGACAATTACACTTAAAAACACCCTCCTCTTCTTGAAGAATTGCCATAAGGAAGCTTTACTTTGCCATATCTTAAAATAACACATCAGCCTAGTTAAAACATGGGAATGCATTAGGTCAGTGCTCCTTGAGATAAAGCAGTGTTATGCCAAGAAGGTAGCATTTCCCTTGAGAAAAACATCTGCAAATGGGGCAGTAGCTATCAGACCATAGTGACTTACCCATTTTGTGAGACACAAATGCAATGTCTCTAACAAAGACTAAATCAAAATATGCATCTATGATGTATTTGATAATCTTGACTGGAACGCTGCACACAGACTGTTATTGCCTTCTGGGATTTGTATGCACACAGTCCTCCATTAGGTCTTGAAAATGTAACCCTGTATGGCCTAGCTATTAGCACATGGCTGTATCTCATACAGAAGCCAGCTGAGTCTTGCTTTAGACCAGTTGAGGCTTTGCAAAGATGACAGCCTTGGGTAAGGACGTTGAATGTGTGGCGATCCTTTTGGAACATCTCTCAGATCCAGTGAGGAGTATCAGAAGCTTTTGAAATAAAGAGGTGGTACTTTGGGATTACTTTGGAGATAATGATAGTTTAGAATGAAGGGATCAGTATAAGATCAGGGCCTTGCTCAGAGCCTGCATAATTGCTGCTGTTGACGTCACCAGGCATCACCATCACGCCAGGTGACTCAGGAGGGTGGAAAATCACAAGTGTCAATGAAGCCTTCCTGCACTAGGCCTGAACCAAACTCCTTCCATGTTTAAACTCTAATCGACCTCAAAAGCCAGGTGCAAGTGAAATGTGTAAGCAGCTTGATATCAGTGGTAAACCCCCCTTTTGCAGTATAATGAGGCCTGCATACCTCTGGCCGAAGGAAATCAAAGGAACGGGACAAGATAGTAGTTCAAGAAGTTACTAACGAGCTGAACTTATAGCTGCCAACATAAACTAACTGCTTAAATGTAATTGCTATTTGCTTAGTAATTGTTACCAGGGATGGGAGGGGTAGAGAGAGAGGAATGGGGGGAGGGAAGGGAGGGGTAGCGGGGGAAGGGGGGAGGTGAGGCTTGACTGTAAAGGTATAAAGGAAAAAAACCTGTTTCTGTTAGTGTGCTCGATTTGAGACGTGCCTGTCTCCTAGCACCGCTTTGAGATCTCAAATAAACTTTGTTTGCTTCTCCACCTGGTGTGTTTATTGGCGCGAAGCACGCCGGGCAACGAACCCCTGTTGCTTTGCCTCGGGCACCCTTGTGCCAGCAACACTGCCTTAAGGGAATTCAGGGTGCTTTTGGACCCGATGGCTAGAAGGAATCAGTACATGCTCAGAGCCTCACACGAGGCAATGCAAGGTAGATTCCTATCTATGTATATCTGTAACTGTGTACTGTTTTTAAAAATCCACTTCTTTTATCTTGCCTTGGTTAGAACATTGACCTCGATTAACAGCTATGTCCAAAATTATTTTTCTAAAACATGCTAGTCTCCATTTCAAAAATGGTTTAATTCATGCTTTAAATTTTTGTGGTCTCACTCTAGATATGAGCTCTATGGGCCAGATCTTCAAATGGTGTGAATCAGTCTGGCATCAAGGATCTGACCCTACGATTCCAGCTTATTATTGGGAAACCAGTATAGACATTTAGGCGTGGCTTTTCAAAGGAGCCCTGGGAAGGTTGGAACCCATCTGCCATTGAAATTCTACGAGAAGAGTGTGTCTAACTCCCTTAGCCTCCGTTGAAAAGCTCAGTCTTAATGTACCAAAGAACACTATGAAGATTAGTACATTCCTCTGGAGAGTTCGTCCTCCTAATCACAAACATATGGTATGCTTTAAGGGAGATTATATTGTTAGTGTTAACATGCTGTCTTCTTGCTAGTTTTATTAAGCAGGTATCCAGTCAATGGTTAAAGCAGAAGTTAGGGGAATAAAACCCAGGAATAGATTCAGCCAGTAACCTCTGTGATTCAGTGACCATGGACTGACAGTTAATCTCTGCATCAGTATCCCCACCTGTACAATGGGAATACATACCCTCACCTTACAAAGTGCTTGGAAATCCCTGGATGAACGGCACTATGTAAGTGCAAAGTATTAATTATTTAAGCACTGATAAAATGCTCAGTATTATAGAGAATACAGGTGAGCTTATGATCGATTATTGTCTGTTGATTTATTACTAGTTTTTACATTGATTGCAGATAGGCACAGTGATGCAGCTGTCAGTAAACTGTGTAGGTTGTAGTTAGCAGAAACCGCACATTAGCCTCCCCGCATTTGCTGTTCATGCCATTAACACTTAGAAATGATGGTCAGATACATGGGGATTCAAGCAAGCCTGGTCCTACTAGTTCAGTGAGTAGGAATATTTTAAAGGATTCATGTCAGCATTTTATAGAGAGATGCCCATTAATTATACTGTGTGAGGAGGGAGGGTTACGTTGTAGCCAGCACTCTGAGCCACAGCGTAATGTCATGAATGAAACACATATTCTAGAAAATGTTATAAATGTGTGTAACATGGAAAAGGCAAAGGCTGACTATTCTTGTTCCATATAGTAATTTCAGTTATGTGGTTTTGTGGGGAAACTTAATCTGAAATCACTCATAAATTGGCCTTCTGGTTGTTGCATTAAGCTGGATTACCCAGCGTAAAGCATTGATTTTTAGATTTTAAAATGGTGAATAATTTATGTGCACATTGCCTGCTAAACTAGATTGTGGCAGTTTGACTGGTGTGTCCCTTTCTAAAATAGGTCCAGATAATGACTGGTTTAGAGATTGGCAAACTTATCATTCTTTTATTTGGTTAACACCCTCATTAAAAAAGCGAGCACATCTTTTCCAAGGCTGTCCTATTTTATTGTTGGGTTCATTTTATGATTTCCAATTGCACAGTCCAACTGGGAGCTTTGTAGATGATTTTGAAGTGGTTAAAATCTTCTCTTGTTATTCATTTCCTTTTAATACAAGCATACACTGCAATCAGGAATGTTCAGTACAAACTGGAATCCATATAGCTGGGGAGCAATTGTATTTTTAGTAACCACTTTGGGGTTAATCATAAATGGAAATAAAATCCTGTCAGAATTTCCATCAAATAAATTTGAGACGTTCCGACTTTACTATATTCATGAATAATGCTGCGCGCTGCCGCTTAAAAATAAAACCGCGTTTTGAGAAGTAAATTGCTTAGGTGAACTGAAGAGCTCTATATACCTTTGATTAAGACCCAGATGTTGGGGCATTGGTGCTGGGCAAGGTATTCTCCTTAAGGATTTTTTTTTTAATATAGTGCATTTTTATAAACCATTGGAAAAGTGGCCAGAGTGTGTTGATGATCCTCTTGTGCTGGGTCAGCTTTACTTAAGACTCATCAAAAGCAAGAAACATGTATTAAATGTTCTTTTGCTGAATCCTCAATATAAATGAATTTGCAAGAAGCAGCAATTTCCCCCCCTCCCATTTTCTCTGGACTAGCTTCTGCATCCCTCAGAGGTCAAAGCCTCCCCAGTGTCTGGGAAACCCTGGTCTAAACAAGTCCAAATGCAGCTATTCAGCGACAGAACAATGATCTCACTCAACTACACTAACTTCCATCCATCAAAACGATTGACCCTATATATAATAGGATGGGGGATGAGAATAGGTAATTGTAATAACACAATGCCTGATGGCAAACTATTCTTTATAGTAGCCTTTACCTAAGACAGTGCATTATCCTTACACAAAAGGCGATTGACACAATGTCAGATGTTGACATTTATAGCAGAGTTATTGACAGTGATTGTCCCATGTTGTAAATAGATTGGCTGCTTATAGCTTTTTACCGGTATCTTAGCGTGTTTATCACTAGCTTTATAAACACATAGGCGTAGGGATCATTCCTGCTCTCCAGTTCAGGGCATGCATTACGGAGACACCAGTCCCAGCTCCAAAGGTAAAGACTTAAAGCAGGGATTCAGACACTGTTATGTATGAAAAATATAGCATAGCCTCTCCAAATTAATAGCACTTGCTCTTCGAGTATTACCGCCTAGCTTGGAAAATCAGTTATTGCTTTCCACCATCCCTATCTAAACCTGCGTATTGACTAGATGGCACTAAATGGAGTTTTCTACTTGGTATATCCTCCTTCAGCACCTTCTGGGTTTTGTTTTTTTAACTAGCTGCTATTGTTTGGTTGGGGTTTTAATTTTCCTGATAAAGTGAGTCCACTGTAATTTTTAATATTTTCCCCCAAAATCAAGGGCTAATATTATTTAAATGGTTCAGCCAAATGCTGTAAACCAAATCTTGGTTTACAGCCTCAAAGGGAAACTACTGCTCCACTTCGCTATAGTAAATAGATTTCTGATTGGCTAGTCACTCCAGCAATAAGTGAAATCCAGTTTACACAATGGACTCAATGCTGCTGTACAAGAACACAGGCAGTATAATAGCTTTGCCTCTCTATTTACACTACACCAGATGAGTTAGCTCCATTTATACTTAGTTCCACATATCTTTAGACCTAACGCTAATTATTGCCTGCTAAAAACTGTATAACATTTTTCAATTAATGATCTCTATTTATAATGTTGGGTTCTTTGAAAAGGTTCCTTTATAAAGCAACTTGCAGTGTTTTCCCTGATTTGATAAAGCTTTTTTTACTACACATTAACCCTGGCCTACATAAATTGTAATTGTTTCAGTGAGAGACTGGATGTTTTTGAAATCTGAATTGCCACGTCTCTGTCAAAGCACAAAACTCATAAGACTTTGTCTACACTACACAGCTTTTAGTGACTCGGCCGTGTCGCTAAAAGTCGGATAGTGTAAATGCTGCTTGTTGGCACTTTTGCCGACAAAATACTTCCACCCTCTCCGAGCGGGGTTTGCGTTGTCGATAGGAGAGCGCTCCTGCCGACAACGAGCCGTTTTACACTGCCACTTGCAGCAGCAAAACTTTTGTCTGGGGGTGAGGTGGGGCTTTTTTAAGCACCTGTGAATGACAAAAGTTTTGTCGTTCAATTGGCAGTGTAGACAAAGCCTAAAAACCATCTAGAGATATTGCTCTTTACAAAACTAACCTGAAGACCTGAATTTTTAAGGTGAAAATACATGTTCTAAAGTCATCCGTTTGTAGCAGAGTTTGGGTCCATCTAGTGGTGGTAGTAAAGAATATGACCATAAATATATTTTATAAATATAAAGAAAATAAATGTGTAGTGTAACTCACGCAGTCCACTAAATGCCCAAATAACAACTAGGTGGGTGAAACGAGACAATCCCTATGCTCTCGAATGAACTCGCACAGAAAATGATAAATAGACCAAAACACCGTACCACCTGTGGGTGAACACTTTTCACAAAGCAGTCACTCTGTGTCTGGCCTCTCAGTCCTCATCCTCAAAGGAAACCTGCACGACGCCTTTAAAAGATGAGCCTAGGAGCTTAACTACATAACTTTGCTAGACACTAAAAATCATGGACTGAATAGAGACACTGGATTTATGGTTCATTACAAAAATCTATAACCAACTAACTCCCTCCCAAACACAGCTTTTTTTCTCTCTCGCCTTTCCCCACTATGTCTGGAGAGGTGTAAACTGGCCACTTCACCTGGAATGGTCCCTTGAAATATGTGTTAACTACTTATGCTAAAAAAACAACGAGGAGTGAGTCCGCTGGCACCTTAAAGACTAACAGATTTATTTGGACATAAGCTTTCGTGGGTAAAACAATCTGTTCCACCTTGTATTTAGTTGTGATTCTCTGAGTACATTTCTCAGACCTGAAGAAGAGCTCTGTGTCAGCTCAAAAGGTTCTCTCTCTCACCAACAGAAGTTGGTCCCATAAAAGGTATTACCTCATCCACCTTGTCTCTGTAGTAAAGCATTGTTTGTTAGTTGTCTTGCTTGATAAAGAAGGAAGAGGAGGGTTGATTTGTGTTTCGCTGGCTGTTTAATTTGTGTGTGTGTGTGTGTTTGTGATTTATGGTAAGGGCACCAAGAGTGTTGCCCCTTTCTATTTTTGTATACACATCTAAATGAATAAATAATAAAAGGAATGTCAGAGACCAACCGGATTGCACAGCTGCAACCAATTTTTAGCTGTACATTTTAGTAGCAGTGGCACAGGCGCCAGCTTCTTCCGGGCCCCAGGAGAGCTCAACTCCCTGCTTGGCCCCAACCCCACCCACCCCTTCCCCCAAGTTCCCACCCCTGCCCCGCCTCTTCCCGCCCCCACTCCACCCCAGGACCCATCCACACTCCGCCCCCTTCCCACAAGCCCCCACGCCGCCTCTTCCCGGTTCCCGCCCCCTCCTCCAAGCTTGCCCCATTCCTCCCCTCTCCCTCCTCCCCCAGCGCCTCCTGCACATCACGGAACAGCTGATCGCGGCGGGCAAGAGGCGTTGGGAGGGAGGGGGAGGAGTTGATCAGTGGGGCCACCAGTGGGCAGGAGGCGCTGGGGGGAGCTGGCTGCCGGTGGGTGCTTAGCACCCACTAATTTTTTCAGTGGGTGCTCCAGCCCTGGAGTATCTCATCAGTGAAAGCAAATTAAGTGCCTATAAGGATACGTCTACATAGCAGTTAAACACCTGTCGCTGACCCAGTTCAGCTGACTGCTGTGTAGACGTTCAGGCTGGAGCCCAAGCTCTGGGATCCCACGAGGAAGGAGGTCCAAGAGCCCACGACAGTTTTTAGCCCCACAGCCCAAGTCCTGCGAGCCCAAGTCAGCTGGCCCGGGCCAGCCACAGCTGTGCTGTGGGTCTTTTATTCCTAAGGGGGAAAGAAAGCCACCAATGAACCAACAAGCAAAGCCAAGATACTGACATATTTTTTTCTCCTGCACTAAATTTTTAAAGTAAGTAGACATGACAAGCACTAGATTTCTGGTATCTCATAGTAATGAAGACAACAACTTCATACAGATGTACAGTAATCCCTTACAAGTACTTACTAGGCAGATGCCAGAGGAGATAACTTCCCTGGGTAGGCACTGAGAATGCATTTGGCATGCATCCCTGTCTGTCTCAAGTACTTCTGTGGCCTCATTACCATAGTACCTGAGCTCCTCACTCTTTTTAACAGCACCCCTGTGAGGCAGGGCAATGCTATGGTCCCCATTTTACAGATGGGGAACTGAAGCACAGGGAGACTAAATGACTTGCCCAAGGTCACACAGATAGTGTGGCAGAGCAAGGAATTAGACTTGAGTCTCTCATGGCCCAGGCTAGCACCCAAATCACTGGACCATCCTTCCTCCCTGACCATGTGATCTCCATCTGCAGGCCTCTCACATGTCAGTGAAGAGAATTTTGAATTCTCCTAGAAGGCCACCGAACCGCAGGTGTGGATGGAGTGAGCTAAAAAGAGAGGCCGTGGTTAGCAAGGATCTAAGGAGTGCATGGTACTTGCACTGGCCTCCACAGTGTAGGCTTGGTTCTGTACCCTTCCTGATGTTCTAGTTCTACCAGGAAATGGAGATTATACAGTAGGAGTTCACTTATCCAAGTTGTGTCTTCTAAGATGCCTCACCTATGTGGAAAAACTCCCCCTCCTGTCTAATAAATTCAACGCCGCGGTTCAGATAAGATAAATAGGATTCCACTGTCTAAAAAAAATGAAGGTTAATTAACAATGTGTTACAACAAATGCTAAGCTAGTCCGTGAGGAACACTTGAAATATTTTCTCACTTTATTCATGAAGGATTCCAGAAAATTTAGTAGAACTCACACATCTGGCTTTTGCACTAGGGAAACCAGACACATTATCTGTCAAATCTGTTCCTTAGTCTCTGAACTTTAGCTAAGCAGGGACACAGTGTTGGCTTTGGTGTGTCAAAACTGTTCTGCTGCTTTATCAGAGTTATTTTATTTGGCTCAGATTTTAACACAATTCTGAGGTGACTCAAAGGAAAGTGGAGGTGAGTCATCTCCATTCTTTCTAACAGAAACATTCTAATTTTTTGGCAAACTGCCTGATAATTTGAAAACAGATTCATCGGAAGGGGTAAGTACACGTAACACATTGGTTTAACCGGAAATAAAAAAGTGAAAATGAGGAAAATGTTGTTGTAAAATATGTCTGTAAAGTATCTGCTCCTTCTGCTTGATGAAAAGGCCTGCTTTTGAAAGATCAGCATGGTTTTCCAGTTGAGAGAAGACATAAGAGAGTTCTGTTTGGAGAATATTTCGATTTCTTTTCATATTTGATACATGAAATTATATAATTTCACCTAAGTATTTTATTACTGATAGCAGGCATTGGTTTATATTTGATTGGGAAGATGTGTACAGACTAGTATTAATTTTTAAGTGGGTATTGATCCTTTGGCCAAGCAATTCTTAAACTGTGGGACATAGACCACTGATGATCCCCAGAGCTCGCGCACGTGGTCCATGGAGCTGCTTTTGTCTCACTGGTGTATAAACCATTTCAGAAGCATTTCTAGAGCCAGTTATGATTTAGTCTTTCACATGCTCGGCAACGGGACAAGGCCTTTGCCTCTCTGGAGCTATACAGGGCTTCTGTTGACTTCAGTGGGCTTTGGATCAGGCCTTACATGGAGCTAAAGTTCAGGCTTGAGACGTATCGATTGCAGGAGTAAGGATTTCGCAGTCCAGCCCTAAAGAGCAGCCCTAAATGTAAATATCGAGAAGACAATCGATATTTCTGAAAATGAGTGACTTTGTGATTCAGTTTTGCTGAACCAATATCTCTTGGGTATGTAGCGCCATTTATGATACATTTTGTAAGAATATTATTAATGATGCAAGGGGAATCTAGCCATGTCCAGAAACAGAATGCACAATTGTGTTTCCAGTGCAATGCTGTGACAAAAAGGGCTAATGCAATCCTTGGATATATAAACAAGGAGGTAGCAAGTAGGAGTCAGGAGGTGATTTTAGCGCTATACGTGGCATTGGTGAGACTGATACAGGAATGCTGAGTATACTTCTGGCGTCCACGTTGTAAAGAGGATGTTAAAAATTGGAGAGGGTGCAGAAAAGTCCCACAAAAATGATTTGAAGGAGGGAGAAAATGTGTGACAGTCAGAGACTTAAAGAGCTCAATCTGTTTAGCTGATCAAAGAGAAGATTGAGAGGTGACTTGATTACAGAAAATACCAGGTAGTAAAGGGCTTTTTAATCTAGCAGAAAAAGGCAGAACGAGAACCAATGGCTGGAAGCTGAAGCCGGACAAATTCAAACTAGAAATCAGGCACAGTTTTTTAGCAACAAGGGTGATTAACCATTGGAAGAAATTACCGAGGGACGTGGTGGATTCTCCTTCTTTTGATGTCTTCAGATTAAGACTTGATGCCTTTCTGGAAGATATGCTTTAGTCAAACACAAGTTATGTTTTAGTCAGACCCAAGTTATTGAGCTCAATACAGGGATAACTGGGTAAAATGTAATGGCTTGTGATCTACAGGAGGGCAGACTAGATGATCTAAGGTCCTTTCTGACCTTAAACTCTATGAATCTATAAATCGGTGATGTCTTCTGATAAATTGCAAAATATAATTTAGCCCCCCACCCCCGACACACACACACACTCCCCCACAAAATCCCCTGTGCAGCTAAGAGAAACATGAAGATTTGATTTGAAGACATTCCACATAAAATCTCAGCACTTCCTATGGTTGCCACAAGGTGGCATATTTGTCATTTATATCCTACATTGCATTTTTATTGCAGGGGGCACGTAAGAAGCTGTTATGCACACACAATGAAATTCATTCCTGTGCGCAGAAGGCCCAGATATTGCCTGGGCATCATTTCAGTCCCAGTTAAGCCCTACAGAATTCACTAGTGCCTGGGCCTTGAGCTCGCTCTCTTCACCGGGGTTAATTTCACCCATCGTGTCAGACTGAAGTAGCCTGGTATTGTAATGATTAAAACTCTGCAATCAATATTGAGTGTCTTGTTAGAAAAAAGACCCAACAGGAATCCAATAAGGTAAGACTACTAGCTATTTTCACCACTGTATTATTTGCATGCAGCACCGGCATTCAAAGACCAAAATATTAAGCTGAAGTCCAGTTTTTAAATAAGTACAACTGGAATAGTTTCTTAGACCTAACCATCTTGTCCAGTATGAAGGAGATTGGCTAAAAGAGGAAAGAAATAATCTCGCCTTCTTAACTTAAATCTTAGCTCTTTCAGGCCCCAGTTCAGCGAAGTATTTAAGCATGTGCTTAACTTTAGCAGTTGAGTATTCCTGTTGACTTCAATGGAAATATTCACCTGCCTAAAGTTTAGCATATATTTTGCTGAATCAGGGCCTATTAGAGAAAAGCAAGTTGAAAAGACAGTGGTCAACCATGCAATATTGTGCATGGTTAGAACATGGGAGTTGGAATCAGGAATCCTGGGTTCTATTCTTAGAGAGGCAATGTGGTCCATTCGGACATAGGACTGCGACTTGGGAGACTGAGGTTCAATTCCCTGCTCTGTCACAGACTTCCTGTGTGACCTGGGGTACGTCACAGTCTCTCTGTGCCTCAGATCCCCATCTGGAAAATGGGGACAATAGTACGCCCCCCCCCTTGCAGGCATGTTGTGCGGCACTCAGATACTATGGTAATAGAAGTCATCTAAAGACCTTCGATAACTGAGAACCTGAAAGTAAAACTGACTGGAAACAACAGCAGCACAGACTGGTCTGATTTCTGTGTCCAAACTGAAAGCAGTACAAATAGAATAAGTAGTGAAAGCTAATTAATCTTATAAAATGGAGTTAGATGCCCAATGCGCATTGTAAGTCATTTGTTTTGTAAACTAGGAAAGAAGAGTTTTGTTTTGTACCTGATTTTTAACCTTGGCCATAAAAATGTGACACCACAAGAGGCCTCTCTGCCAAGGTTTGGTCACAGAAGTTATATAGAACTGTTCAAAATAAAGCCTGCATTTTTTTGACGATCTCATAATAGAGCTACTCAGACACCAGTACAAGTAGAGGTGGATACTTCCATAAATGCTGCTTTCTAAATGAGAAGAACATGCAAACAGCTGTGATACAAGCATACTGGACTCTTGCATTCCATATCACAGTATGAAGCAGCAGAATGTCTGCAACTGACAGCAAGTTTGTACTTAGGCTCAGTAGCAATGTAACCGTGTGGGGAGATTGGGAGAAAACTGGCTGCCCCTAAGTGATCGTGCTGCGGCCAGCATGCCTCCTCCAGAGCATGGAGTTTTAAGAGAGTGTCCATAATGCCAAGAGCATAAACCCCCAACAGCTGTTCCTTATAAACGCAACAATGGCTATTAGCCAGGATGGGCAGGAATGCAAAACCCAAACCAACACGACATTCTGGTCCAGACATCTTATGCAAGAAAACCAAATGCAAATAATTTCCTTAAGCTGGTTCTCCAAAGGAAAAAAAAATAAAACAAAAATCATAGGCTGAATTGCAAATATTACAAAGAAGCGGACCGTATAAAAGCTCGTGTGTTGCCAAAAGTTTTGCTTATGGCTTTGTATAATAGGAGAAAGGAAATAAGAACAGAATATTAGAAAAAGGAGAACTGTCAAGTCCTTAACCATATTAGAGTTTTCTCCCATGGTCAGACAGGCAAGGTCTAAAACATCCAAGTTGTTGCTACATGATCAACAGTAGGGTGTTTAGATGCTTAGATTATTATGTCATACTTATCCCATTGTGCGAGTATATGACATTGGACAATAAGAACTTCTCTACAGTGCCTGTTTCTTATCTTCAGCTGTGATTTATTTTCTTCCCTTGTTAGCAGGATGTTGGTCCGAGGAAAGATAATGAGCCCAATAATCACTGCTCGTTCACTTGCTCTTTCTGCATGTAACTCTCCTGATCTTAATTTTACCTACTTACATCCAAATATATGTACACAGTGCCCCTCACAAGAACTGAAGGGAGGACAGCACATTTCACAAAGTACAATACGGCATTATATTTGTGCTTTATCGAGCCTATGTGGGGCACTTAAATTATGTTCTGGCAACCAGCCTTCATGCTTAATTGTGGTAGCCCAAATCATCACTCATATCGTACAAGAAATTGAGCCAATTTTATTCCTGGTGCAACTCCATTGATTTCAGGTTCACTTCACCAAGGATAAAACTGACTGAATATTTACAAAAGGCAACATGTACTAAATAAACCGCAGAGTGGGACAAGTAGGAAAAGAGAAAAACCTCAACATCCCTCCACCACCTGCAATAAAATATAGACCTGCCAGACCACATCCACTTGAAAAGGAAAGGAAGGCTTGAGATTCTGCACTGTGGATGCCACATCTGATCTTTCAAATAGATCAAAGAGAAGAAAATTTCACTCACAGGCCTTGCTGCCCAAACTTTCAGGATTATACCTTGGGGAAAAGTTGACCATTTCAGTCCTACTGTGACGGAAAATAAAGAAGCAGGTGGTCCCATAAGTACACAGGAGTGATATTTAAGGCTTTGAATACTAAAAGCAGGGTTGCTAAAGAATAAGCAGAGGGTGCAGGTCACACAGCACAATCCTCAGTGACTGTCCTGGGAGAAGGCCCTTGCACAGCTGTGCATCCTGCAATTATTTGCAACCCATGTTTGGTTTTCAAGGGTAGCCCAGATAAAGAGCACAGAGTGACCCCAGTACAGAGCCCACCAAGGTGTGAATTGCTGTGGTGAGAGTTGTTTCTACAAGAAAAGGCTCTGAGTTTAATAAAATTTGAGTGATAATAAAAAAACAAAACCAACAAACAAAAAATACACTTGGGCACCATCAAAACCTGAACTTCCACCTTCAGCTGTGCAGCATAGATCAAGTTCTGCTCTTTCTATAAGCTACAGGGTGAAACAGAAGGCAGAACTTGACCTACTATGGACATATCGCATGTCTGCACAGTTTAAAGGCTCTCAACGAGGGTTGAAGAAGTCAATCCAAATAATTGGAATGTTTTGTTTTATTGCTGACCATTGTAACAGGATCAAATGATTCAGCAAAAAACTTTCTTAGGATAATCCTCCAGTGGTAAATGAATTCAGGAGTGATGGATTTTGGATACTTTCCCAAAATGCTGTATTAGTTGGGTCCAAAAGCCCTCAATAAACAAATTTAATCAGGTGCTGTGTAAGAAGCGTTACTTTGATACGAATGTGTAGCAGCAATAATTTGTACATCCAGCTGCCAGACAAAGCCAGGAGGCATCTTAGTGAACAAGAGCCCAGTGGACTAAAGGTTTTAGAACAAACAGCTCTCTTTGGAGATTACAGTGTTGCGAAAGAGGTTACTAGACAGTGAGAGGGAGAATTTTACCTCCTGTTAATCAGTTAACATGACACATGCTTCAGCTATTCCAGTGCATCTGAAATCATTTCCTTACCAAGCCATGTTCTAACACATGCTCCACTACAATTGCTTGTTGTTGTATTTTTAATGAACATCAGATCCAATTCATTTTTCCAGTTTTGGAAAGTTTCTCTTTTTTAATCAATCTGCTAAAAACTAATCGTTTACGACATTTCTACATATGGATACTATATAGACCGCAGTTGGCTGTTTTGACAATTGACTATAAAGCAGTAGGAGGGAGCTATATAACAAACAAAAGCAGAACTTACGTAGTTACGAAGAGGCCAAATTATGCCTTTCGCAATGGTATTATTTGTAAACCACAACATTTGATAACAAATTAGCTATCCATTCCTGAAAAAGGCCATAGATAGGAACATTTGGGTGTGTGATATACAGGATTAGATATAGTATATAAAAAAGAAAAGAGAGAGGGCGTTTGAGGAAGAATTTTCAGATGAATAAAGTCACATACATAGGCCTATTGCCACTAGGTTACAGCCCCATTGCAGCAACTCAAAGTGCAACAAATGATTTTGTCTGGGACTGACAAATTCTATTTCTTGCTTCTCTCAGCTAGTCAGTACAGGTAGCAGGAATTGTACGCTTTCCCTCATAATACCTTGCTAATGTGCTTCCAGTCTGACTCTCAGGGACCATTCACTTCTTGGCTTCCCTGTTGGGACTCGCCAAATATAGTGGTTTTGGATATAATGTTATACACAAAAAACTATGTTAAAAGAACAAATTAAGAAATGCCAGAATTAACATTGCCTGTGTAGCCTTAAGTCAGCTCCTTGTGCATATATCCATGATGATACCGTCTTTTATTACGTGATCACTTTATTTTTTCCATAGGACCCTTGGCTTATTCAGTGCACAGGATGGACCTGTTCAGGGATGAATCAGGGTCGTGTAGTGAAAGATTTTTGTCTATAGGACCCATGCTTCATTTGTTGCAAAAGTTGGAAGGTGTGTAATGAATGAGGCAGGGGATTGCCAGAAGCGAAAGGGTAGTTCTGTGGTAGGCAGTTGTATACTGGATTCTATCCCTGTCTCTGCCAGAGTTCCTGTATGATGCTGGAGTAAGTCACTAAAACAAACTTTTCACAGGTGGTCACTAATTGTGTGTTTTTCATTCTCTGGGGCCTGACTTGAGACTATGGGCTCTGATTTGCAGAAATGCTGAAAACTCACAGCTGCAGCTGGAGTCAATGGGAGTTGTACTTGAGTGTAATTAATCCCAAATTACCTGAAAAGTCATACCACAGGCATCTGAGATTGGGCACCCAAAATTAATGTACACTTTTGACATCAATGACTCTGTGCAGTTCCCTGTTTGGCATTTCCTCACCGCTGAGTGTTTGACTTTGCAACCTTAATAATATTCTTTTAATGTAGTTTTTTTGTATGTAAATTCCTAGGTGTTCTAAAAAGCAAACTGAAAATTCCATCATGTGGCATCATATTGACACCCTCATTGGGTTGAAACTCTTAGACCCACAGCACAGACCTCTGCCACTTAAGCTAGTTGAGTAACTGACAACAGTGTAGGTTGTCGTCCTTTGTGTGGACCAGCCACTGGAGGAGGATGAGACACACATTTTGCCAATGGGTTTCACAGATATTTGCTGACAACAGGGGAAAGGTGAGACTCAGGAATCTCCAGTTCCATTCCAGATTCAGGAGGGGAGTGTTCTCTAGTGGTCACAGACTCTTCTGCCTCTGTTCCCACCAAGCCTGTATCCCTTCCAGCTTGTCCGTGACTCAAGCCCTTCTCCCCACCAGCTCCTCATCCAGGTGTCCATCCCATATCCCCCCCGCCACCTCATCCCAATCCCAGTCTTCTCCACACTCCTCTCAGCCCCAGTCCTAGTCCCCCCAAATCCTTGTCCCAATCTACTCCTTCCACTCTTACCCCATTTTGGTTATTGTCCCCGTGCATCTGAGTCAGATGTTTCCTCCTCTTCATTTCTTGGGTGCCAGTAAGGGGAGCATTGAGAGCACAGTAGAAACATACTCTTCCTGTCAGTTCCTTGCCCAGTTCCCAGCAGCCAGGGTGAGCAATTGCATGGACAGTCCCACTCAGCCCCTGCAGCCCTGGGACAGAACATGAGCAGTAGCTCTATGCGGCTGGAGCAGCGTTGCCAACCTCAATGATTTTTCACCAGATGGGCTATGTTTGGAAGGCCTCAATGACAAAATATCTGGAATCAGTGACAGAGGCTTTTTGGGCTGCCAATTTGTTGCCTGCACCGAAATGTGGGCGATTTTACTTAGGGCTTGAATACGGGGGCCCAGCCCAGTGGCAAAGCCCTGGCACATTAGAGGGGTGTGTAGGTAAAGCGCTCTATTGTGGTGCTGCGTGCTAGCTGCCCTGTAATGCTAGCATGCTGTAAATACCTTGTTTGCATTACCTTGTCTGTGGACTTAGGTACCTTTTACAGCATGCCAGCAGGGTCTAGACAGGGCAGCCAGAGCACAGCACCATGTTACAGCCCTCTGTATGCACCTCCACTAGCACCCCCAGCAGGGAGCACCTCTGAAGCCTGGGCATTGTAAGGGCCATTCACAGTCCACTCCCCCAGTGGGGATTATATGGCTTCATTCCTCCAGAATCATAGACTTTAAGGTCAGAAGGGACCATTATGATAATCTAGTCTGACCTCCTGCATAATGCAGGCCACAGAATCTCACCCACCCACTCCTGTATCAAACCTGTGTCTGAGCCATTGAAGTCCTCAAATCATGGTTTAAAGACTTCAAGGTGCAGAGAATCCTCCGGCAAGTGAGCCGTGCCCCACGCTGAAGAGGAAGGTGAAAAACCCCAGGGCTTCTGCCAATCTGCCCTGGAGGAAAATTCCTTCCCGACCCCAAATATGGCTATCAGCTAAACCCTGAGCATGTGAGCAATACTCACCAGCCAGACACCCGGGAAAGAATTCTCTGTAGTAACTCAGATCCCACCCCATCTAACATCCCATCACAAGCCACTGGGCATATTTACCACTAATAGTCAAAGACGACTTAATTGCCAAAATTAGGCTATCCCATTATACCATCCCCTCCATAAATTTATCAAGCTTAGTCTTGAAGCCAGATATGTCTTTTGCCCCCACTACTCCCCTTGGAAGGCTGTTCCAGAACTTCACTCCTCTGATGGTTAGAAACTTTCATCTAATTTCAAGTCTAAACTTCCTAATGTCCAGTTTATATCCATTTGTTCTTGTGTCCATGTTGGTACTGAGCTTAAATAATTTCTCTCCCTCCCTGGTATTTATTCCTCTGATATATTTATAGAGAGCAATCATATCTCCCCTCAGCCTTCTTTTGGTTAGGCTAAACAAGCCAAGCTCTTTGAGTCTCCTTTCATATGACAGGTTTTCCATTCCTCAGATCATCCTAGTAGCCTCTCTCTGTACCTGTTCCAGTTTGAATTCATCCTTCTTAAACATGGGAGACCAGAACTGCACACAGTATTCCAGATGAGGTCTCACCAGTGCCTTGTATAACAGTACTAACACCTCCCTATCTCTACTGGAAATACCTCGCCTGATGCATCCCAAGACCACATTAGCTTTTTTCACGGCCATATCACATTGGCAGCTCATAGTCATCCTGTGATCAACCAATACTCCAAAGTTCTTCTCCTCCTCTGTTACACCGCTACCTCGATATAACGCGACCCGATATAACATGAATTCGGATATAAAGCGGTAAAGCAGTGCTCCAGGGGGGCGGGGCTGTGCACTCCGGCGGATCAAAGCAAGTTCAATATAACGCAGTTTCACCTATAACACGGTAAGATTTTTTGGCTCCCGAGGACAGCGTTATATCGAGGTAGAGGTGTACTTCCAACTGATGCCTCCCCACCTTATAACAGTAGTTCTTGTTATTAATCCCTAAATGCATGACCTTGCACTTTTCACTATTCAATTTCATCCTATTACTATTACTTCAGTTTACAAGGTCATCCAGATCTCCCTGTATGATATCCCGGTCCTTCTCTGTATTGGCAATACCTCCCAGCTTTGTGTCATCCGCAAACTTTATTAGCACATTCCCACTTTTTGTGCCAAGGTCAGTAATAAAAAGATTAAATAAGACTGGTCCCAAAACCGATCCCTGAGGAACTCCACTAGTAACCTCCCTCCAGCCTGACAATTCACCTTTCAGTATGACCCGTTGTAGTCTCCTCTTTAACCAGTTCCTTATCCACCTTTCAATTTTCATATTGATCCCCATCTTTTCCGATGTAGCTAATAATTCCCCATGTGGAACTGTATCAAATGCCTTACTGAAATCGAGGTAAATTAGATCCACTTCATTTCCTTTGTCTAAAAAATCTGTTACCTTCTCAAAGAAGATCAGGTTGGTTTGGCACGATCTACCTTTTGTAAAACCATGTTGTATTTTGTCCCAATTACCATTGACCTCAATGTCCTTGGCTACTTTTTCCTTCAATTTTTTCCCCAAGACCTTGCATACTACAGATGTCAAACTGACAGGCCTGAAGTTGCCCTGACAGGCCTGTAGTTGCTCAGAGCATGATCGATAACAAGAGAGCCTGGGTCACAGTGGCACACACACCTGCAGCTGTGATTAGGAAGACTTATTAATTTCACTTGTCTATATAGTTAATTTCTGGTCAGTTCCACTTTCTGGCTCGAGTGCACTAACGCAAGGATGCAGTTTTTGGGTTGCAAGGTCTGCAGAAGGAACTCTGGTGTTTAATTAAACACAGTCCTATTTAGATTGAATGGTATCGTTTCTATATGGTGCTAGATTGTTTTTACAAAAACCTAAATTTCTGTGAAGTGCTTTGGGCCAGATCCTCAGCTAGTGTCAATCAGAACAACTCTATTGACTTGGAGCTATCCCAATTTATACCAGCACAGGATCTGGCCCCTCGTGTGAAAGGGGCTATAGAAGGACAAAAATGTTATTTTTTTTTCACGCAGCATATTTAAAACTTCTCCTTTACATTACCATGGAGAACTGAGCAATCTGGTTCTCTCCCTCCTCAGAGAGCCATGCTAAATTGAAAGCTTTGCTTGATAATCACTGCCTTTATGTTGTCATCTGAAATTCTGACGGAATTCTTAGTTTGCAACACCAAATAACTGGGCTTTTGTTCTGCATGTGCTATTGTGTTATGTGATGCATACGCCTATTAAGAGGCACTGAGACAAAGAGATTAGTTTTATTACAATTCTCTACTCCTTTTATTGGCCCAAATTAATAACACCAAAGGAGGTAAATGACCTATTTCTAGCATGGCCTCTACAGAGACCCTGGATCCTTCAGAAATATTGCATGATGGCAGATGGAGGAAATTATTGAAATGAAATTTAAAATATAGGATTCCCTTAAAGTACAAGAGGACCTCAGCTGAAGGCAAAAGACTTCAGCATTTGAAGCAGCAGCAGTCCCAGCTCCGACAGTGGCCTTGGACAAGACACTTTATCCATCTGCACTTTGGTTTCCCCGTCTATGAAATGAAGATAATCACACTTATCTTAATAATGGTGAAGACTAATTAATTAGTATTTTACAGCACATTGTAGTTGAAAAGTGCCGAGTTATGAAGATTGCAGATGGTTTGAGAGGTTAAAGCCGCTCTGAGCCATAGCGGCTCAGTCTATTGGTGAAGAGGTGATGAGGAAGGTAGCCCAGGTATTGGAATTTGCCAGTGAGCTTCCTCCCTCTAAAAACTAAACAAAACTTCTTGAGGTTTCCAGGACTTGTCTGCTTCTGTCTGGGGATGCATCTGGTGTAGATCTTTCCTTACAAGGGGATGACACTGCCAGTTTGCTCTGCTGGGTGATTTGGGTTAACCAGTTTTTAAGGCAAAGTCTAGTGCACTGGACCATTAGCCCTTGTCTGTGCCATGAAAAGGCATCATGTTAAAAACCATGCCAGCTACCATGATCTTAAACACAATTTTGTCCTTAGGGTGGACAAGGACAATCACGTTTAAAAATGTGTTAGTAGGGCATGGTTAACCCTACTGTTGATTTACAATACAGTGGTCCAGAGCATGTGATCATGGTTCCTGGGCCTGGCCTCTATCCAGCCTTTTATTATCCCACAGCTAAAGGAGCTCAGACCTTTATCTTGAGTGGTAGATGTAATAAGGGTGAGCTAGTAAGAGACTGGTCTGTATTCTCTGGCTTCAGTCACAGGGAATAGGATTACAAAAACTTATACCCCATCACATGGGAAGGGTCAGCATCCATTGACTCAACTGGCTGCTGTTAAAATAGAGGCCTGTGGTGCTGAAGGTCCTAGGTTCGGTGCCTACTGATGGCCATGGTGTCTGTATGCCATATGGCCATGGTTTGTTACACACTCAAGCAACCAACTCCAGCCCTGCTGTAAAAAGATGCACCTTCAATACAGAGTTGGGCCTAAAGTCACACATTCAGCATCACTGCATCCCCATGGCATCCATTTGTTAGTCAATGTACTGGATGGGATTGGGATTGGGAGTAGCAGATAGTGCTAGTGGAGAGAACAGGCCAAGGAAGAGAAAATAGACTGAAGAAACTGTCCTCTGTTTCCAAATAAATCTTGCACTTCCTCTAAAGATATGTCAGATCAACACTGCTCCATTGAGGTCAGCAGAATTGCCCAAGGTTTCTCTCGTTGCCACATCACCACTGTATGTATTAGTCTTTGTCTCTCTCTTAAATATGAATTCATGTCTTGTTATTTTACTTTATTGCTGCCGTGGGCTTGGGGCAACAAGGAAAGAGAGCGCTGCAAATCTCGCCTCTGGGTCACTGAATCAAATCCCAACTTCCCCATCAAGCTTTACTTTTGGATAATCATGGTTTTGACTGGGTTGAAACTGTATAGTGTTGCACACTATAATGTTGCACTTGCTAAACTTTCCCCTTTCTAGTCTTTTTGAAATCTAATCTGAAGCCCTGTGAAGTCAGTAAAAGTCAGTCCATTGTCTTCTGTGGGCTTTGGATCTGACCCTTAGTCTTCAACGGTTTTGCCCCAAATGCTTCCTATAAATAGCAGGATGGGAAAGGATTGTCTGTGGTTAAAACTCAGCACTGGGAGTCAGCAGATGTGGGTTCTGTTCCTAGATCAGCCATAGGTTCATTGCATGACCTTGGCCAAATCACTTAATCTCTCTGTCTCAGATCACCTAGCTATAAAATAAGGACAATACTTAACAGACCTACCTCAGGGGGGTGCTGTGAGACTTATAATATTAACATTTGTAAAGTGCTTTCAAACCTTTAGCGGGAAGGTGCTAGAGAAATATAAATTAGTGGTATTATTATTTGGCTCTGATATTTGCCCAGACCATAATTCTATTTTGATCACTGAAAATTTTCAACACAAGAGAGGGGAAACCTCCAATATGCTTTAGCTGGGGATGGATGATTTAGGTGGGGATTGGTCCTGCTTTGAGCAGGGGGTTGGACTAGATGATCTCCTGAGGTCCCTTCCAACCTTGGTATTCCATGATTCTATGCCACAAACAAGGTTTTGTTGGACTTTTCATAGAAGTATAATGTTCTTGTTACCAAAACTGATTCCTAAACTGCTTTTCTCTTTGCAATCAATGGCCTTAGGCTTTGTTTATAGATCAGACATTGCTCTTACAAAGGGCAATGGGTTTCGGGTCTTTGGACCAGATCCTCACAGGTATTTAGGCACCTAACTCCCATTCAGTGGAAGCCTTTGTGTCCATTACCCTTCCTTCCCTGAGAACTGGGCCATAGAATCATAGACTATCAGGGTTGGAAGGGACCTCAGGAGGTCATCTAGTCCAATCCCCTGCTCAAAGCAGGACCAATCCCCTTCTATTATACAGTTCAAGCAGTCACCTGGGACACCAAATATGCAGGGCAGTGCAGCACAATCTTTTTAGTAATGATCCTGATCACATGCCCACATCCAGGACCCAGTGCCTAAAAAGCTGGACCAATACACACACTATTGGACTCAGCAGCTCCACGTAAAATGTAAGGGTGGGTAGAGGGAGCATGGCAACACAACCAGAAACCCCGATATATTTCTTTACAGATTGATTGGAAAGATATAGATCTGATTTTAACCAGTCTCACAAATCTGTAACCACAGCTGGCAGTATCTGGCTTTCTTATCAAAGAGGCCAAGGACTGAAGTGGCCTTGAGGACTCAGCTACCTTCTCACCATCACCAGGTCAGGGTTGAGCTACAAAGGCAGGACAGAATGCAGTGAGCTCGCACTGCACACGCTGTACCTGTACTGTAGACAAACAAAGGACTTTAGTCTCTAGGGTTGCCAAGCCCCAGTACCTTTCACTGACACTACATTCACACGAATCACGGGAAAGACATCATTAGAATCATAGAAGAATCATAGAAGACTAGGGTTGGAAGAGACCTCAGGAGGTCATCTAGTCCTACCCTCTGCTCAAAGCAGGACCAATCCCAACTAAATCATCCCAGCTAGGGCTTTGTCAAGCTGGGCCTTAAAAACCTCTAAGGATGCACCACCTCCCTAGGTAACCCATTCCAGTGCTTTACCACCCTCCTAGTGAAATAGTTTTTCCTAATATCCAACCTAGACCTCTCCCACTGCAACTTGAGACCATTGCTCCTTGTTCTGTCATCTGCCACCACTGAGAAGAGCCGAGCTCCATCCTCTTTGGAACCCCCCCTTCAGGTAGTTGAAGGCTGCTATCAAATCCCCCCTCACTCTTCTCTTTTGCAGACTAAATAAGCCCAGTTCCCTCAGCCTCTCCTCATGTGCCCCAGCCCCCTAATCACTTTTGTTGCTCTCCAATTTGTCCACATCCTTTCTGTAGTGGGGGGCCCAAAACTGGATGCAGTACTCCAGATGTGGCCTCACCAGTGCCGAACAGAGGGGAATAAACACTTCCCTCGATCTGCTGGCAATGCTCCTACTAATGCAGCCCAATATGCTGTTAGCCTTCTTGGCTACACGGGCGCACTGTTGACTCATATCCAGCTTCTCGTCCACTGTAATCCCCAGGTCCTTTTCTACAGAACTGCTGCTTAGCCAGTTGATCCCCAGCCTTTAGCGGTGCTTGGGATTCTTCCATCCTAAGTGCAGGACTCTGCACTTGTCCTTGTTGAACCTCATCCGATTTCTTTTGGCCCAATCCTCCAATTTGTCTAGGTCACTCTGGACCCTATCCCTACCCTCCAGCATATCTATCTCTCCCCCCAGCGTAGTGTGATCTGCAAACTTGCTGAGGGTGCAATCCATCCCATCATCCAGATCATTAATGAAGATGTTGAACAAAACCAGCCCCAGGACCGACCCCTGGAGCACTTCGTTTGATACCGGCTGCCCACTAGACATCAAGCCGTTGACCATTACCCGTTGAACCCGACGATCTAGCCAGCTTTCTGTCCACCTTATAGTCCATTCATCCAATCCATACTTCTTTAACTTGCTGGCAAGAATACTGTGGGAGACCGTATCATATATGGTCAAGATATATCCCGTCCATTGCTAATGTCAAGGTATATCCTGTCCACCACTTTCCCCATATCCACAGAGCCAGTTCCATTCATTCAGCAGGGAGTAGAGTTATTGATCCTATCCCCATTTTTCTCTCCTTTTGTTCTTTTCCCATTTCTAGTCCCTTCCCCTTTGTTACTGTAATTGCACTGTTGTGAGTATAGTTGTAATTCAATTTAAATATTGATCTATTTGAGCGTTAGATCCTATCAACTAGGAACTGTTTGAGTTGCTTTGCGAAGGGGCAGCTGGAGCCGGCATTCTTTTAGGGCCTGATCTTGCAAAGTGCTTAGCAGCTTCTGAGAGGTGCTGAGCCCCTCGGCTGCAGCTCTCACTGAAGACAAATGGAGCTGAGGTGCTTTGCAGGATCAGGCCCTTACTTTTAAGCCTTTCCCTTTGGTGCTGAAAGATATTTGTACACGTGTGGCGCTTAGATGCTGCTTTCCTATCTTTTTTTTTTTCTTCTTCTTCTTCCGAGCAGGGATGAATAACAGCAGGGAACTCCCTGTATTCAAATCTTGGGCAGAGCCAGCTCCATTTTCCTGTGTGCTGCACAAACTTCCCTGCCTTGTCTGTCACGTAGTGTAGTCCTGGCTCACGTGTTTCCCCGGCGGGGCCTTTGCAGAAATGGGGCGCAGTCCCTTTAAGGAGCAGGCTTGCCCAGAGCAAGCCATGACTAGACAGATTATCCTGTCCGGGGTGACTGAGCTCCGCCTCCCGCTCCCACCCCCTGCAAGATCAGGAGGTTTGTGTAATCCCTGCAGCTCCGCCTCCCTCCACGTTGTTTTTCTTGATTTATTGTGAAAGATTAAACGCCGCAGAAGATGTTGCCTTGCCTTTTCTTTCCGCACCACACCCTCCTCCTTCAGTCCCGTCCCTCCACCCCCAAGATCTGTCTTCTTCTTTCTTAATCATCAAAATGCAGAGGAGAGAGATCCACAAGCAAAATGAATAAGGAGCCTGGGAGATTGCACCAGTTTCTGTGCACTTTACTGTCTAAGGGGCCGGGAATAACGCACAGCCCCGTGTCTGCGGGGAAGGAGTTCAGTATCTGGGCACCTCTCAGGCCAAAGGCATCACATTGACCCTGGCACTGAGGCGTGCATCGATCACCTCCACTCAAATGCATCCTCCCCCAAGGCTCATAAACCCTGCAGTGTAGTGTGAGGGACCGTCCTCTTTACTTGGGTTTCAAATAAAAGGTGCCCGTCCCCAAGGTTAATACACCTCCCACTGCACCCCATCATTATGTACCTTTCACTGGAGCCATTGATACCCAAACTGAATCCATCCAGCTCTGCTGAACCCCTTCCCTCCCCCAGAATAAGACGCCCTGCTCTGTACAGGAAAAATGCGCCAATTTCTTATCGCCGAAGATCGAACGGACTCCCCCGCGATAATGCTTCCGGGATCAACCCAAATCAAGCGTGCTAAGCACATACCCCCCAAACTACGGTGTCCTGTACTAGGCCGGGCATTGTAAAGCACCGGATTTTTAGGGGCTCCGGATTGCATCAGCTTCTGAGCACCTGGTATCAGGTGCACCCAGCAGACCGTGAGAGGCGTCTGCCCTGGACTTTGTCTGCCGGATGCCCTTGATTGGAGGTAATTCATTTGGCTCAGAAATGAATGCAATGCGCCTACTGGCTGCAGAGACCTGCCCTGCTGGAAATAGGCAAGGTTTGCTGTGCCCTGCAGTTTTCTGACCCTCGATAAAACGTTTCACTGGTTCATTGTGTTCGCAGCATTTTAGGATTTTTGTTTCCTGATCCCATTGCAGGTTGTTTTATTCGTCCATCCCTCTTCCCCCCCTTTATACTCCATGATTTTGCGCATCTCTGTACCAGGAGCGTGGGAAGGAAAAACCCTCTCCCAGTGGCACACTGACGGAGGAGCAGCCATCAGGGTTCACCGGGGGTAACGTGCCCTCCTCCTTCTCCAGTGCGCTGTTCATGGCTGCTGGGGAAACTCCAAGGGTGGCTGGCCCTTTAAAGAAGACGCCGTCGGAGGCAGACGGAGCAGGGTGCCCATGTGGAGTTGCTCCATGCCTTGTTGTTTTCCAAGCGGATTGGCTCAGGGCAGGATGACATATTTTAATAGGATGCAAACGCACTGCGGGGGGAGGACCAAGTGGAAAACCCGGCTACAGGATTATCCCTCCTGCATCCCACAGAAAACTCACCTCCCTCCCTCATCCCCTTGCAATTAGACCTTAGACATCATTTAATACAAAATAATAATAAATTGGGATCATGGGGCTGTCTCTTTCTCTCTCTCTCTGGGCAAAGCTTATCTGAAAGCAAGATGCATCCTTCCTCCCTAGGAATGAACAAAGTGAAAGAAACGGACACAGTGCAACTGAAAACAAGGCTGATGTCTTTGTCAAAATAAATGCTGCAGAGTTTTTTTTTCTCTCTGCAGAAACACCTGAAGTAGCCTTAATCTGTATTTGTACACAGTTGTGTACAATGACACTTACCTCCCTGTGCTGCAAGGAGTAATCTTGTGTTGGCAACAAGGGGTGAATTAAATGATCTAACAGGCCTTTTCCATCTCTATTTGTATACATAGTTTATTTAGCTTGTCCTGTATTATGCATGGAACCTCATTTCTATTCAGTAATACATACAGGCATATATTGATAATTGTGATAACATCTTGTCTTCTTTCCATTTCCTTGTAAAATCCCATAATAAGTTAAATATTTGAAAAGTACATACTGATACGATGATACAGTACCCTTTCCTTTTCTAGGGACCTGGTGCTGTAAACTGAGTCATATAGGTTGTTCCCTGTCCTGGCATAGGCCATCTTGCAGAATCAGTAACTGCAACATTGTCATGTTTATCTGTTTTTATTAAAGCTCTGTCATTTATATTGAGTTGTATGTACAGTTAATAGAGGTATTTCCAAATAATTCATGACATCTGCAGAAAAATCAGCTGAGGTGGGAGTTCCAAGATCGGTTTGTGTTAATAAAATATCAGATGACTGTTAAATCTGCATAAGCTATTTCGGGCCTGGTAGCGCTGAGCTCCCAAAAGTCCAGATGAAGTCCAGGGGAGCTGGAGGTACTTAACACCTCTGAAAAATCAGGTCCCAATAAATAATAATAATAACAGGCTAATTCGACTGGAAATGACAAGTAAGCAATGATACTGCAGTAGCTGTGGGTTGGGAAAGAGAACAGAGAGCAAAATGACCTATTTTTTTCCATCTATAATTATTATAATTCCATGAATGACCCTCCAAAATCAGACCAAACCAGTCTAATTTATGGGACAGAGTCTTTTTGGATTAAGCGGTAGATAGTTTAAAAACGATCTCAAACAAGTCCAAGTTACAATAAAGTTCCATGAAGATATTGTCTGTCTATGCCAGTTTGAATGACAGATGACATTTTAAATGTCTCACTCAAATACACACTAGCAAAAATAAATCTGTCATGAAAAGGAGAAATTAAAAAATAAATAAATCCAACACATTGAAAACGGATCCCAAATAAGAGCTTTGGCAGATCTGCTCCCTCTGTGTAAAGCATTCACTCAAAACAGCAGTGGTTAAACTCCACCCCTGCAAAATGGCATTGACGAGTTCCAGTCCAGTGACCTACAAAGATCCAGGCCGGGTTTTGTCTGCAGCAGTCTGTATAGTAGCTGAGGGCTGTGTTAGTCCTTTTTTCTTGTTGTGTTTCTGTTACATACTCATCGCCATCTTGTTGCAAACCCTTTTCTTGTCTGGAAGATTCGCAGGGGATCGGGGTGGGGGGTGGTCTGATTCGGCATTTTTACTGGGGAGAAGACAAGGAGAAGGAAACCCCCGTTTTTTGTTGTTTTTTTTTAATTTAAACTCTCCAGGATTTTGGATCCTCCACTGAAAGGCAACCCAAGCGATGAGCATTGAGACGCTTTTGGAAGCGGCCAGATTTCTGGAATGGCAAGCCCAGCAACAACAGAAAACACGTGGTAAGGGAGGGGGGGGACAGCATGTAAAATCGGAATTAGAGCTGTTTAAAGACACAGGACACCATTTTCCAAAAGCTGGAAAAAAATATAGTCTTTTATTTTTACAAGAAAGCAGCCTGATTTCCAGTCACCCGTCGCTGCACTGTGTGTTACTTACTGTGTCTTAGGCGGGTGGAGGGTACACCTTGCTTTCAAAGCTGATTTGGTAAGCAAAAGGCATGGTCTCCAGTACATGATGTTCTGAATTAAAATAAATGTAAGGGATGATTGCAAAGGGGCTTGGAGTTAAATCACTCCCCCTTTAGCCTTTCCCGTCGCCTCTGAAGCAGGCAAGTCTTAATTTTTGTTGGGAGTTGAGCGTTTAAGAGCGATGTGCTGACACATGCTTGTGGGCGATCGGAAAGCCCTGATTTTCGGGAGATTAACGTTGTCTCCCTTTTTCTCTCTCTCATTCATCCATAATGCAGAGACTCTTATTCTTTGGATGTGAGTCTGCAAAATGCACTTTTTTTCCCCCTTTGCTGAAATGGTGAAAACGATCGCGTTCAAAAAGTCACAGCAATCGAAGCCTGTTTTATTTTTATTTTTTTGTTCAAAACCTAAAGTATTTTAATCATTCTGATAGTGTGTCTGTGTTGGTGGGTTGGGAGGGGGCAGTTATTCGCAGCCTGTCTTCATAGAACCTGCCGGCGATTTGCTTTGCAGTTGAATTCGTACAATGGTTATTAATATATGTAACGTGTACAGTTTTTTTTCCCCCTTGTGGGGGAAAATCTCCTCCTGTATTTCAGATCGTAGGGCGGTGGCAGTACTCCAGCAGAGAGGAGTGAGGGGAGGCTGCTTTTGCATAATGAAATGACATAGAGTGTCATATGATACACTCCACCGTTCCGCCTCCCTCCTTTTTTGTATGTTCTGCCTTCCTGGAAATTTGCAGAGGGGAACCTTGGGTTGTTTCCTCCCCCCCCCCCCAAGCAAATGGTGTGATGGGTGGGTGGGGAGATCCGTGCTCTCGTGCGCCCTTGATTCCGTCTGGGGGGGAAGGATCTGGGCCAAGGCAAAGGCAGGGCTGTATCTTTCCTCTCTCATTTGGAATGTAGCGTGTTGCTGCGTTCCAAACTAGTTAGTTTCATTGGGGGAGGATGACGTGTCAAGCCCCGCCCTCTACCACGTGCGCCGGGGACACTCCCTCTAGGGCTTCTGCTGGGTTGCTTCACAGCTGCACTTTCATTCTTACAACAGAGCGTGTGGTTGGGTGGGGGAAGGGCTTCTCCAGTCGGAGCTGGTGAGATCAGAAGTGCAGGGGGTTAAAGAATATTTCCACCCCTACCACCCGCCACTGATCTTCTGCTAATGAATGGTGATGCAGTGCTTTGAAAATATGAAGTGCAAAATATGTTTAGCAGTGCATCTCCTGATGCAGGAAGAACCAGTCGTCACCCCAAGGAGTTTATAGTCTAAACTGGATAAAAATAGGGCAGCAAGGATTATACTTGGGTATTTTCCCTCCAGCTCATCTCAGCCCCCCTCCCCCAACCTCTCCATGTGATCTTCATCCTGCAGATAACAACATGTGTATATGTTACAATTATTATTTAATTTCTTATATTGTGGTGGCATCCATTGTGCTAGGCGTGCCCCCCCCACACACACAAAGGCAGACCTGGTCCCTAAGTGCATCAATCTGATCTATCAATTCCCGCTTGCTTGCAGGGAGACTCCTTCAGTGTTTTGATCAGTTTTAATGATAGTTTTTAAATCGTCTTCCTGTCGCTGACGATGATTTTATGTGTGAGTGTATGTACAAGTACAGGTCTTCCTTTGTGGGGATATTTTTGGCTGAGTGGGTGTGGAAATCTCATTCTAACTGAACTTTAGACTTGGGCCTACATCATGATGAGCCTAGACGAAATTGAACTCGGGGCCTTGGCTGGCATTCATGATAGTGGGTGCAGGAGGGTATGGGCAGGATGACACCTTCTGTATGAGGTAGTATAGGGTAGGGCATCCCCACTTCCAACCTGTCATTTTTAATCACGTGGTAGGATAGTTGTAGGTGCAGATGGTACTTGCTGCTTGGCAAGAATACCACCTTTCCTGATGTACTTGTTATTGACCTTAACCCAGACATAATTCACTTCGAGTGTAACCTTTTCAAAAGGAGAAGATCAAGTGTGTGTGTGTGTGTGCACATGTGTGTTGTTAGATTAGCAATGCATTAATACAATTAGTGGGCTTTCAGTTAATGATTCTCAAGCCAAGGTTCTTGAAAATATTGCAGTAGAATTTTGGGATTCCCCTTTTTATTGATTCATTTTATGTGCATGTTGTCAAGGCTGCTAGAGCTGTAATGCAGCATTAGCTCAGTGACACTACTGTACCTGCTGCAAAAGCAAGAAGGAACAGTTCTCTTTGTGTGTCATTGCTGTGGGATGGAGCTGAAAATCTATTGTTTCACTGATGAGTCATGCAGGAGATAGTGGTTGTTGTGAAGAAAGGCAGCTTGGAGACATGAAAGGGCAGACAGCTTTCTGGTTAACTAAGAAGGAAAAATAGTCAACCTGTGCTTGTGGGCTAACATATCTTCTCCTCCTGAGCAAGTGCTAACGTCATTGCTGAGGCCTGGAAGTTGTACCTGCATCCTGGAGCAGTACAGCTTCAGGGTGAATTAAAAAATCCATGTGTACATTTAAGACAGTGATGGTTTACAGTCTCCATAGTCAGACTTGCTCACTGGTTAGTGCTAATATTCCTAGCGGCACGACTAATGCATTCTAGAAGTAGAAGAGATTAAATATGTGAGACGTGGTGTCAGGCCGTGCCGTTCACCTGTCGAGAAGATGGTTATTTTTCAGGCGCCCAAAAATGTGCGAGGCCTATCTCAGAACAAGTAGAGGAATGGCCCCAGCTGTGGCTGGCAAGGTGAGTTCAGCATGACACAACAAATGAGGGTCACAAACACACAGGAGCAGGTGGCAGCAGCATGAGCGAGAAGGCACAAGAATGACTCAGGTCAGCCAGGCTTGGGCACAGCTTGCGAGCTGCGGGGGACTTTTGTTAAAAATAGGCTTCCTGGCAGAACTGAGTTTGAGGAGGGGCTTGAGCAAGGTGATGTGGCAAACCAAGCACAAAGAAAAAAGGCCCCGGGGTATCTTCTTGAGTCTGTAAACCCTTCAGGGCAGGGACTGTCTCTTTTTCTCCCTCTGCTTGTACAGCACTCAGCACAAATGCCCCGATCCTGCGCAGGCTCTTTGGATGCTACCATAATAGAAATACTGACTACTAGTGCTGTGAAAGGAGGTCTCAACGCTGGCAGAGCGGAGAGGGCGTGTGGCAGGGGAGAGTCAATGTGAAAGGAGACCAGGTCAGAGAAATGGGTCGTAACTGTCTGGTGAACAGCCTCAAAGGAGACAGCAAGTTGTACGGACTTGGTATATGGGGCCAGGAGGAAACCGTTGAGCAACTCAAAGGTGGGGGGGAGTGACGTAGTTGAAGCGATGGGCAAGAAAAAATATTTTGGGCAACCGCAGACGTGTGGGGCTGACGCTGGAAGGAGGAGGAGCCCGGAAGAATGTCTGCCAGTGCTGCTGGGGTTTGATGTTGCTCTAGCAGGGACACACTGGAATGTACTGGCCTGGTGGGAAAGCGAAGCAGGAAGCTGCTGGGGAGGCCCTGCCGTCCAGGGCAAACTCCAAACTCATAGACTATGTTGCTTTCCCTCTCCATTCCATTGCCGGAGAGGGAGAAAACTTCCTGCCACGGCTCCTTATGCCTCCAGCCAGCCATGAAACTGGACGGGAAGAAATCAGTGCTCTCAGAGGTGTCCCTCTGCTAGAGTTTCCTCTTTTTTTTTTTTTTTTTGGCAAGACTATCATGTTTCTAACATGGAACTGTTGGTTTGACAGAGCTAGCAGAGTAAAGATCAGTGTGTCATTTGCTGTGCTGCTCTGGGGAGAGATCCAGACACTAGTAAACACTTTATAGCATGGACTGTCATTTTCTGTGTCTTTGTACAGCACTGGCCCAATGGGGCAGCAACCTGTTGGCCTCCAGGCTCTTCCACAATATAAATGTTCAATGTAAAGGGGGAAGGAATTATTTTGGGGAAGGAGGAGAAGATTAAAGTAAGGCCGATCCTGGTTTTGGAGATCCCCGTAAATGTTAAGTGTGGCAGTGGAACTTTTCGCTTCAGTATTTGTTACCCAGGGTTCCATACTGTCTGTGACTACATACTGTGGGGGGTACATCTGTTGATGTCGAGGTTTGCACAAGTCTTGTATTGAATCGGGGGAACAATGTAAGAGCGATGCGTTAGAACGTTGATTCGCTGGTGAGGAGACAGTGGCTGGGATACAGTATATGCTGTCTCAGGAAATCTACAGTTAAAACATGGGATGGGGACCCAGGAGACCTGAGTTCTGTACCTGGCTCTGTGACTTGTGCAATATGAGCTTGGGCAAATTACTTTACCTCTCTGTGCTTCATGTGTGAAATGGGGCTATCAGTGCTGATATGCCTCCCAAGGGTGTTGTGAAGCTTAATTCACTAGTGTCTGTCAACTGCTTTGAGGTCCCTGGGCAGAGGGTGGTAAAGGGCCGAGAATTACGAAATAGTATTGAAGCACTTGATCCTTCTTTGACCCAAATACATAACGCAAACTCGGGACAAGCGATACCAACGGGGACAAATATTAATACAGTGTAAAGCATGTAGCTTTCACTTTGACACAAAATTACAAAGGCGCCACCCTCCCCCCTGGTAGTGAGAGTGGAAGAGGCCAATGGACAGCCTACTGGGTGAACCCTTTGGTTGAAGCATGCTGAAGCTGATGCGTTCAGCCAGTTCAGAAATCCAGATTGGCTGAACACTCTAGAGTTCTTTATAGCAGGAAGTGGAATAATATTCAAAGGAGGCAGCGTGGCCAGTTTGAATTCTGTCCAGGGCAGTGCACCCACCTGCAAAGGCTCAGTGACCTCCACCCATCTGGGCAGGCATGATGGATGGACTGGTCTTGACAGCGAGTCAGGGTTGAGGAGGAGGAGATCTGCTTGAAAACAGAGGACGCCATAAGATCCAGTGAAGAGAGCAATGGTTATTCTGTTGTTCGACTTGCTGGGAGATCAGGCGAGCAGCTTCTATCACCAGCTGGTTTGTATTTTTTTTTTCTCCCCCAGATTGACCCCGTTAGTGGATTGCAGCTTGAATGTTCTCAAACTTCAGGGATTACAGCAAGGAAGAACTACTGGGAAGGCTTCATTTGCTAAACAGTAATGAAATCACATTCTTAAGGGAGTCAGCTGATCTCTGCAGAAGTGTGAAGGGGATCTCTATCCCCATATATTGCACTGAACAGTCACTTAAGAGATCTCCTGAAGCATCTAGAAAAGGCCTGTAGGATACCAGGCTTGATAGAATGAGCTATGTGGTCTGAACTGAGATGGCAAATCCTGTGTTTTAGGACTGTCGTGTCACTGTCAAATCTAGTGCATAAAACATTGTCGGTTTCACAGCAGAAACAGTACTAGCTCCTTAGCATCATGTCTCTTCGGTTTAATTGTGTATCTCAGAAGGCTGTTTTCCCCTGATCACACATGTGGCTTCCAAATGTTTTGTAAAGCTGACTCAAGTATTTCCAAATATTTCGTTTCCCCAGAAGTTACACTGATGCCTTTGCTCTTGGCCGTTCTGCATTTCCTATCTGTCATACGTGGCTTTTTGTTGCTTTTCCATCCTTCCTGATGTGAAGAAAAAACTAAACCAGGTAGGGGATTGTTTACCTTAACTGGTAACCTGGGTGATCATCTCCTTCAGTTCTCTAACGACTTATGTAAACGAGGACATTTACTGTGTTGGGGAATTGTGTTTATAACACAGTTTGGTCTTGCCTTTGTGGATGAGATAAAATCGTGCCATTAGCCATGTTAACATTCCTCATCAAAACCAAACGATTTCTAACCCAGTTGGGAAACTGCCTTGTTGTTACCCAGTGCCCCAAAATGGTAAATATTTTTCTATACATGGGTTGTAAGGCCTTGTCTACTGTTCAAACTGTGTTTAAAAATGGTTCTTACTAGAAGAGTGCTTGGATGCTATGATATTTTAATATGCCTAAGATTCCTGCTAACATGGTTTCAAATAGCAGTGTAAACAGGACCTAAATATGTTATTAAATGGTATACAACAGCACAGCGAGGTTAGGTAGGGACCTCTGGAGTGAACGCCAGTGCATAGAGGATCTAAAAGTTGTACCATGATTAAAAGAGGTGCCAAGTTTTCAGCCTTTGCTAAAAGATGCACCAGGGTCTCCAAAAGATGGCACGAGTGGGAAACTGCCATCTCCATTCAGCGTTGGAGCACAGGCTCTGTAACACATACGGATATAATTTGGGGATTGTGTTTTAGGGGAACTGTGCATGTGTTGGCTCTTTAAATGGACACTGTCCAGCAGTCCCTCATGAGTTGCTTACACACACACTTCATAAGGCCTTTGCAACATGAAAATATCGGCTTCTTTACTAACATTTATTTTTTTCTTGATCTTTGTTACTGTAGTGTTGCTCTTAATTGCCAGTTGCATTCACGGGTTTGTTATTGTAGGGTTGCTCGAGATTGCTGCATGCCTAGTTTGCTGATGGGGAAATTGAAGCACCAAGAGATGAATGGCCTAATTTTAGAAGTGCTGAGCTCCCCTGTTCCCCGTTGCAGGCACCCTCTGAAAATCAGGCTGTAAGTGACATGCCCAAGAGCACATTGCAAGTTGCTAGCAGACTAAGCACAGAACCCAGGCATCTTGATTCACGGTCTCCCACTCTAACCACTAGCCTTGCCACCTTCTTTGTCATTAGTCATGCTGCATGCAGCAGCTTGATTCTTTCCAGAGGTCAGACTCTGTGCTTCCCCAAAGAATATGGTGGGGATTTTATTTTTTTCTTCCCTCAAAGGCTTCCGGTTCAGTTGCATTGGAGCTCCACTGTGGTCAGAGAGGAGGCATGGGCCATAATGGATGGATGACAGGTGGACATAGCTCTGTTGATGTAAACACTAGCTTGACTTTTATGAGTCTGCATAGGCCTGCTGAAACCACAGAATAAATTGACAGCAGGCTGGTTTCAGGAAAATAATTGCCTCTCATATCCCTGACCTATCTTGTTACTTTACCGCTTGACTAAGTAGCTGTTGTGTTCACCTTTTTTTTTTAACTTTATGATGAATGCAAACCTTGTACAGCATGTTAACATGCATACAGATAATCAGGACAGGTGAACTGATGAGCAGAAGAGTATCTCAGCGTAGCTGGAATTTAAATCTTCTCTCAATCTGGTGCTGTCTTCACAATTCATTTGTATTTGACACACTAAAAAGAAACTATTTTGTATCGTTGTCTAAGGAGTTGGGGTTGGTTAGTGGGCTGAGCAGAAAAGAAATCAGAAACTCCTGGCTTCTTCTCCTAGCTCTGCCGCTGTCTCTTTGTGTGGCCTTGGGAAAGTCATTTAAATTCTACTGGTGAAATCCTGACCCCGTGAAGCAAATGACATAACTCCCATTTGACTTCAGTGGTGTTTGTTTTCCTATCTGTAAAATGGGGGTAATAATATTTATCTACCTCACAGGGATACTGTGCTGATAAATTTCTTACATTTTGGATGGCCCCTGAAGTGTATGAAAAGTTATATATGTCCCTAGAGCCAGACTTTCTACTGGTATGAATTGACGTAGCTTTGTTGAGGTCAACAGATCCGATCCTTAGTATTTTATACATGAGTGTTTGATGGATGCATATGCTGGACTGCTATGAAAAATTCAGGGAAGGAAGGAAACCATCTGCCTCCAACCCTCCCCCACACATGCATAGCGTTTTCATAACACTTTGTTCATGGGGCTCTATAAATGCTTCAGACTTACCATTCTGCATAGTCTGAATCTTGCTGTTCAGGATTTGGGATTCCCCAGAACGAATTGCATGTAAGTGCCTGCATAATTCCATCAGGAACATGGGAATTGTCTTACCAGATCAGACAAGGAGTCCATCTAGTCCAATATCCCATATTAAACAGTCGTCTCTACTAGCAGCTTCAGAAGAAGGTGTAAGAAATCTTGTAGCGGACAATTAGGAACCACCTGCCCATAGGGGAAGTTTCTTCTTAACCTTTGGCAGAAGATGGTTTGTTTATGCCCTGAGGGATAAAGGCTTAGAGTTCTTTGTGTTTTAAGGTGTTTTCAGTGAATTGCACAGGTTAAGTGTGTGTGTGTGTGCGTGTGTGTGTGTGTGTGCGCACGCAACTTATGAGGGACTCCTGGACAATGTCCATTTAAAGAGCAAAAGGTTTTCCTTTGATAAGTTTTCAACTTGTTGCTTTTCAGTTCTGTCTAGAGTCCCGTGGTTTTTGTATTATGAAACAGAGTGAATCAGCGTTCCCAATTTACTCTCTCTGGTCCATTTGTTAGTTTATGTACCTTTGCCACATCCCCTCTGATTTCTCTGTCTAAAATAAACAAGCCCAATCTCTCTTTGTACAGAAGTCTTTCCATTTCTCTCATATTCATCCTCCATTTCTGAACTGCCTCTATTTCTACTCTCTCCTCTCGGGGTTAAGGGGGAGGAGCAGGGTTGAACAGAGCATTCGAGGACAGGGGTGCCCTGGGTTCATATAATGGAACATTGCAGAGCATGGGAGTGGGGTGAATAATGAGGATTTTTAAGTGACTTAAAAATCTGTGACTGTCCCGGTCAAAGTGGGGTAGCCATCTCTTCTAATTCTTACCTATTCGGAAAGAGATCATCTCAGGTTGGCTTCTGAGTCCACACTCTCTTGCATGATCATACTCCTCGGCTTGTTAGGAAAGCTGCTATATTTCTTGTGATGTCCTGTTTTTATTTTTCCCTAATACAACATACAGGTCCCTACAAAACCAGGAATAACCTGTATATGTTTCAGTGTTCGCATTAATCCTGGCACCGCCCTAGAATCTCCTGGCTTGCTACCCTTCCCCCTTCCTGCTTCCTGAATCTTCTTCATAAGACTAGCAGAATCTGATTTTAAAAAAGCAAAATGTTTAGTTGAGGGCACCTGGGGAAAGCCTACAAAGTGGCGATAACCTCTTGGAAGGTGAGGGCTGGGCCTGCCATGTGTTAGCATAGTTGTGAGGTGCTCTGCAGGGCACAGATGAAATCATGCTAGTAGCAGCTGTGTTGAAAGTTGCTAATGGGATTCCTGGTTTCCCTGGACTGTATGGGGAAGAAGTTTTGTGCATGTCTGAGAGTCCCGTTAGACCCATGTTCTGGATTAACTAGAGGAGTCAATGTATTGGGCTTTGTCTGTGCTAGGAAACTGCTGTTTAGTGGGTATGAAACCCAAATTCCTACCGCTCCCAGCACCCTTCAGATAGGGTTGGAAAGTGTTTGAGTTGATCATCCATTACAGGAGATCTAGTTCATTCTTTCATCCAGCTATCCATCCAGCTTGTTAGAAATGCCTCTCTGGAACTCTAGGTAGCCTCTATAGTCTTTAAATACACCTGTGAGAATTCATCTGGCTCAGGGTTCAGAAGTCTCTCCCATCACTACACAACTAAAATCCTCTCTTGTCAACGGATTGCTACCCCATTCAAGCCACCCTTTGTGGAAAGCCTGGGAATAGATAGGCCTTGCAGTTTTCCACAAAAGTTGGTAGGTCCAGGCTCTGACAGAACAAATGAGGAAAGAATTCTAGAGGCCAGGACCATCTCCTGAAAATATCCTGCTCCTAGCCATACAGGTTGAAGCATTCAAACAGGTTTGTGCACTGCTCCGGGTTAGCATTTTTTCTCTGAAAAACAACACTGGCCTTGATGGCCATGGAATCAGTGCCAGAAGCCTGCTTGAGGGCGGGTGACTTGGCCGGTGGCGTCGTCGTCATGCTCTGGGCCGCACCGGGGGCGGCCTGGTCCGCATCCTCCGCGCCAGAGACGTGAGGGGAGCGGCCGGGCTCCAGCATGCGGGGGGCGGGGTGCACATTGAGCCCCACTACCGGCAATTCCTGGGGCTGACCCGCCGGCAGGTGATCCACAGTGAGCTCCTCAGCAGCTTCACGTGGTTCTGGATCCTGTGGCACTTCTGGCACAACCTGGATGCGGTGCTGGGTCACTTTCCTTACCCAGATGCTTCGAAATGGACAGATGAGGAATTGGGGATTCCTCTTGATGATGAAGAATAGATTTACAGCTCCAGCTACCAGTGTGTCCTGTGGTGGGATCCCTGAAGAAGTTGAAGTTTTGGCTCTTGTATAACTGTTTCAGCAAATCCACATTGTAAATAAAAACAAGTTACAAGCTTGTAAAAAAAAAACAACAACAACAATATGGCAGAATTTTAACTGTGATCTGGAGCGAGTTCTTGTCAGCCTTGCCGTAAGCAGAGCACACTAGGCTCTTATCAAGTCAATTCCATGAGGAATAGGCAAGTTTTGAGCTTGCCTGAGCCTCTGATGGAAGAGGCCACGGAGGTAAAGAGTTGCAATGATGCTATTAATTGTGCCACAAGAGGACACGGCCCTGTTTTGCTAAGCAGATGCCTGGGCATACCACCCGGTGTGACACCTGTTCCCTCTTTGATCCTGTTTATTAGAAATGACTGGAAAAACCCTTGCATGAAGATGAATATTGACGTTCTTGTGAACTTGGAGACAGTGTGGATGCTTGTTGCACTATGAGGAGTCCTTGATCTCAAAAAAGCTGTGAAGGCTGGTGACTCCAATGCTTGTGTGCTGTCCTTTGATAAGTAGATGTCTTTACATTCTTAGCTGCTTCTCATTTGCAAATATGAGAGTGGAAATTTCAAAAGCACTCCATGTGCTCCCATTGACTTCAGTGGGAGTAGAGTTAGCCCAGTGCTAACTGCTTTCGAAAATCCCACTCTTGCAGCCTTTTGACCAGTAAGCTGTGGTGTACTGTACTTCAGTTATTGGAATCTAATAAAACTGGTATTGCATGCTTTGTACTTAGTGTTGCGTAAAATAGTGCCAAACAAATGTATCATTTAAAGAAACAGATGGTTAACGCACAGCGCTGCCAGCATGACTCAATGTGACTTTGAGTAAGTTACTTAACCAGCCTGTGGCTTACCTTCCAGAATCTCTAAAACTGAAATATTAATTCACCCGCCCGCCAGAAGCATCATGAGGCTTGCTTCATCTACATCTTTGAGATCCTTGGCTGGAAGTTGTGTGAGACGTGCTAAGTATTTTTGTTTTATCAAGTCATTTCTTGTTTTCTTTTGAAATAAGCTTTATTAAAGTAAGCACGGATTTACAGTTAACATTTGACTTGCATATTTAAATAGTACATAGTTCCATTGGGTTTCTACAGGCTTTCTGATAGATCTCAAGCCATCCCAATTTGCAATTCACAGTCCCTCATGTGAGTGTTTGTTTAGAGAACATGGGACTGGATTCCATGTTCTCTAAACATGCTGTGGGGTTTTGCATGGAAGCCATTCAGCTGACAAATAGCTTCTTATAAGAATAAACTGGTTTTCTGGGTATTCCTTCAGAAAAAAGCAGCTGATGCCTAATAGAAAAAAAATTGAAATAAACATCCTATTTACAAACAACTCTGGTGATTATACTCCTAAGGGCCCATCATATGATGCAATGCAGTCAGTAGTAAATCAGGTGCCACTTGTGGTTGTTCTGTCTGCTGAAGCCATAGTTCTGCATTTTCGCATCTGGACTCTCTATATCGTTGTACCTTCCGCCGATTTCAGACTGTCAGACCCTTGGCGTGTGCCAGGGAAAGGGGCTCAGTCATTATACAGCGTTACCTTTTGAAGGCAACGGTGTTAGAGCTTTTGTATAAATTGTGTCGTGATGACTAACAAAAGGGGAAAAAATAAACCCTGGTCTTTCCTTTGACTTTGTTTTCCTTTGAGTGTTTTTTCTCTTGGCAAGTAGGCACTATCATGTGAATAACACAAAAAACACTATGCCCCACCCCAAAATGGGAGCATAATATACAAACCTCTAGATCTGCTGCGTTGGGAAACTGCCAGCATTGGAGACCTGATGGAACAAGGGCCCTGAAGCTTTCTGAGTCCACACGCAGATCATCAGAAGCCATTTCGAGAGACAAGGGCCCGCAACTATAAGTGTACTTAGGGTTGAGTTTTCTCTGTCATCCAGAAGCCAGGTGGGATGTTGTAATTTGAGTTCCTTCCAACTGTGCCTGGCCAGTAACCTCACATGTTATCTGTGGGCCAGCAACATCTCATTTGTCCAAGCCTCTTGTGTTAGACACCCCTGCTAAGCTTAAAGGGCATCTCTTTATTACCTGAAGACCAGCTTTGGCTCTGTTACTCTGGGGGTCCACATAACACCACTCTGAGGGTCTTATTTAGAACTCTCCCCTCCCAGGCTGGGGTAAGAGCGCCCTAGCAGAGTCCTTGGGAGAATAAGGTTAAACGATTTTCCCTTGTACCTGTGTTGAATTGAGTTCCCACCCCATCCCCATCCTTGATTTTTAATGTAAGGGCCCTATATCCAGTCAGGAATGTGATTCTATGTCAGCTGACTGTGTGCATCTTAAAACCCTAGAAACTGGAGCTGGAAGTTTCCTAGCACTTTATCTGATCTCTTTTGAGATGTCAAATCCTTTGAAGCGTTCTATTTTTTCCCCCACTCAGAACTGCATAAGGACAACTAGATCCAGCTCTTGACCAACGGGACTTGAATTAGGGTTTCAGGAGCAGATTGGTGATTGTGGTGAGGGGAAGTATGCACTGCCCAACAAGCTGTCCATCCCCCATAAAGTACGGTAAAGTAAGGGTACGTCTATACTTACCCGCTGGTTCGGCGGCGAGCAATCGATCTTCTGGGATCGATTTATCGCTTCTTGTCTAGACACGATAAATCGATCCCAGAAGTGCTCGCCGTCGACGCCGGTAATCCTGCTCCGCGAGAGGAGTAGGCGGAGTCGACGGGGGAGCCTGCCTGCCGCGTGTGGACCCGCGGTAAGTACCTTTAAGTTCGAACTAAGATACTTTTGCGTATCTTAGTTCGAACTGGGGGCTTAGTGTGGACCAGCCCTAAGTGTGCCCCTTCCTCTCACTTAGCAGCTTATAGGATCTTGCCGTCATTTCCTTCTCTGTTCATTTAGGTTGGGTTATGAGTGTTGCTTAGTTTTCCGAAAGAGCTTCAAATAAGCATGTCATAGTGAAACCTCCAATAGCCTCTCTTAGTTGATGCTGCAGAAGTCTGCATAAAGTCTGATTTGATTTGCTTACACGGATATGCTCATATTTCTTCTGAGTGGGGAAACAGGGACTCAAGCTTTTTGGCGGTAGTAGTGCCTAGTGACTAGTCTTCTGCACCTGAATTGCTGATAGCAAATCGTACCTCAGTGTTAGAAAGGATGGCTTTGTGGGGTGGGCATCAGCTAGGCATACCTACCCTTCCTAGAACCACAAATTCAAATCCTAGCAGGTTTGACTTCATCCTTTAGAGAGTGGTGTTGTCTGAGCACAGGACTGGGAGCCAGGATCTCTTGAGTTCTAATCCTTGCTCTGCTGCCGACTCCCTCCATGGCTTTGGGCAAGTGGCTTATCCTTGGCTGCCTTTCCCACAGCTGAAGCAGCATTGACTCCCACTTGGAAATTCTCTAAGGTTCAGCTGCTATGGTGGAAAATAGCTGCTTCCGGCTCTGTCCCTTCCTATTCCCCAGAAATACACCACAGAGCTTCAGCAAAAGGGTTTCTGCAGGGCTCCAGGGTGGGAGATGATATTGTGGATTGGTAATAAACCGAAGCCCTGTGTCTTCTACACTGACATTCAAGATACCAAGGTACATTCCTAAGAGTAGTAATTTGTTTCGGGTCCTTTTTGCCGAGTATTTCAGCTTTCCACCACTTTGGCAGACAGTGTCACATGCCAGAGGTGGATGCATTTCAGTGGCACTGTGCATACAAACAACTAGTGAAACATTTTACTATCCTTTGTGATGAAAGACCATCTTGGAAATACTGAGATATTGATTGTGATTTATTTTCACTTGAATAATACAGTATCAGTAGCTACATCTCCATATGGCATGAGAACAGGGCATCTTGCTAGCACCCTGGAATTGGAATGAAGTACTTGGATCAGCAACAGTTGGGGAAACACTGATGGAGAAGAAACAGCTGGCACTTTTCCTGTGGGCACATTTTTGTTGTGTTAATGAAGGCCCAGCCCCACACTGGAGATATCTGTCAAACCACATCATACTAGAAAGATGTTGATAAATTGGAGAGGGTTCAGAGAAGAGCCACAAGAATGATTAAAGAATTAGAAAATATGCCCTAGAGTGATAGATTCAAGGAGCTCAATCTATTTAGAAAGAAAAGGTTAAGGGGTGACTTGATCACAGTCTCTAAGTACCTGCATGGGGATCAGATATTTGATAATGGGCTCTTCAGTCTAGCAGAAAAAGGTAAAACATGATCAAGTAGCTAGAAGTTGAAGCTAGACAAACTGGAAATAGGAAATAAGGCGTACATTTTTAACAGTGAGAGTAATTAACCATTGGAACAATTTACCAGGGTCATGGTGTATTCTCTATCACTAACAATTTTTAAATCAAGAGTGGATATTTTTCTAAAATGTATGCTCTAGAAATTATTTTGGGGAAGTTTATGGCTTGTATTATACCGGAGGTCAGTCTAGATCACAATGGTTCCTTTTGGTCTTGGAATCTGGGAATCTGTGACTGCAGAGACAAAGGATAGAGGCTAGAAAGCAGATGGGGGGGGGAAGACGTTAACATCTCTTATAGAGGAAGGAGTGAACAGTGTGAGCCCCAGAGCCAGGAGAGTATTATAAATAAACCATAACCCCTGGTATTCAAGGTACGCCTAAAGCGAGGCAGATGCCAAGTGCAGCTGGTCAGTGCTCACCCTCATGCTATGCATGTTCTGGATGAGCTAGTGCCGAGTGCACCTGTGTTGTGTGTGGAGAAAGTAGTTTGTGAGGATTGTGCCTGTATGTCGTAATTCTGCATAAAAACGGTCACAGGTGAAAGGCCCATAGGAACTTTTAAAGGCAAATAGAAGCATAAGGTATGTAGTTTTATCCCCATGTGTCTTACTCCTGGCCCTTGCTTCTTTGAAAGTCCCTTCCATTCAAACCAGTGGCTCCAGCCAAGACCAGATTTAGTATTTTGCTCTGGTACATTGAAGGATAATTTTTTGAGACAGCATCCTCCTCAATCTCTCATTGGTCACAAATTCCCGCCCTCCTCCCCCAAAAAACAACCACCCTCCATCAGCTTTACAGCATCAAGCTTATGTTTGATGTGGTACTTTTCTGAAACTGGGATGCTCTTCCTCCCACATGAATCAGGCTCCTCAGTGCCTAGGGTGGAGGGTTTGAGGATCCTAAGAGGTGCCTCTGTAAAATCAGGTGACAATATCCTGCCTTTCCTAGGGTGGATGGACTTGACCGTCTAATAATACTTAGCTCCTATTTCATCTGTCGGTTTCAAAGTGCTTTAAAGAGGAAGATAAATATCATTAGCCCCGTGTTACTGATGGGAAAACGGAGGTGGAGTGATTTTGGCCAATGCCACACAGCAGGTTGAAGGTAGAGCCAGGGATAGAATCTAGGTTTCTTGATTCCCACTTCAGTGGAGAATAAAGGGGTGAATGGTTGGGGTCAAGCCAGGTTGGAAAATGACTCAACCCTCTTGGGCGTGGGTTGGGTCAGGTGGGCTCGAGTCCAGGTTAGGCTTAAAAACTAGGCCCGAGCAGAGCTCTAGTGCAGTGCCTTATTCACTGTAATAGATCCTGACTTAATAGACCCTCATTACTATGATCCTTATACACTTGAGAGATGGATGTTGAACTATCAACTGGGGAAGAAGGTAAAATCAGCTAAACAGAAGTGTATTCAGTAGAGATGGGAGGGAGCAGTTGGGGTCGGGTTTTGTCATTTTTATCTGAACTGCCAAACTCAGGAATGCATACTTCATTCCATCTCCTGTTCACACCTGAATCCAGGCCCATACATGTGCCACTGCCTACTTCCCAGCTGTTATCTACCTTTGTGTCAGCAGGGAACCACTTCCTGAGGGAGGGATTGGATCCACCATCACCCCACCGTGCATGTTCTTGTCATCGGTTTCTCATCTTCTCAGCCGCTCTCTCCGCAACCTGCAAAAGCAGAAAATAGTCTTCACACTTCCAATAGTAGTTTATTTGTAATGGCCTTGTCCTGCCATTTTCCAAACACAACCAACAGTGCTCTCAGTAGATTATAGGAATGAGGACGTGAGCTGCATCATGAGTATTATTTATTTTACAATGGTAAACCAAAAGTATTGTGTTGCTTTTGAAGTCTAAGACCCTAACGTGAAAAAACCAGCGTCCTCCCCATCCCTTCTTTGTCAAAGTCTGTCCTCTTTTCCTATTCCCGACAGGGGGACTCCCACCAGAAAGATCGAATCAAAGCATGTATTCATGTCAGAACTCAGTTGTTTGTAGCTACAGTGTCCCACCCAAACATTGATAAGCAAACTTTAGCTCAATGGCATTGTCCTCCATACAGCTGCTTATTGCTTCAGTCCACTTGGGATGCTGGGATAATAGGTGATGTTTGCTGTAACATAAGATGCTTATGTTAGTGCTGCACTAAAACATGAAATGACCAAAATGCACCGATACAGATGGTCTTTAAAAGCTGAGCTAAGATCCATTTCTAGCATAACTCAACAGGATTTATTTGTTCCATTTTCCCCAGTCCTACCCCATGAAGCAACCAAACTGCCGGGAAAGGAATCCTCTGTTTAATAAACAGTTATTGTACTTGTTATTCAATATACACTACTAACATTTTTATGGAGGGGCCTGTTTACACACACAGAAACAGAGCATCATCTCTAGTTAATAGTAAAAGGCGGGATTTTCAAAGGCATACAGGGCAGTTAGGCAGCCAACCCACATTAACATCCAATGGGATTTTACCTTTAAAAATCTAGCCCTAATTCCTTTAAATTCTTTTGGAAATTCCAGCCAATAGACACGTAAATAGACATAAATTACATGATTCAAAGGTAGAGGAAAAAGAATTAAACACCTGGGGACCGATCTGGTGTAAATTGGGAGTAAGTACACTGAATCACACTGATGTAAAACCGGCGTGCAATCAGTACAAGTTAATAGAGTAATTTTCGAGTGTTCCCAGCTACCTGAAGTATTAGATGGTTCAGATATACGCTGAAATGTGTCAGTATGTTGGACCTGCTTCTCTTCACATTGACTGCAGTGAAGTTCTGATTTATGCCAAGAGAATTAGGCCCAATGCATAACTAACTGCATGTAGAGTTATGGAATGTTCTCTCTCAATATTCCAGCATAAGATGACTGATTTGGCAAAGGCAGGCGCACTTTACACCTGATTTATGAATGCTGACGGTCTGATTTATGAATGCTGTCCAGTTAGGAGCACTAATAACAGCAGGGATCCATCAAATTGTAGTCTTGCAAAATGTGTTTCCTTGAAAGGCCGCACGCAGCCTGCTCCTTCAGTGAACTTCTGCATTCTTGACAGTGGCCGCTCCTGACTGGCGGTAGCAGGAGGCCTGGGTAGCTCTGTCCGCAGAACTAGTGCTTGTAATTGCAGCTTGAAAAAATGTCCAGGCCAGTTGAAGGGGAGGCGTTCGACTTAAACCCAGCAGATTATTATATAACGGAGTTAGAGTCCCTGCTGCTGTGTGCTTCTGAACCAGTCAGGCTTTAGTACTAGTCCACTGGTCAGAGAATGTTGACTCTGCTTCCTGTATCCTCATGTGACATGATTTGCTGTCTCTTCTGTTTCTGTTGCTGCTAGCGTTGCCCTCCTCCTCCTTTGTTATGTGCCGCCACTGTAGTTGGGTTGGCAGCTGAACTAAAATCCTCAGCCTGAGGGACTGAAATCTATTCACAGAACATAGGCAGCTTGAGCGGTGGTAGTGAAAGTTTCCCTATTCCAGTGTGCCTCCTTTGTGACCTAGAGAGACCCCTGGGGATCAGAGGGGGGTTCCGCTTTCGTGGTCCACTCAGACCTTGTTCTCTCTGCTGAGACTGTCAAAAGCGGGTCACAGTTATGAGGGTGAATTTTGGGATGTTGACCCCTGTTCAGCAATCCGTGTGGGCCAGAAATACTGGTGACTTGTATGTGAATGTCACAAACATCATGTGTGTCCTACATATTGGATTTGTATGAGATCATTTACTGGCTTGTAAGTGAACTAATATGAAAGTGGCCCTTTATGTGTGTGTGTGGACTGCAATATCTGATCTATAGTATGCCATTTGCTTCTATATCTGGGCATATGAAGCAGATGGAAAAACTTGTTTGAGATCACCCAAGTTATGTCATACAGACTACTAAAGAGCTCTTAGATGGACTTCTTAAAATCATAGAATCATAGAAATGTAGGGCTGGAAGGGAGTTCAAGAGGTCATCTAGTCTCACATTGAGGCAGACAAGTGTTTGTCTGACCTGTTGTTAAAAACCTCCAGTGATGGGGGTAACCAGTGCTGAACTCTCCTTAAAGTTAGTAAGTTTTCCTAATATCTAACCTGAATCTCCCTTGCTGCAAACCAAGCTGATTGCTTCTTGTCCTACCCTCCGTGGACATGGAGAATGATTGTTCACCAACTTCTTTATAACAATGTTTTACAGATTTGAAGACTGTTATCTCTAAACTAAACATGCCCATTTCTTTCAACCTTTCCTCACAGGTCATATTTTCTAAGTCTCTTATCGTTTTGTTGCTCTCCTCTGGATTTTCACCGCTTTCTTAAGTCTAGTGTCCAGAGCTGGACACAATACCCCAGCTGAGGCCTCACCAGTTAGGCACAAGTATAAAACTGAGAAGGAAGTCCGGGCAGAGAGTTCCCTGTGGTTTGATGAAGCTACAAGCACTGTTTCCATCCCATGGAATCTATTTCCCAGAGGTATATCGGGTGTAATTAAGAGAGGTGTCTTAGGCCTGGTCTACACTGGGGGGGGATCGATCTAAGATATGCAACTCTCTGTACATTGATTAGCATTGTCCTCACTTTGGGGTCACAACACCAGGGCAGCTGCAGGCCACATTCTGGGGTTTTACACTATTTTTATCTCGACTTAAATACCAGGAGCCAGGACAGACATTCATTCATCATTGACTTCAGTTGAGTTATCCCAGGGATGAATTTGGTTTCAGGATTTACCAGCCCTAACCAGACTTGCAGTAAGTCCAGGAGCTTCTGTTTATCAGACCAGTATTTAACTTCTTACAACTAGTTAGAAGTTCTCCTTCCATCCATCACAGGCAGTAAAAACTGGTAGCAGTGTAGCGCTGGTGACATACCCCTGGCCTCTGTGAGCACAAGTGCCCAGCAGCTCTGATGCTGGAGTACCTGCTCAAACAATTAGTCATCAGGTCACCGGGATCGAATTTCCTCTTGCATTCTGTGCCAGGGCCATCCTGTTGGTTCTGGCTGCAAACCAGGCAGCAAATTGGAGCAAAAGAATTGCAAACAAAGGGCTTTTATTTATTAGTTCTTAATGTTGTTTGGTTTAAGTGAATCAGTCTGAAATGGTTGGTAACTCAGGTTTAAAATCATTTACATCAGTGGATTTCTGCTGATGGGTGTTTGCCCTTACATCTTCCTTTTAAAAAAAATATGTCGATAATGTTATTTTCCCAATATAGCTTATATTAGAGGAGGCCAGAATCAAGGTTGGCACCCAAACACCCCCTTGCTTTGAGGATGTCCAGATCCCAACTTCATGACTTTGATCTCTGTAACAGGCTGAATCCGAATGCTGCATATGAATGTTCTGTGACCTTAGGAGAGTCCAGATGATATGTGAAACTCCTTCCAAGCCGTTGAGTTTCACATGCTTTCCAGCCAAAGTGCCCCCATCTCACAGAAAGGGATGGAAACCTAGGCCTAGTTTTTGAGCATGATCCAAATGTTGCCTTCAGTTTTTCTAGATCAGTGGTTCTCAAAGTTTTCTATTGGTGACCACTTTCACGCAGCAAACCTCTGAGTGCAACCCCCCCTTATACATTAAAAACACTTTTTTTTATATTTAGCACTATTATAGATGATGGAGGCGAAGCGGGTCTTGGGGTGGAGGCTGACAGCTTGCGACCCCCCCACGTAATAACCTTGCTACCCCCAGAGGGGTCATGAACCCCAGTTTGAGAACTTCTGCTCCAGATGCTGGAGTGTACTGAACCACCAAGTCCTTGGACCAGTCTGTGGTCCGATTGGGTTTATGCTTTGCTTATAACTGCTGCTGAGAAATGAACCAGGATTCTCAACATTTGTAGGCAGCAGCTGTAATAGAGGAGTAAAAGGGAGGCTTCTTTCCCTCCTCTGCCTCAGCCAGTAGGAACCACGCTGAGCTGCCCTCAGCTGGAATTTGCTCTTTGCATATTTTACACTGCCTGCTGCAGATACTCTTCCTTCTGAGTTTTGTATCCCCTCCCTGACATGCACTGGGCCAAAGTCTGCTTTCAGTTACTCTACTGCAAGCCTGGTTGATTCTAAGCAGGTCTGTGCCGGTTTATCTGAGCGCAGAATTGGGCCTGAATACTTTTCTGTGAGTGGGTTGGTGGGAGGAAATATCCTGTATCATGTCGGACAGCGAGCATGCATGTTGGAACGGGACAAACGTTCTTTTAGAATCTGGAAGAACATTTTATTCCCCCACCTCCTTCCACACTTGCCCCACTAAGCAACTTAACTAATGCAAAAAGCTTTTGTTTTTAACGGAGGAAAACGGCCATGAAGTGGAACTGAGCTTTCAGCTTTGTGTATGTGAAAAGGATTGTTTAGCTGTGTGCGTTGGAAGATTGCTTGGTTTGGGGGTTTTGTTTTTTGTTTTGTTTAACTTTTATTTAGTTATTCCCTAAGGGGAATAGTTTTATCAGTGGTGTTTGTCTCTCTTACAAAAGGGAAACCCCCTATTAAATGTAGGTTGATGTGGGTTTCTGTTTTTGTTTAATTTGACTACTCTTCCCACGTTCAGTGCTGGCCAATGTACTATGGGGATAGGAGTCATCAAAGGACTAGGTGGACAATAGAGGAATTGCATTACATTTTCAATAAAGCGAGCGATGTGATGTATGGATTTTTATGGTGGATGAAGACCAGTATTAGATGTTTGGGGTTCATTACTGACTCAGGGCCAAATTCTGCTCTGTTTTAGAATCCACAGTAACTAAAATGCTTCAGTGGAATTACATCAATGGCATAGTATTACATTATTTATATTGTGGTAGCCCCTCGAGGCCCCAACTGAGAGCAGGGACCCATTGTAGTAGCCTCTGTACACACAGATAATGAGAGATGGTCCCAGTCTAAACAGAGACCTAGACAGGGGAAGCATCTTGCCCAAGGTCATACAGCAAATCAGTGTCAGAGCCAGGAATAGAACCGAGGTTTTCTGACTTGTAGTCCAGAGCCGACTCCCTTGGACCACACTGCTCCTGTAGTACAAAGATTATCATGTCTAGCTTCAGGAGGTGAAGATGCCAACCCTGCTAGAATAAGCAAGTGCTCAAATTCCACTTGCTCAAAATCCCCATTTTCTGGGATTACGAACCTCCTTTATATCCATCCTGTTTTGACGCTGCTGTTTTGGGGAAAGTAGTAAAAAAATGGGGGTCCTGGTGTGCAGTGTAAATATCTTCATTGAGTCAGACATCTTACATACATACAAGGCCTCATGCTTCATAGTACAAGCCAACCGCTAGTTTCTCCTGTGGACAGTTGTGTTTGACAATTGTGGATGTTTCTTGCATCTTCCTCTGAAGTATTTGGTACTGGCCACTGTCAGAGACAGGATAGTAGAATAGATGTATCACTGCTCTGATACAGCCTGGTAATTCCTTTGTTCCTAAGTATTTGTAATGTATCAGAGGGGTAGCCGTGTTAGTCTGGATGTGTAAAAGCAGCAGAGTCCTGTGGCACCTTATAGACTAACAGACAGACGTATTGGAGCATGAGCTTTCGTGCGTGAATACCCACTTCGTCAGATTGCATCCGACGAAGTGGGTATTCACCCACAAAAGCTCATGCTCCAATAGGTCTGTTAGTCTATAAGGTGCCACAGGACTCTTTGCTGCTTTTAAGTATTTGTAGATCATTAAGAGGGAGGAGGGGTCACTGGTACACAGATGCAGTCAATGGACCAGATTCGTGACTGCAATCACTCATGAAAACTTGAGGGCAGTGGATTATCTGCCCATTTCAAAGGAGTGAGTTGGTTTTCTAGATGTTTGATTTAAAGCTGGGAGGTGTCGAGATGCCAAATCAATCTGTTTGTATAAATAAATTTCAGTTGTGCTGTATTTGCACTATGAAAGCCAGAGACCTGGAATGTATTTCATGAGGTTTATTTTGCCAGTCAGGACACACACATTTTGTCTGGTGTTGTCAAAACACATGGCCACACGCATGTCCAAGTTAAGTTAAAGGGCCGACTATAATGCACAATGGCAAAGAAATGTAGTTTATGAGCCTTACTCTCTTCTCTGAACAGTTTCACATCAGTCTGTGGGTTTCAGTTGAATTCCTCCTCTCTGAGGGCTTTATGCACCTCCCATTGAAGTCAGTGGCCAACCTGCCATTGACTTCAGTGTTGCTGGATCACACCCTCACACAGCTGTAAATCAGAAGGTTCTCCAGCCCAACAAATCCATTCTGTCCTGAACTCACTCCAGGGAGACCAATTTGAACCACATGCCCACTGTTGATATTACACAGTCTTTGAATGTGCTGGATCACATCTGTGTGAATTCGAAGAGAGGCGTGCCTGAGTCTGTAGGGTTTGCCTGTCTCTCATATACAGGATGTCCTTAGGGAGATGAGGCTGAAGTGATTTTTTTATGCTGGATACCCTCATTGTCTCTGCTGTCTCTGGGCCTGATCCTGCACCCATTGAAATCCATAGGAGTTCGTCATTGCAGCTTTAACAGTTGCAGGATGGGGTCCTTTTAAAGACATTCAACAGCCCCTTTGCCTGTTTATAAATGAAAAAGGAAGAATTGGACAGATGTGCTGTGGATTGAATTCTGCTGCTGTAAATGAAGCTACAGCAGTTTCTTTCTAGAAGTATATAGGCATACAGAGCTTGGAGGATAAACACACCGGGGAAAGGGTTCTCTAGAAATGCACTGTTTTGAGGGCTCAGTGCAAAGGGCCTACTTAAAATTGTGTGACGTCATATGGAGGCAAGGACCAGGGCTTCCCTTTTCTTAAGTTTCCTTGTTTTGTTTTTTTTCTCATGATGAAATGTTCAGAACAAGCTTCTGGGAGGCAAGGGGTTAAAATAAACGCGCTTCATGTTTATTAATGCCAAGACTCCAGATTTGCAACCAGGGTTCAGAGGTATTTAGATCTGAGGTTTTGCTTTGGACCTGTCTCTAGTTCAGGGTATAAGATAATAGCTATGGGGGCCAAAAGGTATTCCCTGTCCCAGCCAATATATACGTTATTGCACAACTAGCTAGGCCTGTTGCGAAAGGGTTTTTATCATCCTCTGAAGAACCAGGGATAAGGCCACTACCCGAGGCAAGATGCCGATCTTTATGGTCTGTTGGTCTTGTCTGGTATGGGAAGTTCTGTGTAACAATAAAGGCAGTCAGGCCCAGCCTTCCAGTTTGGGGGGGAGGAGGGTGTCAAATTTTGGGAGGGGAATTGGGCCAGGACATTTGCAGTCCCACTGCTTGAGACAGTAGGAGAAGGATTATCTAGCGGTATGTGTCTTTTAAGAACATAAGAGCGGCCAGACTGGGTTAGAGCAAATGAAGGTCCATCTAGCCCCGTATCCTGTCTTCTGTCAGTGGCCAATGCCAGGTGCCCCAGAGGGAATGAACAGAACAGGTAATGATCAAGTGATCCATCCCGTCGCCCATTCCCAGCTTCTGGCAAACAGAAGCTAGGGACACCATCCCTGCCCATCCTGGCTAATAGCCATTGATGGACCTATCGTCCATGAACTTATCTAGTTCTTTTTTGAACCCTGTTTCTGCCAGAATGCCTGGTCTCACTGCTGCTGGGGAGAGCAGGCTCGTTGATTTGTTGTTGAATGTGTGCAGGACCCTAAAAATGGAGGGTTAACAAGCAGTCCCTTCAGTTTCTTGTGCTGAAGGTCTGGTTCTGAAGGCAGCTTATGTTGTATTTTAATAACCTATGCTTGAATAAAGGGGAAATGTAGGGAGAGAGAAGCATGATCCAGTGGCTAGATTGCAGGACTGGGAATCAAGAGACCTAACCTCTATTCCTCACTCTGCATTGACATACTGCATGGCCCCGGGCAAGCCATTTCATCTCCCTGGGCCTCAGTTTCCCCATCAGGAAAAGCGGGTGGGGGGGATACCGATACTTACCAATTTTGTAAAAAGACCTAAAGATGGAAAATACGGTGTCAGGGGAAAGTGCTTCACTGTTGGCGCTTTTTGTTTTCTTTTACAGAAGAAAATGAAAAGCACGAAAAGCTCCGCCTAGAAAGAGAACAGGAGCAGAAGAAGGCCAGCGTACAAAAGGTTAACAATGCCTTTCACCCAGAGGACCCAAGGAACGAAATCCCAGCAGTGCCCATCTCTCCCCCTGCACCAGCTCCTCCTCCTCCTCTGCTGCCACCCCTAGCAGCCCCCATATCAGTCATTCCCATCCCCGTGGTCACTAGCTCACCTCAGCAAGCAGCCCAAACCACTCTGTCCCCTCCGCTCATACAACGCCACCAGCCTCTCATAAGCACTCCCAGCATCAGCAAGGAAGTGTCCTCAGTTGCACCTGTTATACAGAGACCATCTGGCCCACTTCTTCCAGACGTCAAGGCTCCTACGCCCCCTTCAGGTAGCCCCAAGCAGTTACCGCAGTATGCAGCTCCAGTACTGGCCATCTCTCAGCATCACGTGGTTCAGCAGCCAATACAGCCCCAGCCTCAACCACATCAACCTCTGCAGCAGCACCAGGCACCGCCTCAGCAGCTCAATGCTCTTAAGCTGGCCCCGGCAGAAGATGCCAAACCAAATGAGCAGAAGAAGAGACCTGGAGGGTGAGTCCCCAGAAGCTTATAAACCGTTGTACAAATACGTCATGTTGCCGCAATGTAGGATCTTTGGAGAGCTTGTGAGGGAAAGGAAATGGAGGAGGATTGGGGGAACGGGATCTTTGAATACTGCACCAAACCCGAGACACCGCTGCTTTGTGGAGGGTTCTCCGACCCTGTCCACAGTCAGATCACAACCATGCAGACTCCATGAGCGTTTGAATACATTTGTTGGCGGTGGGATTTTAGCTTGGCTTTCTCTGACCAGAACGCAAGTTTTTGTCTGACCCCCACACTACATTATAAAACAGTTCGCTAGACTACCTCTCTGATCTGGAACAGTGCGCAGGCAAAAAACCTGTCCCTGATGGCCAGGGAAACCATGCAGGGACCCTGTTAGCAACAACTCTGTTTAAACGTGTCATTACAGTATCCCAGTGCAGACAGCATCGTAGTTATTTCTTTGTGCAATGATCATTTTAAATTCTAAATTAAATGAAAGGTGAGCACACGGGCACCGTCCTTCACAGAGAAGGAATGCCCTGGCTCTGATGTGCAGAAAGTAACAGAGCAAACATGCTCACGTTTAGCTCTGGTGGATGAGGTCTTTGTGGTTGGCATCTTAGTTCAAGAATTAAAGGGGAATCTTGTTGAGACAAAATTATACCATCCTGGCCTGGAGAGATCACCTTTACCTTTAAGGGGTAGTGACGGCATTCAGTCCCTATTGTCCATTCAGCCTTCCATGCCTCTGCTGAAAACAAGGATGCCAGATGTGATGCTGGCCTTTTTGGTGTGCATGGCTGTTCACCAAGAACTGGGTTGGTACCAAGCAACGAAAAGTGGCATTGTCTTTTGCTCATTACCAAACTGAGCTGGATTTGTACCTCTAGTCAAGAGGTTCAAAGCTCCATAGTCCATTGTTTATATCCTATGCTTGCCAGTCCCCTCTGCATTAGTTCTCAGCATTGCTCTAAAGCGACTGGTAAAACAACAAGAATGGAGGGCTGTGAATTCTGCTCATTTGTGGAGAGAGGGTGCCTGGCATTGCTGAAGAGTATCCTCCAGCCCTTGGCTGACTAAGGAGTGATATTGACTCTCTGCCAAGGGGGAATCTCATCTTGTTCGCCTCAGCCAAAGGATAATGGCTGCAGTATGGTGCCTTGAGAGCAGGGGAGGGCTATAAGGTGTAGGAGAAGATTAAAAGATCCATAGTGTCTTTTGGGGATGCAGAGGTTTCTGGCCTCTACCTGCTTTCTTGGGAAGAGGGATAGAAAAGAGCCTAAACAGGAAGCTGTGAAGAGGATGGCATTTTATTCTCCTCAAAATATGATTAGAATTCCAGCTAGAAAGGTTATGATCTTTACCGCTTGATTATCAAAAATGCCAGTTGCTACCAGGATTGCTGGTGAAAAAGAGATTGCTCGTCCAGATGGCTCGTTAGACACGTAACTGGCCCTTTGTGTTCATGCAAGTCCATAGTCTATGCAATTCCAGTGATTACACTTCCTTAATAAGTGAGCAGTTGGGTGCCTGATTTTTGGGAACAGGCCCTAAGTGTTTCTTTCTGTTTCGTAGAACTAGCTCTGTTTTTGTGGAACGGGAAAAGTGCTGCTTCAAAACGGATCACCAAAGCCCCAGTCCCTGGGTCAGTCTGTAGGACTCTGCTTGTTGTAAGCAGCCATTTCCAGACTTGCACCCATTATTCCTGGAGGGTTCTAACAATGTGCAACACACTTGACAATTTGGCTTCAAACATGATGTGCTTGTTTCCAGGGCAACAGGACTATTAAGTTTTGCACTCCATACCAGGCGTGCCTGGATCTAAGAGCGTGTACCATACGCTGAGCAAGCCACCTTGTAAATGCTATCCTGTTTAATGCATGTGGGTCAGACACCTCATGGTCTGTGCTGTTGTCTCTCCAGAGCTGCTTGTCCAGACACACGTATATGGAGAGATGTTTTATTCGGCTCATAAACGTTTCATGGGAAAAGGCCCTTGGCTATTTATTTTTAATTGATTGAATAGTTTTAGCCCTTATTTAAAAAATGACCCCACTTGCAGCATATTTTTAATTAAAGGTAAATCATTTTGTAGAGACTTTATGGACGATACTAGAGCTCTCTCCCTGTCTAATAATATACCATAGAATCTGAACACCTGAGCTAAGTTGTAGTGAGGTGGAGGTGACATTTGTGAATTCATTCTGAAAGAAGTTTTTCTCTGTTTTTATAAAAATCTGGAGCACCTGGCCCCTTACTGTCTTTGTTGGACAGTGACTGGAGAATTCTGTTTTCCTTGATTATATTATTTCATATTTATATTTGGTTACATTATTTCAGTTACAGCAGAAAACGAAAACGCCTGCCAAGTACCATATGTTTTAGTTTATAATTGCAGAACTCCCACTCCGACTGGTGGGTGGGCATGGATTAGAAATGGGCCTGAAGTCTGGCTCCAAACACTCTGTCAAAGCTTGGATACTACTATAGTGATTAGTGCTGTATACATACCCAAAATTCACACTAATGTAAATACCTCTGAGCTTTGCATCTTGTCCCCTCTTTAATGTATATACCTAATATACTAACTGGAACCTATATCTACCTAGTATACAGTATATACATTATATATTGTGTATGTGTATGAGATATATGTGTGTGTTTATAATATATTATTTACATATATAGTATAGATCATATATATAATAGGTCTATGCTATATTTACAAATAATACATTATAAATACTTCTAATTTCTGAACACTTTTCAAACGTTCTTTACAATCTCCCCCTATATCTCAGATACACACACTGCTGAAAGCTCAAGCTGACTGGACATAGTTCTAAACCTGACACTGAGTTTATCTTTGTTCTGTTTGGGTTGCAGGGTTGGGACCAGGGAAGTACATAATAAATTGGAGAAGAACAGGTGCGTAGAAAGCCAGATTTTTGTTTATTGTAACACCCTTTCTTTTGCTTGTAGTCTATAAATACTCGTTTTTCTAGAAAGACTTGAACGAAATTTGTAGTGACTTTAATTAATCCTATATTACCCGGCTTCCTTTTAGCTGACTTTTGTCTCTGTTGCTTCCTAATATGTTTTGCTTACTACCTAATTGCATTACAATAACCTTGCAAAGCCCTGATCCAGCAAAGCACATCAGCACATGCATATTGTTATTGTTGCTTATCATTGTATTAAAGAAGTACTTAGAGGCCTCACCTGAGATCAGGGCCCCACTGTACTGCAAATAAATAGTAAGAAACAATCCCTGTCCCAAAGGTCTTACAATCTAAATAGGTAAGTGGTGAGAGGGAAAACAGAGGCACAAAGAGTTGACAGGATTTACCTAAGACCACACAACACTTCATTGGCATAATTGGGACTAGCATCCTGGTCTCATACGCTCCAGTCCAGTAATCTACCCACTGGAACACGCTGGCTCAGTTTTAAGAGTGCAAGTAATCCCACTGACTGCAACTCACCGGTTTAAATGCTTTGCTGGATCGGGCCCCAAATTAAGTCCTAATCCTCAATCAAATCACCTTTTTGGTTTATGGTCCCTCAAACTGACGTGCAATTCCTGTTGTTTCTTCAGACGTGCACATTTGAAAGAATGCTTTGAGACGTTAAAACGCAACATCCCCAGTGTCGATGACAAGAAGACCTCAAACCTCAGCGTTCTAAGGAGTGCCTTGCGATACATCCAGGTATGGCCTTCTTGCAACTGATTGTTACTCCTGGCTGCTGATTCGAGAATGCTTTACTTGATGGAGCAAAAATCCAGTATTACGTTTTTATAAAGTTCATTGTTTTCATCTTTGGTTGTATTCTTTTGGTTTCAGTGCTTACAAAGGTAAAAGGAACAGGGAAAATCTCCTTAATTTATAGTTGTCATTCGTAACTTGCAAAATTTTCAGCATCTTTGGATCTGCTAGGACTACCTTGTGTAATCCAAACTCCTGTTGTCAGAAACTCCTAGTTAACCAAAAGTCATTCACGCCCATGAGAGCAATCCATTTTGGATCATATTTCACTCTGGCGCAGTGGGCCACCCGGAGGATTGTGCAGCACTTAAACCTGATTTTAGGGGGCTTCAAAAGGGACGTAAGTGGTCTATAACCCAGGCGCTGGTCCTCTGCACCCCTCGTGCATTTTTCTCCCTGGGTACCTAAAACACTAGTCATTTTTGTGACGATTTTGAATTTCTCTAAAATTTGTGGGGAAAAGAGGGCTGTACTGAATATATGATATGCTCTATGGCAGGAATCTTGAGCTACGGGCCTGGAAGCTATGAGTGGTTGTAATGCAGGAGTCGTCAATGAGAGATTAAGGATAAAATTCAGCCCTCGTGTAAGGCGGCCTGACTCTTGTTGAAATCGGTGCACAAGTTTTTCGTGATTATCTATAGCTAAGTGTGGCCCTGTCAGTGGTGAAGGCCGGAAGCCTTGTTCATATGCATTGCTCTGTAGATACCCAACACCTTTTCCTTCTTTAACGTTTGTCAGAGTGGTTAAAAAGGAATTCCCAACACGGTGCTCTGTGATTGGAACGTTACCATAAGCGTGAGTTAAAACTAGCTTTGTTATTTAAGATGGGTGTTTCCTAAATATCTGTACATGTGGTATCTTATTGCTGACTTTCAGAGGTGCTGAGCACCCACAGCTCCCAGTGATTTCACCTGGAGATCCAAGTGCCCAGCAATTACTTGCCAACTCTCAGGATGAGACCATGACTCATCCCTTGGCTTTCTTATCAGCTTTGCTCAATTGTTTGTTTGTTTGTTTGTGTTTTGCCAGGAGGGCTGCCTTCAGTGGGGGAGGTGTGGGGGTGTGGAAGCCAGCCAAATGTCAATGGGAACCAGCACCTAAAGGCTGTGTGAACAAAAGGAGCCGAGCCGTGTTCCCGAGAAAGGTCATTTCTGGAGACGCAGCTGTTTTGCAGCTAATGGGCATCAGAAAAGTCGTGAGCCTTTCGTCTAATTTCCAAAGCAGGTTGCTGTCAGTAAGGAGCTGAGCTTCCATTCGCGCTAACGGAGACAGAGAGAGCTGATCGCCTACTCTCACATCTGGGAGTCGAGTCCAGAGTCACGATGTCACGAACAGAGACGTCGCTGGCATTGTTAGCTGACACTCTGTGAATATTGATACAAGTGCAGATCTATCCCCGGGCAGACTGTTCACAAGCAGAATTTTTATGCTGTGCCTCTGGAATGCAGCTTAAAATTCTCCTGAGGATGTCATTGGGAATGACTGGTTCTCTCTGTCTCTGTAGTCTGGATCCATCGTAAAATGCTTTGGGGGTTAGGAACAGTGCAGACTGCAGCACCACACCGTAAACAGATGTGCAATCAGATCTGTAAATTGCTAAGAGTTAAGCTCTTGCACTAGTTAGAGCAGAGCGTTTTCCTGATGATGGAGCTGTTTGTAAGAGGAGGATAAATGTTTCCATTCAGTTAATGAAATACGTGGTCATGTCCTTAAGTGCCTAGGAAGCATAATCTGCGTTTAGGACAGTCCAAAACGTGGCCGTTGACTCAGAAGAGCAGCGCGCTTCCCATGAGTTTTCACCATGTGGTATCTGCTTCAGTTTTATCTCTGAAGTGCCTCTCCTTTGCTCATCCATTCTTCACTTAGGAGGCCAGTCATTATTTGTGCAGACCTGAGTGGCAAATGAAACTAATGTGATGCTGGGTTTACAGCTGCCCAGTTGCTTTTGAAAAATGTCTTGGGAGCTGTGTACTGTTTTGGGGGGGCCTGGGGAAAAACACATGCCTATGCACTCATCTGTACACCCACCGATTGGAACTGAAAGTCATGTCAAGGTAGTATATAGTTGCAGCATACCTAGCCATTCAGTCAAGTGACAAATGCAGAAATCCAGGCTGTTTTGATGCCAGGCTATTACAAAAATGGCGCTGAACTAAAGCAAATCTTTGTATAATTATCTCCATTCATCCTTCCGTTAAGTTCACAACGACCACATTGTGGTGTCAGAGCTTTCAGGTGCCTGCTGTTCATTTCTTCCTATTGTAAAAGCCACTTCTTGTCTTGGAAGTTATAAGCAAAGAAAAAAGAGAAGGTGAAAGGGTAAGAAAGCAACGCAGCAGCTTCCTCTTCCCCTTCTGCTCCAAGAGTGATCTCATCAGCTTTCCTCTAGTGAAGTCCTTGGTAGGTTTCGGCCAGACTGGGAGAATTGTGCAGCATGGGGAATGAAAACATAACTGGGCAGCTGACCAAGCCAGGTGTTAAGAGTTGTTAAATAGGGAGCCACCAATATTTGAAGCCTCTCCAGTTTCAGTCTTGCCTCTGAAATATATCCAGTGTTTCAACCAGCCCATAGTACCTGTGATAACCTCATAATGGCATTTTGCAACACCCTCGGTGAGCCTTCTGTAGGAGATAGCCTGGATTGCAATCTGCATAAATCCAAATGCAGTGGGTAAGCTCAGGGTAGCTTCTGGCCCCATAAATCCCAGGGTTCACAATAAGAGAAAGCACTAAGAAACAAAACTGGGGAGATTTCCTCTCAAAAGTGCAATGCACTGGTGTCAGAGATTGGCATGAAGATCTTCACAAACCCATCTGAACAATGGGCTTTGACTAGTCCAGAGAATGAGGGCTCTGGACTTTTCCCATCAAAACAGTTAGGCCATTGGCATCAGTGGAGGATTGTCCAGATCCTGTCCTACCTGCGCTCTGCTCACACGAGGCCCTACAGGTAACTGAACTGTTTCAGTTTCACTGTGCAAGGTTGGGAAGGTTATGGGGTGTGGATGTCTACCCGCCTGCCCACTGTGGAGCTTTGCACCGTGGGGACTACATTGGTGGTAACACAGGCCAGGGGACGGGGTTGGGGGCAGGTGCAACTGCAGATAGTGGGTGCACAGTGGTTGTAGATGCTTTTGTGGTTTGTTGTAGCATTGTGACGGGGAGGTGGGGGGAGGGAGGCGAACTCCCACAGGATCGGTGCACTTGGCGTTCGTACAAAGGGACAGGATTTGGGCCTGGCTGAGGAATAAGGACCAGAAGGCCAAGCATGATTGCCATCGCAATTTCATCAGTGCAGTCCTGCTGCTAACAGGACTGGTTAGGCTGCTCTTATTGTCTGGTGAATAATTGCTATAAGATATTTTGAAGTTTTGTGGTAAGAAGTGGAAGATGGGCAGTTCTGTGCTTTCCTTTTGAAAAACACCTCTACAGTCAGCTTCATATGTCACTACCAATTAAGATCTTGCCATGCTGGTCATAAGAAAATGTTTTACAGTGGATGGATTCAGCAGGGCTAGTTGGAAGCTGACAGTCTGTCTATCTTTATATAAAAGATTTAATTTAGTCACATTTGGGCAATAATATGCTACCCCCCCAAAAAAAAATCAGTTCAGTCTCTGGTAGCCCTTACGTCTCTTTCTTCCTGCCATTTCAATCCCCAGGACAAGACCAGTAGAGCAGAAAGATACCCCAACAATCCTGCCTCTGAAACATCACGGTAGTTAGTAATGCATTTCTCTCCATTCCTGGGTAGGGCTGCGCCTGCTAGCCCTACCCAGGGCGATGAGGAAGTGAAGCTAATTAATCGGTGTTTGCACTAAGCAGACAGTGTGTGGAGTTGATTCGTTATAAATGTAGGGGACCCAATTTGAAGTTGTCATAAATGTGTGTGATTCTGTTGGCAAAAGTGGAGCAACACCTGCTTATGCCATTGATGAATTTGCTGCAGAAGGGGAATCAGTACAGGTCCCCTCACTTTGATCATTACCTCTGAACACCAGTGCAGTGGCCTGTTCTTGCCACGTCTGAGTCTTGTGCTGGGCTTCAAGGCTGAGACAGGAGTAGTACTGCTCATTTGTATTGTATGACTCCCCACATACTAGGACTTCATGCTATGATCCTGGCAGATCTCACAAGCTAAACCAGGTCAGGCCAGATCAGTACTTGGATGGGAAACCCCAAGATCACTTTGGTGCCCTGAGAAGTGATATTGGTGATTCAGTAGGTGGCACTTTTTTCATGCTGAGTCAATAGTGAACCCGAATTCCAGCATGGTGTCAGGGGACTGCTGGCCAGGCCTTCTTTAGAGTGAGGCGTGAACTGAGGCCCCAGCAACTTGTAGTCATTAAAGATCCGAAGGCCTTTTTCATAAAAAAGCGCAGAGAAGTGTGATCAGGGTGACTTCCCCTCCCAAAATCCCCATGACTGTCCCGTTGTAAAATTCCTCCTACCACCTGCTGACTGAATTTCAGCTCTGTTATTCTTGCTGCATAGATCGGGTGTCTACTGTCGTGTTAGGGAGCTAGATGCACAACTTCTTCAGTTTCAGCTGGATACAGTTTTGATTTCCTCTCCTAAACGGCTATGGAGTGTTTCTGTGCCCTGTTCAGTAGCTCAGAGATGGGCCACAATGCTTGATTCTCTCTGTAAATCTTTTTGGGATCCTTCAAGATAATGATGTCACACCTGCAGCTCCAGGCGCTCCCATCCCACCAGGGGCATGTTCATTATTCCTGATCCAGTGCTGCCTCTGGTGTGCTGTCCTGGTGAATCCTGACACGTCCCTTTTAACGTGGCCTGAGTAGGCCACATCATCACATCCTCCTGCTTGACCCAAACCCCCCCCCCTTTCCGCTATTCTTCCATCAATGCACACCATCAGTTTTACACCCACCTCCCTTTTGTCTCTCCCCACCATCCCAGGGGGCGTGGCAGAGCAGATGGATTAGATCAAATCTCTGGTGGATTCTTGGATGTCAGGGGTTCAGTTGAATGACCGGGGGGTGGGGGACAAAGAGCGGAACCCAGATCTCCCCAGTCCCAGCTTCGTGCCTTAGCCAGGAGCCCAGCTGCTGGGAGCCTGCGCGAACGCACAGACTGTCGGAGCCGTAGGGCAGCGTTTCAGAGTCAGAGCGGCTGGATCGGGGGCGTGTAAACGCCTGCCAGTCTCCAGGGCAGCCAATGCCGGCTCGCCGGGGCGGGGAGGTGGAGCCAGGCTTCGGGCCGTGCACACACCCCGGGGTGCAGCGCCCTGGCGATGGCGGTGAAGGTCACGGTGACCGCACCAGCCCGCCCGCTCCCTTCCCCTCCCCCGGCATCCACGTGTGCAGCGAGCACATGGCGAACGCCCGCCCGCCCGCGGACGTCACCGGGGCGGCCCGCCCAGGCAGGCAGGCAGGCGGGCGGGCGGCGTGAGCTGCACGGAGCGAGGGCGGAGCTGCCGAGCCGCTGCGGCTTGTGTAGCCGCCGGGCGGGCGGGAGCGGCGGCCGCCGGGGATGCTCGGGGCTGCCCGGCTGCGGGTGGGTGGGCGGCTGTAAGGCAGGGAAGGCGCCCCCCCCCCCCCCCCCCGGAGAGCGGGACGTGCCCTGGCTTTCGGGCACCGAGAGTGGGGGCGCAGCTCTCTGCAAAATCTCAGATTGAAAAATAATCATCATTACGAAAGAGATCATTCAAACCCCAGGCTGGAAAAAACAAACCCAGTTTAGTTTTCGCTTTTCATAAGGAAAAGAAACGGGTCAGTTTCACTTTTCAGTCAGTTTCGTGTCCTAAGGCAGCAGGGTAAGGTGGGGGTTTCAGAGGCTCCCCGGGGACTGGTTACCTACAAATGAAATACCGATGGCATTTGAATTTTAAAAGCCCCGGAACCTAAATTTGGGGCCACCTTCAATCCGGCGGCGTCCCCGAAACTCCCCATTCGGTAGTGCTAGGGGGACCAGATAGAAAGTATGAAAAATCAGGACCGGGTGGGGGGTAATAGGCACCAATATAAGAAAAAGCCCCGAATATCAGGACTGCCCCTATAAAATCAGGACATCTGGTCACCCTAGGTAGTGCTTTCAATGTCAGATGTAGAATCAGGAATATATGTTCCCCGCAAGCCCCCTTGGCCACCCTCTTGGCTTTTTGCCAGGTATCTATGCATAATTATTGTTTGCAACCCTTTTTTTCCCCCCAAAGTTTAACACCCCCTCAAAAAAATACAGCGTGGGATCCACAGAATTATGAAGGGCGAAGTGGCAGCCTGTTACGTGTAGGCTGTGCCTTCACTGCAAAAAAACAGGTGTGTCTTTACATCAAAATAGCTATCTTGCTGTAAAAATCTCAGTGGAGTTTTTACCTCGATTAGCTACATCAAGGTAAAAATTAGACTCCAGGGTCGGGTTGAGTCCAACTATAAAAACTACCTGTGCCTTGTCTCAACTAGGATTTAGCTATCTCAAGCCAAAAATACACACTCCTTTTTTTGCAGTGAAGACCTAGCTTGTGTGAATGTACCTACATATCTGGTACAAACAGTGAATTTACCTAATGCTGTCTGAGTCTGTCAGAAATTCCCTTCCTTTTTTCCTCTATTCCCCTTCCCCTATGAGCTCTCCTCTCCTTCCTGTTTGCCAGAAGCTGGGAATGAGCGACAGGGGATGGACCCCTTGATGATTACCTGTTCTGTTCATTCCCTCTGGGGCACCTGGCATTGGTCACTGTCGGTAGACAGGATACTGAGCTAGATGGACCTTTGGTCTGACCCAGTAGGGCCTAGGGTGACCAGATGTCCCGATTTTATAGGGACAGTCCTGATTTTTGGGTCTTTTTCATATATAGGCTCCTATTACCCCTCACCCCCCATACTGATTTTTCACACTTGCTGTCTGGTCACCCTAGTAGGGCCATTCTTATGTTCCGGAATACCACAAGAAGCACTCAGAGTCCCAGCACTTCTTCTTTAACAGATTTGACACTTACCGTGTTTCCCCGAAAATAAGACAGTGTCTTATATTAATTTTTGCTCCCAAAGATGCGCTAGGTCTTATTTTCAGGGGAGGTCTTATTTTTCCTGGAGCTTCGGGGCCTTATATTCCGGGGTGGCCTTATTATCGGGGAGGTCTTATTTTCGGGGGATGTCTTATATTACAGCGAGAGGCAAAACTGGAAGTAGGTCTTATTTTCGGGGGATGTCTTATTTTCGGGGAAACAGGGTACCTGTTACTCTCCAGTGTGGCACAGGATTTGTGCAAGGGAGAGTTAAAAAGTCTCAACACAGCAAAATAGTTCAGGACAAGAGTGAGGGATTTCTCACTCCCCCCTTTTCCCCCCCAAAAAACCACCAACAACAACTTACTATAAAATTAATCCCCTTCAAAACCAGTAAGCCTTGCCAACTCGGAAGCTGCAGTTAGCTGATGCTGTGTGCCCTCAAGGAGTGTCGTGCTAATTTTGGAGCATCTTTTCTGGCAAAAGACTTTTCCCCCCATTTCATTCCAGCTGGAACTTCTTGGAAACGAGCCTGTTTGTTTCCTTGGTTGGATTTAAATATTTGTGTCTGCGTCACATCAGATAAATCAGACAGTGAAATTCCGAATGCCCCATGTAGCTGTCATTTTAATTTATCCTCCAAGTTGGGTCTGTGATCTGCAACAACAAACAAGGATTTCTACAATTAAACAAATTATTGCACAAAGGAAATTAGGCTGAATGCAGTTGGAAATTAATAATCTTTTAAAATAAACCTACAGGCAATGTAGCAGTTGTGCTGCAAAGCACCTTGCTCCAGTGCTTTCAGTGGGAGGGACTGTGCCCTATTGGTTAGAGCAACTGACTGGGCCTTAGGATTCTTGTTTTATAGCCCAGGCTCTGTCACTCATTTATTGTGCAAGCCACTTAACCTCTCTGTACCACAATTCACTCCGATGTAAAATATGGATAACAATTCTTAACTCAGGTGTCCTGAGGTTTAGTATATGTAAAATGCCTTGAGGTGCTGTGATAAAAGGTGCTTTGGAGGAAGTACGAGTATTATTTATTGAGTATATTCTTTGGGTCGAAACGGTGGGCCAGATCCTCAGCCTAACTGCAGTGAAGCCCACTGAGAGCTCAGGGGAGCAAGCTCCCTCCTTTCAAAAAAAATCGGGGAACCTCAGAAATGTGGAATTGAGCCAAGATGTCAAATTAGCACAGCTAAGAAATGTTAGTCCTCGGTCTTTTTGCTGATCCTGTAGAGGAGAGGGCTGGGGAGACACCGTTGTCATGAGATGACATGAGGGATCTTTTTGCTTAGTGGCAAATGAATTTGCTGAAGGCCCCATAGGTTAGTTCTGAGTTTTCCAGTTGATACCACAACACCTCTTGTTTGTTTTAAATTGCAGTTAGTACCATCCAATCAGAGCCTAGATACAGTGGTGCTCTATAAGGGATTCATCCCGCATGTGCAGAGGATCAGAACAAAGCCTGTACACCACTTTACATCCCATGGAAACGCTCAGACTAGTCCTTAAACGGTACATAGTCGTGCACAGGGGTGAAATTCACACTGCACTATGAGCTTGCTCCTGCATCATTGAAGTAAATGGAAGTTTTGTCACTGACTTCAGTGAGAGCTGGATCAGGCCCTATGACAGAAAATCCGCCCGTGTTTGACTAACACTGCAAGCCATGTTCATCCCTGCAGTAGTATACACAGCAAGCCCCATTTGCACCACGTCTAAATTTGACCTTACCTATATTGTTCTTCTATAATGAACTGAGCTCATTAAACTCAAGTGCCACAACAGCTGAATTACTGATCAAAATGCCCGAAAACGAGCTTTGGTGTCCAATCCGATAACTACATTTTTTCTTTCCTCACCTTTTGAAAGTACAAACATAATCCCGTTCGTTCCTTTTTATTTTATGCCGACTACTAGAGAAATGACCTCTTATAAAACTTGCCTGATCAGAGTCTGCCTCTGTTCGGAGGATTCCTCCTTCATGTGGCCAGCATTCACGTGCCAAGTGCTGCCTCTTCATGTTGTTTACCTGACCTGATCCATTGTTTCCATCTCATCTAATTAACCTGGATTTCACCACACAGAATAAAGGCTTCCAGCAGCTACAGGCAGTGCTCATGCACTAGGGTATTTTATAAGCTGCAGGTTTCAGAAAGAGAGGAGAAACTTGACATTTTTTTAAAAATCACTGATAAATTCATGTGGAGCAGCAGTTTGTAATCCTGTGTTAAAAGTATGATATAGATGGGAGGTGAGATATAGGGGCTGATCCTTCACTGGAGTCAATGGGAGTTTTGAGGTTCACAAGAAATGCAGGATTTAGCTCCCGTGACCAGCTTCTCATCTCATGTAAATCAGCGTGGCTCCATTGACTTCAGTGGGGCATCTGAGCCCTAGAGTTTAAAGGGCCAATCCCGTGCGAGCTTTCAGTCCATTGGTACTGGGGGCATCTTTCATGCCTGGGTCCGAAGATGTTCAGATCTGCTCCGCCATCGTATTGTCCAGAGGGGTTCTACTCTTCTGCCCCTGGCTTCAGTGGGAGCAAGTCAAGACCTATGAGAAATCTTGCAATATGGTTTTGATTTAAAAATTGTCACTGTTGGAGAATCTACCACAATCCTTGGTAAATTGTTTCAGTGGTAAATTACTTTCCCCGTTAAAAATGTACGCCTTATTTCCAGTCTGAATTTGTCTACCTTCAACTTCCTGCCATTGTTACATTTCACAATAGTTGCCTTCCCTTTGAGTAACTTGCATATTAATTAACCTGAAGAAACGTAGGATTTCCATACTGCATCGGACAGCTGATGCATCTGATCTGGCAGTGGCCAATGCCTGACTGGGTCCAAAAGCAGCCACGGAACAATGAAAAGTTCCAACCCACATGTACTGCAGCCCTTGCCAGTTGTGGAATTCTTGACATGACGGAAGATTCCTTCCGGAGGGCTGCAGCAGCCAACAGATGACTTTTCTGTTAGCATGTTTGACTGCAAAAGACAGTATGATCTGTAGCATAACATGACCCTGCTCTTTTTAAAAATCCAGCCTGCTGTTTGTCTCCTGTTGGATGGATGATCGATGTGTACGTTAGCTTAACCGTGGGAGATGGAGGTGTTCCGACACACATCAGTTCACAAAATGGAAACGGTTTTAAACATTTGTTTTCTTTTATCTGTTTTAAATGTTAAAAAGTCTACACCTGTCAAACCATTATCGCATAAGCAATTTAGAGAGCCATTGTCGAGGTTGTGATGCCTCAGCTGTGACCTACCATTGTCCCAGGCTGCAGATGTTTATTATTGCTATTTATGTCTAGCTTGTTTCAGATAGCACGCACAATGTGCTTGGGACTGTACAAACACAAAGGAAGGTGCAATCCCTGCTCCAAAGTGCTTGCAATCTTAAAAACTGCAGAGAAAGCATAGGGAGAAAGAGAGTGCAAGCAACCAAGATGATCATTGGCCAGGCCTTGATAACACACAGGCTTTATTTTCTATTAGCTATATAGCAGTTACCCCCTCTTGCCAACCGTGTCGTGATTAGGTTGTTCGTTCTTTGCAGGCATCACATTAGAAGTGGGTCTTCAGGAGGGATTTGAATGCAGAGAGTGGCAATGGCCATGCAGACTCTTAAGCTGTCCAACAAAGTAACTGTTTTGTTTCTTTTTTGTTGGCGGGGAGGGGGGGGTATTTTTTTCAGGAGAGACTGGTTGTATAAAGGGGCTGGGCAGCAGGCTACAGAGCCTTTCGCTCCTGGGTGAGCAGTTTTGAATCTGGCTCAGCTCCGCAGTGACCGTCTGATGGTTTTGTTTTGGTGGCCATGGGGAAATGAGATTTGGTGGTGCCAGGCCAGCGAGCAGTGGGCTGGGATCCAAAGAACGCTACCATGGGTAGATCTAGGTGACCCCTTGCTGGCAGTCTCAGCAGGCAGGACAAGGATCGAATGGACCCTGGAGACTGAGCTAGCCTCTCTTGGTCTATTGTCAGCTTTTTGGGGCAGGCCTATTGTCCGCTTTTTGTTCTGTGTTTGCACAGCACCTCGCACAGGAGGGTCAGGGTCCATGATTAATGCTCATAGGCACTGTGATAGTAATACTAATAGAAGTGGCCTCTTCAGGTCAGGGTGGAGGCTCATGAGCGGGGCCGAGTGGAGGAAGCTTGCCCTGCTTGTGCTCTACCTTTTCTGTGTCTAGAGAAAGGACTTTGGTGCCCAGGGCTGTCGTTTGAGGAGGTGGCCTTCCATTAGTGTCCATCAACCCCCGGGGTTTACATAGGCCGTCACCTTCCATTAGGACTCACTCACAAGTAAAATATTATCATTAGCCTTTGCTTTTGAATCTTAGATTTCCCATTACAACTCCGTGACATGAGACTAACCCTGGCCACACGGAGACTAAAACAGCCACTACGGTTCTTGAAGTCACAGAAGTGTCATGAGAAGGTGGAGAACCAGGGTGTTAAAATGTTTTCCAGAGTGGCAGTTTGTTGAAACAATGTATAATGTGTTATGTGATATAATTATACTCCGGAACAGGACTCCGGCACATACAGCACCTTGACCCTGTCTCCTGATTTACATAAGCGACGTGGCGTTCCGGACCTGACACTTTTCACTAATTGAGTGAGCAGATTAAGGTCACTGCCCAAACAGATCTCTTGTTTCCTTAAATAGCTTGGTACAGATCACAGATCTTCTGCTGACTGCCGATGGGAACAGATGTTAACATACAAATGGAGGAAGGACTAGCTACCAGGGAGGGCTGCTATCAAACAAGGGTCCAAGTCTAGTGCTTCTCTGCCATAGCTTTTTCCTCCAGGGGACCGAATGGAAAAGCCATTGTGCACTTTGTGATGGGTTAGTAAGTACGACTCTTCACCTGGGATCTGTTCCATAACTGGAGTCTCAGTGAATGAGTTCAGTTGCAATTTTACACTGCACGTATTGTACTTACATACATGTGTGTGTACAGAACGGATGTACCCAGACATGCCAAATTAATCCCGGATAAACGGTCTAAACATTCACAACTACGACATCACGTGCATTTTAAAAGTCAGCCTTTGGGTGCAATGCTACAGGCATGTTACCACCTTTCCCAGATCCATTGTTCACCTTCCTTCTAATGCCTTGTTCCAGAGAAACAAATGCTTGTGTAAAAAAGATTTCTGTGAAATTTTTCTCTGGCTGTTTTTGGACCCAGTTTCATATTTAAAACAAGAAATGAATCAGTAAGTTTACACCTCTCCCAAGGCTGCCCAAACAGTGCCTTTGGGCTTTCTAGAAAGTCAGGGTTAGTACAACCACTTTTCTCTTGTAATTCCTGTCCCTGGGGGGAATGCATTGCCTAATGGTTAGAGAAGGAAGCAGTGTGGATTATATCTCATCTTGGCGAAGTCACTTGACTGTTTCCATGTCTTTAATGTGGGGCTAATAATACATACCCATTTCTAACAAGGGCTTTGAGATCCTCTGATGAAAGGTTCTATAGAAATGTAAAACTATTATTTTTGTATTATTATCCTAAAGGGATTCTTGTGTCTTTTCCATCTGGGGCACTGTTAAACATCTGCACCAGCCATTAAAAGAAGAAGGGAGAAGGGGGAAAAATGAAGAGAATTGTGGAGGAAAAACAAATGGGAACATCTTCTCTTTCTCCTACGTTTCAGTTAATTTTCTAACAAGACTTTCCAGGCACCGATAGAAAGTATGGCATGAAATTGCAGAATCCATGGTGATAGAGTCAGCCCACCCAGAGAACAATGGTTCCATCTGTCTTTCCAACCCCCAAATGAACAGGCCACTTTAGGAAGCCCTGAGTTGGTGCCATCAGAGGGATCTTCTGAGACAGACTGAATATTTGCATCTTAACTCCAAAGCCCCAAGGCACAGAGCTGCAGGGGATTTAAAGCCCCTTTTCATATATCTAGCATGTGTGTGTATTGCAAAGAGAGCTTGTGATGACAGATCAGATGATGTACTTACACAACTTTATATATATATACACACACACAACTATATATGTACCTTATGTATATATCTATAATTGTGTGTGTGTATATGTATATAATTTATATAACTTTTTTTTTTTTTTTTTAATTATTGTAGATTTCTTTTTTCTTTTTCCTGTCATGGACCTTGAAAGGTCATTGAGTCCAGTCCCCTGCCTTCACTAGCAGGACCAAGTACTGATTTTGCCCCAGATCCCTAAGTGGCACCCTCAAGGATTGAACTCACAACCCTGGGTTTAACAGGCCAATGCTCAAACCACTGAGCTATCCCTCCCTCCAACTTTATTGAGTAAACTCTCTATATAACCCGATTTGTGTCACCAGAAATTCTCAAGGCATTTATACCCTTGTAAATTGCCGTTAATTAGTTATTAATCTATTAAATTACTAGCAGACAGTTACAGGAAAACAACAATTACTGCCTATTGCATTGCACCAGAGTGATACAGAGCTTAATCCTTGTTATTCAATGGACTGTAGTCACAGATGTGAATTAGAATATTCGCTGGATATGATTAATAAATTACAAAATAATAAATGAGAGGGATTTTGCAACTTTTTAATGACCACCAGCAGAAAGCTGTAGAGATGTGCGACCCTCCCTCCCCCCGGTGTCATATTAACATTGGTGTTATGTACTACTGAAACCGATATAACATATTTTGGAGGAAATGGAAATATGGGCAGGATTTCGAGAGACTAGCAACTTGAAATCTTGTCGTTTTCCAAAGATGAGTTAAATGTAGTTTTTGGTTCTGCATCTGCCCCTGATTCCCCCTGCCAGCTTTTGAGGCCTTTACCAGCATGCTCCTCTGTTCTGTAGTTATGTTTTTTTTTCTCCCCTGTTGCTATGGGAAAGACCCACACAAGCAACAGGGGAAAACTGGCTTGCCATCTTGAGAAAAAAAATGAAACTGTTTATACAGTTTGGGGAAATAACACTTTTCTTTGATCTCTTTCAGTTACAGTGATTTGGAGTGTCATCTGTAACATTGGTAGGTTAAAAAAATTCAGACAGAAGTTTGATTAAGTTGAGAGCGTCCCTTTAATCTTAGCATCGAATTATTCTTTTTCCTAATAACAACACTGTGGCCCTGAAAGGTAATCCAGTGGCCTACAGCAGTGATTCTCAAAATTTTATACTGGTGACCCCTTTCAAATAGCAAGCCTCTGAGTGCGACCCCCCCTTATACATTAAAAACACTTTTTAATATATTTAACATTATTATAAATGCTGGAAGCGAAGCGGGGTTTGGGGTGGAGGCTGTCAGCTCGCGACCCCCCATGTAATAACCTCACAACCCCCTGAGGGGTCCCGACCCCCAGTTTGAGAACCCCTGGCCTACAGAGGTCCAAGTGCAGCTCACAGATGCTAATAGTGAGGGCATCCTGCAGAGACTACAGCTTCCATCATGCCATGATCCATCTTGATCCAAATAGCTGGGCTGCTCCGCTCACGATAAAGTACTGCAGGCTTGAAAAGGGAATGCAGATGCCATCTGACTTATTATTTTATACAAGTTAGGTGCCCTCTGTTGAGCAACATTTTGACTCCCTTGATATCGTTCCATCTTGAGGATCCAGTTCCTAACATTTAAGCTCTACCCTCCTTGTGGTGTCACCTGAATCCTCCGTTAGCCTTAGAAAGACTGGCCTTTACTTTGCTCATCTTCCCAAAAGCCAGAGATATTTTTATTTAACTGGAAAGTGCAATTTAAAAAATATATATCTACGTTAAATTTTCCAGAGAAAACTCTTCCCCAGCAAAGATACATCATTTCTTTGTGTCTAACTTGTGTGTTTCTAGGTAGCTGAATATTCTTGTTAATCCTAGTGCATTGTCCTTAATTAGGTGACCCAGCACCCTCAGAAGGTCTGGCTGTCAGCTGCTGTTAAGAGATTAGTCACTAGGAAGCTCTGGTTATTGATCACTGCAACACTGTATTTTCCCCCGCAAATTGCTACACTGGGAGACAAAGGAATCTGATGGGTCTTATTCTGTATTTTTGTCCTTGATGCTGCAGAGCACAAGAATGATCCTGTGATCTGGGTGCATTGTTGGTATCTCTCAGTCAATCTGCACTTTTGGTTTTAGGTAAGATTTTCAAGGGCGCCCGAGTGATTGAGGAGCCTAAGTTCTGTTGAATTGGAGTGGGACTTAGGCGTATAAGTTTCTGAGGTCATGTCTACATTACAAACTGTGGTCGACGCAAGTTACATCCGCGTACAGCCACCAGAATTCGTCTATCACTTGAGTGCACGTACACGTGTGTCAGCGCTGCACGTGCTCACCAAGAGTGCTTGCATCATTGGAAAGTTACTTTTGAAAATGGCTCCAAAGTCACTTAAGTGCTTTTAAAATTTTTACCCTTTGTTCTTTCTCCCCCCTCACTCCCCCCCATAATTGTAGCATCTAAAAAAACTGTCAGTTTGCATTATGGAATCACAGGAAAACATTTTAGGTACACAAAGGTCAGTGAAAACGATAGCAAAGCAAGAAACCATAACCTGTGATGCTACCGTGCACATAAAACATAGTTCCATTATTCTTGAGCACTGACATTAGCTTTATCCTCAGAAAAATGTGATTTTTTTCAACGTATTCTGCACTTGAATAATGCTCTAATAATACATTCATAGGAGAAGCTGCAGAATGCTGATCAGCTAAGAATTATGAAAACTTTCATAATAGGAATGAGCCATAAATGAAACAGAATTTTAATTAAAATATTCCGTAGGAAATTCCCTGCAGTGCTTTGCTCTTTAGACTTAAGATAATATATATATTGTGATTCAGGATTCATTATCATCGGTAGTTTGGCGCCTCTCTCACTCTCCACTTGAAAATCTAAGAGTGCCTTACATACTATGGATTAAGTCTCACCCCATTTTCCTCAATTTACGATAGGGAAACCAAGGCACAGACATTGCATGACTTGGCCCGTCACCCATTGAGTCATTCATTGACTGAGCTGGGAATAGAACCCAGGTTTCCTGACTCCCATTTCCGTGCTTTACACGTGGTAGCATTAAAATTTAAGCAATGCTTGGGCATTGCCTTTTCTCACAACGCCCAGGACGGCCTTGCCTCTCCCTTCTAGCAGAACGAGATGACTCAGAGTCCAACTTCCCTCATTCCCAGTAGCTTGCAAACACAAAGGCAAGCCCATACACTCTAGAGGCTATCTTGGCTCCATATTTCTTCGCCAGGGTATACTAATTTGAATCCGTGCCGGAGGCACCTCCTCCTCCTTGTCTTTATTTCCCCCCTGACGTGTACTAGCATCAGCCATCATCTGACTTTTTGGCATCTTCTGCACTTGCTCTCCCTGTGCTGCGGTTTTCTTTCCTCCGTCCAGTTTTATTCTCTGTCTCACTGGGACAGTCTCAACTGTTTTACTCCTTCTCCACAGATTCCCTGGGATGGGACCAGATTGCTCAGAGCTCTAGTACAGCGGACACGAACTGTGGGCTGTTAGACTTTATTTTGTTGGTAGTATGAGCGAGTTGTGCAGTATTGCTACCTAAGATAGGGCTGGCCCCGTTGTGAGTTACCTTGTTTGCTTTCTGTTCTGGGAGAGGAGGAAAGTTCCTGATGGGATCAACTGATTATGAGGTGCCAAAACTGCATCTATCCCCACGTTATGTTTCATCCTGACGATCTGTAATAGTCAGAGATTAGCTTAAGCGCTGAAGCATGAGGTTTAATATCCCATCCAAAATTTTTGTTACCTGAACATCAGTTTGGCTGTGGGTTTTGCAGGATCCAGCTCTGACGGTGATGAGAAGAAAGGCTTTTGTTTAGCTGCTTTTTGCTTCTCCTCCCTTGGTGATTAAATCTATTTCATTCAGAGAACCATGTTGGCCATCAAAGGCAGCCTGGATCCTGGCTCATACAGGTACTGGGGCAAGGACTATCGTTTTGTTATGTATATGCACAGCTCCTGGCACAATGGGGCTTTGGGTGAAAACACAATCTAAATAATAAATATAAAAGTTTCCCTTCCACCACCACTGCTCTCCTCTGCCCCCCTTGGCCCCTCTAGCTTGGGAAGCACTCTGTATAGATAGATAGGTAGATCTGTTCCATCAAACTAAAAAGAATAGGAGTGACTGTGCCAAAATGTATTTAATCACCAGCTTGAGTCTCCTTACTGAAATGGTCCTCTGGCCACTTGTAGAAAGGGCAGCGCTGTTCCTGCAGCAGGGGAGTTGCTCACTTCCTGAAAACACCATGCTGGCTACATATGTGCAATCATACCCCAGAATATAGCAACCCTCTTTGGTTACCATCCCCATCCAGTGTGTTAAGGGAAAACTAGGTGACGAGGCCACTAACAAATGACAGATTCAGGTCTGTATGATCCATATATAGACCTGTGCCCCTCTTACCCATAGTCAGACTGCAGCTCATGTAGCCTTCTTGAAAGAATGTGAAAGGTAGCTGGCAGATTGTCTATTTGTATGTAATACAGTAACCCTGACGGATACAGGGATTGGTGATAGAGCGAGGGGTAGGTTGGGATGGTTGACCAGGCTCTTCTTTTATTTTATTCCTTTGGACATACATTTTGTTGGCCAACACTGGGTCAGACCAATGGTCCATCTAGCCCAGCATCCTGTCTTCCAACAATGGCCAATGCCAGGTGCTCCAGAGGGAATGAACAGAAGAGGTAATCATCAAGTGATCCATCCCCTGTCGCCCATTCCCAGCTTATGTGAATTTTAGTGTTTGTATAAAAAGCTGGCTTGACAGCCCAGGAAACTGAAGTCCCCAAATGGACAGTGGCAGCACAAGCTTACCCCATCAGCGTGTCTCAACCCCGTCCCGGAGGGGCGAGAGGAGCGTTCGGTCTCTGGAGCTCAGTCAGTCCTTGATGTCTCTGCCCAGGCTGGCAACAAACAGGGGCACTTAGCGCTAGTTGGGGTGGTTTGTGTAATATAGACCCTTATCCGCCAGGAGCAGGGACCATCACAGTCATTCTCCAGAGGCCACCAAACAGCCATCAGGTGGCAGTCATGTGCAGTGACTCCCAAATGAAAACTGATCAGCTACCAGAGCCGTAGATTTTTGCCTTTCCTTAGAAGTGATGGCATTTTAGCACCCAATCAAAAGCAGGTGGAAATGAATGTAAATCTGTATTAACTTTGTTGGGCTTTGGCTCCGGCCCTTAATGAGCTCATAATCTGCCTGGAGAGACCGTAGATGCCAGTCTTCTCTGAGTCAGAACTGCCACTGAAACCAGCAAGGAATTTGCTATGGTACAAATTGCTGGGTGTAGGTCTGTGTGGTTGATTTTAATTGTATGCACATGCGTGTGTGTGTGTGTGTGTGTGTGTGTGTGTGTGTGTGTGTGTGTGTTTCCCTAAGCATTGAAATCTGCAGCAGCAAAGAGGTTACTTGGACAGTTCTTTTTCTTTGCATGATAATGATATTGTGGTGCAGAGACACGTATTTTCCTTTCTGTAGCAGGAGGCTAAAGAAGCAGGAACTTTCACTGCTGCCACGGCAAGATTTCATCTATAAAAGCCAGCTGAATGAAACAGTTGCTATAGAAACCCTAGTTTTTGTTCCCTTGGAAACCAGCTGGGGGTTTCACACATGCAGAGTATTAAATACAACTCGTACCTCTGCTGCTGGGCCTGATCCTGCCAAGTGCTGAGCGCTGTACTGTGCAGTCCTGGGGATTTCATTGACTATCGGGCCTGAGTCTGCTCCTGTTGACGTCGGTGGGAATTGGGCCATTGTCTTCAGTAATAGCAGTAGGCCTTTGTGTGAGGACTAAGAACATGATATTATAACCCTGGACTCAGATAATTAGTCTTTATTAACATGAGCAATCCCAGCTAGGTAAAGGCAGCAACTAGTGTGACTGAGGACTTAGAGAACAAGCCCTTAGTTTTCATGCTCTTCTTACTCAGGGAAAATCCCATACCTATGGAGAAGTCCTGTAGAGACAGCGGTTCTCAACCCAGGGTCTGGGACCCCCTAGGGGGCCGCGAGCAGGTTTCAGGGGGTCTGCCAAGCAGTGCCAGTGTTAGACTTGCTGGGGCCCAGGGCAGAGAGCAGAAGCCTCACCACATAGGGCTGAAGGCCGGGGCCCAGCCCCCCACCACCTGGGGCTGAAGCCAAAGCCTGAGCAATGTAGCTTCGTGGGGGCCCCTGTGGCAGGGGGCCCCAGGCAATTGCCCTGGCTTTTATATGCAGAAAACCAGTTGTTGTGGCACAGGTGGGCCATGGAGTTTTTATAGCATGTTGGGGGTGGACCTCGGAAAGAAAAAGGTTGAGAACCCCTGCCGTAGAATGTAGTAGGGGTGATTTGTATAGAACTGCAACAGGGTTCTGTAGAAACGATTCTAAACAGCTATAGAACTTAATAGAGGATTTAGCAAGATTCAGACAGAGATTAGGCGTTTGTATGGATAACAAAAATATCCAGAGTTGTTATATTAATTCTGAAGTAGTGCAAAAATATAAAAGCTTATGCTCTTAATCCCTAGAGTTAGGTTTGTGGGGGACTTATTCTAGTGCTTCCTACAGGGTAGGTGTTTTTGCACCTACACCTGAAGCATCTGGTTCTGGCCACTGTCTGCCAGACTGGAATTGCTTCCAGTTCCTATGAGAATGAGATTTCTTTCTGTAGGCTTTTGGTTATTTTCAATCATCCTGTCAAATTCTACAGCGGGGATAGAAGTCTCTATTTAGTGCTGTGCAAAGAAACCTACAGAATTGATCATTTTCTGTTAAACTGTGTAGCAATTTGCCTTGTAGGGTTGATTTCACTGGGGAGTTTCTTTGAGTAAAAACCGAGTAAGAAAGTCACGTTTTGGCGTGGTGGCACAACTCTCATTAGTAAGGACTGCAAAATCGGGCTCTAAATTACAAGTCATTTCACGATCGCTCTGCTGATGGGGCATTCTGAATTGTCTGATGCCTAGTAATGTAGCACCACAGCCAAAACGTGCTCTTGGAAAAGCTCGTGACTGGAAGTGTGTTTTTAAATTGCTGATATAATGTATGTAAGGGAAGCGTTTTATTAACACCTTTTAAACTTCCTGGATGCCAAGTATTATTGCTAGTGTTATTCTGGAGGTGAAACGCAGAGGGAGTGCCTGGGTCTTATTTTCATCCGGACCTAAGAAAGTTAATCACAGCTAGCTATAAAATGGAAATATTTGTAGAGTGACAAAAGGCTGTTGCTGTGGACTGACAACAGCAGTTTGTTTCTGGTGTTTTTACCAAATGGTGGCAGGCGAGATGCACACAATGGTGTAGCTAGAAGTGGAAAGTTGGGTGGGTCCCGACTTTCGGGTGGACGGGCAATGACAGACTGAGCTAGCTCAGCTTGTCCCCCGACGCCACACCCGCTGCCTAGCCCTGGTGCCCCCAGACGCAGGGCTTCACCTGCCGACCTGGGCACGCGCATGGGGCGGCTCAGAAAATGGCAAAGCAGAGCATAGCTTTCTGAAGGGCGGGTGCATAGCTCCGTCCTGGATTTCAGGTGCCCAGATGACGCTCTGGATGGTAAGTGGGTCGGCCATGGCCCACCCGTGGCTGTGTCCCCGCAGGGACCATATTAGCAGCCTGGAAACACTGAGAAGAAGGAACGCGAAGGGGCGATACATTACGACTGGTGTTGCATTGTGCATTTGCTGCTGTGAATGTTGTGCTTTTTTGGTTTAATAATCCATATGGGGGAAGGCTGCCCTGAACCTGCCTGTTGCATGTCAAGGAAGCAAATCTGATTCTTGTGGGGGGCGTGAAAACCCACAGACACGTTCAGGTCCTAATTTGGTGGACGTCCATTTAAATAAAATACAAAAGGGTCCAATTCTCGTGCGTTGTGTCGTCATTTACAGCTGTGCACAGTGGCTGTAATGTGCTACTAACGCAGGATTCTCCGCTGATACCAGCAATAGCATTTTACACCCTCTTTGCACAGGGGTCAATGCTGGCACAACGCAGTAGGGAATAATCCCAAAGCGTTAGGAGCCAATCGTTCCAGTCCTTTGTCACACAGATCCAGCAAAACATTTAAGCACATGCTGAACTTTAAGTATACAAGTGTCCCAATGGGACTACTCAGCCACAAAGTTAAGCACGTGCTTAAATGCATTACTGTATCAGGGCCTGCGTGTGCATATCTCGTTCCGAATACAACCTTGCTCTCCAAAAAGCACGTTAATATCTTTTTACCTTGTGGGGGATGGAAAACGCTTCTGCCCCCAAAGGAATTCAGGCTCTTACTGTCCTGTTCATGTGTGTCCTTGCTCAGCTTCTGCTCTCTGTTAACTTCTCATGCAGCTTAGGGTTTAATTTAGCAGCTGTGGAGGTTCTCAGTGAAATTGGCTCCACTGTTTCTCATCAGAGCCACCAGCCCACATGCAAAAATCCCCAAATGTCAAAAGGCATGGATGCTTTTTGGTAAACAACATGAAAATCCTGGAATCCGTGACTCCCACAGCAGCAGTGTTGGGGCCAGTGTCTGTTATCTCCATCAGTGCGGTACTGTGGCTGAGATTTTTATATGCACAAAAGTCAAGAAATTCAAAGTTATGGTTGTCACGGCAACCCCTTAACACTGTAGAGTAACAGTTGCCTTAGCAACCAGTCCTTTCAATTTCCTGACATGTTGGGGGAAAAAATTGCAGTCATAATTTTGCATGAACATAAGGACAGGGGTTTTCATGGAAATTCTTTGCTTAGAAAACAGAAGCCTCCAGAGGTGGTGCATTTGTGGAGCTGGCTAAAATCAGATTGCACCCTGTGCTACTGTCTAGTTGCAGCTTCACATCTAGGCTCTCGCTACCCTACTGAGTGTGCATATATAAAACTGGTAACATGGGTGTCTGGGATAAAAATAACCCCCACCAAACGTACTGGTCCCATTAGGTGCTTTCTTCTAGGTAGCATGATCTGATCTCAGCTTTCCTTTGAGGTACAGAACCTCTGAACCACAAATTTTGAGTTGAACACGAGCTCTGAGAAGTGCCCATTTGAATACAGTGATGCTAACGATCACCTCCAAACCAGAGTCACCCTCCCAAACAGCCAATAAAATTTCAGTCTGCACTTCCTCCAAGTTAGCTCACACGATCATGCATCCATCTCTTAGAACGGCCAGAATAACAGTAGCCCCTTGGGTTGCTACTAACAGATTTTGCTGCATGATAGTATTGATTGCCTGTATAATAGTTTACACTTCCAACATAAATTGATCCTCCCAACAGTCTCTGAGGTAGGGAAGTATCCATTTTTCAGGTAGAGAAACAGAGTAACAAACAATTTAAGTGATTTGCCCAAGGCCGAGAGAAGGAATCAGTGGCTGAACCAGGATTAAGTTTAGGACTTTTTGGCTGTGAATTAACATGCTTAACCCACTAGTCCCTGCTGCTTTCTCTGACAAACATAAATGCGTTAAGTGGCATGGCTGGATAGCTGTCCGGGGTGCATAATGAGTATGGAGCAGTCAATGTAAAGCTCGGATAGTCGGCCTTAACTGGCTTACACTGTTTGAATATACAGATCTCCAGGTACATATATCTGAAGTATTTCAGTGCATTAATTTGAATACATTAGTTGGACGTTCGATGCTGCATGTGTTCTGTGATACAAGCTTTGAACACTTACAACTTTTCTCGGACATGGGCAAGGTTTTCGTCCTCATCAAAGCCGAAGTGCGCTGCGACTTTGAAGTTAGTCTGAGCCTGAAAACCACATGTGGGCAATTGGATATCTGGTGAAAAATGCTTCGTTCTTTTATTTTTTCATGCTTCAATAACTCAAAGCCAGTCAAATTAATTCAAGTGAAAATCTCAATCACCTCTTTCCCAATATTCACCAGGAGAAATTCTAGCCAAAAGGATCTTTTTTGGATGGAAAATGAGTAAACCTGAAAAAGAAGCGCATTCTAAATGCCTAAGTATAGTGTCAGCGTTGCAATGGTATAATACAAGCCTTTGTTTTTTTACACTGACAAAGCGATCACTAACCTTGGACTCCTGCAGTACCATCACAATTGTCCTTGATCATGTATCATCTCTGTAAGAGCTTGTTCTGTCACTCTGGAGGAGGGGAGCACTAGAGATGAAAAATGAATCTCCTGATGATCTAGTGCAGTTGGGTTCTTTTTGAGCTTCGTGGTAGAGGGAAAGAATTCTTGGCCAACTGAGAGTAGTTGGGAGTTTGCTGTTTTAAAATGATCTATATTGGTGTTTCAACCTCTGCTCTGAGAGGTTTCTGTTTTAAAACAGCAGAACTCCCTGTGTCCTAGTGATTAGTTTCCCACACTGCCATGCAAGCTACCTGCGTTTGATTTCCATTCATGGTTTCTGACTCCTTTCATGCATTCTTCCCTTATGGAGGAGTGACTGCCTCCATGTTGCTCGGCAGCGAATGATTGGATATATAGATGGGCTTCCTTCCAGTCCTCTGCTGGAGGGATGGTGCAGGACAGTAGGGAGGTGCTCAGAGGACACATCAAAGGAAAAATCAACTATATACCGTCTGCCAGATCATCCCTTGCTCAGTAAAAGGGCCATGGGAAGATATCACTAAATGGTTCTTCTTGTGGAGAAGCTGGTTCTTCTTTCCAAACTGTTTCTTGGGAGAATCAGCAGGAATCCGGCTGTCTATAACATTTAATGGCTGATTTGTGGTTTTAAATCCCCCCCTCTCTCACACACACACTCCCCCGCCCCCCGCCCCCCCCCCCCCCCCCGTGCTCTCAAAATAAGACAATACTCATTGGTTTCAGAAAGCTTGAGAGAAACACACACACACACACACCCACACACACCTTTTGTTTATGGATCTTCTACTTCCCAGCTTCCCTTTAAATTGGAAGCCATCTACCAGGGAGAAAGAGAGAGATGGAGGTGTGGTCTGAGCACAGGACTGGGAGACTGGACTCTGGAATTCTAATCCTAGCTCTGGCGCTGTCACTTAGCCTCTTTGCCTCAGTTTCCCCATCTATAAAATGAGAATGATAATGCTAATGAACTACCTTACGAAAGCTTGGGGAGGGTTCAACAGTTAATACTTGCAGAGCACTTGGGGGAGGCAGAGTACTGTGCGAAGTATTATTATTAGGTATGTTTTTGAGCTCACCCGCTGGGTAGTACAAAAGTTCCTTTGTTACGGTATTTCATTCCATACACAAGCTGAAACCCGCTATGTTTTGCTGAGGGGAGAGAAGAACTGCAGAGGGCAAGCAGTCTCCTGTGAACACAGTCAGGCCAGACAATTATCTGATGAGAGGGGATCAGATGAGACTGTGCAAAGTGCACGTCTCCACTTCAGGACAGGAAGCTCCTAATGGGACTATATCCTGATGGAAACCGCAAGGCAGCCTGGAAGGAGGAAGTGTTCCTTCATAAAGGACGTTGCTCTAAGCAAAGGATTTTCATTTGAACATTCAGGCTCGGAGACCCGGGCCAAACTTGGGGAACTTGCATCTCTCCATATCTTGGCAGACAATTTAATCTTAGGAGCCCCTGAAAACTCCTTCCCGGAATCTTCGCTTTGTCTTCTCTGACAGTTTCCATTCGGAGTGACAGCTAAGGAAAGTGGGTCAGATTGCAGTTAAAAACCTGCCACTGTCCCAGATACACGTGCAGCCGCTTTAGCAAAATATCAGACCTAGAAAGAGAAGGATTTGGGGTATTCGTATTAATTCCTTTATCAAAACGTCATTCCTTGTAAATTTTGCTCTGCATCTGGTATTTTTTTCCCTGCCTGGTCTAGTCTTGTTTTCTAAGTCTGTTGCAGAACCAGCAGACAAGATCAGGTGAGATGGGAGAATATATATAATTGGATCCTATATTTAAAAATATGCAATTGCTGTAGGGGATGACTATTGTTTGTGTTGCAGTAGTACCTGGAGGCTAGGTCCCATTGTGAGAGGCATGATAATAAGAATTCTTCTTTTAGCAACGTTGTGCTGGGGGACCGGGAGGGCTGTTGGAAGATGTTTTGCATGGCTGAGGGTGCATAGGTAAGAAGATCCAGAAGAGATGGGGTTTGGATATCCCTGTGCCCTTCCAGGTGAATTATCTGGCAACCCAGTGTCTGACATGGGTGGGTGTTGAGAATGCTCAGCTATGGACAGGCAGATGCTTTGTCTAAAATGACCTCTAGATGATGCTAAATGAATCAGGACGAAATTCACCTCTGACCTACGTAAGCCCTACGGTGTGGGAGATGCAAGCACAGCAAGACCTTTGCAATTGATGCGTCCTGCAAGCAGGACTCTGCGTTGGCAGTGCCTGGACCAGACAGGGAATGCTCTTGAGTCAGCTTTTCGCCTGGGGGGCCCTCGCTGCACACTAAAGCCGATTCCGTGCCCTCAGAGCAGAAACTCCTGAGGAGAGAGGGTGTCCGCAGTGACCACGCTTCCAGCTGGAGGTGAATCCATTGTGCTGTACAGGAATCAGCTGGGGCCCAGAGGTTTCATGTCCACCCCCAGCTCTGTCTCTGGTGAATGCAACTCCAGTGTCTGATTTTTTTTTTTTTTTTAAATGCTGTAGCAATAAGTGCGCAGGGGCTGGGTGGTGCGAAGCGGGCTGAGTTTGTGTTTGTAAAGGGCAAGGAGAGCCTCGGCTGGGTGGGACTAAAGCAAAGGGGAAGATCCTGACCGTACTGATTGATGAATAAGAACGCCTTGTGTGACATTAGGCTACACGGCTGCGGTGGTTGCGAAATGCATCTTGACACGTGCAGCCTCTTAGGAGCTTACGGTGTTAGAGAGAGCTCTCCGGCAGTCCTGCTTATCTCAGTGCGCTCGGAGTAGGGTGACCAGACAGCAAATGTGAAAAATCGGGACAGGGGTGGGGGTAATAGGAGCCTATATAAGAAAAAGACCCAAAAATCAGGACTGTCCCTATAAAATCGGGACATCTGGTCACCCTAGCTCGGAGAGCTTCCTCTTGGAGAGCCCCGTGCATGTACGTGCCTGCACCAGTGTCAGGAGAGCTGTTTGCACAAGCCCTACAAGGAATGTGTAGCTACAGTGAGTGGCTGTTGTGAGCTGGCACCCGGGCAAGTCATTTCCCAGCAGAGGGAGGAGCTCAGGCTGCTGACATGTGGAGCTCTGCTTCTAAGGGGGGCGGAGGTGGTGGTGGATGAGAAGAGGAAGGGATGGGCCTGGAGCATTGCCATGCAGTCAGCCTGTTTTCCAAAGGGCGGTCCCAGAGCCATGTGAGCGATGGGGGAGTGGATTACTGAGCAAGCATCAGCACGCGATCTCTGACCTCGACAGCTAGGAGAGTGTCTAGTCACTGTTGCTAGGGGGCCGCTTTCCTTTTGGTAATTAAATGTGTGTAGCTAATTAAACCCAAGTAGCTGCGCTGCCTCACCTGGCGTCGCACTCTTCTGTTGCCTGGATTCTTCGCTCGCTCGCAGGAAACAAAATCCGAGTCAGGATTCTGGTGACGTACGAGATACGGGTTCAGAGACTGCGGAATGATTTTCGAAAGCTACGCGGCTCTGTGTTCTCCTTTCACTCCCCACGCCATGTGGAGAATCACGTGGGGATGTCTTTGGAGGGAGATTATGTGTGGAGAGCGGTAGCAGGTCTTGTGTGTGCACATGGGTTTATGAGGATTTTATTGGCAGGCTTTTTCCTTTTCATTTCTCCCTTGCTTACATTGCAAGGTGACAACTCCTACTCAGCTCCCGTGGGGGCTGTTCCAGTGTAGGAATCTGAGAATAGGATCGTGTGTCTTCCCCCCAGTCTCCTCCGCTACTTTAGAAATCAGAACCCAGTTACCTTGTATTGTGTTGTAATGTACCCGCCACAGCCCGATGAGAAGCTGCAGAATAATGGGCTTTAAAAGAACCGTATGGACTTTAAGCCACTGCAGCCTTGTATGGATTTAAACTAGGTCTCCTAAGATTAGAGATCAGAGCTGTAATACAGTCAACAGCTCTGATCCCTATATTCCCCATTTAGAGTAGCCATAGAACAGCTGATTTGCCTGCATTTTATTGTCCCAGTGCCTGCCATTGCTGCTATAAGATGTCAGCGATTTCCATTATATACCTCTGGGATTAGGGGGTATTCTAGTATAATTTGCCTGTTTAAAAAAAAGGAAAAAATTCTCCCCTTGGAGTGAAAATATTAACTTGTAAAAGATGATTTACACTGGACTAAATCCAGCTGTGGCATAAAGTGAGGGCAGTCCCATTTAAATCCATTCCCCCCCTTATGCCAAAGCTGAATTTGGCCAGTTAGTATAAATTAGTTGGGTTCAGTTTTAGGATAGTTGCTTTGTTTGCTTTAGAGGGGAAAAAAGAGACCAGTAATTTCTGTGGTTCACTAATATAGTTTTGACTCAGCTTTTCTGTAAGAAGGAAGCAGGGGCCACCCCAGTTCGTTGTTTTTGTATCTAACAAATTAAGAGCCCCATCTTAATCTAGAGCAGGGGTCTCAAACACGCGGCCCGCGGAGCTCTTCCCGGCGGCCCGCCAAGCTCCCCCCCCTCCGAGTTATTTTATGTGGTAGCTAAGCTCCCTGCTCGCTGCTCCCCAGTGTTTGGGGCTGGGTCTCTCCCCCGGCCCCGCCTGCCACCCCCACGCGTCTCCCCCGCGTGTCCCCCGGGCTCACTTGCTGCCCCCTCACTGCCCGGAGCCTGCAGCTCATGTGGACTCCACTCTGCTCTGCCGGCTTCCGGCATTACCCTGCTGCCCCAGGGTCCTAGTGCCCCCATCCACTATGGCCAGGGCAGGCTGCCCTTCTCCTTCCCTTCTGCCCTAGTTCTGAGCCTCTCCAATGCCCCGAGCCTCTCCAATGCCCCAAACCCCTCATCCCCAGCCCCACAGCCTTCACCCCTGCATCCCCTCCTATCCCCAAACTCCATCCCAGAGCTTGCACCCTCCCACCCCCTGCCCCAGCCCGGAGCCTGCACCCAGCACTCAAACTTTATCCCAGAGCCTGCACCCCAGACCCCCCTCCCCCACCCAAACTCCCTCCCAGAGCCTTAGGCAGGTGGGGGTGGAGTTTGGGGGAGGGCAGGTTCTGGGCACCACCAAAATTTCTACAAACCTGCCACCCCTGGAAGAGGCAGAGCAGGGGTGGAGTGGTGGTGCACCCAGTGCAGTGAGGGGGCTTTAACAGAAGTAAATCTAACTAAGTGCGTGTTTTGTCCTTTGAGTGAGGTGCATTACTGTTGGTGGCGCTTAGCACTTTCCAGGAGGGAGGGGAGAGGAGCAGGGAGTCGTGGGCTCAGGGGAGGAAGTGGAGAAGAGACAGGGCAGGGGCGGGGCCTCATGGAAGGGGTGGAGTGGGGGCGGGGCTGGGGACAGCGAGGGGGCGTGTCAGTGATGCGGCCCTGGGGCCAATGCACTAGTCCTCATGTAGCCCTCATGGTCATTTGAGTTTGAGACCCCTGATCTAGAGTCAAGCAAGCACTGAGGGTTTCCCAAATAAGTCTTGAGTCAGTTGACTTTCGGGATTGTTAAAGTGTATGGGGCTGAATCCTGTTGGGAGACACACTGGTAGAACTGGGGTCTCGGTGCCTGTATTCTGAAGATCGTGGGGCTGATCCTGCACGAGGAAGATCAGTGGAAGTTTTGTCTTAGACTTCAGTGAGTTCTGGATGTGAGTGGGGAGAAACAGTCACGATGAGCTATGTGAAAATCTCTTTGGGTAACATTTTCAAAAGCCCCTGTGTGACTTAGACTTCTAAGTTCCTGTCTCTTTTGAAAGTGGGATTTCTGCTCCTGGGGCCTTGAAAATGGGACTTAGGCACTTTTGCAGATTTTACTCATTACCTCTCTTTCGGGCTCATAATTGAAGCCCAAGGGGCTTAAGGCCTCTCCTTATTCACAGCCGGCACTGACGTTGAATGCAGTTGTAATTAGACACCTAGAGCTGAAAGGATCTGTACCCCATTAGGGTCTGTACCCCTGTGCCTCACTGCTGGCTTAAGGCTTCAGAAAATGGAAACATCTGTCAAGATCAGCTATTGTTTTCTTTCTTTCTTTCTTTCTTTCTTTCTAAATTGGTCACTATCTGATGCATTGACTTTACATGTATAGTCCACTGTAATAAAACTAGGTTCCACAGTGGTGCTTTGTTTGCTATGCCTTTGTGTACTAGGAAGACTTCATTGACACCGCATCATTTTCCTTCTCTGGTGATCAATATATTGAAGGGTTTCAATACTCTGTTAGTGGGTGCTAGCAGAAAAGGACAGCATATGTTTTCTTTCTTACTTGACTTCAGTTTTTCCCTGTAATGCAAGGTATTGCTGGCTTTTATCCATCCCTCCTCTATTAGTAGCTCTTTTTCAGGCTGTGTTGCTCTTCAGAATGCCCATGTCACACTCCGAATAGGAAACGCAATCTGCCATCCTGTTTGGAGATATTTTGATACATTAATGTTTTAGGGCCTGGCATAAAGCCGGAACAAGTGAGCTCGACAGATGTGTTGGGATGGGAAGAGTTTACTTGCCCTTCCCAAGCCACAGAGCATCCGTGGAGCTGTTTCACTATGACAACCCTGTCCGCGGCCCTTCCCCAGATTTTGAGCAGCAGATCACTGTAGTTACAGATTCATTGGCCACATCCCTTCAGTGGCCAAACCACAGATGTCAGGCCGCCTCCTGCACAGCGGTGCAAAGAGAGCCGTGCCCATTCCACCTCCTTTGCACCCATTCCGGAGCCCTGCTTCTTAATTTGATCAGGAATCTAGGAGAAGTGAACTGAGGCTGAAGTCAGGAACCGAGAGTAACTCCTATTGCGCTGAAGGCAGGTTACAGCACAGAAGAAGCAAGGGACGCCCTCAGACTGGGATAGAGGAGGGGAGTGGAAGGAGTATTCAAGCTCATGCTGCTGCTTTGGCAGAACGCCCCTGCTAGGGCTCTGAACTGCCTCCTTTGCTGCTTCATCCGCTTATGTTTCCTACATTTTGTATGTGCTCTGCATCCGTGATTCATTTGCCGATGTCCTTAAGAGAGCCTCTTTCCATGTCAGCGTTTGCCACGCACGTACAGTCAGAGTGTTCTGGCAGGGAGCTTAGGAAGTCAGCGGGGTGGAAGCACGGTGCTGGGAAGGGTCTGACTTTCACATTCCACAGGAATCAGATTCGTTTCTTGGGTCTTAATTTCTGAGTTTTGTTCGGGGCAGGGGGGCGGGGGTGGCGGAATGTAGAGTGAAGTGTCTGGTTTGTTTGAAAGAAAAACATTTAATGAACTTAGACTCGTTCAAGAGTCCGGGTTATTTTTGCATAGAGCTAAAGTGGTTTTATGGGAGAAAACATGTATACGATTATTTTTCTTCTTGTTTCCATTTATAATCATTCCTCCTCCTCCCTTCCCGCCACAGGCTACAACCCTCACAGATCAAATCTGAGATTTAGATAATGGAGAATGCAAACTACTCGGAGTTTTCAGCAGTGATTGTGCCTTGCATTCTAATGGGTCCCAAACTGTGCACATGGAGAATTCACTTAAACGCAGCCATGTCTGGGAGACAGAGCTGCATTCAGATGAGTAAAGAAGCCATAGAGCACTTCAGGGAGGGGAAAATGTGGATGCGGGGCAAACCCTTTCTCTTATGAAAAGTGGAGTGGGATCTTTAGTATTCATTGAGACCAGATGTGATCTTGATTTTTTTAAGGCCTCATCTGAAAGACCCTATATGGGGTATGCTCCATGGAATATGAAATCTCTGCCTTGGAAGGATTGAGTTTATCCTGCTGCGATTTGGATCTGTCGTTTGTGGGAGTCTAGGTATTTGAAAACTGAGAGCAGAATTTGAACCACTGTGTCCTTGAAGCAAAGACCTTCCATATGAGACCCCTGACCGGGCAGGTCGAAGTGTCTGACTGACCCATATATTCTAGTGTCTCTTCTATAATCTCCTCTCTCACCTTGCTGCTGTCATCTCTTCTGTTGATCCATCCAAAGCAGAACATGGACCAGAGAAAGATGGAGTTCCAGCGGGTGTGACTTACACAGCAGAGTCTAATTACTTGACAAATCAGTGCTCTGGCTGTAAATCATTTCACTGTAGAATGCTTAGGACCTGATCCTGAGAGGCGCTGAGCACTCAAAGCTCCCACTGGAGTTAAAGGGAGTTGTAGGTGCTCAGCACTTCTCTGGTTCAGGCCATTAGAGAGCCCATTTTCCAACCATTAAACAGGGATGAATTTCAGGAAGCCTGCTCTGTTTCCTAGTTGATTTGGATCACCTGCTGCTAGAATCAGCCACTAAGGACTTTTCTCCATCTCTCATGCACATTGCAGAGTTTGCCAGGTGGATTATGGGATGTTTTCACATTGCTCTGAGGCATTCAGCAGGACCCACTGCCAGAGACATGGTGCTGACCTTGGCAGACTATAAATTCACTCTAATGTGGCAAATCTTACATTTAGAAGAGCACGGCTTCATGAGCTTTGCAGCCAACTGTTACTGTTTGTCAAGGAGGGGAGGAAGCAGTACTGAGAAGTTTCTTGCACAATAAATTGTTGTGTTGTGTGCTTCTCCTTATTATGTCACCTGGCCCAGTGCCACCTATTCTAGATTGCAATTAACACGATTCCCACAAGTTGTGGTTGACAAATACAGTACGTTTTGTGATCTAACTGTATACAGAAACAAAAGCATCAGCAAACAAATGGCAGGTGAGATTATTATAATGTGGGGCACAATTTGCCTTGGCTACGTCAACATAGATTATGCTGCTCTGTTACTTGGTGCTGTGGTCCTACAGTAAGGGACCGATCTTGCAAAGTCATGAATGGTCAATGCATCTCATGACTGGGCCCTACATTTTCAGTGGGACATTGCACTTTGAGGTGAGAACAGTGGTCACTGTGTTTTTCGGTAACGAATTAAGCAGTCCCTTTCTGGGTATGTAAAGGCTAAACGGATCATAGCTCCGTATAGATATCAAGTTCTGGGTCAAGATTTTCAACAGTGATTAGTTGTTGTTGGGTTTTTTGTGTGTTTGTTTTTGGTGCCCAACATCAGACAGCTTAAAGGGGTCTGATTTTTAGAGGGGGAAGCTCAGCACTTTCTGAGAATCAGGCCCCTTGAAGGCATCTTAGATTGAGCACCCAAAAACTGAAGGACATGAAATCGCTAGTCACTTTTGAAGATTTCAGTGATAATAAGGTACGCTGCAGAAATACATTCTGCTTAAACAGAAGCAGAAAGAAAGTCAGTGGAAGGATCTCTCTCTCTCTCCCTCCTTCCCTCCCCTTTTTTAGGTAAAATCCTCTTGTTGGGGTATTTTTGTTTGTTTGTTGTTCTTGGATTTTTTGGCCTGATTGGTTGATAAGCTTGCTTGTTACAAGTCTTATGGGGGTGTTTTGGTTTGGTTTTTATGGAGGGGGCACGTTGGTAGCTGGGGATGTTAATGATGGGGCGTTGTACTTGCTGTGGTGGAAAAGGTTTTTCAAAGAGGAAGGTTTTGCAGCTTTTTCTAAAGACGGTTCGACTCTGGAGTCTCCTGTGTCCTTTGGAAGTTCGTTCCATGGCTGGCTCCCTTCAACCGAGAATGCTTTGCCCCTATGTCTCAGACACTGCATCATGGATTTTGTGATCTGCATTGTCCCAGAGAGCCACAACTGCCTTGACAGTTCAGAGATCAAAATTAGGCCTTTAATGTAGCTGGGGCTTATTCCTAGCCTAGTATTTTGCAATTTGAGGGGAGGTAGGCCACAGTTGCCACCGTTTATTTTGATGTAAGGCTATTAGGACTTTCCAAAGGAGAAATGATTATTGGCACTATTAAACCACACACACCCCTTATTTGCGCAGACCAGTGGCTATACTGGGCTAAATTCAGACCTAATGCAAGCAGGTGCAGTTCTACTGGTGTCTATGGCGTTGCTTAGGGTTACTTATATACTTAGAGTTTACTTATATCTGATTTGATTTTGGCCCATTGATCATTTCATTTTTGGTGCTGTGCTCAGACACTGGGATCAGCACTACTCCTATTATGGGGAAGATTCCGTAGGATCGACCAAGTAGAGCGTTCTGTTTTTTATGGTTGTCACCAGCCCTCTCCCTTACTGTGAGGATTTAGAAGGTGTAGCCTTGATTGGAAACCAGTGATAAAGTGAAGACAACTGGTAGAAACTAGGAATGAGCGACAGGAGATGGATCACTTGATGATTACCTGTTCTGTTCATTCCCTCTGGGGCACCAGGCATTGGCCACTGTCGGAAGACAGGATACTGGGCTAGATGGACCTTTGGTCTCACCCACGATGTTAGTTCTTATGTTCTACTGGCAAAGGCAATGGGCGTGTCCTGGTTACAGTGGGTCACATTTTTATTTGTATTTCTTCCATTGCTTTCTTCATCCTGTCCTTAGACTTTAAAGAGAAAGGAGAAGGAATATGAACACGAGATGGAGCGGCTGGCAAGGGAGAAGATCGCTACCCAGCAGCGACTGGCTGAACTGAAGAACGAGTTGAGCCAGTGGATGGACATCCTGGAAATTGACAGGATTATTCGACAGACAGTTCAGCCAGAGGATGACCAGGCATCTACCTCGACTGCATCAGGTACCGTTAGCTTCTCTGTTATTGCTGTGGTATTGCCTGGTGCTAGTTTGACCTTGAAACCATGTGAAACAACCTGAGTTTCCTCTCAGTTTCATCCCAGACCTATGAATGTGGTGCTAAGCGATGGAATCTCCTTTCAGGGTCATTAAGACTTTTGACTAAACCAGCCCATGTTTTGGTTTTGGAACAGAACGTGGAAGTGGACACGTTTCAGCTGGTGAAAAGCTCCATTTTAGCCTGGTCCACACTAGCTGAAATATTCTTCCCAGCACAGTTTAACACTATTAGCCAAATGGCTTTCACAGCCAGGTAGCTGCATCCACACTGCCTTTCTAAGGACCATTGCTGCATCCGACCGAGTGAACAATGTTTTCCAAATGCTGCTGGAGGATTCAAGTATGGTTGTGCGACATGCATATGTGTTACAGAATAGTATGTGTTTGCAAACCCTGCTATCCAGTTTTAAATTGTGCTAAGTGCACTAGGTATTTCAGGCCTCTCCCGGCGGAATCTGGAGATGGATTGAATGGGATTTTTTCATGCCCATTAACAGGTGGGTAATCATCAAAAGTTGAGCTGTAATAATACATCCAATCCTGAAATCAGGCTTCAAGCAGAGTGGCCTGGTGATACGAACACAGAATTGGGAACCAGATGACCTGAGTTCTAGTCACGCCAGTTTGGCCCAGTTTTTTGTCCTCCATTTTTGGGTGCCCAGGTTCACAGCCCAATGCTTGATTATCAGAGTGCGGCGCGCTGGAAGCTCTTGCCGACTTCCTCTGGAGCTGTGGGTGCTTGGCACTTCTGGAAATCAGGCACAAAGTTTCTTGGGTTCGGCATCCGAAATCAGAGAGCACTTCTGTAAAAGTTGTCCTTAGCCTCTCACATGGGGGGAGATCATTCTTATCCACCTCCATAAAGCACAGTGATGGTCTTGCAGGAGAGGTTCTATGTACGTACAAAGTGTTATTATTTGCAAGTGTTGTTTTGCCCACTAAAAAATCTGCATGTTGGACCTCCTACATTGTAAGACTCAGCTCCCCACATTCAAAACCCAGTTGTAATCTAATGCCAACGCGCATTCCTGCTTGTCAGAACTGAGCGAATATAAAGCAACAGGTGTATTTGCACTGAAATCTCAGAGGTTTTTCTGCCATGTAGAGAAGAGCCTTTAGAAGGGCACTGAATGGAGGAGGAAGTCACCAGTGCATTTGAACAGTTTAATGAGCCTTAACGTTTGAAAAGGACCCATGATGAAAAGTAAATGGTTGTTAATGGAGGCAAAACCTTTTCGCACACATCTGCCCTGTAACGAGTTTATCAGTAAGATAGGAGGGGCCATGCTTTTGGCTTGACTTGTGATCTGCCATATGAAGAATAGACAGTTCAAGGACATGCTTTGGCCGAGGTTAGCACTCTGTAACCATTTGTATCAATTCCTTCAAACAGTAATGGAATCCGCCTGTGAAACTACAGGCAGTTGATACAGCAGCAACCGGAAAGGGAAAACCTGAGTTTAGCAGTTCGGTCCAGGTTCTTGTACTATGCCCATCCCCATGGTGTCTGAGCACCAACAGACTCAGAATTTAGGCTGATGGAAATGTGAAATGATGTCAGCCCTCTCTTGAGTTGCCATCTGCACGGAAGGATCTCTTAAAGGGTTGGGAAGAGGGAAAGGTCTTCCCTTGTTCTCCCAAGCCACCGTGTCTTTCAAGATATGTAATTGCCTCTGCATTGCTGGCTTTAGAACGAGCAATGCAAAGTATCACACTCAAGGTCCCGGTCTCACTGGGGTCCCCACAATGACTCAACTGACTCAGCAGTTCACTGGCTGGATCAATCTCCCTTTTCTGTAGCCAGAGGGTAAGGAAACTAGCTGCTATATTTCCCCATCTCAGCTTCCTTCCTGATCTGAGAGCAGAAAGAGAGGTGCAAATGGATGAAATGACTTGGCGGAAAGTAAAAAGAAGAGTCCCAATGAGCAAGGTCTCTCTACGACAAGAAAACTCCCCGAGTTAAGATTTGGCCTAGTCCTGTAACCCTTGGGTGTGCAGACTTCCATCTGTTTCCCATGCAGCCTTTTTTTATAACCTCACCTGTGAAGCTGAGACAGAATTCACCCCTTGTAAAAAGAGGACTGAGGACTGTCCCTGCCGCCATCACAGGAGGCAACTCTCACTGTCTGATTTCTCTCCCCCTGCCTGGCATCTTCAGGGCGCCACTCTCAATTGGGGTGTCTCACTTTCTAAGGCGGGCTTTGCCCTGCTGTGAGAATCCCCCTCTTGGCAATCTACTGGGAGTGGGAGTGGGGAGAAGTTGGCTGCAAGGGTTGGTCGAGCCTGTGTTCAAAGGAAGACGTTGAACCTGAGTGTGGTTGGGCTTCCTTCCTGCTATAGAGTGATAACTCTGTCCTACAGTTATAATCGGTTCCTCCCTTCGTGCCCTGGAGATGAGGCTGGATAGTCAGGCTCATCCTCTGCTGTTCTGTTTACCCCACTTTCTTCCTTTCGTTTTTTCCAGAGGGCGAAGACAACATTGACGAAGACATGGAAGACGACAGGCCCGTGAACTCATTACCAAAACTAACCCAGCGCCAGCACCCCGAGCTACTGAAGGCTGTCCCTCCGAATGCTGCTTCCCACCACCCGGCAGTCTTGCCTCAGCACCTGCCTCTGCGTCAGAAACAAACCCCACCCCACGCGCCGCCGCCCCTCCAGACCCAGGCACTGGTCCAGCCGCAGGCGATCGTCCCCGCACAGACTCACATCGTGGCGGCTTCGACGGTGCAATCGACTGTTATCGCCCACACCGCCACCACCCATGCGTCGGTCATCCAGACTGTCAACCACGTGATTCAGGGTCCGCAGACCAAGCACATCGCTCACATAGCACCTTCCACGTCCAGCCCCGTGCAACTCACCACTGCTGCTCAGCCTATCGGCCACATCACTGTGCACCCGGCAACCATAAATCACATGACCCACCTCGGCCAGCAGTTACCCATTTATCCTCAGCCTGTGGCCGTCAGCCAACCGGTTGTGAGCCACATCGCTCACACGATTTCTCACCAGCAAGTGAATGGAACCACAAACCTAGGCCAGCAAGCGGTGATGGCCAAACCTGCTGTAGGAACCCAAGTTGTCCACCATCAACAGTTAGTTGGGCAAACAGTGCTAAACCCGGTAACTATGGTCACCATGCCATCATTCCCTGTGAGCACGCTGAAGCTGGCCTAGAACAGGAAGCCCACTGGCAAAGTCTTTGGCAGGCCACCTTTCCTGAAACTCCTTACATTCCAACCACGTCCGATTCCAAGGGAGAACAGTGCAGGAACTCTGTGAACAGGGGAAGAGTGACACACCTAAGGTTGGGACTGCCAAGTCCATCCTTAATCTTTTAATAACCAATCTGGAAGTGGTAATGAGAAACGGGGGCTTCTCGGCACTTGAATTTCGCTAATCAGAGAAAACTTTAATGACAGTTGTTCATAGTGATTTTTTTTCCTTTTACGTGTAATCAGTGAAATATGAATATGATGTTCTTAAGACTTTAATTTTTCCCTTTCATGTGTTGCTTCTTTGTAGAATAAAAAAGGCTGATCTCTTTATTGAGACATTGCGTAGAATGGGAAAAAAATCATAGACGTCTATATTTATATGTATATGTATCTGCCCAAAGCTACATATATATAAATAAATATAACAGCGGAGAAGGCCTTTGGCAAGGTTGATTGTTTGCAAGATTATTAGACAACTTAAATGTTAATTTTTGGAGGAAGAAAGCAGAGTGTCCTCTTTAAAAAAAGAAACTTTAAAGACAGATGGTTTAGTGGACCAGGGTACAAATATTTGATGACAAATTAAAAAAAAAATGTTAAAGGTATTTCCCTTCAGTATATTACATTTCAGTAAACCATCTGAAATCACTGTGACTTGTTATGGCATTTAAAGGAAATTCTCTGTCCTGTTTAATAAAAGGAAAAAGAATACACAACCGGACTTCATTTGTTGGAATTTCATAAATGGCTCAATTTTTACAGCTTTGTCAAAAGAAAATTTCATATTTGTTATTTTCATGGTTTAAAAATATGTTTTGTTTTGGGGTTGTTGTTTTTTTTCTAACGCAATAATTGATTTCACAGAACTCTCTGTGCATGGCTCTATCTATTTCAAGATTCCTTACCCCAGTCCCATTCCCTAAAAGGATTTTGACAGAGGCAGTTATTTAGAACTAGTGGCTTTGCAATATATTTCGCCAGTTGGGTGGAATGGAACCTGGGACAAGAAAGCTGCCAAAAATGAGGTTGATTTGTGGTGTTTTTTTCCTGAATGTGACCACGTTTTAGTGCAGGATAGTGAACGGATTAGAAAATGGATAAATATGCATGTGAAATGCTCCAAGGGGCAAGAGCTTTTAAAAAAAAATCAAATGAAATGGAATTTAATTTTGTATAGGATAACCGTATATTCCAGTAAATCAGTATATAGAACCTGACAGTGTGTCTTACAAAATACAGTGAAATCTGACTAAAGAGCAACCCCCTTTTTATCTGAAGTGACTACTTTAAAGCATCCCAAGGTTTCTGGTACAATTTTTTTCCATCTTTTGTGGTGGTGGAACCAGATCCCACTGAAGTCAATGGCAAAATTCCTATTGACTTCAGTGAGACACAGATTTTCTACAGGTACTTGCCATTCTCTTCAGTGATTGCTTAAGACATGTTTAATTATCCGTTGTTGGTATCTTTTGTTCCTTGTCCCACTTCCCATGTTGTACTATTGCTAATGTTCTCCTTTTTCTTCTTTTTTGATCTGTAATCCTGATGCAGGCAAAACTCCCGCTGCAGCGAGGGGAAGTTTTGCACGTGTCAGGACCAGGGGATGGTGGTCCCTATGTCAACAGCTGTCCTTTCTTATCATGTTACTGTCTGGAAATGGCTAGTAGCGGGAGTAAAGGTGCAATTAACTCAACCTCCTTTGGAAGTGACACCAACCCAGACCAGGATGTAAGGTGTGTGTTGACTAGTCAAGTGATCGGATACTTTCACCACCCTAGCCACTTACTGTGCAAATTTATTTCTGAGTTGAGATCTTCTCTAGGAAATGGATCCTTTTGACCGTATTTGTCCAAAACTCCCATTCACTTCAATGGGATTTTCACCAGAGTAAGGACTGCAGGATTTGACTCTCTGGCATCATCAGAGTCAGATCGTTACTATAGGGTTGCTTAAGTTTAACTTGAAAATCTACCCCTGCACCACACTACAATTGGAACTGTTAGAAGGCGTGGTTGCTGCTAGCAGAGATCTAACACAGTTTCCCTTGCCCGTGTAGACAAGGATATTTCTCCTAAGAATTGTAATAGGTCCGTGTTTATAAAACCTTGCATGAAGTGAGGAGCACAGTTGTCAGGGGAAATAATCCCTGTTCACAATGGCATTAGCATGTAACCTGTGTTGCTAGCACACTGTCAGTTACAGAGCAGTCAGATCTTAAAGTGAATTAGGCCCTATCCCCAAACCACCTTTATACAAATTTATTCCTAGTCACGACTAATGTACTGTTAACATTGTGGAGGTAACAGAATCGCTACAGGGTTATTTGCTCCTTTATGCATTCAGATGCTTTCTCAGTAAGGTTGTATTTCTTGTGTGAGTTGGAGCCTTTGATGGACCTCAGCGGAGATCTAGAGTTAGCCAGCAGGACAGTGACTTTTCATGAGAGAGCCTCGAAAGCATGGAATATGTGTGGCAGGGTTGCCTGCCTGTTTAGGAATAACTGTGTGGCTTTGTCTCTTGAACCTATTGAGGGGTAAAGGGGGAATAGAGCTCCCACCTGCTCGTTGCACAGGTCCAAGTGGTGGATCTCTAAAGGATAACAAAAGCAAACCAGGGAAGTCCCAATTCTTGCCGACGAAGGCTACGTTTTTCAAAAGACAAGAGGCTCCGATCCAAGGGCTAGAGCTCATTTGCACATGGTTACTGCGATGACACATACAAATTGCCAGCTAGGACAAATGTGGCTAGTGAGTCCTTTGAGCAGGGTTGGGGGCACCCCGGACCCCACAGGATTGGACCCACAATTATCAATATTTGCAGGAAATTACAGTAATGGCATATGCAACTTTGAGTGCTCTTGCACACATATTTTTGCATGTGGATCTGCTTTCTCTCTGTTGGAAAATATGGCCCAGGGGGTGCGCCTGAGAGCCTTTCGTAAAACACCCTGGATAACTAACAGTGAAATAGACACACAGTTACTCCTAAAAACACCGACCCTCCAACACAGAGTTTTCTCTAGTGAAAAGTGTTTGAGGTGAAAAGGAAGTGCTGCTTTTATTTTACACAGGGGAGTATATTTTCTTGTGGGTTCTTTAATGGCTTTTATTGCATGGGCGTGTCATCTTGCCAGCCTTCGAATCTTCTTCTCCTTCTGTCTGTAGATTAAAATGTGGTGGTGACCGTAGGAGTGATGATGGGTAACACCCCCGTTTCACTTCCTGTAATTTAGTTCTGATGGACGTCCCCTTCAATGATGTTAACTAGCCCCATTATAAGTAAGGCTCCTCCCATCTGGCCAGACCTGAGCCAGTCAACTAGTCTGGGGCTATGTCTACGTTAGCACTTTTGTCGGCAAAACTTTTGTTGGTTAAGGGTGCGAAAAAACACCCCAACCGACATAAGTTTCACTGACAAAAGCGCTGGTGTGGACAGTGGGTACAACTGTGCTGTTGTAAGATCTGTAGTGTAGATCTAACCTGGACATCCTGGACCAACCCCATACTCATTCACGTTCTCCATGACAATCCGAAATATCTTCTTTGTTGGGTTTTGTTTTTTTCCAAATCAACGATTTTCTTTCTGTCCTAGGGTGGGAATCCCAACCCCGACTCCTCTGCCATCAACTCTGCCATTCCCATTGAAAAACTTCAGAGTCACTCAAATGCTTCTTAGAAATCAAATTCAGTACTGTATCACAAGGGGCACTTTAGAAATGTCTCTCCTCCTCTGAGATGTGTGTTTTCCCTATGGAGAAAGCTATATATAAATAAATATATATCTATATATCTATATCTGTACACTTTGGGCTTCAGAAGATCAATATGTCCCAAATTAAATAAACAAATAAATATGAAGTTTACAAGAAATCTCTTCTGTTGTTGAATAATATTAGTTACTGGTAATCCTACCACAGAGAAGGCAGTAAAAAATGGGTTTCCTGGGCAGACGGCTGCTGTCATTTAAGACCTGATTCAGAGCCCATGGAAGTCAGGGGAAAGGTTTTCATTGACTTCAGTGGTCTTTGGATCAAGCACTTGAACTGCAGTGTTTCCTGACACTGCAGCCTTTATACAAGCCATGGTGCATGTACAACACTATGTGCAGTGTAGGACGCACTCCAAGATAGGGTACTGAGAACAAGCAATCAGAAGGTCAGTCAGTTTCAGTCTTTTGTTTCAAGCTAATTTCTAAAACTAACCTGCTGTATAGGCAGCATCTAAACGCCGTCCAGCAGGAATAAAAACAAACTAGCTTTAAAAAATCACATGTGCTCAAAAAAAAACCACCTTGCAGCTGACACATTAAATATGGGGTATGATCCTTACCTCACATAGATGTAAATCCAGAGCGGAGCTCAACCAGTCTGAGATTAGAATCTGGTCCCATTTTCCAGCCTTGTGCACCTTGTGTAATCCCTTATACTTTTGCGAAGTGGGTGTAAAGTGTTCCCATTCTGGTTTGGGAGTGGTCTACACCCACCCTGCATTAACATTGCGCAGGGCTGAATGACGACACACAGAGCAAAACATTGGAGAATCAGGCCCACTGGTGCCTGGTGTACCGTGATTCATGATAGCAAACACACACACAGAGTACCCTGTTCTTAAAGGCATTGCTGTTGTCCAAGCTGGTGTTTGCTAGGCCCTGATTTCTCCCTTTCATAACCTAGAAATTGCTGGGGCTTTTAAAAACAGACCAAAGCTGCATCTGTACCTTTAAAATAAAAATAATAATAAATAATCACTTTTACCTGAGATAGCGGGAGACTGGCTGGAATTTTTAAAGGCTAAGTCACATAGAAGCAGAAGTCCTAATGACTTTCAGTAGGACTTCTGCTCCTAAGTCACTTAGGCACTTGTGAAAAAAGCACCCAGGATACACACACAATATAGTGTGCGTTGGGGACATGTGTTGGCTGCAAAATATCTTTCGTTTACTCAGATTGGAGTGAGGGGCTTAATTCTGCCACCTTTAGTCGAGTAGCACTTTCTCATGCATGTAGATATTGATGGCAGTGTTGGTATAAGTATTGCTCAGTATGACTAAAGGTTGTGGAATCAGTCTCCGGTAGAAAAGCTTTCCTCGTCAGTTGATGAATTCAGAGCTCGTGAACTTGAGTTACTACAATTCAGATGGCTCTTGCTAATTTATGGCCAGATCCTGAAGTTTTGACTCATGCCTTTCTCAGATAAAACTCAATAAAGACTGAGAAGAGACATCAAGATTTAGGACCTGATCATGCGGTCACATGCTACCAGTTGTAGTGCTTAATACCACTCAAGCTCCTGGGAATAATGGCTATGCCTGGTAGCACAGCAGCCTTGGGCTCCGCTCCGGCACCAGAGGGAGAGCAGACGAATTGCTGCATCCAGATGGAGTGCTCCATGTGGGGACCAGCAGCCCGCCTGCACGTTGTCAATTGCACAATCAGGGCGTCAGTGTGCTTAAGACGGGCGTATGATGAGTGCAGCTTTTACATCAACGTTTCCAAAGTGAAAACCTCTTGCAACCTGCACTGCTATAGGAAACAAAAAGAACTCGTTTTATGTGAGGCTAAGTCAGACCATTTGCTTTAACTTTCCTTTTTAAACCAGGCCTTTTTCCCCCTCTTGTGTTGAATTTGTAAGCAGACAGAGCAAGAGAAGGAATTTGAATGTCTAACAATCTGCAGGGCAGGTAGTGTCTGTTTGTTTGAGCCTGGCTATTGAACATATTAGGTAGATTTGAAAGCTAGTTGTGACCAAAAAGTTTCTTGTACGTTTTACTATAATATAAACAAAGATAATCATTACTTATAAAGGCTTTTATGAAGACCACCCATATAGAAGGAATCAAATACAGCATTTGTGTTTTCCAACAGGCCCCTAAAGTGATTAAGATGAGGCTTTGGTTTTTGGGTGGGGAATTATCTGCGTAAACATAACCCATCCCCTTTCTGTGTCCGGCATTCAGTCTGCAATGAGATCCTCTCTTTGCTCAATCATTGGCGATTTCATTTCTCCAAAGCAATAAACCCACAGCAGGGGACGGTGCTTGTGCAGTGGGGCGGGTCTTACTGAGGTCAGAGTCCCATGGACTAAATTGCATTGCTTGTTACTGTCACAGGTGAGCTAGTCCTTGAAATCCCTCCTGCTGTGCTCATGTCAGAATACAGCAGTTGTTCACTGTCCATTTGGGACCTAGTATTTCCCATCCACGATGAGAGTTTGAAGTGCTCAAGGAGTGCCAGATTGGGGCCCTTAACAATATAAGGGACACCCACAGGGACAATTGGAGTATAAACTCTGTATTCCAGTTGAATTACAATGTAGAGGGGAAAAGACTGGCAATATAGCTGCATAATCGTGTATATTTCTCTCTACGTATACACGTGAGCTGTGTGTGCCTACATAGTGTGTGCAAGTGTGTACGTATACACCGATGGGACCGAACCAAAACCTCAGACCTAAACTCTCTCAAACTTTGGGGAAAATCAGATCTGGACCTCCAATTTTGTGTCCAGGCCCCTCATCTTGAGCGTGTGTGTGTGTGTGTATTGCTGTGTTCTAATTAAATGCAGGCTATCCAATGAAAAGTACAGTTTGGTACTAAATTCTCTGTGGTAAGACTTTAGTCTGATAATGGAAAATGCTAAATAAAACCACGTACTGCTGTTAGCGGCTGCAGGCCGCCAGGTTATATTAGTCCATCATTGAAATCCAAATGTTTGAAGAGCCTTAAATCTTCCTTGAAGGGAAATGTAAATTGGGAAGAAAACAGAGCTCTTTGGGGGCCGTTTTTTGTTTGTTTGTCTACAAGAGTCCTGTTGGGTGGGAAGGGAAAACCAGTAGCATATTATTCTAGTTATTCAGGGTTTGATTCTGCATCATTCAAGCCAGTGGGAGTTTTGCCACTGTCCCCAGTAAAAGCAGGATCAAACTTGCATAGTGCAGGGACAAAGGGAGGTTAATTCTTATTTTTCTTTCTTTCTTCTTTCTTTTTTTTTCTCTTTCCCCCACCATAGAATCTGATGGACATGATGTTCCATCTGCAACTGCTTCTACTTACTACTTGTGTACAATTTATCCAGGTGGATCAGTGGGAAACTTAACAACCAGTTACGATTTAGTTTATTATTGTGTCAGAAAAATAGCAGGTCCAAAGATCAGACGGGCTGTTGGATTCTAGTGTTGGACTATTTGTCTTTCTGTTGTTGTGTTTTGGGGTTTGTTGGGGGGGGGGGGGTTTGTATTAAAAGTGGCCTTTCGTAACAAAAATAAAAATAAATAAAATAAAATGCCTTTGAGTGGGTTAGATGGAGGTGAGACTATATTGCTGCTTTTGTCAATGTTGGTGTGATTGTCTGTTTGCACGCCTGTTTATAAACGTAGAGAAGTTCAAGCAAAGATTTTATTGTGTCTCTGATTTTTGTATGTAGCCTGTGTCTCTTTTGGACTGATCTGCATCCTGAGTGAATTTTTTGCATTTAAAAAAAAAAAAAAGTGTGACAATTGTTTCGGGTCGGGAGGGGCGGGAAAGGGGGATTTGAAGAACATCACCGTGTGTGTATGGGGATGGGGGGGGGGAGAGAAGACGTAATTTGCCTCGTGTGAAAAAGATACATTTGATGTTTGTTTGTTTTTTCCCCCTTTGCTTTCTGTGATGTATATTAAGAAGGGTATTGAATAAAGGTAAACATTTCTTAGCTGGGTTACTGTGAGGTGCTGAAGGTCTCATCCAAAGCCCAAGGAAGTCAGTGGAAGTCTTTCCATCAACGTCAGTGGGCTTTGGATCAGTTCCAGAAGGCCCCAATTCAGCACTCCCTTTCTATTCAGTAAAAGCACTTAAGCACCTGCTTAGGTCCCATTGACCTTAATGGGAGTTAAGCACGCGCTTAAGTGCTTTGCTGAATACGGATGGATTTAATCACATATGTAAATACTTTGCTCAGGTGGGATGCCTTAACTCTCTTGTAGTCAATGGGAGTTGAAGGTGCTTGGCAGCTGCTCACCGCTTTCACGGTCAGGCCCTTAAGTCTCTTCTAGAGTAACCAGTTACCAGCGTAACCTTTTTATATTTATTTTTAAAGGACAGTGGAATTCCGAAAGGAAAACCCCAATCTTTTTGACCTGTTCTTTTAGAGTTCTTTCCCATTCGTGGCTTTGTTTCTCCTCCTCTGTTTTATAGTTTTTTGTTTTTTTTTAAAAGTCCCAAACTTGAACAGCCAACAAGCTACCAGCACAAACGCAGACTCATGTGCCAGGATCAGAGCAGTGTAATAATGGGCAGTGGTTCAGGGGGATGTTCTTTTTCTCATTAAAGTGATGTGAAAATGTTCAGCCTTTTCTGAACTCTAATTCTGGATTTCTACACCAGGTTGCAAAAAATATCGTTGGCCTGATTCTCGTTTACCTTAAGGGCTAGTCACACTGTTAGGACAGTGACAAGGGTCCTTAAAGTCATTGTTAGTGACATTTATGCCTAGTTTATGCTGCTGGAGTGGTGGTAAGGGACTTCAGTGTAAATCAGAATGAGTTCCATTAATTTGACCCCTTTCCTGGTGCTAATTACATTGTGAAATAGCATTTTTGGTGCTCTCCAGAATGTCCCGACACCTTTCAGAGTGGCAGACTGCATTACACAGGAAACCTACCAATGCTTTTGCTTCCAGGTAAGCACGCCGACCCTCGTCCACCTCCTGCCTACCCGTTGCCATCCTGTCCTTTGGTACCTTTCTTGATTCCCCCACATATCATGCTTTCCTTGTTCAGAAAGGCAGTAAACAGTCAGTTCTCTCAAGCAGGCTGCATAACACACACACACACACGTGCTCAAACCAAAACATAAAAGTATCACGGGCCCGATCCTGCAAGGTGCTGAGTGCACGTGTCGATGGGACAGCTCCCATGAGTAAAGATTTCAGGATTTGGCCCGTACATGCACAGAAGATCTAATATGGACGCCTTACAGACACAATTACTACATTCCTGTTTCAACAAAGCACTTAAGCATGGGTTTAAATATTATGCATGTGAGTGGTTACGTTGACTTCTATATGACTACTCCCAGGCTTAAAATTAAGCATGTGCTGAAGTGTTTTGCTAGATCAGGGCCTACGGTGGGAATGGAAAATCAAACCATCCCATTCCCACGCTTAAGTCGTCTAAAGAAACCTTTCTATATAGATATAGATACAAATATCTCTGTCTAGATATCTACAGATATCTAGCTATAAATAGATCATTTAGGCACCTTTGTGGCTAAAAGTATTTACCTTTATCAGCTCTGAGATCTTTTCATTAAGAATCCTTCGATTAAAGGCATTGGTTATAAATGCAAAGTTACTTCCAATGCTTGCCAGTGATTCAGTGGCAAGCAACCCTATTGTCCTTCTATTGAGCATCACAGGAAAGCCAAGCAATCTGAAACCAATCACACTGGGCAAATGCTGTCTTTGTTTACAGTGCGGACTTGTCACTGTGTTATCAATTCATTGAAATATTAAATATTGAAAAACCTAGACTGTAAAGATTTTTATGTGTTTGGATACATCTGCTCTGTGGAAAAAAAAAAACTAATTTTGTACATATTGTATTTTTACTATTCAGCTGTATTATATTGGCTCTTCATGCTCCAGAATTTAGGTATCAAACATGAATAATATCCATGTAATAAGCACTTGCCTGAAATAAAATATAAAACTGAAATAAACATGCACTGAAACCTGAAACGGGATTTTGCATCTTCATCCTTGTGCTTTATATACAGATGTTCCAATTTATTTATAATTTCCCAATAATAACGATGACATTTGATTCCCCATCTGGCAAATATATATTATTGGGCTTCATGCCTGGGACTATTGATGGAAGTAACCACTATAGCCACTGGTATGAGTTTGCAAGATCAGGTCTTTGCTTTTCCCCCAGTGTATTGATATTTAATCTAGAAGCCATTCTCCCTAGTCTCCAGAATATGGTACATGCATCAAAACTGGAAAGAGAGACAAACAGACATCACCTTCAAAATCATAAGCCTTTTTCAGTCATCAGCATGCCTCAGAGAAGGCCAAATTTTATTATAGATCGAAAGCACAAATAAGAAGTCCTGGCCCCATTGAAATCAGTGGGATCAAATCAATGGGGCCACAATCACCTAACTTGTAAATAAGTATTGAGGTTCTTTCAGTCTTTCTTTTGGGAAGCTCTGCTGGCTTACGGACTCATCTTCCACCTGCCGGCTTCAGGTGAAAAGTAGCTGCTGACCCAGCTTAAGTTCTTTTTTTGGCCAGTAGTTTGCATCACCAATTCCCCCTACTGCAATCACCCATCTTGACTGAGGTGCAAACTTTGATTTGAGCACTGAAATGCCTCGGCCTAGGAAGAGCTGCAGTGCTAGATCAAGGTTAATGATGTAAATTAATCCGGTGCACAGGATCCTAACCCCTGGCTGAATGCACCATGCTTACCCTGTCAAAGATTTTGATTTCTCCGTGGGCCAGAGGCCCGGCTGCTCAAGATAGTTGGAGGCCTGAGTGTGAAATCAATGGAAATTAGGCACTCAACGTGGGTCAGAATCTATACGGATTTTGCTATAGACTTCAAAGGGGCCAAAAATGTGACCTTCAGACTTTAAGGCCCATCCTACTGGAAATCAGACTACCAATTGCCATAATTAGGGACCGCTGTTACCAAGTTCCTAGAATGTTTTTTTCTAACGGGTGTCAAAAGAATATGTTTTGCCTTAGAGGTGTGTTATTAAACTCTCCCCTAGGTTATTCCCCTCCCAAGTAATTTAGAGCAGGGTATTATAACATGATTATAAGCAACAAAAACTCTGTCCACATGAGGCAGTGAATGCAGGCTAGGCCCCTGCTGCAGAATGTAACAGTTTCCAACATGGTTTTTACTAGTGTTAAGGGCCTAATCCAGTGAAGTTCTGAGCGGCTACAGTAAGGTGCCCTCAGGGACAGATCTTCAGCTGCCATTGGCCATTGCAGTCAAGGATCTGCCCCAGAGACTCCAATGAGATGGGAAAGGGGTAAAGCATTGGCAGGATTAGGCAAAAAACTTACGTCCCCTCCAATGCATCCTCAAGAAACTAAAGGAAAAACCGACCCAATGTATATTCTAGCGCCGCTGCATTCCTGTCGGACGCCTTATCGAATGTGATCAAATAAAGCGGGCGGGGGAAAGACATTAGAGCCATGACTCTTTCAAGGCTTGCCCCCAACTGTTCTTTGTTGTTGCTGTGCTCTGTGTTTTACCCCAGAGCTGGTTTCTTTAGTGCCTTTCATCAGCAGGCAAAGTGGCCTGTACTTACCAGTTCTGAGTTTGCGGAGTGTCCTCTGCGAGAACAGCCGCTAGTTAAATACAAGACATTATGATCTATTGGTACAAGCTTCCCATGATAATGAGATCAATTCATCTTACCCCTTTACAGCTCTTTTTAAAAAACATCCAACGCTCTAAGCAAGGCCCTGTCAACAATGGTTCTCCACTTGTGAGGTAACTCCCTTCTCTTCATGTGTCAGTATAACAATGCCTGCTTCTGTAATTTTCACTCCATGCATCTGGAGAAGTGGGGTTTTTACCCACGAAAGCTTATGCCCAAATAAATCTGTTTTCTTTAAGGTGCCACCGGACTCCTTGTTGTTTTTGTGGCTACAGAGTAATACGGCTACCCCCTGATAGGATGGTATAGTCACAGTGCATCCTCAGAACAGAGTCCTTGGGTTTCATTTCTGACTGAGTTGCTTAGCAGGCGAGAGTGGAATCTCGGCAGCCTTGTACCCAGGAAATAACGTGGTCCTCAAAGGGAGATGATAGGAAGTATACACACCCCGTAGCAAACTCACTAGTTGGGGCTGCAGATAAGGAATATTTAGGTAAGAGGGATCTCAGTGCCCTCTGCTGGCCTGCGGATGCATCAGAGTGGCAGAACTGACAAAAAGTTACCCTACAGACCAGGTGGGCGAGGTAATATCTTTTATTGATTGAACTTCAGTTGGTTAGAGAGACGCGTTTGAGCTTACACAGACCAGAAGAAGAGCTCTGTGTAGCGCAAAAGCTTGTCTTGTCCAGTAAAAGATATTACCTCGCCCACATGGTCTCTCGAATACCCTGGGATCCACACGACTACAACAACCCTGTGTGCAAAAAGTGACTGTAGTCCATAGACACTAAGCTTCCTAAGGCGTGTAGGGCTTACGCCCAGGCATCAGCACAGCCGGCGGGACTGCTCCTGGTAGAAAACGTTTGCAGACTCAGGCCATAAAAAATGAGTGAAGTGGAAATGTGGGCTGGGTAACGTCCCGTTGCTGAGCACAGGTTTGAGAGATCTCTTGATGCAAGGAAGGTTACACAGTCAGAAGGCTGAAGATTTGTGTCTCTGTTCTCTATCCTTTAGGCACGTCACTGTACCAGGAACTGCACTGGTATAAGGCAGGCAGTGCCTTGCTGGCACTTGGTGCTTTTGCATGTGTGACCATGTGCGTGGATGGCAACAGGCAGAGACACTCGCTCGCTTTGATTTTCCGCTCTGTCCCGTATCTCAGCTCAGCACGGTAATGGACATTCACAGGGGAGGGACACCTCAGGTGCTGTAAATGCTGGAGTGCCAGGGACAGTGACTGTGCCTTGAGCAGCACTGAGGATAGACAGCACAAGCAGCTGGAAGACAGGCTTTCCCAGGCTGCCTCCGGGGATGAGAGACCAGCTCGGGCTCCTGAATCCTCCGCCCCTCTGCTGAGAAGGCTGCCAGCTAGTGCCACGGGTGGCCGGAGGTTTCGTGATGTGGATGTGACCGCTGAGAACTACATTTAGGCCACCGAATTCATGGCACCTACTGCACTCAGATGGCAACTCACAAGCTACGGGCAGAAACAAGGCTCTGCAGTAGAACCGTAGGTGCCATAGCTCTGACTTCAGGAGCTCTGCTAGGTCAAGGGCCGCCCCTGGCAAATGCTGCTTTGTAAGCACCTTACGCATGGTGTGTTCTCTCCTTGCTCCCTGACTTGCACTCCTAGGGGGAGTTACTGACGCCCCCTGTGATGCACGCAGCCAGGACAGGGCACAAACCAACAGAAGGTTGCTGAGGATTTTCCAGACCTGCTGCCTTCCCCCTCTGCACTGTCTTTTGCCAGCTGCACGTGAAAGAGAAGGTGTTAAAAGTAAACACTCAAGGGTGTCAGGCCACCTAGCCACTTGCTGCATGGAGATTGGTGCAAGCTGTGCTCACGGTAATGAGTGTCCATAGCAGCTGTGCCAATTACAACAGCAAGCCCCTGTTTGATCAGATTGGAAGGAGGAAAGAGAAACTTGAGGGTGGATTCCCAAAACTGTGCTGTGCCCTGGCTGACTCCAGACCCCCCCCTAGACTTGCGAAACTGCAGCTTTAGCACCAAGTTGCTTCTACATGTTCTACAGTTAACAAACTTCAGTGCAGCCTCCTGTCTGGGCCTCTCTCCATTGGAGTCTGGGGTGAAATGACTTCCCAGCTCTCACTTTCTCCATTGCTTTTTGGATCTTCTGGAGGACCTTCTTTTCAAAGGCTTATTTTAGGGCTCTGCTCATCAAAGGAGCCTGCATACCACGGCAGAGGGACAGCAGACTGGGAGGAGAATGACTGTGAGTTAAACACTTCATTTATTTTATTTTTAAGGGGCACTGGGCAAGGGACTACAGCCTGTGACCCTCAGCAGCTAGGTCATTTGTTCTGTGCTCTGCCTTAAAGCCAGTGGTTTGCATGTGTTTGTCCTTTTGCAATATCCCAGGCCGTCTATGCTTCTGGTCGCTTCCTCAAAAGATTTGGATCCAGTCTCTTGTTTTCCTGGGTGGCCGTATATGTCCCTTCTTAGACATTATTGTAATGTAATTCCCTCTGCTAATCAGCTCCACTTCAGTCTCAGGATTATTAACACTGACAAGCATTAAATGTCTGTACCCTGTACCTTACATAGTGGATAGGTTAATGGTTACAACTCTGCCATCAGACATCAGTTGTGTGTGTGTGTGTATATGTATCTATAAAGTATGTATGTACACATATAAAATATATGCATAGACTCTGACCTTATACCTGTGGGCACCGTGTTCATTCTATTGCATGGATAGTGAAGGATCTAGCGTTCTGTACGCTCCGCTTTCTCTGCTGCTTGGCCACTATTTCTACAGGCCATAGCGGTGCCTGGCATTTAACACACAGCTGTAGGTCTCGGCCCTCGGGCGCGAAGATTCTCTACCCCTAACAGCATCTGGGAGGGACAGACCAAAAGGGCGCTATGCGGGGGTTGGCCCACGCAGATGTTGCAGGATTTGGGTCCTCAGTTAAATCTACTGCAGCACTGGATGATTGTGGCAAAAGTGTGCAGCGTGGAACATAGAACAATAAGGACTGGGACACCCTAGGGACTGGGAGATATGTTTATCCTGGCCATAGCCTGGTTGGCATGCATACCTGGAGGGAGGCAGTGTGGTCTAGTGGATAGAGCACTGCACAGGGACTCAGGAGAACTGGTCCTATTCTCAGGTCTACCACTGATTTGCTGGGTGACCTTGGGCAAGTCACTTCTCTCTCTGTGCCTCAGTTTCCTCACCAATAAAATGGGACTGTTCACACTGAGTTCCCTTGTTAAATGCTTTGAGATCTATGGATTAAAAGTGCTATATTAAAGCCAGCTATTCGTTTATTATTATATAATAAACACTATGTCCAGGTCAAAGATCATCCCCACGGTTTCCGTAATCAGAGGGTCTGTGTGGTACCCCATGAGACACAATAGATGCTGCTCAGGGACAGCTGGGTGATGACTGTGGAAGACCGTTTGATGGGATATTGTCCGATCACTTTAATGTAACAGAATCCCCCGATGCCAGGCTTGCAAACCTGAGCATCCGAGGAACTAACGCTGTCCTGGGCACCAAGGGGTCAGGGGCATGAATATCCAATGCAGAATGGCATACCTATGTGTGTGTGGGGGGGTCTCATTTGCAGATGAGGGCGGGGGGAGTTTCCCACAGGGGATGATCTCACAGGGCGCTATTAAGAGGAAGTACAAGGAACTCCCCAGTTAAGCCTCTTCTGAAGTCACTCTTTCTGTTGCTTCAGAAGATGGTTTAACGTACTGCTCCAGAAGGGATTTTCTCTAAGAACACGGGGCTCCGGTACATGGTTATTCCCCTTGCCCTGCGGAGTTAATGCTCTTTTGGGGCTTTATATGGGACACTTTACAATGTGTCTCTTGGATGTGTCTTGCCCCAAGCACCTTGGTGCAGAGGCTACACAGTACTACACGGGAGCGTGTTGTCGTGGTTAGACCAAGGGGCTGAGAAGCCTGGGTTCAACCACCTGCTCTTTCATTGAGTTTTGTGAAACCTTGGGCCAGTCTCCTCAACACTCTGTGCCTCAGTTTCCCTCTGGGTGACAGAACACTCGCCCCCCCCTCCTGGGAGGTCTGTTCAGTGCTTTGAGGTCCTAGAATGTAGGAGTGCGACGTTCCATTGGTTTCTAGCCTTGTTCACTTGGCTCGGTGGATGAGGCCATGATATGTTCTGAGCGAGGCGAAGGGTTTCCCTCTGGGAGTAAAGTTTCTGGTGCCCTAGAGCACAGTAATGAGCTGAGTGTGAAACGTTTCAACGGTAAAAGTCCTCCTGATGCCTTGAGTGGAAACGAACTCGTTACATTTCTGACTTTTTACCTCTCCCGTCGCTGCCTGCTGCCAGGTGAGCTCAGGGCTTTCAGTCTTAGCAGCTGGGAAGGGTACAACAGGGACTGCCTGTATCTTCACTAGCGCTAGTCTCTTGGGAAACCTGCATTAGAAGGATCACGAAGGGCAATTCAGTCTTAATTTTTGTTCAAGGCTTTTTGGCATCGTGACATCACTCGGGTTTGAGTCTCTTGGGCGAATGACCTAGGTGAAGTGCTCTCAAAATTATGTTCCTAGTCAGGTAGTTGGTGACTGGGATCTTTCTCCTTGTCTCAATCTGCCAATAAGCAGGACCACAGACTGAATAACTTAAACCGATACCTCTGATCAAGCCAAGCCCAGAAAAGTGGCTGGTTCTGTGTATCGTCCTAGAGCGTACGGGAAATAAAATACCCACCATGAGACATCAGTGTCTGCAAGTGTGTTTGGTGAGATGGGTCTCGCTCCCATTGCTGGCGCACAGGTGTTGGCATCGCGACATTCACCAGAACTGGCGTTGTTTGTTGGCAGCCTCAGCTGAGGGGCCCAGGACTGAATGGACCATGGTAACTTTACTCCCCTGCAAGGTCAGGAGTGACTTGCACGGCTCGTGCATGGATGCTTGTGCTGCTGCTCTGTGTTCTGGGAATAGGCTGAGAATGTTGGTCTCCAAGGTGGTCAAGTGACAACTTCCACCACTGAGAAAATCATTACCAATCAAAGGCTACAGCAGGGGTGGGCAAACTGTTTGGCCCAAGAGCCACATCGGGGAATAGAAATTGTATGGCAGGCCATGAATGCTCACAAAATTGGAGTTGAGGTGCGGGAAGGGGCGCAGGTTCTGGCTCAGGGTGTGGGCTCTGGGGTGGGGCTGGGGATGAGAGGTTAGGGGTGCAGGAGGGTGCTCTGTGCTGTGATCGAGGGGTTTGGAGGGCAGGAGGGGGATCACGGCTGGGGCAGGAGGTTGGGGTGTGGGGAGAGGCTCAGGGGGTGCAGGCTCCAAGCGGCGCTTACCTCAAGCAGCTCCCAGAAGCAGTGGCATGTCCCTTCTCTGGCTCCTATGCGGAAGCACGGTCAGGCGGCTCTGCATGCTGCCCCATCCACAGGCAGTGCCCCTGCAGCTCCCATTGGAGCGCGTAGGAGCTGGAGTGGGGCCATGCCGCGGCTTCTGGGAGCCCCATGGTGCAGCCCCCCGACCCAGAGCCCCGGCCGGAGTGGGGCCAAGTCGCGTGGTGCAGCTCATGGGCCAGCTTAAAACAGCTCACGGGCCGGATCTGGCCCACGGGCCGTAGTTTACCCACCCCTAGGCTACAGAATAGCCACCCCAGTTATCGTAGGGTAGCACTTCAACTGGGGTTTGAATGAACAAGAAGTTGGGGGAGGAAAAAGTGGGATAGAACCGAGCTCAGAGCTTAACTTCACACTAGAATTTAGAACTCCCCTTGGAGTCAGCTGTTGAGAGTGGCCGGCTGTGGGCAGTGCTGGGAGCCAGGAACTGACTGACCTGCTGAATGACCTTGGGCAAGTCACTGCCCCCCTCCGGGCCTCAGTTTCCTCTCTCTCTGACTGGAATAATACTTGGCCATAGACGTGAAGAAAATTCCCTACCAAGCCACATACCCTGCCTATGGGACCCTCCTCTTGGAGCATACACCGTGACTTGGGTATATGGAAAATAACCTCACGGAGCATCTTCTGCTCTGGTGAGACAGTAAGATCTCCTAGAGAATCTTCGCCCCCACTCTCCTCCTTAATGTTAACTAGTCACATGTTCGTGTATCCAACTGTGAACTCTCTCATGAAGACAGGAAGACTATTTCAGCCAGCACTGTCTTAGTAGGCAGGTTCCCTACATAGCTACACCTATGATTTCTCACCATGCATCTGTGATACTTGCTTTACTAAGACTTGTGGGAGCTGGCACGAAGTCCCAGTCAGCGCTGTGTGAATTTGACTCTAGAGTTGTGTTCAGCATGATTAGATTTTTGTAGTGAAGACAAGAGCAAACATCATCTTGATCCTAGTATCTTTGGTACAAAGTCCAACCCTCAAAGGTCGACCCCAGAGCATGTACATTTCAGATGCTGCCTGATGTTCGACCCTGGGTGTCTCTCTCCTTTTGCAGGTGTGATCTTATACCCGCAGTGAACTGTGCCCACAGTTTCCTGTGCTGAATGAATCGTCAAAAGCACAGACAAACTGAAAGTGCAAAATCATGGGTGTAATTCGCTGCAGGAACATTCTTATCCCCGGCACCGCCCACAAAAAGGCAACCTGGTATGACCATCAGACTAGCTCTGTGCCAGCTCTCCCTGGGCTCCTGTAGCCTTTAGAGAGGTTTCTGCTTTATGTGAATGTTCCAAGTAAGCACTAAAAGCATGCTGGCGGTTTCAGTTGTTCGCTCATTGTTGCTTCTTAGTCTGACCTGTGTGAATTTCAGCTGTGGAGTGGGGCTGGTTTGTTCATCCAAAGCAGTCTATGTGATTTAAGCACCCAAATCCCACTGAATAAATCCCTTAGGCACCCTTGAAAATCCAAGCCCTCCAGCTGGGGATCAGTGTTTGCCTAGATATGGCTAAAAACCCTTCCCTGGTCAGAGCCACAGAAAGGAAGGCAGAAACATCTGCATTGGGTGTAGGCCCTGGAACAGTCTTTATTGTTCATTCCAAATCTCTGAATATCTCTACGGAAGAGAAACGGATGACGGGCTCCATTTGCTGGGGACCCCACCTGTGTGCCCTTTGGTGGTGAGGGGGCAGCATTGCTAAGGTGGATGTGTTGGGGGGGGGGGGGTCAGCATTATCCAGCCGCTCGGAGTCCAGTCAGGGGGGTAGTTAATCAGTAGAAGGGATGTGGCTTGGAATCGGACAAGGCCTGGCTCGGGAAGGCCCATGGCCCTAATGTATTTTGATCTAAGAAGTGGCCTGGTCCTTGGGCTCATGGGTGTGTTTTTCAACTCTGGTTCAAGGGAATGTTTACGTCAAACTAAAAATCATAAAGAGCCCGGCCTGGTTTCCCCCCCACCCCCCGGAGAGGGAAATCTTGCAGGATGAGCATGGCACTATTCTGCCACACACAGGAGTCACAGGGAAAGCAGTGCCCAGACTCCCAGATCCTAGGGTGGCCACAGGGGTAGCATCTGGACTCCTTGCTAGGTGCTCTAGTCTCCACGTCTCACCCTAGTTGTACAAGTTCCTCATTTAGAGGCTGGCTTTTTCCCCATCTGCCTGTATCAACTGAGCAGAGTATCTGAGGGGGCTGGGCTGGGATTCTTAAAGGAGCTGAAGGGAATTGGGCGCCTCTGTCTCATTGAATTACAATGGGGCAGAGGCATCCAACTCCCCTGGGCTCTTCAAAAAATCCCAGCCTTTATTTTGGGGGATTTTTTTTAAAAGGATATTTCCTCCCCATTGGATCATTGTCGAATCACGTGGCAGCTGGCCTGCTAGTTGACGTATGCATAGTGGGGGTTAGTAACTCAAAGGCCAGCCAGCAGGACAGCAGGGTCTTCGGACCCACGTGGGGGGAGCAAATATTACCAGTAGAAAGAGGCTACTTAGAGAACTTCAGTTCTCAGCCTGGATGGGAGAAGAGGATCTTGGACTAAGCACTGTTTCAAGTTCAGATTTGCTCTCTGACCCCGGGACACAAAACGGAACCAGAAGGCTTCACAAAAGCACCAGCCTGTGACCGTGAGCTGACCATGTTGAGCCAAACGTTCTTTAGAAGAGTGAAAAACACCACCATGAAACTCTCTTCGCTGTTTTAACCTAATACAGCACACGTCAGTTTCCCAAACACTGTTCCTGATGTATTCCGGCATCAGCACAGGAGACAAGCGGGCTGGGGCAGTTTGGCTCTGATCTCTCTTGGCCCAGAGCAATCCTCTGGTGTTTTAGAAGGAGTTGCTCTTGATTTCTATACCAGTGTGAGAGCCGAATCAGGCCCTCCCCCGATGAACTAAGTCCCAGCTCTGTTTGGCACCTCTCACGCAGTGGATCGCTTGAGAATTTGGATCACGTGAGTAGAGCTAGCCAATCGGAGGAAGCTTTTTGGCTGCCAACAAGTAGACATGTGATTGACATCAGCGTGTTCCCTGCTAAGGACTGTACGGAGTTTGTTTGGAGGAGGGCGGCCCTGGCTGCCTGCCGACTCCTTGCTTTTGTTCTTGCCATAAAGGCAGCCTGGGATTTTAGCTAAATTCAAAGACTATCGGTGTCCCCTTTTAACCCCGCTAGCCTGGGGGTGGGGGGTATTTGTGACTGGGCTCCTAGCTAGTCTGGGTCTATTTGAGCTTAAGGCTCAAACACCTCTACGCTTCGGGGTGTTCGGACTCTGGGTTTGAATGGTGTGGTTTGGGGTCCATCTCCAGGGTGTGCCTGTAGCCATACAGAGTATGAACTTATATAGCCGTGCATGTGCAGTGCAGCGAAGCCGCCCCTTTCCCCTCTGATGGGGATTCAGCGTCCAGATCTGCCTCTGAACTTCCTCAAAGTTTGGGAGGACATTTTGGGTCTGGGGTTTTGGTCCTGAGCTGTTAGCGAGTGAGGGGGCCGGATTCTAGTTCAGGTTTCAATCGGGAGTGGCGGGGCAAGGGGGAGGAGGAAGATCCTGGGCAGGACGGGATTGTTTTTTGTGCTAGCGTTGAGGTGCTTCCCCCGCTTTTCACAGGATTGTTTAGTTACAGGTGCAATTCCAAGCTTACCCTTGTATTTGATCATGATCTCACGGTATCAGCAGCTCCCCTGGCCAGACCTCTGGGTCCTGTCTCCATGCCCGGCCTACATACTTCTGAGATGCTGTTAATTATGCCCCATTTGATTTCTAAACCTCTAACAAAGGCCTTTCTGCTGCAACATTGTTACTCTATTTTCAGCACGCCTTGTTAGCTTGAAGTGCATTTGGTTAATTAGATGCTATTTAATAGGCAAGTCGTCCAGTATTCGTTCCCACTGGCATGAGAAAGGGCTGTTCCTCTTCTGCCAATGCTCTCGAAATGTCGTCAAATTATATAGGGCCTAATCCATTCTTGGCTCACAACTTACAGTGCACGGCTGCAGGCTTCCTCTCTGGAATGCAGAGCGGGAGTGTTCACGTCTTTTGTTTTATACCCAGGAACACATTAAAAATGGACTTTAAAGCCCCACTAGTTTGGCGGATGGTGTCAGATCTTAAAGCTGTGTGGCTTTTTTGACAGGTTGAAGTTGTGCTCACTAGTTTAGTTGTGACCATTTGTTTTCAGCATAAGGATCTTAATGCCAGGGTGGGAGACTGCAAAGCATAGTGCGAGCGTGTGTCAGAAAATATGTCCGCTTTCCTCCCTGTGTAAGAGTTGCTATATGTCTCCCCACGTTCACCCCCCAGAGGGAGTTAAGTGCTGGCATTGCATGGTAGACAACGGTGTCTTACTAGCGCAGTCCTTGGTGGCAGGCAAAAACTCTTGTAGGAATGAATTATGGAAAAATCTCTTATTTGGAATAAATTTTGTGTCGGTCTCCATGATATTACTATGCCAAATCAGGACTCTCTCTCTTTTTTTTTTTTTTTTTAAAGTTTGTCCCCTGTAGGACAAATAAATCCTAATATTGCACTTCTCAGTGTCTAGTGACTTACCAGAGCTGTGGAGAGTCTTAAGGCTAAGCATGCATAGAAAAACTGATTATTTTTTTCCCTGTGGAGTAAACAGGATTGCTAAGGCCTGGGCGCTCCAGAAGTATTATGGGTGGATACTTTGACACTACTGCGTTCTACAGTTCATACCATGAATGTCTTGTCTTAATTCTCTAGAAACATTTTTGGGAGCACAACTTTGTACGTGAGAGTTTGCACACAAAAGTAGCCTGTAGTACATATTGTGTGTATCTACTTTAATACTGCCTTGTGGATTTTTAGCCCAGCTGCTCAAAATGTGAAAAATGTCAGTAATAAAGGCTATTGTGTCTAGTATAGTTCTAGCGAACGTCCTTTGTGTAATTGGCTGGGTAGGTAAGTTTGAAAAATAATATCTTAGAATAAGTGGTTTGATACCTGGAGGTTGACGAGCCTTATATTGTATAAGAGCAAAGTCTGAGCGGGAAAGAATTACAGGCAAGAACGTTCTTTGCCGTAAAGATCCCAAAATCATCAGCTTTCTAGCAAAACACATAGATCCACCCCCCACCCCTCCCCAGATCTGTTGTGTTTCTTTAGCCCAACACAAGTTATGCTTCAGTTAAACCCAAGTGACCGGGCTCAGTACAGGGATAACGTGGTGAAATTCTATGGCTTGTGTTATACAGGAGGTCAGACTAGATTATCATAATGGTCCCTTCTGGCCATGAATCTAATCCGCTTGCTGATTATTATTTTTTTGGCGCGGGGGGGGGGGGGGGGGAGAGGAGAGGAAGGAGGACAAGGAGAGGAGTTAAAGTTCCTGGTTTTACTTAGCATTTCTCATGTAAAAAAATCAGTGAATAACTTTACTGGTTGAAAAATGTCTCATCGTCTTTGGTTTGAGGGCAGCCCCTAGTGGTGGGTCCTGGGATGTAAGACTGCCTGATGGAGCAATAATGGAAGCTCCAGTTACATCCTCACTATCAACAGGGTGGCTTTAAAAGTCCCCTCTAGTCTATGGTACTTTGATATGGACAAACCCAGGTAGCAGAGTTTCTATTTAGAAAACACGCTACATCCTGAGCCAGAGAGCGGCAAGGGCCGGCGAGGGGGGTGTAATCGTTAGCTGGGTGTGTGGTGTGACCATGAACTGCTGAGTGGCTTGCCTCTCCTGTGCAAAGCTGCTGGATCTCTGAATGCAATTAGTGTCAGGGAGAAGCCCGTACTGGTAGCTATGAGACAGAGAGAGGAGTCTTGAATCCTTAGTTTAGATTGGTTCAAGCCAGCCGCCTCCTCTCAGCTGGTTCCATGTTCAGGGGAATTTCAGTGGGTCAGGCCAGAGGCTAAGGGAATTAGGCTCCCAAATCCAAGCCTTAATGTGTGCCTGAGAAGATGAAAGAGTTTTAAACGTAATTAGGCACCGGGGAACTTGGTGGGGAAGACACGGGCTCCATCTTAACCACGGAGAACCAGACTGTGCTCACAAGAAATTGACACGGATTTGCATCAGATAGTTTAGACGATCAGCATGGTGAATGTGCGGTGCTGGGGAAACCAGCAGGGGCAAGGGAGTATCCAAATCAAAGACCACACCTGCCAAGCAGGTGCCAGTAGCTATGTAGATAACTCTGTAGCCGGGAATAAAGGATAGGACAAAAGTCGCACCTCTGCTGGAGTTGCCTAGGTTAGGATTGCAGAGGTACAGTCCAGAGAAAGGGTACTGAATGCAGGAGTGCGGTATGAAAATAAGATACCTGGCAGAAAAATAAAACCTATAGAAGTCTATCTCCCATGTTGAGGAGCTAAAAAGCAAGTGGAGATAAGCTAGAGTCCTTGACAGTGGAAGAAGCATGTTGACATAATAGGCATTTCTGACAAATCAATGGGTACTGTAACACCTGGCTATAAACTATCCAGGAAAGGGCAGATTAGGGGCATCGCGCTACACCTACAAGAGTCAGTATCATCTTATGGGAGAGCGTCTCTCAGTGGAGAGGAGCACGTGGTACGATCAGTATGGATACAAATACAATAGAGTTACATTACCTGCCTCCGGAGCAGAATGATAATATGTGCACAGTGTTGAATAAGATCAAAGGTGCAAAAAAAATTCTAATAATATTGGGTGACTTCACCTACTCGCTTGTAATGTGGCATTTTACCAACTGAGAACACCATTTAGAGAGAGAATTTCTCAACACCTTTAAATTGTTGCTTCTTGGAACAGCTAATTGTAGATGAGACAAGAAGCTACGCTCTTAGTTCGAAGTAACGCTACGGGTGAGCCAGTGACGACAGCGTAAACTCGCTGTTGTCTGAGATCCTACCAAAAACTAGCAGTGGAGCTTGAAAGTCTTCAAAAGGCAGACTTTGGATAAAAGAGGGAGCTAATCAAAAAGACCCAAATGAGGGAAGTAAAACTCAACCTCAGGGTGAAGCAGCTCAGAAAGCATTAGTGCATTTCCCTAAACAGGAAGGCAAGGTGAGAAAAGAAGTGGGATTAAATGGGTGAAAGATTATTTGCACCAAAGTTCTTGGTCCCACTTTTTATATTAAGGTTCCATTTTTGTAAGGGTGAACAAATGATTACTAGATGGACATTGGAGGTCTGTGTTTTGATGGTTATAAGCACCTCAGCAGGAGTTGCTGTAGATGGTTATAAGCAATCTATTCAGCTCTTGGACTCCGATTAACCATCTATTACCCCCTTTATAAACTACTTTACTTTTAATTAGAAAGCGTGACCAAGGTATCCTTAAAAAATGGCAAGGCAGCCTGAACACAGCCACTAGCAAGGAACATAAATGGGTTATTAAAATGTAAGATGGGCACGTGAAGAAAAAATAGACTGAATAAAGAGTTTGGGTTTTGTTTTAAAGTATATCGGCGGCAGCAGCAAGCTTGGAAGAGAAGTTGGTGGGTCCACTGGAAAGAGAGTAAAGGGAACAATTAAAGAGGAAAAGGAGCCATCATGGAAGCTCATTAGCTTTGTTGAATTAATGTTGGGTGCGATCAGGCCCTAAAGTTGTAGGAAAATCCTTCAGCCTAAACACCACTCCCATTACAGTCCAAGGAAAAATCCCAGTTGCTTAACTGCAACACAGTCTGGTGTGGGGGGTTGTGTGTGTGGTTATATATAATGAATGCATACACTGGATAATGGTTGAAGTTATTCAGGGAACCTTTAAAAATCTATTTGGTGGTGACCTACTTACTTTGAAAAGGGCGGCGTAGTACAATAGTCCATGCAGATTATGCATGGAAACTTAATTACATATCACTTACTATTCAGACAGAAGCATAAGGTCAGCGTTCTCTGTTCAGCTTTTGAAACCTCCCCTCCCCTCTATTAAATGAGACTAAAGGTCACAAAAAAGCCTTGACAATATGTATTTATTCATATGTTACATTTAAAGATAAATAATTTTGAGCAATAAAGGAAAAATATTCTGCTCCTGACAAAAAATAAATAAGGCAATGCACAATAGTCATAAAATACAATTATGCAGAACAGATACAACAATGTTTGCAGAGATTTTTTTTTTTTACGTAGTAAAGAGTTGTATAGTACATTCCAAACAAAAAATAGTGCAGATTTTTTTTTTATTTAACAAAAATTCTTCAGGCTGGGTTTCTTGGAGAGATTTTTTTCTCCTGGCGGGATTTTGAATGGAATTTGTTTTCACCTTTCAAAAGAACAAACAGATACACAAACTGCAAAGCATTTGGGAAGCCCCTCCGGCAACCATGCATTGGTCTATAATACAATTTGACACCAAGCTATAAATAATAGTGGTTTTAGGTGGCTTAACACGCCAGCAACAGAATGTTTTTGTTGTTAATTTAATCTTGAGCATTCCCAAATTATTGGATGGTAACTGTTCTCCTCCCCCTCCAAATGCCTTTTATTTTGGCATTGAGTTCTAGGTTTCAAAAGGGCTCCTTCTCCTTTAACAGTCTCCCTCCGCCCATCTAACTTTGGCCCTTTTGCATACACCTGAATCGTATGCAAATTTTGACCCTTCTTTGTCCTGAAAATGCAAGGTGCAGCTTTTAAGGTGTTCGGCTATCAGCGCAGAACAAATGGCTAGCTAGATCTAACGAACTGCTCCTGGATGAAGCCTGCTAGCTTGGGAAAGTAGGCAAAGATCTGAGAGCGATGCTACGATGCATCCCAGAAATTCAAAGAAACAATCATTAAGTTGGTTGCACTCAATTTATTTTTCTTTCATAGATCCACTGGTATCTTCCCAAGGCAGCCTATTGTTTTAAGAGAGAGACTTTTGGGCCTTTTTAACTCATTGCTCCAATAACCACCGATACAGCGACACATTGCATAGTCTTAACACCTTTTAGGGCCAAATCCGGCTGCTTTTACTCACTTGAATAATCCCACTAAAATCAGCGAGACTACTCAAGGGAAGTTAGCACGACTCACCTTAGAAAGGAACTGTTTACCACTTTGACAACATTTAATTCAAATCGTTTTGGTTTGGTTTCTTTATTTAAACCACTGTCTTTTCCTCATCCCCTGTTCTATGAATTCAGTAAAACCCAGCTACAAGAACTGACTAAGCAGTGCTACTGGCTAGCAGGAGCGCTTTAAATACCCGTCACTTTGACCCCTTCGCACATCATCTCTGCAGTGCCTGGGGTGCACCTCCCTTCAACGCTAATGAACTGCATTTTGGGAAGAAGCTCTAGTCCTCAATTTCAAAGGACCAGTAGCGGGCGTTCTTGCCCATGTGCTGCTTGCTGCTACGGAGAATACATACTTCTGCACAACCTCTTCTCCACCTGTGCAGAATGGATTCTTGCTGAACAGCTGATGCATCATTCTGCAGAGAGAATGAAGCCCTGGGGAAAGTCAGGATGGTTCAAATGTAAGACTGCACCATCCTGCAATCAGCAGCTTTTCCCATGGAAAAGAAGCAAGGAGAGGGGGATCTTTATGTATCGGCTAGAAGGGAGGGTAGGGAGCAATTCATTCCTGGAATGAATTAAGACTGAGGCATTTCAAAATACACCGAGATTTCCTCTGCCCTATTTTGTGAAAACACAAAGGAACATGTCTCCTTAAAACGTCTCATTTCTCTCCTTAGTTCAGGTCACATGAAAGTTGATAGTGGTAACTGACTGCATGATATTTGGGTGTATCTGAAATGACGGACAGTCTTCTTAAGGGACCAAGAAACTATACAAATGGCACAGATCAGATGGACAGACAGACTAGTGTAGCCAGGATGTTGTTGCAACAATATTCGGGTGGGGGGGGGGTTGACTGAACAAGGAAGTTTTGAACACATCATTTTCTGGGCAGCTTGATCAAGTAAGGCATGAATGATAAATCCTCATTCATCAAAGTCAAAGGTCTACAGAAAGGGGATCAAATTTAAAAGTGACTTCCCCCTAACTTCACGAGGTATGGGCACATTACAGATTTATACATCTTCAACTCTATATTTAAACATTTTACTATTTTTTCAAAAAACTCTGAGCATAAGGGCCTCTACCCATTTTATTGTATAACAAGGTGGAGATACTGTATAGTCTCATAATATTAAGGATACAAAAGTTTGTTGTGTCTTTATACACCTGAAACTTATTTTTCTTGATTTGTAAAAATATAACAAAGAGGAATGAGTGTCCTGTACTGATTCTTTGGCATAATTCAATCTGTATCTTTGCACAGACTGTAACTGAGGGTAATGTGCCTCAAATTTCACAGTGGGCCACTTGTGGATTATAATCTGTTTCAGAAATGCATCGGTTTACCAAACAACTTATACTGTGTAAAAGATGCAAGTGAAACAATGGGTAAACAGTCACGGTTCTAATACTGGCCAGTAAAAACAACACTTTAATGTTTAGTATTTTTCTAACTCTGGTCCTGTTAAACTCTACCCAAATTTCAGCAGTAGAACTTTCTTTTGTATTTTCAAACACACAACACTGATTTATTCCCTTCCTAGGAGAAATCCATTAAAGATCATCTAAGATAGACCAATATGTGATGGGTGAGCTTTCCAGAAGTGCTTAGGGTTGGCCTAACTCTGCTTTCACTAAGTCCAAGGGGGAGTTTCACCAATGACCCCAATGGGCGCAAAGTCATGCCTGTGGTCTTACCTTTTGAGAGTAGAATTTTCAAAAGGACTCTCAAGATGATCTCAAATGAGAGCAACTCAAGATGATCTCAACTTAAGGGTGTTTGGATCCAGGGCTTTGGTTCAGGGCTAAATTTAATTTTAATAGCTCTCTTGGAAGAGATTTGACCATTTTTAATATTGAGGCACATTGGCAAAGGATGGAATTTTCAAAAGTGCGTAAATGATTTAGGAGCACAAGTCCCATTGCAAGTCAGTGGGACTTGGGCTTCTGGATTTTTTTTAAAAAGTGCCCACGTGCCTGTTCTAGTGAAATCAATGGGTAACTTCATTAGACGTTCATTAGGATCAGATCTTATCTCATGCTGGCACAGTGATAATTCTCTTTCTGCTGGATCATTAAACTTTCAATCTAACTGATCAGTTTGAAGACTCTCACAGTATGTCTTGGATCTAGGCATGTACTATAGTCTATGTGGTGACACTGTGGAGATATAAACACACTGACACTACACTTTTGACAAACGAAAGCCCGAGGACAGCTTCTCGGCTGGTGTAAATTGTCACAACTCCTTACCCCAGCGGAGGAGGTGTAAGTATTGTGCCACCACTATAAACTTTCAGCCTGATACGGAAATGAAGGCTGTAGGACCTCAGGAATACAAGCGAATGGCAAAGAGAACTATTGCATGTTTACATGGAAACATTCCAGAGACAGCAAATGCAATAAAATAAAGGATAGCCCAATAAAATACACTTTGTTAATCCGGCAAATGCTGACACGTCCATGGAAATTAGTGACGTCCTGGATTTTATTTTTCAGAAGTCATGAAGTTCTAATAAGATAGGTCCTAAAGCTCTCTGAGAAGTCAGGTGTGCAAACTGCAGGGCACGTGTATTCATGAGGTTCTACAGTACATTAAAGCCCCACTCCTGCCCTCCGTTTTCCTGTTGCAGATCCCCCTGCGCTTGCCCCACTCCACATAGGTGCAGGAGTGGGAGATCCAACCACACGAGGAGGGGCTTAATTGCCTATGCACTAAGCCAGATTTCTAACCTGAAAGTGTAAACTATATAGGGCCAGATTCTGCCACCTTGGAATACTTGCAGAGTAAGGTACTGACTACTTAGTGTGGGGCAGGGTAGCAGAAATGTATCCCTGGTAGCTGGATCCTCTTTTTATTACAATTATTTATATGGTGATAGCACCTAGGGTCCCCAGCCCAGAACCCTACTGTGCTAGGCACTCTCCAAACAGAACAAAAAGCCAGCTCCTACCCTCAAGAGACTATAATCTTTCTGGCCCAGATTCAGCACCACACTAAGCAAATGTGTAGTGGTCAGCGGTATAGGGATGGATTTAATCACATGCTATGGGGCTTTGCTGAAGTAGGGCCGTGGGCACTGAAAATTGTTCTTAATGTCTTCTCAGACCAATTTCACTGCAATGTTAGCAAACAATCTGGACAGGATGATGTAGCATCTTGTATCTCTGGAGGCAGCAATTTACAAGTTGCCCCCTCAGATTTTAATCCTCTTCTAGTATGAGCTGAAACAGATGGTTGGCCTAAGCGTACCTGACTCGCATGGTCCCTGCAGATATGCTGCAGCTAATGATATACTGCCAGGAGTCACTGTGGATCGACACCTGTCATGTTTTGACCTAGTGAAGGTATTTGACCAGGATTTTTCTGAGTAAGCTGGCTTGGCTTCTCTGGTTCTCGGAGGCAGGGTGTTTTTATTCTCTTCAACGGTATGATTTCTAACCTGATTACACATAGTTCTAGATAATGGGATGGACAGTCATCATACGGCCAAGAACACTCTGGGGAGCTGGGGCATCCTTTCACGTATCCTAGGTGAGCTCCACCGCATTTGCTTTTCTAAGATCCCGATCCAGAGCTCACAGACTTCACTGGGCGTTGAACCGGGGGCCTTAAGTCTGCATGCCCAGGGAGTTTTGGTCAAGCACAAAATATTCCTAGTGTGTTAAGGGTCTGATAGGTCAATATATGACTCCAAAAACCAAAATTCCTTCTGTATCTCAGACATGTAGCTGGACAATATCTAGAGACTAGGAGAGGGTAGAATGCCAAAAAAAAAAAAAAAAAAAGTTTTGCCTCACAATACCAGGTGAGCATAACAAGGACTATCAAACACAAACCTCATCATCTGGTGGTGGAAAATTTCGTTTGTTTTAAAAGTCTATTACAAATCTCTGGACTATTTACTACATTACATGGAAGATGCAATTAAAACATCATCTGAAGTTACAGTGCAAGAAATGCTTCGTCCCACAGTCAGTACTAAGCCTGTTTCCCTTTCAGTCTGCGGTCACTTGTTTTCAATCAGCGTTTGCACTTTGTAGACGAGGCCCCTTGCGATCATCAGGATTTCCTGGGCATTGTGATGCTCCGCCATTTCTACAAGAGAGACAGACACCGATTTGTACCTGCCAGCCTCAGGCGTTCAGGCTCCTGCAAGCCAGTGAAACACGTATGTGCAGCCATCGAAAGCACTGCATGACTGGTGACTTGCACATTCAACGGTGTCATCAAAGTTCCAGGATTAATCCTTGGGAGCTAACGGTCCAGAGATCCTACCTGCAGTGCTAACAATCCCTTTTGTTTCAGTTTTAGTGCTGGGGAAAATCCCTACAGCCATAGGGATCGGAGGAGGAATAGGCTAGCACTCTGGTAATCTTGAACCATACAGCTGACCTTCACACCCATTCCTCAGTTGCAATACAAGTCTCATACTGCCATCTATTTTAAAACGGTCTCATGCTGCCCACAGGACAGAAGTTTTATAGCCGCCCCGGAACTTTTTCCAACAAAAAAGGTAGAAACTTGTCTGAGAACAGGCTGCCCCTGCGCCTTGAAAACCCATTTTCTTCCATCACCCACATAGCTCCCAATCTATGGCAGCGGCTCTCAACCAGGAGTCTGGGGCCACCTGGGGGGGGCTGCGAGCAGGTTCCTGGGGGGGTCTGCCAACCAGGGCCAATGTTAGACTCGCTGGGGCCCATGGCAGAAAGCTGCAGCGCCATGTGCAGGGCTGAAACCAAAGCCTGAGCAACTTAGCTTTGCTAGCCAGGGCTTTTATATGCCGAAAAACAGTTGTTGGGGCACAGCTGGGCCGTGGAGTTTTTAGAGCATGGGGGGGGGGGGGGGGGGGGAAGCTCAAAGAAAAAGGTTGAGAACCCCTGATCTACGGCCACCAGAGAGGTTACCTGCATATAAACACTGGCTGTGAGTGAGGAGTGAGTCTGGGTTCCTCTGTTTTTTGGGTGCCCACCTTGAGACACCTTCTTAAGAATCCTAGCTTTTGAAAAGTGCAAAACACCCACCCTCTGGAAAACAGGCCCATTAACGTGTTCAGACCCAGAATCACTAGAAAATCTTGGCCTATTTCCCACACCCTGATCTAAAAAACCCACCAGACAGTAATGGGGAAGGGGTAAGGACAGGAGACTGACACAATTCAGCTGCTTTTTATCAATGGGTTTTTAAAAAAAAACAACCACCCATCTCTTACCATTAAAAAACTTGATGATATCGGTGAAGTCCATGTTGTTATCACGGATAATCTCGCGATAGACCTCCACTAGTGCTAAGGCAATGAAAAGGACAAAATGTTCTGAAGAGATGTGCTTTGCTGCCCAAATAACTTCCCACACTGTAAATACATCCTCGTACAACAATTCTGAATGGGAATAAACATTACAAGAGCATCTGATTATTCAAGCTGACCATTTCTGTTTCTCAAAGGACATCTTTTCTAGGGCCTTAGGCAGAGGTCAAACAGTACTAGAAGACAGATTCTGACACTCACATGAGTCATGGTGGCAAAACCTGCTCCTTAGTGGTTATACAGGCTCAGGGCGCTGTCAACGAATGAGCTTACTTTGGTTCTGAGTTTTTGTTTATACAAAACTTCCTATGAATAGGAACATTTTCCAGATTGAAAAATAAAACGACAGATCTCCCTTTTGGGAATGAAACGTTCCCTTCCAACACCGGGGATTTAAACAGCACTGAGCTGCTCCCTGGAGACTAGAAACTGACTAGTTCCGTTGTGGGTCTTGAGTAAAAAGCAAAATATAACCAGCGGAGAGGGGGGTTATGGGAGTAGATGAGATTTTTTTCGTAGATTATGAAGACAATTAACTAGTAATTTCACAAGACATACAAAGTAAATACAGATCACAGTGCAGGCATGTAATAACAGACATGAATTTACCACTAGGTGTATAATCTCAGTGGCCTGGAGCACATTCCAAGCAAGACAGACACAAAGGAGTCAGTCAGTGTGCTCTGTGAGGCAGAGAGGTGGAGTGACTTGTCCCCATGCAGGCCAGAGGCAGAGCTGGAATCAGGCTCCAGTTTCCCCTTCCTCTGCCTTGTCTAGATGCTAGGGGCCAGACGTGTAAAGGTATTTTGAGGCCTAGTTGGATTTTCAAAAGTATCTAAGTGCCCATTTCCCATTCGTTTCAATGGCTTGAGGCATCTAGATGTTTTTGAAAATCCCACTAGGTGCTTTTAAAAATCTAGCCCTAAGTTCGTTGCGCCAGGTATCAGCTCTTACTTTGTTTATGGACAATATGTAGGGCCCCAATTTTGACTGGGGCTTCTAATCCTAAATCTTCACTATTTATTAACAAGACACAACCTCGCTTCCTTGAGGGTTTGAAAGCACTGTCTGCTCTGCTGAGGTTGTGGCTTTAAAAAGGGTGCACACGAATTGTTACAGCAAAGAACAAGCCCTCAAAGTCTCATGGCAGTTTCTGTATTTTGCTGGGCTGAGAGTAGCTGCTTCTTGTCAATGTTGTTGGGGGTACAGGCAGTGAGGCATGAATCGGACGCAGAAACAGACCATTAAGGGCTATCGGGTGCTGGTGGAAACTGGAGCAAGTCCATAGAGAGCAGTGGGGTTACTTCAGATTTCCACCGACGTGCCCGCGAGCAGAGTCTGGCTCGAACAGTTCGAAACTCTCAGAACACCTGGGCCCAGTGACTGCGTAGGCTCTGCAGCAGTAAGACTCAGACCTCAGTGGTTCAGGAGCCAAATTAGCCATCAACATGACCCAAAAGTCATGTGACTTCATTGTTTCATTTACTAGAGTGCTATATATTCACATTGAAACAGTATGATGGGGAACTACTTTGTTTTTATATATATTATGCTCACAGCAAAATGACGGGCCAAGTATTATTATTTTTATCAACTACAATTGGTTAATCAGATAGTAAAAGCATCCTGATTGGTTAATAATTTAATGAAATCACACAGTGTTTTAATCTCATGTGGGGTAAAGAGCCACTTGCAGCTCACGAGCCTCAGTCTGAGTATCACTGGTCTACAGTGTGCGTTTGGCTGTGGTCGTCTTTGGAGGAGGACTTGGGGGTCCCTTCAGAATCCTCTTCCCCACCCACCATCTGAGAGCTGCTCCAGCGAGAGAGAGAATCCACAGGCTCTCGTTTTTTCTCCTCTTCCATCTCTTCTCTGCAAGACCCGCACTTAAAGCATGTGAACATCTGTACTTTTCATAGCTGAGTGTTAACATTTCTTTAAGCATCTGATCTGGGGAAAGCTGGCGTGTGTTTAAGTGAACTATTGACTTGTTCTACAGCAAGCAGCGTCTCTTGGGTTGTAGCAACTGGTTATGATACACTTCTATTTAATGGTGGGAGAGGACATCTTGGTGTTTGGGATAGAGCAGGGGTGGCCAACCTGTGGCTCCGGAGCCACATGCAGCTCTTCAGAAATTAATATGCGGCTCCTTGTATAGGCACCGACTCCGGGGCTGGAGCTACAAGGCGCCAACTTTCCAATGAGGGGGGTGCTCACTGCTCAACCCCTGGCTCTGCCACACGCCCTACCCCCACTCCATCCCTTCCCGCCCCCTCCCCTGAACCTGCTATGCCCTCACTCCCCCCACCCCCCAGAGCCTCCTGCACACCACGAAACAGCTGATCGTGAGGTGCGGGAAGGGAGCAGGAGGCGCTGATTGGTGGGGCTGCCAGTGGGTGGGAGGTGCGGGGAGTGGGGTGGGGGAGCTGATGGGAGCCTGCTGACGTATTACTGTAGCTCTTTGGCAATGTACAATGGTAAATTCTGGCTCCTTCCCAGGCTCAGGTTGACCACCCCTGGGATAGAGGATTATGTGTAATATGGTAGCACCTACAGGGCCCAACCAAGACTGGGTTGTGCTAGGTGCCTTGTACTATCTTCAGAGCTAATGCTGGGTTGATTTGTTAGAAGGCAAATTGAGAATTATAGGTAGGGTCCTTGGCATGACCATGGCGGCCTCTATTGACCATTCCTACCCCTAAAACCAACCCCCACAGCTGCTCGCTGCATTACACGCCACTGAAGTCAGGCTCTGAGTGTTATTACCTCTTTTAAAATCAAGCAGGAACCAACGATAGCAGAAGTAAAAGTGGGTGTAGTCTCCGTTTTGGTGCATCAATTCAAAGAGCTCACAGTCTAGAATCTGGAAAACAAAACAAAACCTTTAAACTTCAGTATCCTGCCTCCGACAGCACCAGTACCAAACGCTTCGAGCTGATTCTCTGTGCCCCACCCAGCCTGACCGGGTGGTTCGAGTAGCTCCTTAGCTGCTCTAACACCACTACCTCTCTGTCTCCCTCCCTGTCGTGACCCTACACCAGAGGTGGGAGGGGGTTACCTCCACCAGCTTTATGACAGCTGAGACTTCCCCTACAGCAGGGGAATTCTCCACTGGTCACCTCCAACCAGAATACAGCTCAGGGTGGCCATAGTGGGCTAGAGCATCCAGCCCCTTGGTTTGGAGCGGTTGTGCTGGAAGAGGAACAAAATCTTTGCTCACAAGGGTACAGAAAAACGGGGTAGGAAGTTTGTATAAACCTCTGGGGCCAGATCCTCAGAAAGTGGCTGAGTTTCACTGAAGCGGACAGCAATGGCCACATACCCCAGCTGCAGATGCTTAGCTGAGTTCCCACCAGCACACGGGCAGGGGGGTGGCAGTTGCGTACAGCTGTTCGGACGGCACTTCAAAAACCAGGGGACAAAGCATCCAGCTGGCATAGCCGGATTAATATTGCTGAATGTGGGGTGTCTGATCACTCTAGCCCCTAAACGTCTCACGTGGGTGAGGGGGGAGAGACAGGATGGGACTGATACAGCAGGGCAGAAGTCAGGACTGCAGGCTTTTATTGCCTACTTTGCCACTGCGTGTCCTTGAATATGTCATTTAAGTTCTCTGTGCCTCAATCTCTTCATCTGTACGATGAGGATTACCCTTACTTTCCTCGCCGGGGGGTAGCAGGCAGGTTGATATTTGTAGAGCTCTTTAAGGTCCCCAAGGGATAGGGCTGTTACCTGTCTGTAGCAGCAGCATCCTAAGGTCCCATCTGCACCTTTTGAAAATCTCTCCCCCCGTGGCCTGAGTTCTTGGCAGACCATATTTCACCACCTGCCCTTGCTCCGGTAGGTCAAAGCAATGGTTAGTCATTGCAGCGCGGTAAAGCACCGGTTTGGGAGCCATGATGCCCCAGAGGGGTCCCAAAACTGGTTGCAGTTCTAAACGTGGGGGTCATGGGAGGGGAAAAAAGATTGGGAGCTACTGCTTGAAGGTCGGCAGCAGGTCATCCCAGCTATTTTAAGGGCTGGCTCGTGTGCGCCGACATTTATAAAAACAACAAACCCAAACGGCACAAATCAAGACGTGTCAGTCACTTGCCATGGAAGCTCTTTGGACCAGAGACCATTTGTTTGTTATACATTTGTGCAGCGCCTAAAATGGTGGGGCCCAACAATACAAATAACAGACATCTACCAGCCTGCATTGTGGTCGAAAAGTTCAAAGAAGCTAATGATGCGTCCAGTCCTGCAAGCCTGACTCACAGGAGTGGTCTCACTGATTTCCACAGAATTACCCATTTAAGGAGTGCAGGACTAGATTTTATAATCGGCTCCATTTTGTTATATGGAGTAATCTCTACTTACAATTCATAGTCTAACTCGCTGCAGAATGGAAGAGCCGTAAAATGCGAAGACCTCTCACCAGAGGTCAGGTGAATGTCTCAAACATAAAATGTGGAAGCGAATCAAAGTTAAGATGATTTCTCCCAGAGGCCAATTGATGGGCTAGTGAGTGAGCGCCTCTTTCACGGACGTCCGCCCAAGGTTCTGAAGTAAGTTGCTGTTCAGCAGCGAAATTGTTGAATGTGTTGGCCCTCCTAGCCCTCTTCCTTATTTAATCCGTTCTGATATTTTTATTGCCCTTTAAAATCTGCCACAGAGCCACAGTATTGGACAGCCAGACACGGAAATACAATTTCAGCAAACTCCACTGCCCAGGATCTGTTCTAATGCATTTGCTCATTCAGCACGATAAGCCAAATGTAACCATTTGTTTGGATTAGCAGTGGCTCTCAACCTTTCCAGACGACTGGACCCCTTGCAGGAGTCTGATTTGTCTCGCATACCCCCAAGTTTCACCCCACTTAAAAACGACTTGCTTACAAAATCAGGCATAAAAATACAAAAGGGTTACAGCACAGTATTGCTGAAAAATGGCTGACTCTCATTTTTACCACTTAATTATAAAATAAATCGATTGGAATATAAATATTGTACTTACATTTCAGTGTCTAGTATATAAACAACTCATCGTCTATGACTTTGGCAGTGCCTTTTATAAAACTAGGCAAGTATCAGATGAGTTGATGGACCCCCTGGAAGATCTCTGTGTACCCTCAGGGGTACGTGTACCCCTGCTTGAGAACCACTCAGCTAGTTTACCCACCAAGTACCACCGGATGAATGATAAACAGAGACATCTAGGGGTGCCATAAAATAACTTCCTCTGATTAAGAAGCCCCTATCTTAGGGTATGTCTACACTACAGGATTAATCCGAATTTAGATAATTCGAATTTGGGAAACAGGTTGTATAAATTCGATTGTGCGCGGCCACACTAAGCACCTTAATTCGGTTTTTAACCACATTAATTCGGTGGTGTGCGGCCACACTACCCCATTAATTTAAACACAGTAATTCGGTGGTGTGCGGCCACACTAACCCTAATTCGAATTAACAAAATCGATTTAGGCTCTACTCCGTTCGTCGAGGTGGAGTACAGAAATCGATTTAAAGGGCCCTTTAATTCGAATTAACTGGCTCTGTAGTGTGGACGGGTGAAGGGTTAATTCGGATTAACGCTGCTAAATCCGAATTAATCCCGTAGTGTAGACCAGGCCTAAGAGTGTTATCAGCATATTGCTTACTTACAGTTTATGGTAATAAGTGCTACATGCACAAGTCTTTAAAGGATTGGGGCCTCCAATTTGGATATAAATAAACGTGTATTAAGTAAAATAGCTTCTTGTTAATGTTTTCACATTATGTGAATAACCTAATTATTTTTATTTTAATCTCAAAGTCTGCATTAAGGTTGAGCTGAGTTTTCATATTTAAAGCAAGGATTCAAGCGCTGACACACGTATGAATACAGCACATCTTCCCCAAAATTACAGCACTTAATCTCTAAGTACACAATGACTCTTCTGAGAATCTGCAATTAAACTGGTTGATTAAAATTTTATCCTTTAAGATACTCAGTGAGGTTTTTTGTCTCCAATGATTTTAACAGACACAAGCTTCCCATATTGTTAAAACTAATTTTATAAAGATCAAATGTCATATCTAAATATCTGTGTGTAGACATATTTGTAGCATTGGAAGTGTTTAGATCTTAACTGGTTAAGCTCAGTACCCGTCAGCCTCCTTGCATGCCAAATCTTTCCTTTGTTAATTTTAAAATGATAAAACCATAATGTTTTGTTCTTATTATTTGTAACCTATTTACCCTGCAAAACTGAGATCAGATGCAGCAGGGGTGTGGGGGGGGGTTTGTTTGGTTTTCCCCAAAGAGTTGTGATCTTCTTACAAATAACCCAAGCACTGGAATGGGTTACCTAGGGAGGTGATGGAATCTCCTTCCTTAGAGGTTTTTAAGGTCACGCTTGACAAAGCCCTGGCTGGGATGATTTAGTTGGGGATTGGTCCTGCTTTGAGAGCAGGGGATTGGACTAGATGACCTCCTGAGGTCCCTTCCAACCCTGATATTCTATGATTCTATGAACCCAGCTAAAAAATTATGTGCATGTCTGTCCCTCTCTCTCTCACACGTACTTTGCTCAAGATACACACAATGAAGCAGTGGCCCAAACAGGATTATATAAACCAGGGGTCGGCAACCTTTCAGACGTGGTGTGCCGAGTCTTCATTTATTCACTCTAATTTAAGGTTTCGCGTGCCAGTAATAATTTTAACATTTTTAGAAGGTCTCTTTCTATAAGTCTATAATATAGAACTAAACTATTGTTGTATGTAAAGTAAATAAGGTTTTTAAAATGTTTAAAAAGCTTCATTTAAAATTAAATTAAAATGAAACCCCCACCGGACCGGTGGCCAGGACCCGGGCAGTGTGAGTGCCACTGAAAATCAGCTCGTGTGCTGCCTTCGGCACGCGTGCCATAGGTTGCCTACCCCAATATAAACCATCACTGCTCCTGACTGCTTTTCCCCCACCCCCGCCCCACCTTCCTTGCCTTGCAGTGGAATGTTGGGGCGAAATAAATCACCCAAAGGTTATAGCCAGAACAGCCTTTCAGTCCAAGCCCTGCAGGCGAGCTCAAAGGAGAGCCAAGACAATTCAGTGTTCTTTCCTTCTCAATTGCTCTAGGGGGGCCTGAGCCTTCTCCCATTGAATCAGCCCGTAGACCCCTATGTCATCATTACTCTTTGTAGCTGGTGTGCAGGATTGGTCCATGCGCTTTGTGGGCAGAGCTGTGCTGTACCAGAGAGCCTCAGCGCTCCTGCCAAGAGCTGTGTACGGGACTCTGCCCTAGGCAGGTAGCAAGGGACGTTTGGGATCACAGACACCCGGGAACTGAGATGGTTAACCTCCCAATGGAGCGGTCACCACCAGGGACGGCTCTATGTATTTTGCCGCCCCAAGCACGGCAGTCAGGCGGCTTTCGGCGGCGCGCCTGCGGGAGGTCCGCTGGTAACGCGGATTCGGTGGCATGCCTGTGGGAGGTCCCACGGCTTTGGTGTACCCGCCGCCGAATCCGTGGGACCGGTGGACCTCCCTCAGGCACGCTGCCGAAGGCTCCCTGACTGCCGCCCCCACAGCAACTGGCACGCCGCCCCCCACAGCTTGCCGCCCCAGGCACATGCTTGGTGCCGCCCCTGGTCACCACCTCATTGCATCAGCAGGAAGAGCTTGCCCAAGAGCAGGGCAGCGTTAAGCTAGTGGGACACAAAGGCCGATACAAACATGCTTCCCCTGCCCTAACCCCAGCTCCTCTCCAATGAGGACTCGCCTGAATTAACGATCGCATGTTGGCAAAATGTGTGTCCATAGCACCTCCGTTGGGGAAATTCTGGCTCATTCTCTTCATTAGGTGGCTGAAGCAGCTGTACGCCAGTTGATCTGTGGATAGAAGGTGGATGGATTAGAGTGCTGCAAAACCTGGGACCCACGTTTGTACTGGACAAGGCAATATGCTGCAGGGTAAGGTGGGGGTGCGAGAGGGGGAGGGGGGGCAGCTTTCTCCTTCCAAATCTGTTGTTTTCCCCCATGACCAGTGCTGGGTGAAAACATGGGGCGGGCCACTGGAATGTCTGTTCTGATTGCAGAGCCTCTCTTACTGGGGGTGACTTGAGAGGCAGAAGGAACCCAGCTAGACTTGCAGATCCCATGTTGAGTTTGCAGCGCCAGCAGCTACAACAATACTGTTACCTCTGTTTACAAGTCAACTTTAGTCTGAGGAGAATACATAGGGAATCCCCAAGAGGCCATTGTGAGTCACTTCGCAACAGGAAGATGACTGGAACGCTGCAGGCTTCCGGTTGGGGGAGTTGCCGTTACATAATGCACACAGCTTCCTCCCAAACGTGGTACTTTTTTGACTCCGTGTGTTCCAAGGCAAAGCATTACAAAAGGAAAACTCGGCCCGCCTACCATTATCCAGTATAACCATGAGAGGAGCCAGTAGGTCACACATGCCCTGGACGTATCCGACCTCCAGGTGCTCCCAAACATAACTGCATGAAGAAAGAAACAGAAGAGACACTAGCAAACGTAGTCTCTAAATCCCCTCTGCTGGATTGTTTTTAGTGAACGTTAAGACGTTAAGTGTAGCTTCAGTGGGTGAATTCCCCAAGGAGGAAGCCAATTGTGCTTACAGAAATCACCCTTAAAAACCTCTACAATTTAATAGAGAATGAGATCCTTTCCTACAGCTTTTTGGCACCAGCCTACAGCATTCTGTGTGAGGGAGAGAACTTTCTACTGCTCCAAAAACCCCCTATGGGGAGGTGCTCTGGGAATTCTCCGTGAGGGAACAGCTGCATATTAGTCATATTACAGCCAGTGGGAATCCAGCCCCAGATTCCAGCTTTCGGAATCATGCCCTAGGAAACTAAGTAGATTTAAAACACTGTATGAACTTCTAATACCACTTGACTGGGGCAGAAGGTAGCTCATACCACATAATTTAGATGCGGAAACTGTAATCCGGAGGCTTATGGAAAACCCCAACCAACGCACAGCCTCGAATGTCGGAGCATCCAAACTTTTCCGATGAGAAGTAAGCTTTAGTTTTTGGACTCACTTATAATGGCAGAGCAGGATACTCCGCTAGCAGCAACATTGTTAAAGGGATGGTAATGACCGTTCTCAGGAGTCTGGGGTACTGGAGGGGGTTTGATCTGGAAATGTATCCTTCCCACCCACTTAAACATCACTCTAGCATCTGAGCACCTCAGTTTCCTTAATTAATTTGATCTTTGCTACACCCCCTGGGAGGTAGGGAAGCATTATCCCCATTTTACAGGTGGGGAACAAAGTAGATTACAAAACTTGTCCAAGGTGATACAGAGAGTTTGAAGCTGGGACTTAACTAAACTATCCATCCTACCTCATCATCTTTCTCTAGAAGCTTTTGGCCATACTTCACTGCACTCTGGAGGGATGGGAGAGGCACGCACTAGCTAATATTAACCCAAGTTAGCTGCAGTACAGTGAGGAGACGCGTTTGCTTTGCAAGCTGTGTTACCTGCACATGATGTTTCTGAGTTTCTCCAGGTTAGCAGCAGTAAAATACCAATAATTCCGGTCGCACCTCTGGACATCTTTGTCGATTCTATGCAGATTTAAGGCAACAGTGTCCAGTAATTCTATCTAGGAGGTTTAAAAACACCCAGTGAGTCACATTTGCTGTTAAACAAAAGATGCTTCTAGAGATTAACTTGAGTTAAGAAGCAGGAAGACGGCTGGATTCAGCCTCGTCCCCCTAAACCCCACGGGAAAGCGCTTTGAGATTGGCAGATGAAAAGTGCTCTATCCGTGCTAGGTATTATCATTACCAAGAGGGCGCTCCAAGCAGCACCGGAGCTCGCTTACCTGGCTCCTGCACTCACCGCAACAGCACAGGGGGAATCCTGGGGGGGCCGTGGCCTGAGTACATTGCGCTCTGGCAATTTCCAGCTGCGTATAGGCCCTTGGAGGCAAGCTGGCCCAGTTTAGAGCAACCCCTAGGATTCTTGAAACACCGTGGGAACCAGGGGCTGGTGCAGGTTGGCCCAGAGAGGGCGCCACAACTGACTTCCCTCATTGCTGTTGAACTGAGTAGATTTTGGCACAACAGAGGATTTGACCCCAGATGTGATTTGATTCCACTGAACCCGGAAAGCCTAGAATCCCACACTGCATCTTAAATACATACAGCTACCTGGGAGGCATTAATAGAGCAGCTACCCACTTCACTGCTGTTGAAAGTCCCAGGGACAGTGCATCTGCTCTCCCTGTTCAGCCATCCAAGCACATCCCAGCGTTGCAGGGGATTATTAATGGGCGATGGCAGGCTTTTAGCAGCAACAGGCCCGAAGCAAGAAAGCTTAAATCTGCCTCTAGCAACGCTAATATCCGAACAGGTGGTGTTGGGTCCAGATTAGGGCTAGGGAGCAGTTTCATGGGTTAGGATTTGGATCAGACGGCGCTAGACTCTCATGAGTTGTTCCTTTGAGATTTTGGCCACCTCTGAATTGGACCCAGAAGAAAGGCTGCTTCTGGATTTGGATCCAACCCAGCAGTAAAACAGCTCGGATGGATTTGGATGCAGGGGTTCCCCTCCTGCTCCCTGACATTCAGAGAGTTTAGGTGCTGGTTTTGGCCTATCCTGCTTGACAGAAAGGCTGAAATACATGCAGGACCATGGGGAGGAAGAGAAGGCAGAGTGCTCTACAGACATAGGTCCATGCGTAATAGGATAAATGGTGACCTACTGTATAGGCAGCTCCACAAACAGAACCAATGTCCTCTCCAGACGTTAAATAATCCAACTGGGAGCACAGTTGTTCCTCCGTTACAGAATCCTGAGGCTCTGAGGGGACCGCCTTGGCTTTCTGAGCCTGGGCCAGGTCCAGATCTGGTCTTTCTAAGTCCGCGCTAACTTCTTCCTCCGCCCCGTCCTCAAAGCAGACACTCTGCCCGTCGTCGATGCTGGACAGGATGCCCGAAGCGACCGAGTAATTCCGAGAAGAAGGCAGCCCGGAGTCGGGAGAATCAAATTCTACTGAGTGCTGTTCTGCTGCAGCCACGGCGACCGGAGTGTCGACGTTCACCACAGTCAAAGAGGGGTCAACCGGACCTTTTAAATCTCGCTCGGTTGAGTCCATTTCATCTACAGATATGAAGACCTGATGATGATGATTGCAGGAGGGGGGAAAAAAGGCAAGACCAAATGAGTCCCAAACTCGTGTGTGGGGCTAGGTTATTTCAATAGATAAGATCACTGAGTCAGTAGAGCATCTGTATATTATCACATGCAGCATCCGTGCGTGTTTAAATTATAGCTGAACAGAGTGGATCTACCCAGATTTTACAATGAACTTAGAGGCTGGATGTGGCCAGAGAAGGGACTCTAAAAGTAATATCCACTTAGGAACTTATATCTGCACACCGTGTCCTAAATTTTCAAAAATGATTTGATGTTGAATGTCTGTTTTTGGGCACCTAACCCGAGTCACGTTTAAAGGGGCCTGACTCTCAGCACCCACCTGCCGAAAAATCAAGCCCCTTTATAAAACGTCTCTAGTTGGGCACCCAAAAATGGAGGCACCCAAGTTGAGCAATCACTCGTGAACCTGGAGATCCTGGCCTTCAACCTCATGTTCGCTTCCTTGTGTTGGGCAATCAAACTTCATCACTTTTTTTTTTTTTTTTTTAAACTTGCTACAGATTTTGGGGACAAGTTCTGTTCTCAGTGACGTGAGCTGACTTCTTATTGTTCGGAAGAGAAGTGCATAGCTTAGACTAATCTTGAATGTGTGTGTGACGGGGCTTTTATAGTCACAGATGGCTAGAGACGGAAGAGCTGTTAGGTCATTGTCTATCCCTTCTAGCAATGTGGGTTTGTTCTGGACAATACAGTCTTACTGTCCACCTGACTTTCATTTTTTCCCTACAGCTTTGATGACTAAGATTTTTTTTTTTTAAAACACATCCATGTGCATGAATTTAAGTTCTTTTCAAAGGTGACAGATTAGCAACCCTGGAGATGCAACCACGGCAGCGCCAGTCCCCTACTCCAACGCACAGCCTACCGGTGTGGCTAACGCCTAACCTTAGGCAGACTGAATAGCCCTTGTGACATACCTATTCTGTGCTCAGCATCTAGGCTTAGAGTGATGAGGGTGGAGCCACACACTGGGGCCATCGCTGATCTGAGCACCTGCCTACTAGCGATGAAACTGAGACCCACCCCATGGTTGCTGGAATAGTAACTGCCGATCACTATTGCTCTTGGCTGGATTTGAACTTGGGACCCAAAGACAAAAATATCTTCAGAGCCATTATCAATCCCTTGAGCCAATCCATTCCCCAGAGGCTCTTAACGGAGAGGGATTTTCTACTGCTGTGGTACACAGAGGCCATAAAAGCTCCTTAGGCAGCTGGGGGAGAATACCCCCAATGCAGGCTTAGGAACAACCACAGACTACCCTACACGTGCCCCATTGCAAGCCCTGGCATGGTACGGCCCAGGGGCCATAGCCCAGAACTCGACAGAGATTCCAGGATGCAGAGCTGCTGGGCAGGCTCTAATTGAGAGCAGCTCCCTGGACTGCCTAAATTATGCAGAGAGCAGTTTCCCAAGGGTGCCTCTGCTACTGTTGTTCCCCCGCAAGCTGTGCCTGCGTGCGCTAGGTTTCCAGCATCGCCCGTTGTACTGCAACATTCCTTGAGGATGAGTGCACAGGAGAGCAGAGAGCTAGACAAGACCACGTACGTCGTTGCTGATGGTGGAATCCCTGTGGATCAATCGCTGAACGTGGCTGTCAATGCTGCTGCCTGATGAAAACTTAGCAAAGATGGCAGAGTGCGACTCTTTCTCCCGCTGCTTCACGATGACCTCGCAGGCTTTCCACTCGGCCATGACCTTCTGATACTTGAGAGCAATATCTTCATCCACCTTCAAACAAAGACACAGACAGATACAGCTGAAATGCTAGACTCTCCTGGCAGGAGGGCATCCGAGACAGTCAAAGGCCCAGACGGCATGGCTTGCACGTCAGGAGAGATTAAAGCTAGTGAGGTGGCCAGACAGGATCTGAAATCCCGTTGAGCTCCAGGGAAACTGGGTTTGGGGTCTAGATCTCAACTCCAGGATGGGGCCCATCTCCAGCAACATAAGAATGGGGGGGGAGACTAAATTCAGGGTGTGTGTGTGTGGGTGTGTGTGTGAGAGAAGATGGTCTTGTGATCACTGAGCTGGGATTTGGGACATTTTCCCTGAGAGACCTTGGGCAAGTCACTTAGTACCCCTGTGCCTCAGTTCTCCATCTGGCCAGTGGGGTTACCAGCCCTGCCCCCCTCACAGGGTGTTGTGAGGATAAATGCATTTGCTTTTGGGAAGAGGTCAGCAAGAGGGAGCCACAAATAGCTAGACAGACGGGCAAAGTGGAATCAGGCGCATGGACAGAATGAGAGGCAAAGGACTGTAGTGAAATTTAAGGGCAGGTCAAGCTAGAACCAACTAAAAGGAAACAGTGAAGGTGCAGAAATCGCAGCTGCAGCCAGCCAGTAACATCAGGCTTGTTAAATAGGAGCAATCAAATCTCATGCTTCAGGGTGTAAGCTGCCACCACAAAGGGCAGGAAGGATTTTTTTTTAACAGTGTCATGTACAGCACTTCATGACTGGCCTCAGATAAATGAGAAGGGTGCTGCCTACCTCCTGAAATCTCATCTAGAGGTGAGGTGTGACTTGATGGACCAATGGCCTGCTCTATTCAAATCCTATGGCCCCCATACTGTATTTCTGCCCCCACCCCCACTTCCATCTTTGTAAACTAGGCCCCTGCAGTGAGCACCCGCCCTGGGTCTTGTTATTGGAATATACAGTTTTGCTACTGCTGGTTTCCTCTGTCGAAAGGAAAGTCAGACACCAAAAACGCTCTCTGGCTACTAGGAGAGACACAATAACTTTGCTGCTCTGTTGCTGGTCAAGAGCCATACTAGCGAGCTGGCTTCAGGCTCTGGGCTTTGCCAGCTGGTTGCTACTGTAGCCTTCTCCCTGGGCGCTGGGGGATATCGGTCAGGCGAGGTGGCTGTGGAGTTGTAAATCAGAAAGTACGACCCTTAGTGGGAGGCGGGAGGAGAGCCGTGGGAGGCAGTGTCCCCAGCCTGGCTGCTCAGCGATGACGGCGTGATAGTACAGAAAGCAAAGGTGATAAATCATCTGGGATGGTTTCAGTGGAGGACCTGGAGAGCTGAAATTCTGACCGCTTGGATTGCTCACTTGCCTAATACTCCCTTCCATCCAACGCAGGCCTTTTTGTTCAGGGGCTGACTCCCCAAACCGATGCACCATTATTATGATTAATAATTATTTGTGCCCAGGACCCCCGGTCACGGATCTGGGTCCTACTGTGCTAGGCGCTGGACAAAGACGGTCTCTGCCCCAAGGAGTTTTCAGTCTAGCACTTCAATGGCACACGTTATCTAAGGATCCCAAAGCACCTAGCAAACACTGATTTACGCCTTGCAACCCCCTGGTGAATTTAGTAGTAGTCCTATTTTACACATAGGGAAACTGAGGCACAGCTATTAAAATGGGAATATAATGCCGTTGTCCTGATTACCGATCCCTGGCGGTAACCCCCAGACAAATATATCCTCTGAAGCTGGGACTAGAACCCAGGTGTCCTGACCCCAGGACTCCTGATTTAAGCACTAGGCAAACAGTCCCCTCCCAATAAATGCAGATTGGTCTTGTTTTTCTACTTACTGAATATTACCCGTACTCATCGGTTTCCCCTCCCTCTGGAGGAAAGGGAAAACAAGAAGATTGGTACTTTCTTGTCTCCCCTTTTGATTGCAGCCTGGCAAATTAGAGAGAGTTGGAGTTATCTGGGCTCCATCTCTAGTAATTGGTGTCTAACAGGAGAGGAGCCGGACTGGCAGTCGAGAGACACGTGCATCTCATGTCACAGGCGCTGCAGCGCGTTGCCAACATCGCTATTGCTAAAGCTCTAATTTATCAAGAACGGCAGCCTGGCGGAGAGGTCCAGCCACGGGCGCGTGAGGTCAGTCTCCGGAGCGCCGCGGTCAGCCACACGCTCACACTACCACGTACACACCCAATCCCTCTGCCTGCCCTTTCCTCCCACTGAGACCTACGCCGAGCACAAGTCACGCCGGACTCCCCCTGCCGCATTCAGCATTCAGGCTGCTCGCCTACGATTGCCCTTTGCAGACACAGACACGCGGGTCCATCAGCATCAGGGTCATGTCTTCAGGGCCACTGGGAGGCTGCGGTGTGAGGTCAGCATCACTTCACACATTCCAGTAAAGCATCTCATAAAAGGGAGACGCGGTTCACACACTGTTTGGCCTTCAGGCACAACAAAAAAAAAGCATCAGGAGAGCCTACAGTGTCTACCCTACCTGAAAGCCACGCCCAATGGTCTGCCTGGGACCCTGCAGCTTTTCTGAGGCAGAGATGCCATGTGTTACGGGAACACGGCAGTGGGGCTGCTAGCTGTGTAGGCAATGTGCTGTCCGAATGTTCATCACAGCCCCCGTAGCCTAGGGCTGTAATGTGTAACGGTCCTGGGCTGAAATGTGGTAAATGTCGTTAGCTTGGCAAAAGTGGTGTGTGTGTGTGTGTGTTACAAATAGTATGTTAGCATTTACACTTCACAATGATAGTTCCCAGGAGGGGCGGGCGGGTTTTTAAAGACGCATCTTACTTGCTTCCAGGAAAAGGGGACAAACCTACACAGCCCTCATGGTCCTTTGTAGGAGCGCCCGGTCTCAGACGCTTTATATAGGCAGTTTTGAACCGTTGCATTAAACCTGAGCGCACACAGGTGCATGACCTGGTATTTCAAGATGCAGCGTTTGAACTGCCACTGGGTCACCCAGACAAATGTCTCGCTGTGACTTAATGAATGCGCGGCCCTTCTGTAGCCTCTTTGCTGCAGCCTTATAATAATATATGGAGATATACCTATCTCCTAGAACTGGAAGGGACTCCGAAAGGTCATTGAGTCCAGCCCCCTGCCTTCACTAGCAGGACCAAGTACTGATTTTTGCCCCAGACCCCTAAGTGGCCCCCTCAAGGATTGAACTCACAACCCTGGGTTTAGCAGGCCAGTGCTCAAACCACTGAGCTATCCCTCCCCTTTTAGCAAAGCACTTCCCATGCGCTAATTTAAAAAGTGCCCTATGAAGGCAATTATCCTCCAAACAGGGAAACTCGGGCACAGAAAGGCCAGGTGGCTTGCCCACGGTGGCATCAAACTCAGGAGTTCGGATTCCCAAGTCCTACTGGAGAAAACCCGAAAATATGGTTTTTGGTGCCCTCTAAAGACCACATGCTAGGAGAGTGTTTCTTAAAATGGACTAAGTATTACACCTAGAGAGTCCATTTAGTGCTTGCTAATTTTTTAAAAATTCGACATCCCATTTAAATCTCAGAAGCTGGGACTTACCCGATCCATTTCCTTTTTGGTCATGCCAAATTTGTAGTGACCTAGTAAGAAGGGCCATACTTCCTTTCGAATCTCATGCTGCACGCCGCCATAGTAAACTCGTTTGAGTAATTCTAATTCCTTGTAATTCTAAAGCAGTCAGGAAAGAGGGGAGGGAACATTTAATGCACCTTACTATTGAGCTGGCATAAAAGCACTAAAGTTACTGGCAAGTATACAGCTAATGGAAAATACACCCAGTAGAAGCCTTAAAAAGGCTGGCAATGGGATACACATGGGATAGTTTTATTTCTAGGTCATTGGTTCCAATCTGGCCCAATATGATCAGTGGCCTATATAAAACGGGTCAGTTACTAGTGGACTGGTGTCTATCATGGAATCTACCACTATGTAGATGCTAAACTATACCTTTGCTGTCCCCAGAGATGCAAAGGATCAAACAAGCCGTGGAGAATTAACATCTCTCCCCCTTGTAGGGAATTCACACAATGTGAATCCATGGACAGTCCTGTAGGGCCCGGATTCAAGAAAGCACTTTAGGAAGGTGCTGATGGAGCATGTGCTCAGCAGACAGGTAGACTGACTGGGAAGCACGCCGAAGTTTGCCCTGATATTGCTTGTGCTACATCTGTTCTGTCGATAGAGGACTCCGGTCATCAGAGCTGGCAATGACTTACTTTTAAATGGTGCTATATTTGCTTCAAAAACTACATGTAAAACCTAATTCACTTTGGCTTTTACCAAAGATTTTCAGGCTCCTAAATTTGCAAGTCTTCTCCTCATCAATGCTGCTTTCTGGGCTGCGCAAAATCAGGAACTGGATTGTCCAAATAAAAACATCACTTTAAATGTCTAAAATTGCAGGGCAAAAAGAGCTAGCATTCCTCTAGATTGTCCTAGTTTACAAAATATCCTTCGTCCTGCTTAAAGATACTCATCCTTGATTCTCATCTGTGTGTTGTCTAGGCGTGGTGTCGTTCCTGATTAACCCCATGTGTGGACACATTCTGGAGTCAGAGCGCATTGTTCCCATTTAGCTGAAACCACTTGCTGGGTTAAGCTAAACAGCATAAAGGCACTCTTATTCTGGAATAAGTGTGTCCACAAATGGAGTTCATCAGGAACAACTCCATGTGTAGACAAGCCCTTATTATACTTTTATGCCATTCTGGCAGCGAAAAGGGCTTTAAGGTGAGCGAAACAGCCATTTACGCCAACTTTCCACTACTCTGGTAGCTCAAAGGGGCCTTAGTGTAAGTGAGAATCAGATCTGCACAAATACTGGAACAAAGCTGCCAAACTGTGAACTCATGTACAGTCTTAGAAGGCAACACTGGACACTTGAAAAGACCCTTAGAAATATTCATAGCCAAATTAGGGAGTGACACTGGGGCAGTGTGTGGGGCTTGGGTGGGGTGCTGACTTTTTCCCTTTAAGAACTGGGGGTAGGTTTTGTGCCCGTTACCTTTTTGTCCTTTTGATATTTACTCCAGACCTCTTTGGTCAGGCCTCCGGCGGCGCTGGAAGGCTTGTCGGGCGGGATAATGGAGTGGTTCACGAGGGCAGACAGATGCGTTCTCACCGTAGACAAATGGCGGCAGTAGGCAAGCCCTGCAGAGGGGGTGGAAATGGAATGGCAGGATCTCATGTAAGCAAGCAGGAGACTGTATAGGATGCCGGCAGCTCCTTTTAAAGATGGAGCTGTGCGGTTTAAGCTAGAAGCAAAGCTTTCTTCCCCACAATCCCACATGCCTGCTAGGTAGAATGGAAGGAGGATGCAAAGTTGACAACTATTTAATCTTGTGCCGGGAAGTGAAAAAACAAAGGTGTATTAGTAAAAGAACGTTATAACATGCAGAGCTTTAAGCATCCATTTTCCACAGCTGCCTACAGAAGAGCCGCTGGCATTACCAAGCCAGGATATTTGGGTCAGGATTCTGAACCCTCTAAAGTTCTAGGTTGCTTTGGCTCATTATGGAGAGACGGGCCACCTGCAAAATTTGCATCTGGATTTGGCTTTCAAATGCCTCCCCCCATAGTTTGGCTTGGATCCCTCTCTACCCTAAACCCGGCCAGTGACCTGACTTTGCAGTCTAAGTGCAAACTAGTGTATGACACCGCGGGAGCTGCATGCACTGTCCCTTTTGGAAAACAGCCTCACTTACAGCCATAAAACGCTCTGGAAACAATCTGCCTCCTCATGCTTTCACACAGCATCTTTAATGGGGTTCTGTAGGGAGACATTTTTAAACACGAGTGTGTTACGGTTATACAGATCACAAGTCATGGAACACATCCCGAATCCCAACTGATCTACAGACACTGCCCCTTTTCCAAACCCAACTAAGACACATTTGGTTTTAAAAAAATCCAACAGGAAATAGATCTTTAGATTTTAAAATTATTTGTCTGCCTGGGATGCTGCCCCAAACCACATGAATATTTAGGTAACTCAGTACCACAGTGACAGGTGGATTACAAAGGCCACATTAACGTTCTGCTTCCTTCCCCAGACCTAAAGAAGAGCTCTGTGTAGCTACAAAGCTTATGACCTTCCACCAACAGAATTTGGTTCGATAAAAGATATTCCCTCACCTACCCTTCTATCTCGTACCCTGGGACCAACATGGCTACAACACCACTGTCATTGACAAAATAGGGATGTAAGTAGGGTGACCAGATGTCCCGTTTTTAAAGGAACAGTCCCGTTTTTTGGGACTTTTTCTTATATAGGCGCCTATTACTCCCCACCCCCATCCCGTTTTTTCACAGTTGCTGTCTGGTAACCCTAGACGTAAGCATCCTTTGAAGGATTACTGGTTTGCCTCTGTCCATAAAACTCAGCTGTCTCCACCACTGACCTAAACAGGCAGACAGAAGAGCTGGCTCAAGTTTTTTTGATTGAAATGTTCAAGTTTTTCGATTTAAAAAAAAATAAATAATTGACCCTGAACAACGTTCAGTTTTAAAACCAAAAATTTTACTACAGGAGTTTCTGAAAACAAAACTTCCTGGGGCATTTCAACCACAACACCAACAATTTTAGAACATGCCTGGCCAAAAAATAATTGGCATTTTTTGACTGGCGCTACTAGACACCAGTGCTTCCCACCATGCAAGTCTAGAGGCGTGTCGAGCAACCTTCCAAGGGGAGCAGGAGAAGGACGAGGCTGGGCCCAGCACTGAAACACATGCAGCAGGGAAAAATGCTGTGCCAACCAGCGGCTTGGAGAACATGAGCTAAATGAAAACAGCACTCACCTGCTTCTATTGCTCATTTAGAGAGCACTAAACATAAGCACAAAAAGGCCTGATTCTCCTCTTGCGTACGCTGACGTAAAACCAATTTACTGCGGGAAGAATCAGGGGCTATTTAGAGACCTTGGTCCTATCACTAGAATGTCTGAGTGCCTCCCAAGCACGTCTCCTCACAACGCTGCTTGAGAGGTGGGCAGAGCAGGGCATTGGAGCCGGGTCTCCCAAGTCGCAGGCTAGTCCCCTTGCCGCTGGAGCCTCCTTCCTCTCTGTCCCACAGAACAAATGTAATCCGCCATCCGACAAGGTCGAAGACTTTGCAAAAGAAGTGGCGAGAGCAGGAGAGGAGGCTGCTTAGCACATGGTGAGCAGGAGGCTCTTCTAGGTGCACGCTGGTTGCACTGGCTATGCCACAGACTGAAAAGCGAAGACTTTCATAGAGACAAGGAGGCAGTTCTCTCTCGTTGTGATGCTGTAGCACCTCCACAGGGGGTGGCCCAGCCACAAACAGCGTGCTCCCTGTAACCCAGAGCAGGGTCCCCTGGGAGCCCTGCAGAGTCTCTCCCATAAAACTCGCCACTGCTGCTTGGAGCAAGGGGCTTTGGGGTGACTTTTCTCCACGTACAAGGCCTTGCCTCCTAGGGTGGAGTTAGGGGACTGCTGGCTGAACAGGTGCAGCGGCAACACTTGTGACTTCTCCTCCGCCTGCCGAGGAAACCTACTGAAGACCATTTTGAAAAGTGCCGGTGGGGTTTAGGAGCCTAATTCCCAATTTCAAAAGTGACCTGGGAATTTAGGAGCCTGTGTCCCACTGATTTTTCCCCCCCTCCCCATTGCGACTTAGGCTCCTAAATGCCTGGGTCCCTCTTTGAAATTGGGAGTTAGGCGCTCTTGAATTTTTTACCTCAGACTCAGATGTTGCCATGGACATGGACACCATGGCTTTTAAGTGGGATGGCAGGCGTTGGTGTGCGGTGTGCAAAGGCCTCCATAGGCAGCAAGCCCAGAGCTCTCCCCCACCACTGTCACTTTCTGCCGATAGTCAAGCCATCTCCCCGGGCCTGGCCCGTTTACCTGTCGTGAATGCAGTTGCAACAGCTGGGGATGTCGTAGGGAGAGCTGCCTGATGAACAGGACAGGCACGAGGACCCTTGGCTGCAGTGCTCCAGCTGCCATGACAACAAGCTCGCACCGAATCCTTGCATCTCTATCATGTCGCCGGAGTCTGGGGAAAGAGGGGAAAAATCATGGGCATAAATGGTTGTCTGCCCCTGCCCTCCCGCTGCTGATGTCTTGGTGCTTTGCTTTGCTGCAGGCTCTACCCTTGATGATAGGACGGGACAGAACTAGCGACCCTAAAACATTACTTTCCGCGCTAACGCATCTAAACCGGCCACGTCCTCCGCATGCTCAATTTGTCATAGAATCATACAAATGTACAGCTGCAAGAGACCTCAAGAGGTCACCTAGTCCAGCCACCCACGCTGAGGCAGCATTAAATATACCTGACAGTGATGGGGATTTCCCAACTTCCCCAGATAACCGTTAGGTGCACCCACGGCCCAGCACCCTGCCTCTTTCAAACGCAGTGTGCGAGGCAGGCTGCTCTTCTGCTTTCCGTAGATAGGAGCTAATTTTAATCAGACATTATAGTCATAGATTTTAAGGCCAGAAGGGACCATTATGGTCATCTAGTCTGACCTCCAGGGAACTTCACCCAGGAATTCCTGCAGTGAGGCCATAACTTCTGGTTGAGCTACAGTGAAAGATCCTGTGTTTTTAATTCCAGAGTAAAAATAGGTTCTCTCTCAAAATGAGACTGACTGAACTTTTCAGTTCTTGATGCTGTCATTTGGGATCTGATCCTTAAACAGTTGCTCGCAGAGGTGGAAAGTTACTCCAGCACTGGGTCCCACTCTAATTCTCCTGGGGGTAAAATGCCATCGACCCATCATCACAATGCAACCTCCTGAGTCCCCTGAGTGCTTTTTTTTAATTGGCCTCAGCCAAAGCCTGGTTTACAAAACCAACATGAGCACAAAGGTAACATCAATCATAAAAGTGTTTTCCATGTGTATTTAAATCTAGGGTGCTGTTCCTGGAACATTTCATAGAAACAGTATGCCTCTGTGTGCCCGTTTTCCTTCACTGGATCACCCCCAAGCGCATAAACTCGAGTTTAAGGCTCTGAACATGCAACTTCCAGGTGTCTGAAATCTCTCCACACCTGGAAACAAGGTGCAGGATCAGCACTTAAAAAAAGGAGGCCAAGATTTTCAGAAGTCGCTAGAGATTTTGGGTGCCCAATTTCAAACCTTAAAGGCCTGATTTTCAGAGGGTGGATGCTTAGCACATTCTGAAAATCAGGGTCCCCCTTGAAAGGTGTCTAAAGCTGGGTACCCAAAAATCACTAGTAGCTTTTGAAAATCATGGCCCAAATTCTTAACCTATCCCCTGCTGGTGCTTTTCATAAATAACTGGCCTTTCAGCTCACCCTTGATTTAAATTAAGGCAAAAGACAGAGTACAGGATGTCATTCATTGCATTAACATGTGCAAGCAACTCCAGTCCTCTGGGCCGTGCTTTCAAAATGTATGTTAAGTGCGGGGGTGGGGAACTTCCAAATTGTCTCATGCATTCTGCCATTGCAGGTAACAATACATTTTTTTTTTTTTTTAAAAGAAGATGGACTCTATTTTTAATATAGATATAGCCATCAATGTAGCATAAAGCATTTTAACGGCATGGAAATAATACAAGATATGTTAACATAAAAAGCACAGGCTCATGCGGAAGCAGTCATGAATATTTCACTTCACAAAACAAAGTTTAATGAAAAAATGCTCTTCACCTTAATTCTTCAGGAAGGAGCTGAATGTCCCAGTATTTACTGCAGCTTCTCATTTGGTTCAAATAAAAACCATTGGACAAACAAATGTTTTGAGATTTTTTTACCCCTCCCCCTCCAAGGACAAGAAAAATGGGTGAGTTTTTGTTTTGTTTTTGTTTTAAAGGAACAATCTACTTTAAAAGGAGAGAACCCCACAGAACCTAAGGATTCAGATGAAAGGTACCTGAATTCGTGAAGAATTAGAGTGAACAGCATCTTCATTTCATTCATTTTTGTTGTTGTTTATCTGCAACTTTTGGCCACATGCAAAAAGTCAAGCATGTTGCAAAAATTAAAAGCAAAATGGCTAGCAAACCTGATCCAACAGTGTTGTCATTATTTCAAGGGAGCACTGATGGGTAGACAAGTGATAGTCAAAGCTAGCTCCCAGACAAGAATCACTAGTCAAATGGTATGTGGTCCTAGCTAGGTTGCTAACTATTTTTTTCAGGGTTTCTTGACATCTCTAGTAGGATGGTTTTAAATATCCATTAGCCACCAAATAAAGCTGAAGTTGTCATCATTTAACTTATATTTTTAGTCTCATCTTTGCAGGCATGCGGTGTTACAGACGGGTCTTCTACCATAAGCCATTTCGAAGTCTCATCTGCACAAGAAACCTACTGTACAGATATTTCCTGCAAACACTATCTTCCTACAAGATGATGAGGGTTTTGGGGGTTCTCTTCACCTCCATCCCTTCTAAGAGCATTTTGGTAGAATATGAATCCAGCCCAGCTGAGCAGCGGTCAGACCTAATGACCATTTTGGCGACCTACGGGGATCACAGTGGACAGGGGTCCACATAACAACAAAATGGCATCATGGCAGTCCCAGCAGAGGCCCAGAGTAGAATGGACCAAGGGCAGTTATCCTCTCATTCTTATAGGTAGTGTCACCAAGGGTACGTCTACACTACCCGCCAGATCGGAGGTAGTGATCGATCTATCGGGGATCGATGTATCGCATCTCATCTAGACGCGATACATCGATCCCCGAACGCGCTCCCCGTTGACTCCGGAACTCCACCAGGGCGAGAGGCGGAAGCGGAGTTGACGGAGGAGCGGCGGCCGTCGATCCCGCGCCACGAGGACGCGAAGTAAGTCAATCTAAGTTGATCTAAGATACGTCGACTTCAGCTACACTATTCTCGTAGCTGAAGTTGCGTATCTTAGATCAATCCCCCCCAGTGTAGACCAGGCCCAAGCCAGGGATGACATCCACTTAGCACTAAACCCATTGCTCTGCAATTTAAAGCTATGTGAGAGCTCTAAGGAATGAGGAAAAGGTGGATTCCTGTAATCACTCAACAGCCTGCGAATGTTCTTTTGCTAAAGGAAGCGCGTGTTAAATCTATGGCACCTGCAGACACGACAGCTCCAAGCCAAGACTGTTGGCATGGAAATTGTACAGTGACAGATACTGCAGCTAAGGAAGGAGGGGGATTTCTCTTGAATGAGGTTAGTCCTGGGACAGCCATGAACACGGGAGAGGTAATGCTTGAGTAGAACTGGGCTGAACATTTCAACAAAGAAAATCTTAATGACTGTTTTTGCAGAATTTTTTTTTTCTTTTTGTTCTATTCTTGAGCCAACTTAGCTTTATTTCTGGAGCCTTAGAATTCCATCTGTCCAGCAGACGGTTTTCTGCTCCACAGGGTGAACTCCGATCACTTTCCTCCTTCAAGACAGGAGGGATTCTAAGTCTCCAGACCTATACAGCCAGGGCCAATTGGCTCATCTCTGCTGGGATGAACGTTTGCTGGAGTGATCAAGTGTATCATTATGAACAGGTCGAGGGTGAGCGAACGGGGCTGGATTTTTGATGGGAGCAGAGCCTGTTGTACAGTAAGGAATACGGTAACCGATCGTTTTAAATCCACACAGTGGGCAGGAGGGCACTTGCGCGTGAAAAGCTGCTTGGTCTGTACAAGTCTCCATGTGCATTTAAGGGTAGATTGTACAGTCACCCTGAGACTTGCTGCCGTGGTTCCTTTTTTGCTGTATGGATGTACTCTAATTTACAACTTGATTCTTGTTTCCCCACACGAGCGGAGGGGGTATAATCTGTACCAGCCCTTTACTCAGTGCATCTTACTTATTGCTACCTCTTAAGCTGCACAGGTGGAGGGCTTTCCCCCGGCCCACCACCTCCCATGCAGCAAAGTAAGGGGCCCCCTCCTCTCCGCTTACTTCCCTGTGTGAGCACACACCATGAGTCGTGACTTAACTCTTAACGGGGGAGTCTGGGGGAGGTAGATTCTGGAAGCGAGACGGCTCTGTCGTTCATTGTCATGGATCCTACCTTGAGATGGGGAGGAAAGGTGCTGCTAACCCTGCTCCCCCCAGCTTTTGGGTGCCTTCCCACCCCTGGAGTGAATGAAAAACGTTTGTCTTGCCATAATGCCAACACTGTTGTACGCATCACTGGGGCGACGCTGCCACAGAGCACTGAGGGGGCAGGGCCGGGGGCGGCGGATAAAAACCTTTCATCCTATTAGGAGCTGTGAGGTTCCGAGAGCAGATCATTGAGAGCATTGCGTGGAGCCGGTCTTCCTCCTCCTCGTCATCATCGACTGAGGCAGAGCGGCTGGCAGCTAAGTGGTGGTAGTTAATAGTTACTGCTCAAAGAAAATAGTGAAAGAGGAGCATAAGAAGAGAGGACTTGGTTCTAGGAGAAGTCTCAAAGGACACGTTTAGCACAGACAGAGGAGTCGGAGCTTGGGAGAGACCCTGGGAACTCCCCCGCACCTGGGTGGGAAAGAGACATTTCTCAAGGAGAAGAGCACGCACTCCATGGGCCAGATTTCAAGCAGACATGAACAGCTGCATGTGGCCACACAACCTGCAGCGCCTCCTGCTGGTGGGAGCAGACTGCGTGCCTAGCTCTGGGATTCTGCAAAGAGGGAGGGTCCCAGAGCTCAGGCTCAGTTTTATAGCCCCACGAGCTCAAGTCAGCTGACATGGACCAGACGTGAGTGTTTTATTTGCGGCGTACACATTCCCTCACAGGCTGGGCTGAGGCTAAAGCTTGGCTCCTTATGGCCTATTCTCTGGGGGGGCAAGTGGGCGGGGGTGTTTGTTTGATTTTGCCACTTCCTAGCTGTGATGAACCTGAATGGGAACATTGGATCCAAATCCCCTTTAAACTTGGGACCATGAGCCAAACATCTCAGGATGTTGCTACTTTCTAGCTTCTCCACCAATGGACGTGAAAATGAACCTCCTGCTAGAGAACCAGCGTGCAAGATCTCTTGTATAGAGAGAGTTCAGATTCACAGAAGAGAGGAAGGGGTTTGGGGGTGGGTTCTCCCCCCTATTTATTGTGAAACTTCAGTAGAGAATGCCAGGAAAATTGGGCTTGCAGGGTTTTGGGTGTGTTTGTTTTTTTTGAGAGAGGGTCTTCTTTTTTTTATGATTAGCGTTAATCTTTTCTCCTTTTAATAACAATCTTGCTAGGAAGCTGCCTGCGTAATAGAAATACCCTTCATAGTTAGAGCAGAATTGCTCTTGGATTAGCCGTGGGGCTTTTTTTGCATTTGGTCTCCGTTTGAAAGTCCGGCTGCCTCCGTGAAAGTTTTGCATAGGGTTCAGCTGGAGAACACAGGGCGGCTCTATGAGTAGGACTCTCCATTTCTGTTTGGGGCAATGAAGGTTTTATAGCAGTGGTTCTCAAACTGTGGGTCGGGGACCCCATTTTAATGGGGTCGCCGGGGCTGGCTTAGACTTGCTGCTGCCCAAGGCCAGAGCCGAAGCCCGAGCCCCACTACCCTGGACAGCAGGGCTCAGGTTACAGGCTCCCTGCTGGGGCTGAAGCCTGGCTTTGCCCCTCCTACCCCGGGGTGGTGGCCTTGGTTCAGGCTTCGGTCCCCCCTCCTGAGGTCGTGTGGTAATTTTTGTTGTCAGAAGGGAGTTGCGGTGCAATGACGTTTGAGAACCCCTGTTTTATAGCTTTAATAAAACCCACAGTAAACTATACCATGGATCCTAATCACCTAACAAGGCAGAACACCCCTGTGGCAATATCCCCTTAAAAAAATCTGGGTTGTCTCTTTCCCCCACAGATCCCATCATACCACTCTTGTGGGGTTTTTTTTAAATGAAAGAACAATGAAGCCACTTACTGTTATCGTGCCTGTGTCCCGGATAGATAATTCTGAAGACATAGTCCGTAGCAGACTCCTCATGTGGCATTTCCTCCAGCTCCACTGACTTGTTATTGTTTCGTTTCCGGAGCTTTGGAAATACTTTACCCTACAGTGAAAATGACCCAGTAGGTACAGTTACCAAGAGATGAAGTGGTGCAGTGGAACGGTGTCAAAATAACAGACTCAGAAGGTGGCTCCAAGACCTGAGATGAATGGGCTGCAGGTACCTGGCCTAGCAAATGGTGGTTTTTCAAGGGGGCTGGGTATACAACTCCCATTGACTGGGAATGGGGCACAGAGTTCCCATCACTTCCTTTGAAAAATCCAAGTCTTGGATGAGAGACATGATCCTACTGCATATGGAACCTATGTACCCAGGGGAAGGAGGTCATTAAAGGGAACGGAGAAGAGACTTGTCAGGATATAGGGAAGGTGTCCTAATGGCGTCCCTTTAAGGACTGGCAACAGTCCATCAGTTAGGCGATATCACCAGGGGTGGTGACTATCACGTTGCGGCTGGTTGGGTGCTTCTGTCCACATCATTTTCAAACACCTTTTTAAAGTGTCTATAGCACTGGTTCAGGGATGAAACTATAATCAGGTTGTTATGGAATCTACGTCCTTATAAACAAGTCCGACAATTTAGGGGATAATCAGTGGGGTTGTTTATTTTGCATTTACGTTCCTCCCCATGTCCTGAGTTTATTATTTGCATGGCAGTAGCTCCCCAGAGGCCCCTGGCCCCATTGCGCTGGGTGCTGTTGGACAGACACAGTAAGACCAACCTGGCCCCAAAGAACTTATAGTTCAAGACACTGGCTCTCAGCCTGACAGTACCTTGCCCTGCTGCGACCAAAGTGGCGGGTCTAACTGTCCTCGAGGCAGAAGGCCATTTTCCAGGCAGGAAAGGAAAGCAAGGAGATGACTTCCCTGTGGGAAATGGAGTGGAGGTCTCTGGATCCCATCCTGACTCACCAAGACTAACGTCCCTCCGCTTTCCGCTGCAAAAGAGAACCCAGGATACGTTGGTGTGGCCTTTGGTTAGGCTAGAAGCATGATCAGTTGACCTCGCTGTCAAGCTGGATTCTGTTTGTGGTTGTCCCCCAAAATCCCACTGCACTACAGGGTAGCTAACTGAATAGACTCGGGAGTGAAGTTTACCAGATGTTTCCCATCTACCATGGCTGCTGGCTGGTGAGTCTTGCCCACATGCTCAGGGTTTAGCTGATCGCCATATTTGGGGTTGTGAAGGAATTTTCCTCCAGGGCAGATTGGCAGAGGCCCTGGAGGTTTTTCGCCTTCCTCTGCAGCATGGGGCACGGCTCACTTGCCGCAGGATTCTCTGCACCTTGAAGTCTTTAAACTACGATTTGAGGACTTCAGTAACTCAGACATAGGTTAGGGGTTTGTTACAGGAGTGGGTGGGTGAGATTCTGTGGCCTGCTTTGTGCAGGAGGTCAGACTAGATGATCATAATGGTCCCTTCTGACCTTAAAGTCTATGAGTAAAGGGAGCCTTGGCAGGCAATGAACATTGATTTTTTTTTTAAATGATGTCTACAGCATGTTTAAAAAAATAGACAGTTTACCAGCCCCTGATGCTGTATGGAATATGGGTGACCATTTCTAATATTATTGATACCAATATTACAAAATGGCAATGAATCTTACAAGATATGCCATGTAAGGTATCTGTGGAAAAGTTATGATTTGCTAAGTATGATACTCTTGTTTATTTGTATGCATCATCTTTGTATTGCGAGTTATAAATGTGTGGTATATTGATATCTCGAACTTGTGCTGTGTTTCTGGGTGACACCAGATGGGCATCAGCACTATCCAGCCTGCTTAATGGTCCATCAAAGGCAATCAGCTGTATAATTAACCCATTGAGAGAAGCCGGGGCTACACTGATGAGTCAGCGGGACATGGCTGTGGACAGGGGACTAGTCCAAGAGCTTTTCCATGCCCATGTGCTTGGAACAAAGGATGTACAGGCCACATGGCAAAGGATATAAAAAGGCAGCTGCATCTTCTCCATTTTGTCTTCAATCCTGCTTCTCACCTCTGGAGTAACTTCTCTACAAACTGAAGGTTTGAACAAAGGACTGATAGACCCATCCAAGCTGTCGATGTGTTCCAGAGGGACTTTACAAGCCAGCAAACTCATCAATGCTGCTAAGAACTTAATAAATAGACTCTGAAGTCATATGTATGGATCTGACTGCTTTGACCATTTAACAACTCTTTTCTCTTTCCTTTCTTTTATAATAAACCTTTAGTTTTAGCTACTAAAGGATTGGCTGGCAGCATGGTATTTTGGGTAAGATCCAAACTAGTATTCATCTGATGATGTGGCTGCCCTTTGGGGACCAGAAGAACATTTTGTATAGTGAGCAGAGTTTTAAATAACTTCTCACTGTACTGGGCCTATGTGCTGATTGGGAGCCTGAGACTGGAATGCGAGAAAGGGGGCTGCATGATTTTTTGTTTTGGCTTCTTGATAACCAGTGTTGGGTGGGGATTAGGAGCACAGTTTGTGACTGGTTGGTGAAAACCACCAGTCTTGGAAGAATCTGCTCTCCTTTTTGCAGGCTGCCCTGACTTTGGCAATTTCATTGCACGCTATCATAGGCACCTCGGGTCACACAGCCTGAATCCATTTTGGACATTCATTTCATTAAGCTCACAGGTCAGGCACATATCTGGTGCTCCTCACCAGGGTGGATGTAGCGGCTAGCAGTGGTGCAGCTTTTCTATATCACATAATGGTTAATCTGTATTGAACATTCAATCCAACCTCCCCCCAAAAACATAAAAGCACAGAAAGGGCCATAACTCACAGAAACATAGTCTGATTTTGACCTCAATTGCAGAAATCTTCTAAATATAAGCAATAATGCAACTATGTGCTCAAAATAGTACTGTTTTGGAAAGTTGGGGAAATATTTAGCCTCCAGTCGATATATTTTATACATTTTCCTGTACATCCTGGATTGAGAACCACTGCTTTAATCAATGGCAAAAAATATGGAAAAATGCATAAAATATATTACCTTGGAGGTAAATATTTCCCACCCTTTCCAAAACAGTATTATTTTGAGCACATAGTTGCATTATCAGTTGTATTTATAATTGGACTTCTGCCAATTGTACAATTTAGAATTGTATTTCTGCCAAGTTTGGTCAAAGTTAGACTCTTTCTATGAGTTATGGCCCGGGTTGGGTTTTTTTCCGATTGGATGCCCAATAACGTTTAAACATTACGTGATACAGAAAAACGGCACTACTTCCAGCAGCCACATCCTGATGTGATAGCAATTCAATTCTTCTAGCCGATGGGTTACCCTAACTCGTTAATAAGACCCCTTTTTAAATCTGGCTCGTAGATTAAAAAGGAGAAGGCAGTGTTATTGTTGTGGCCATGTTGGTCCCAGGATCTGAGAGAGAGAAGGCAGGTGAGGTAACACCTTTGATTGACCAACAACTGTTGGTTGACAGTACACGCTTTTGAGTACACGCTTCTTCAGGACTGGGGAAGGAAGCCAAGTGTCTGAGATAATTACAAGTTGGGGAGATTGTTTAGCAGAAGGGGTAGCATGATGGAGGTGGTCACCACTGAGAAATAGATTGTTCTGTCTAAAAGGGTTGAAGTGGGCAGTTAAGAGTTGCAGGCAGCGTGGTGTGTTAGCTCACTAGAACAATTTGTATGTCCCTGTTGAGTATATGTATTTATATTTATGTATGTCCCTGTTGAGTATATATTTATGTATAAATATAGCAAGGTCATTTGATGCAATAAAAGAAGCGGTGGGGGTGGATAGTGGGTCATAGATTGTTGTAATAAGCCATCCATCCAGTGTGTCTATTCAGTCCGTGATTTTTAGTGTCTAGCAAAGTTATGAACTTAAACTCCCAGGCTTGTCTTTTGAGGATGTTGTGCAGGTTTCCTGAAGACTGATGGATAGAGCGATCGCTTTGTGAAAAGTGTTCACCCACAGGGGATATGGCGTTTTTGTCCTTGATAATTTTTCTCTGTGTTCATTCAAGAGTGTCGTGATGGTCACACCAGTGTTATTTAGTGCAGTGAATGTTGCGATGGGCATGTGTAGGACCCATGGCTCTTGAAAGGTGTGTTGTGGGGGTGCTGATCATCCTAGCAATGGAGAGACAGCTGCAGGTTTGGCATTTCTTGTTTCACTTTTTCCCCCCTCCTTTCCCTCTATGACTGGAGCGGTGTTAACTGGCTACTTCATCTTGAATGGTCCCTTGAAATATTAATTACTTATGCTAAACAATCTGTTCCTCCTTGTGTTTAACTGTGACACTCAGAGTACCTTTCCCAGACCAGAAGAAGAGCTCTGTGTAAGCTGGAAAGTTTGTCTCTCTCACCAATGGAAGTTGGTCCAATAAGAGATATCCCCTCACCCATCTCGTCTCTCTAATATCCTGGGACCAACACAACTACAACAACACTGCATACATATTTTTAGTAATTTTTTAAAATAAAATTACTTGGCATCCGATAATTAAAAATTGCTCCCTTTTGTCCCACAATAATTAAAAAGTAGAGGCCAGATTTTCAGAGCAACTGAGCCCCCACAGCTTACACTGCTTGTAGTGGTGCGGCCACATCTGGAGAGGATTGAGCCTGCTGCAGCCTTGGCTAACACAGCTGGATCCTTTAGAGGAGAGGCTCATGCTTTTAGATTCAGAGGTCCCAGGTGTGATCCCTGCTGCCAACAACCCACCCAGAAGCATTGTGTTACATTAACACTTAGGACAAAGTCAAATCTCAAGAGACCGTTGGAACAGCTTTACGCCGAGAAGTTCTCATTGGCTCTTTCCGCGAAGAAACTTAAAGGTAAACCACTGCCTGCCTGCAGGGAAATAAACGCCGAAGAGGCAGCAAAATAAAACACGAACAGCGTTAACATTCCCCCTGCAGAAACAAGGCCCTCGAGCCTTTGCATCCCCCGGGGAATGAGGAGGTTTATGCTTACGTTGCTGATGGCAGTGAATGCAGACAATCTGACTGAACGGCACTATTAAGGCGTAGTCCCAGTACACACTAAGAGGAAAAAAAATGCAAGAGATGTAATGTTTTAATAATCAGTGGCCAGACTGCCCAGTAAAAGCATAAGCACTGCACTAAATTAAGAGCAGCTTACTCAACTTGGCCGATTAAGTGGAATTTATGGTGAAGTAAAAGGCAGAGGAATTAGTTTAGCATAACATCTACTTCTGGAGCCTGCTGGTTCACAGTCACTGCCCTCCCATGCAAACAGCACGAATCTACTGGCTAAAATACAAGAATCAAGTGCCCAGAGCATAATACGCGAGATGGTTTTGTGCTTGAGATTCAGGACACCTGGGTTCTATTTTGCCACAAATTATGTGTGACAGAAGTCAGGCCCCAGGGGGCCCAATGTCGCACGCACCGATGAAATTCAATGGAAGCAAGGTCCCTCACTTAAACTGTAACAATAAGTTGCACAGGTTAGAAGCTTATCATTGAGATCAGGAGCGTAGTGGGACTCAAAGAAGGACCGGAGCTTCCTAACGAATGCAAAACACTCCTGAGTTATAACGGTAAGAATTAAAACAGCTTTGAAGGGATATGAAACCTCTAGTTGGTTTATGCCCTGAAGCCTAATCATTGCGGGTTAGAAAGAAACATTTCCTAGGGGTACATTCTACCATGACTGCCTACTGCAGGATTTCTCTCTCCTTCTTTTGAAGCAGCAGGTACTGGCTACTATCTGGGCCAGAATACTGGATTAGAGGGCCCACTCTTCTAATCAGGGGTAATCATATCACAGGGCTGCTTTGAGGATGGATTATAAAGTGCTTTGAGATCCTGCGATGGGAGGCACCCGAAAAATGAGACTCGTGACAATGGGAGGCAGACTTTTAGTTCTGCAGCCCTGGATCGCTGAAATAAGACTTGTTCCTTTACAATGGGTCCTAAATCTGGATTATATTGTTTGCAAAAGCATATGATCTGATGTATGCTAGGGTAACAGTGTGTGTGTGTGTGTCTCTGTGATCCAATGAGGCTGTCCCAGTGAGCACAAATTTAAAGCAAGAAATATTTCAACACTGCCACCCAGTAAATCTTACTCATTTTTCTTAGTGTCCAGAATTTGTTTCATAATAAATTATTCTGGAAAATTGCTGAAATATCTTTGCATTTTATTATTACTATTATTTGTATGACAGCACCTAGCGATCCTCATTCAGATCAAGGCCCTGTTGTGTGAGGCGCTGTACAAACATATGGTAAGTGACTGCACCTGGCCCAAACGGGTCACCATCTAAATAGATAAAGCAGACAACAAGAAGGGAACCGAAGGCAAAGCAAAGAAATGACTCACTCAAGAACACACAGCAGGCCAGTGGCAGAACCCGGAAATAGAACCTGGTCTCCTGATTCCTAGCCTAGTGCCCTGTTCGATGGATCATGCTCCCTTCAGTTAAATCAGCACTGTTGCTTATCTCTTACTCCTGTTACAGTTACCTGACGTAGCAAAGGGACTGTTACCTTTTCTCAAGCTCAGAGTCCCTCAGGGTTCCGTTCATGAGCTGATTGGGAGTCCATTTCAAAGTCAAGCTGTCTGCTGACTGATGAAGGGAGAGATAGCCAAGAATTGCCTCCATGTCATCTTTCTGTTTAAAACGATAAAGAAAAGCACATGGAAATCGCGATTTGTGTTATTGAGGAGTAAGTCAGCTATCATGAGAGATCCCCTAACAGGCCAACCCTGTCCCCACAATTAGCCACGCTTATTCAGTGCTTCGTCCACTTCCAATGGCACTTGGACTTAGGCCATTAGCCACCATGATGTTCAAACTCACATCTCCCCCACTAACAAGTAGGGCTCTGGCATACCTGATCCGCAGAAGAGCCGAGCACCCACAAATCCAGCCAACAGGAGCTGTGGGTGCTCAACACCTCTGGAAATCAGAGAGGGATGAAGGATGAGGCTTAAAAGTGACAGCAGGCGCTTTCAGATCCACTCTGGTCCAGTGGACACAGGGTCCTATTCCCAGCTCTACCTACCGTGTAACCTGGGCCAAGGCACTTCCCCTCTCTGGGCCTCCATTTTCACTCCCTCCCTTTTCCTCTCGTCCTTTTCGAGAGCGTAAGCTCGGAGGGCAGAGACTGTCTCTCGTTGTGTTTGTACAGCACCTACTGCTCGGGGGCCTGATCTCAACTGGGGTCTCTAAGCGCTACTATAATACAAACTAATTCACTACAACCTCTCTTTATTCCTTGGCAAGTGGTCTGCGAATAGGAGCGCGGAGAAGGCACTTAAGGCTGCAGAAATGGTAATAAATTAAAGCTCCTGACAGGGCCGAGAGTTTTCTATAAACTCATAACCCTCTTTCAAGCAGCTTCCCTTCCTCTGCAGGTAAGATCTAGTAGCAAATCTGTCTTCTGTGTGTCTGACACTGTCAATTCCCAGCATCAATCCTGGGGGCAGATTTAACACCTCCAAACCCACCAGAAATAAATTAGGCAGACACATCAACCCTGCTAAACAACCTTGTTGGACAGGAGCAAAAAAAATCAAACCCCCAAACTATTCCTAAAACGTGTGCGTCCGTGTCCGTCTACCCTTCAGTGGCTGAGGCGTGCTATTGGAATGATACAAGAGCTTTGAAACAAGTAGCCATTCACTGGTTTCTAAACTATATATTAAATGATTGAAATGCAAAATTATTCTTTGCATTGCAGGGCTAACTGATATAAAAGACTCACCCCCCTATTGTGCTAGGTACTGTGTGTGTGTACACACACACACACACACCCCTTCTCCCCCCCCCCACCCCGGAGAACCTACAATCTAAATCAGGGGTGGGCAAACTTTTTGGCCCGAGGGCCACATCTGGGTATGGAAATTGTGTGGCGGGCCATGAATGCTCACGAGATTGGGGGTTGGGATGTGGGAGGGGGTGAGGGCTCCGGCTGGGGGTGTGGGCTCTGGGGTGGGGGCCAGAAATGAGGAGTTCAGGGTGCGGAGGGGGCTCTGGGCTGGTGCGGGGGGGGGAGTGGGCTGTGGCTGGGGGTGCGGGCTCTGAGGTGGGGCTGGGGACGAGGGATTGGGGGTGCAGGAGGGTGCTCCGGCCTGGGACTGACGGGTTCAGAGGGTGGGAAGGGATCAGGGCTGGGGCAGGGGCATGGGAGGGGGCCAGAGGTGCAGGCTCCAGATGGCGCTTACCTCAAGCAGCTCCCAGAAGCAACAGCATGTCCTCCCTCGGACTCCTATGCAGAGGCACGGCCAGGCGGCTCTGCACGCTGCCCCGTCCGCTGGCGCCACCCCCGCAGCTCCCATTGGCTGTGGTTCCCGGCCAATGGGAGCTGCGGAAGCAGCGCTTGGGGCAGGGGCAGCCCCCTGGCTGCCCCGACATGTAGGAGCCGGAGGGCGGACATGCCGCTGCTTCTGGGAGCTGCGCGGAGTCACGGCACGCGCAGAGCGGCACAAGCCCCCGACCCCGCTCCCCAGCTGGAGCTCGAGGGCCGGATTAAAAGGGCCGGATGTGGCCCCCAGACTGTAGTTTGCCCACCCCTGATCTAAACAGACAAAACACAGTGGGGATGGGGGAACAGTGGTAGACAGAAGTGAGATGACTCACCCAAGGTCATGCAGCAGGTCAGTGACAGAGCCAAGACTAGAACCCAGGTCTCCTGACTCCCACCTCACTAGACCACTCTCTTATTGGAGAGGCTGCTATTAGCATCTGTTTAATGTGGGAGGAGGTCCGTTTGATGGGCAGGGGTATAAACCCATTTAAATTGGCCAATTTGAATCCCCACTTGATCCCATTTCTCTCCTTCCTTTTTCATTGGCAGTACATATCACAGTTTAACTGGAAGGGGAGGTGGGTACCATTAGTGAGGTCTCTGCCTGGGAAAGGAGTCAAAGCTCCACCCAACACCCGGGCTGAGCCAGAAAGGATGGCACTCAGCAACCTTCCATCCCTGAAGGCTCATTCAGATGACGCATCCATCTTCCGTTGAGCCAGCTCAGGATTCAGATGCTGCCTCCGGAGCTGGATGGTCCAGAGGATAAGACACTGGCTGGGGATTCAGGATACTCAAGTTCCATTCCTGGCTCTACCACGCTGAGCCAGCCAGTATTGATCTCGCTCCAGTCACATGAACTCAACACACTTGATGCTCAGATACTTACTGGCTGGACCAAGACATTATTTTTCCCATACAGCAGGTGCGTCCTCGAATTCTGGTGCAAAGACTCCACGTATTCTCTAGCCGAAGCTGCAAATCGGTCTTCTGACATGCTCCCGCTCGAGTGCCGTTTCCGGATCTAGGAGACACGAGAGCCGTGGTTCAGCATGCAGGTTACATGGTACCAGTTGCAACTGTACGAAGAGGCCGCTCGGAGCAGCAGCTCCACTAAAAAGGGCATCTCGAGAAATCTCTTTTTGAATGGACTTACTTTCTGCAGGCCTGGGTCCCTCAAAAAAGCCGCCTCACCCCGGCCAAAGAGGCTTGCTGCTCCCCCCGGCAGGGAATCAGCACAGTAGGTGAAACCCCTGGCATCTCAAGCCACAAAATTTCAAATCTGGATCTCAAGCCTCCCTACATTGGGACGCGGGTAGAGGGGACACTTGGAGCCAAATGGACTTTCCGCTGTGACGAAGGCATGCACAAAAGTGTTCTCCATTCCTGGCAATAGGTGGAGGCTGCCCGTGGGTGTTATCTAAATACCCGTCCACCCTTCTGCCCTTTTGTGGGGTTTCCTTCTGTGCCAACAACAGGGAAGGGGCAGGTTGCAAATACCTACTCCCAGCGCTGGGCGTTTTGAGGGCGAGTCCTGGTGCCCGTGAACTCCATGGATCCGGTGTCTCTGAACCAGCTCATCTGCTGACGGGTCTGTCCAGTAGTGGTCAGCTGTTTTCAGCTTGGTATATTCTAGTGCACATGGCCCAACTAGGAGGACAGTAATGAGAGAGGATCTTAAGAAGAACAGACATTTGTTCACACTCATCCTCCAGGTCAGAGGTTAAACTGAGGCCCTTTCTGCTCATGTCTGGTGAAGCTAATGATCTCACAGCACAGGTTATAACCTTGATGTTCGGGCCAAATTCCCTCGCTTAATAAAGCAGGTGCTGTTAGGAGACTGCAAGAGAAATATTGCTGAGCACATAATACACAGCCACTGCACGATTAGTACCTCCAATTCCCTGCTGTGGGACACCACACCTAGAAAAGTGCTTTAATAAAACCAAATTCCATTCTGCTTTATCATCAAAGCCAGCAATCAAATAGTAAAATAAGATGATCTGTCTCCATTCCCCCCCTGCTTCAGGGAAAATGCAATAAGCAAAAAACAAAACAAAACCCTAAACCCCCCCCGGAGCGAACAATGAAAGTACTTACCAAGGAGAGAAGCTAGGATTGGTCCATAAACAGGATCTGCCAATAAAGCGTCTCTCTCGTAATATTTGCTAGGAATAAAAAATAAAAGTGGATTAGCGTCAAGTGTTGGTATTTTCAAAAGCTCCCAAGTCACGTAGGAGCGTGAGTTCCATTGACTGCCACAGGTACTTGCTCCTGAGTCACACGAGTGCTTTTGAAAACGCCATCCATTGCTAGCTCCTAGCACAGCCTGCCCAAATAGAGTCAATACCCTCAGGGGAGCGATACACAGCCGTGCGCATTCTCCAGCGCTGCAGGCCAACTCTTCGGGTTTGATCCTGCGGACAGGCACTCCGGAGCATATTGTTATTCCCCACAGTCCTGTTGAAGTCACTGGAAGGGTAGCGGGAGTAAGCACATGCCCGGGGGTAAAAGTTTGCAGAAGGAGAGGCTCAGTTTTGAAGCAAAACCTTATTAAATAGTAATTCTACAGCCAAGCGATCATCCCAACGGCAGCTGCAGACAATTGAGTTACCTGGGTCTCTTAGACAGGCTCAACATTAAGGTGATCACAACTAAAAGGGGAAAAAAGTGATTTAATCTATTTTTAGAATATGTTTATATATAAAATTATGAACAATTTTTTTTATGTAGACTTGAAGTCAACCATTGTCGCTCCGCTCTTAGCACAATACACAAGAAACCCACAGATCACCACACTTCGCTCCACAGATCCAACAACCACCCCAGACACACGAAGAAATTCGTCATCTACAGCCACGTAGTCAGATACTGTAGAGTTTGCTCTGACGAGAAAGGCTGGGATCACCCTAAACACACTTAAAAATTGCCCTCACAAAACAAGGACACTCCACCAGGGAAGTAGATCGCACCATGGAATGGGCCCACGCCCTCCCAGGAAAGCCTGCTTCAATACCGAAAACAATAACAACCCACTGACCACACACCCCACTGGAACCCATAGGGGAAATCATCAAGCAATATTTGATGGAAACCACATCCTGAAAGAAATATTTCCCAACCCCTCTCTTCTGGCCCTCCACCAACCTCCCAGCCTTGCCAAGCTCATCATGAGAAGCAAGCTCCCGACAGACCAGGACACAGCAACTCAAAGCAGCACCAGACCCTGCCAGAACAATAGATGCAAAGCCTGCAGACACATCTCCCCTGCTACAATGATCCATACCCCCCACAACACACTGTTCAAGGTCCATGGGTCCTACACACGCCTATCACAACACATGGTGTACCTCATCCCGTGCATCAAATGCCCCAATAATAACTATGTGGGTGGAACCAGACAACCACTATGCTCTTGAATGAACTCACACAGAAAATTATCAAGGACAAAAACACCGTAGCACTCTTGGGTGAACACTTTTCACACAGTGATCACTCCATATCTGATCTTTCAATACTTATCCTCAAGGGAAAACTCAACACCTTCAAAAGACGAGCCTGGGGACTTAAATTCATAACTCGGCTAGACACCAAAAGCTTTGGACTTAACTGGGACACTGGTTTTATGGCTCTTTACGACAACTTGTAACACACCCACACTGCCTGCTAACCTTTAATTGCCCACTTCATTTTAAGAGGTCTCCTACAGCATGTGTGAACCCCTTATGCTTAACAATCTGTCCCAACTTGTATTTACCTTCCCCAGACCTGAAGAGCTCTTTGTGGTTCGAAAGCTTGTCTCTCTCACCAACAGAAGTTGGTCCAATCAAAGATTATCTCACCCATCTTGTCTCTCTGAACATAATATCATTTTGCTTGTATCTTCCACTAGATGGGGCTCAAATTCTATGCTATTTCCGATTTCCAAAAGGCGAACACCACTAAGCCACCAAGAAGTGATGTAATCCCACTGATCAGGAATATTCTCTCGCTTTAAAGAAAACTTTTCAGCATAATCGGCATGGACTCAAATACAGTCAGCAAGGAAAACACAATACAAAACAAAGAGACAAGACACCCCCCATCCCAGGTCCAGGACCTGGATCGGGAACAGGTACAGGACTAGACTGGATTGGGAACCAGTTTTATTGAAAGAAGATTGGGTTGTCCAAGTCAGGCACCCACAACTACATGTGCTTGCATTGCACCAGATATGTATATCTCCATGCTTCGTGGGCACCTCGCTGGCCAAGTGCCGGTGCAAACAGAGCACCTGCTTTGCAGAGATAATTTAGGCAATCGCGCTCACCTAACTTTGAAGATATGGCCCCAAATCTTGTAGATTGAGGAAGTAACCATTATACTCCTGAAAGAGGGGTGCATTTCTGCAGCATTGTGGTGTGTTTGAAAGAGATCGTGGGCCTCACTCATGCTACCCTGCTATCAGGGGGAAAACCTGCTTAACACAGGAGGAGAGTTAGCCCAGAGTTCTTGAACCAAAATACTCCCATGCTCCATACGTCTCCAACACACAAATCACAAATGGCTGCTTAAGCAAACTGGGATCAGATGCCACCAACAGAATAGTTTTCTTTGAACATCACAAAGACCTTTCTCTTCCCTCTCAACAGGAAAATATATTATCTTCTGACCTGCTGCCAAGGAAAACGTAACCCAGACTTTGGAAATACGGCAGGAGAATGACAGAGTCTATATACTTTAACTGCCCCTGTGGACTCCCGCCGAATACCATTCTCCTTTGCACAGCCAAGCATACATCTCCATCGATCAGAGCAGCACTGAGAGCAAAGCAAGTTACATCCTCAGTGGCCGCAGAAGTGCTCTCGTTTTGTGACTAGCCTAGGCCAGGCCTCAGGGTTTCCACCGTTCCTTTCTTCTGAGGCCACCAAAGTCTCCCCAGTATACTCCTAATTCTACTGCGTTAGCTGTGGGGGTGGAGGAGACGAGGTGAGGACAACCTCGCTGGGGAACCCAATGCAGGAGGAGACTTGAGTAGAATGCCAAAGAGCTTGGCCATGTCTGCTAGAATCCAAATGCATCACTTCCACAAGGTGCCTGAGCTCTCTGCCAGCCTTGAAGGGGGAAATCTCCGTCACAAACTTAACCCTTCCAAATAAAGGCAACATGTCGTCACAGGACTGACCTACCCCAATCAGACCTTCCTACCGTTTTCTAAATTTTCACTCCTCACCTCCTTTTGCTCCCTTCTCCCCTTTCTCCCTTTCCTCCGCAGAGGGCACGTGCTCCCCTGGCACGCTACAGCTTCTTGCTTATGAGTCTCAAAAGCACCTAAATGACTTCGGTGCCTAATTCTTATTGCAATTTGCAAGTCAACAGAACTTAGGTGCCTACGTCACTTAGGGCAGTGGTTCTCAACCAGGGGCACACGTACCCTTGGGGGTACGCAGAGGTCTTCCAGGGGGGTCCATCAACTCATCTAGATATTTGCCTAGTTTTACAACAGGCTACAGAAAAAGCACTGCCAAAGTCAGTACAAACTAAAATTTCATACAGACAATGACTTGTTTACACCGCTTAATACACTATCCACTGAAATGTAAGTACAATATTTATATTCCAATCGATTTATTTTATAATTATGTGGTAAAAACAAGAAAGTCAGCAATTTTTCAGTAACAGTGTGCTGTGACACTTCTGTATTTTTAGGTCTGATTTTGTAAGCAAGTCGTTTAAGTGAGGTGAAACTTGGGGGTACGCAAGACAAATCAGACCCCTGAAAGGAGTCCAGTAATCTGGAAAGATTGAGAGCCAGTGACTTAGGGTCCTTTGATAATTTTACCCCTAGACTATAGCCAGCTGACATTTTGCAACGTTTAAAAACAGTAGTAAATATATATATATATATATATATATATATATATTTATTTTTTTTTTAAATGTGTACGATTTTTTTTACTGGTTCTTTGAGCTCTCCCGCACGGTGACATTTAACTGAAACTTCAAAACATTTTCACAATGTTTCAGAAACAAAATACAAATTGTTGGGGAAATTCTTTTTTAAACTTTTTTCTGCTCAGCTCTGAGTTTACAGATGGGACACGGACGACATTCGCGACTGCAAAAACACGGCGCACCTTGGTCCCACAAACAAAACCTTTGCACTGCCAGCTGTTTGTTCCCCTCTTTACCTGCAGTTGTCCACCAGGTACTGGACGATTTTGTCCAGCACTTTCTCAATCAAGGCTGTCCGCACCCAGATGTGTCTGATGGCCTGCGGCGTCAGGACAGGCGTTTTGCTTGAGGTAGAGCCCTGCCTCTTGAGGGATCCCTGGCCATTCGGCTGATTTTTCCTGCAAAAGGGAGACAGTGAAAGTTGTTGGAGTGCAGATTTTTACGTTGACAGAGCTCTGCGTGCACATGTATTGGAATATACAATGTGCATCAGACGAAATCAGATGTGAACACTGTGTTTTATGTTCACCGCTGCACTGGGGCTTTGGGGTTGTCAAGGTTCCCTCCCCACTCTAAACTCTAGGGTACAGATGTGGGGACCCGCATGAAAGACCCCCTACGCTTATTTCTACCAGCTTAGGTTAAAACTTTCCCAAGGCACAAATTCTTCTTTGTCCTTGGAACGGTATCGCTGCCACCACCAAGTGAGTTAGACAAAGATTTAGGAAAAGGACCACTTGGAGTTCCTGATTCCCCAAAATATCCCCCCAAACCCCTTCACCCCCTTTCCTGGGGAGGCTTGAGAGTAACCAAGGTGAGCACAGATCAGCCCCTTGGGTTTTTAGGGCACTAAAAACCAATCAGGTTCTTAAAAACAGAACTTTATTATAAAGAAAAAGTAAAAGCAGCACCTCTGTAAAATCAGTATGGCAGGTAAGTTTACAGGGTAATACGAGTTAAAACACAGAGGATTCCCCTCTAGGCAAAACTTTAAAGTTACAAAAAACAGGAACAAACCTCCCTCTTAGCATAGGGAAAATTCACAAGCTAAAATAAAAGATAATCTAACGCATTTCCTTCCTATTACTTACAATTTGTAATCTGATTTAGATGCTTAGTTCAGGTCTGGCTTTAGGAGATGTATTCTCCCTGCCCTGGTTCCTCGCTGACCCAGATAGAACACACAAAGGGAACAAAGCAAAAACCTTCCCCCACAGATCTGAAAGTATCTTCTCCCCTCATTGGTCCTTTTTGGTCAGGTGCCAACCAGGTTATTTGAGCTTCTTAACCCTTGGTAAAGGGGGGATTTTTTGCTACCCTTAGCTGTATGTTTATGACAGGGGCGCTGGGATCCAGAATTTTATTTAGCCCATTATGAAGAAAGGGCCAAAAGTGATGAATAATTTGGGGGATAACCAGACAGAGGTTTTAAAGGGGCCTGATTTTCAGGGGCCAGATGTTTAGTACCCTCAGAAAATCAGGTCCCTTGAAGGCATCTCAAGTTGAAACCCCAACTACTGGGACACTCAAAATCATTAGTCACTTCGCAGGGACCTGTTTACAAAAAGTCAAATCTGAATCCACAGGCAGTTTTTGAAACCCCCCCAAATGTGGGGGCATTTGGGGTCCCATCCTACTTCCCCACTGTAGATTGGATCCATTAGATTAGATAGCAGGTCCACTGAACCCGGAGGAGCTGCTCTTCTGGTCTGGCTGAGACTGCATCCCAACAGAGCAAAAATCTAAATGTTCCAGAGAATCAACTGCCTAAAAGGCGCAGACGTTTATTTCTAATCAAATGTAACTGCAAACTTCACTTAGTCCTTGTAGAGCTGCAGGAAGGACCGTAGAAAGGATGGATGCAGACATTCAAATAGTAACGTCTGGAGACTCATCAACGGCATTTCGACAGTATCCTCCACCCTGAAGGATCTCAAGGTGCTTGGTCAGCTGTGTATGTGACAGCCACCATCTTGGGCAGATGCACTGGGGATCTCCAGCGCTAATAGCATGAGCTGCTATAACTTGAGTTTAAGAGCCAAAGATTTCTAGTTGGAGCCATAAGACTCTAGATTCCCTGTGGATCAGGCACAGAGGGGGACCCGTAACAAATACTGACCAATGGGTTAGACATTCATCCAACACCCAAAATGCAGCCACCTCTGGGATGGAAGGCGGCAGCCCCATGAATAACTGGAGCACAGCACGCTGCACAAGAGCGAGGGCGGGGGCAGGGGAATTATGGAAAATCTCTACTCTTAGGAAAGTTCCATGAGATCTTTGATGGCGACAGAACAGCCATTGGGGGTCTCTCTCTCTCTCTTTTGTTTTTTTTAGGGTCATGTCCAAGTGATTTGGGTTGAGAACCAGAGGGTTTGGCATGAGATTTTAACAATGAATTCAGGGTTTCCAAAGGGCTAGCCCGTGGCAGTGCATTTGATCAAAACTCATCCAAGCCCCAGTGAAATAAACAAAGGAATGGGAGGTGGCGGGTCGTGGGCTGCGGTGGCTACAGAACACACCTGCAAAGCAAGGCAGAGATCAGACCGCTCAGGTAAAGGAGGCGAGTTAGAGGGAGATGTATGCAGAGCCCAGCCAGGTCCAAAGGCTGGGGAAGGCACACGCCAGTCAGCAGGACAGGGCACGAGGTGGGGCTCATCTCAAGGAAACAGATATAATTAAAGGGAACGGATTATATACGCTGAGCCAGACTCATCCCTGGTAGGCATCAGTGGATTATGCCAGGGATGAATTTGTCCCACTGTCTCAGCCAATCTGCTCTTAAATCAGAGCAGGTGTGATCTGGCTTTGATGGGGGACGGTGTGCCAAACGCAGAGGGTCAGAGTTGAGCAGTTGTTCCGAGCGCTCTTTGGAACGCTGTACCCAGCAATAAGGTCCATGTCTAGCAGCAGCTCCCATGCTGCACGTTATTGATTGGCCTGACTCGACCCTACTTTCCTTTGGATTTTTTACAAAACAGCCTCCAGCCTATTAAAGGAAATGGCCCAAATGCACACGCTATGCCTTCTCGATCGATTCTTAACATGAACTACTAACCCAGGGCCAGATTCGGGCTTCCCCCCCCGGAGGTGCCCAGGCATGCCAATTCTGACCTGCACACACTCCCTCCCCAGGCCATTTCTTGGTGCAGAGATTGACAGGCCCACGACACAATGGGAAGCAGTTCAGTGAGCTGCGCAAATACGAAATTGACACCACTGCGTTTTCCCAGGATTTGCACTCCACTGCCCAGACAGCACACTGGCTGGCCTACGCCCGTTCGCATCAGGCTCTCATCTGCTGTGCTCTGTTGTCCTCACTTCCCCTTCACACTTGGAGCCCATGGGTGCCAGGTTTGTATAACTTTTGGTGGTGCCCAGAATGGGTCCAAGCAGAGTTGTCCTGTCCGTTGGACAGACCGGGGCAACTGCCCCGGGCCCCATGCTTTGGGGGGTCCCGCGCTTCAGGGGGATGTGGGGTCCAGGGCGGTCTGAGGGGCTAGTGGGGGGGCTGGTGCCGGCAGCAGCGAGCGACCCGGCCCCAGCCAGCCCCGCCGGCTCCCAGCGTCGCTCGGGGGAGGGGGCAGAAGCTGGAAAGAAGTGGGCAGGGACTTGGGGGAAGGGGTGGAATGGGGGCGGGGAGAGGGCAGAACAGGGGCGGGAAGAGGCGGGATGGGGGCTTCGGAGAAGGGGTGGAGTGGGGACGAGTTCGCTCGCTGCTGCAGGCACCAGGTCCCCCACTAACCCTCCAGGCCGCCCTGGACCCCGCGTCCCCCTGAAGCACGGGGCCCCCAAAGCATGGGCCCCAGGGCAGTTGTCCTGGTCCATCCTATAGACGGGGCGGCTCTGATTAAATATAAGCCCAAACATTGCTGGAGCCGGGCTCACGTTTCTGAATATTGGTGGAGCCCGGGCACCACCGGCCCATATAACTCACCACCTATGTTGGAGCCATGTTCATTTCCCTTCCCCCTAGCAGCAAGCTTCATATTTCCTGCTACCCGGGAGTTTATTGCCTTAAAGGCCAATATTGATTATCCTTATTGACACTGACATTCGTACGCTCGGAACCTGGCCAGGGATGCCTCCTGATCCCGTGGCAAACTGGATTAAGCCATGTAAACATCATTCTGAACCTTCCCTCCACCCGAGGAATCGCCGGTCCAAGGTAAAACCGTATGGTCTAGCAAGTTACAAGCCCAACAGTCGCTTGTCACTGTCGATATAATTAGTGACCTGAACAGAGTTGGAATCAGAGGCTGATCTTTGTAGCTGAGTTTGCTGCCTATAGCTTCCCAGTTTCTTAAAGGTGACCTACAAAGGGAAAAAGAAAATGGGTTGGTGCCTTTTTTGCTTCTTTCTGATGCACTAACGTGACCTGAAATGGGAGCGCTTTTTTTCTCCCCCCCATTTTGCATCAACGCGGCTTGTGCCGTTAGTTACGCAGCACAGAAGGAGAACGCTGCTCCATACAGAACACCTGTAATGCGGCAACCAACAAATAATATAAGAAATGAAGACTATAAATACCATCATCAGAACAGTCACCCCAAACCCTTCACCTAATGAGGCAGTGCACAGGATGTAGAAAACAATTTACTGTAACGTGCTCACATTCCTGCCAAGTGCACAGTCTGGCCCTCGACTCGGGAAAGCACTTAAGCATGTGGACTAAAGCCATTAGATTGGAAGCTCTTTGAGGCAGGGACAATCTTGGTGTTTGTACAGCGCCTAGCACCATGGGGTGCTGGTCCATGACAGGGGCTCCTAGGTGCTGCCACAACCCAAACAAATAGCCGTAAGGATAACAGTGCCTAGTCAAGGCAGCTCTTAAGCCTGTGACATCAATGGACTTAAGAACATGCTTAAGGGCACATCTACCCTGCCCCACAGTTTGGACTACTGGGGTGTGAATAGCAACACACCCCAAAGTGCTGCGCTGTAACTCCGCTATGTGGACACTGCAGGCACAAACGAAAAGACTCCCACTTCACAGTAATGTAATTCTCTTTGAAGAGGATTGCGTTAATGCGCACACACTTAGTTTGCACCTGCAGCGTCCACGCGGGCGAGTTACAGCGCAGCACCGCGAACTGTGGGGCAGCGTAGGCATGCCCTAAGTGCTGTCCTAAATAGGGACGCTTCTGTGAATCAGAGCCTCAGGAATCATTATAACAGTGGAGCCAGTTTCTCTGATTGTATACATTCAGTGAACTGAATTCAAGTCTCATCTGCTCTGTTTTGTTAGAGGTCACAGCTGGAGGTCCCGGAGCAGTGGACTGGGAGTTTTCTCAGCCTTTAATTGAAGGGGCGCGGATGTTGAATTTTTAACAAAAAAGTGTCTCTCTTTCAAACGTTTAAACCAGACCAAACGAAATGGAAAAAGGTAGAGATTTTAAATCAATAAAGAGGCCAAAGATGAATAAAAAAAATTGGCAAAGGAAAGGGTTTATTAAACATACATCAGTGAAAGAGTTTGGTAATAAAAGGAAGTTAAATAAAAGGTAAGTGTTGGGAAAATAAACAGAAAGGAGGCAGGGTTAAACTAGCTAATTTAAATAAATGTTTAAATGATTCAGAAACATCACAGTGGGTGAGCTAATATCTTTTATTGGAACATCAATTGATGCTTACTGGAAACCTGTATAACTACAGGAACTTAGTGCAACAAGATAGTCAAGAGACCAAAAGTTCCTATTAGTACAAAGACCCTCGGCCAGGTTCAGCAGCCCCATTGTGCCCGGTGCTGTACAAACACATTGGAAGATGCAGTCCTTTCCCCAGTGAATTTACAATCCAAGGCCCTGATCCTGCAAAGACTTATGCACTTGAGTAGCTCCGCTGACTTCAATGGAATCACCGACAGTGAGTAAAACGGAGTATGTGCTTTAGACTTTCCAGGATCAGCGCTTCAGGCTCGCATGTTTAAAGTGAGGCCCATATTTACTACCTTGCTGAGTCAATCTTCCTCTTATTGTCTGTTACAGTCATTGGTTTAGCTCATCATCTATTAGGCCCTGATCCTGGAATGAGCTCCACGCAGGTGGGACTCCTATTCCTAAATGACCTCCGCTGAATCAGCCGGCAGGAAGGACACTGCAGGATCATGGCCTTAAAGTGGAAGCGCCGTGGGGAAGAGACCAGGTCTCGCTGTGTGTTCAGACAGCGCCTAGTTAGTATAATGCTAATTGGGGTTTATTGAATCCAGTGTCACTTGCCCTGTTCCTCTAGTGGGCCTATCAGGTCTCCTAACGCACGTAGAGAAAAAAGGGTGATCCAGGGGAACAAACGAGCACGCAAAGATAAACGTTCAAGCCTTTACTCCATAAAGAACCAGCCTCTGCCACAAGGCGGGCAAATCGCTCCATCAGGCACTGGCTTTGGCAAGGGGCGAGCCGAGACTTCCGCTTTTCCGCTAAGCTCTGTTTATTCTGTTACCTGATCCCACCCACCTCCACCCAATCTGTCCGCTTTGTCCACCTGTCGCATCCTGGCCGATACCTAGACAGCGAGCTGCCTGTGAACAGCGACTGTCTTCTGTGTTATTTGTCTCGACAGCACCTGGTATAATCAGGGGTCCTGACTCTTGACTGAGGGTCCTGGGCACACCGTGATGCACATAATGAGTAAAAAAAAGAGCGTAATCCCAGTTCTCGTCCTTTGGCCCTTTGCCACTCACTTGAGAACATTTGAACTTTTGAAAATGTTGACAAAAATTCATTTTCGGCAAGTTTTTCAATCGTTTTTCTGACCGGTTGAATTTTCCCCCCCAAAGTTGCCCAAAGTAATTTTCCGAGCAGCTCTACCCGTCCCCTTCAAGCCGCCATGACTTTCTCACATTAAGAACAGCCCTTGGCCTTACCTGCCTTCCGCCTGCTGCTGCAGCTCCTGCGCTTTCTTGCATATGTCCCCAGCTACCGCGTACGTCTTGCCAACTTTGGTGAAGAGGGCAGCGACCTTATCGGTCCGGAGGAAGCCGGCGGCTCTGCGTTTCAGCATGTGCAGGAGGCACACCTCCACCACACCTGGAAAAGGAAAGGAGACGTCGCCGTGAGCACTCGGATCCTCCACTCCATTCTTCTTGGCATGTGTCAGTAAGGAGAAGAAAGTCATCTAATGAAACGAATCTAATATCTAGGGAGGGAGAGAATACGGGCCAGGGTAGTAAGTAATGAGGACCCAGGGGTTCTATTCCTGTTCAGCTGCGGACTCACTGTGTGACCTCAAACAAATCACTTACTCTCTTTGTGCCTCAGTTTCCCCATCAGGAAAGCAGGGATAACAATACACTTACCAGTCCCACAGGAGTGTCATCAGGCTTGCTAATTGAACTGACAGCCTGGGATGAAAGTTGGACTCTGCAGCCAGGTTCTCCAGGAACCTGCATAAACCCAAATATCCTGGCCGGTGTCTGTATCTATGTTTATATTTTTTCCTGTGGGCAATATTTTGTGCCTCAGAGAGCCATTTATGTGGATTACATAACAGGAGGCTGGCCTTCTAGGAACTGAAAAGCAGAGAGAAGACCAGATCTCGTAATTGGTAATGGAGTATATCCGAGCACCAGACCCGCAGTGATGGGTCCCCTAAAATACTATATTTTAATTCCCATAAATAATTGTAATACCGAGCTCTATATAGCACTTTTTCATCAGTAGACCTCAAGGTCAGTATCATTATCTCCATTTTACAGATGGGGAAACTGAGGCACGAGTAGTGAAGTGACTTGCCCAAGTTCACCCAGCAGGCCAGTGGCAGAGTCAGGAGTAGAACCCAGGTCTTCTGAGTCCCAATCCAGTGCTCTATCCACTAAGCCATACTGCCTAAAGAATCTCACTGGACTTGTAAACGCCAATACTATCATCCCCTTGGAAGGTGAACGAGACCTTGATGCTGCTCCGACTGACTCCACAAGGCAGGATCAGGCCCTAAATTGGAGGTACACAGAGCTAAATATGTGCTTTTACTGAGGACTTCACATTCTTGGCAGGAGCTCCCCCTTGTCTTAGGGAGATCCCACGTCTTCTATAATCAGGTGTTTCCCCCAGTCTGGATACGTGTGCTTATTGCGAAGTGACAGACTGTCAGGGTGGCATGTTCCCCAACCCCTCCCTTGTTGCAGGGGTGATGTTGCCATACACTTGTAGTTTGTGTCAGCTTTGTGCATAATGTCACCAGGCAGGAGGTGTCTCATCCCGCCCCCATTTGGACAAATCTCCTAGTCCAACATGTTAAATGTTTCCCCATATACTGAGGTCATTGACATGAAAGCAATTTGCTGTGCATAATCTAATCTGGGGACTATGTAGCCTTCATCACTGCAGTATCTTGATTTGCAGAAGCAGGGTAGGACAAATCATCCATGGATCTTCCAATCCTTACATGCTACGTATTAATCCTACATATCACGGGGTGGGTGTTTGCCCAACGACCGCAGAGTTCAACGTTGTGCAGTGGCATGTGCATCTAAAACCAGCCTACCAAAACAAAACACGCTGCCCCATACATCGTTCGCTCCCTGGGCGGAGGAGAAGAAAAAGAACAAGCCATGTGTGACACGTTCGTCATGTCGCTTAATGCACTTCTGCGAGGCGCTCAGATCACACAGCAAAGAGGGTGGGATCAGAACCGAGATACACCAGAACAGATCTGACAACCTAGATCAAGAAAGCTATGGATGGGGATGGGGTTATGATCTATTTTCCTGCTTCTTAATGTATCAGATTCGGTGCCTATCAACTGAACTGGGCTCCTACAACACTGCCACCTGCAGAGAATTCACTAATGATCGGCCCTGCTTTATTGGTGACTAACACAACACTTAGAGAAAAACGGGGTGAGGGGGGGGGGGAGAAGAGGAAGTGGTCTAGCCAAAAGGACTGCGTCTTTATCATAACAGACATAACCAGGCGTGTCTGAATCCAGCTGGGACAATTAGCGCTGGAGATCTTGGGGGAACAGGGCTGGCTTTCCACAGCTTTTACGCAATGAAAGAGGCTTCAGTGAGGAAGATGATGGATTTAATGGCGGCGGGAGGGAGGGTGTTGTGGGGGGGGGTATTTTTTTAATAAAAGGAAATGTACATCAAACACAGCAGCAAGAAGGCTGGATGGAGATATCCATCCCTGGACAGTGCAGCACATCTGGCTTGAGCATCATGGGATTGATCCAGTTCTCCCTGAAGTCTCTGGGGAAAACTGTCCATTCCCTTAGGCCTTGCTAGGTGGGAAGCCTCTAGGTAAGACAGACGAGTCTGTGTAGGGACTTGTTTTAAAATCTGTTTTCTCTTGTGTTATCCTTTATTCCTGCTGTTAAGATTAAACAATACTTGGGTTTAAGCAGGCTGTCTGGTCACAGTATTCACTGCTGGACACAGACTCCTGAAGGGAAAAACCCAGTCAGACCTGCTGGGTAGAAACAGTGGAGATACAGGATGCTGTAGCCCCGGGGCCCAGTCTAGGTATGGGAGAATCATGTGACCCCACTACAAGAGAGATAAAGGCCTGACACTTGAGAGGGTGCACTCAGAGAGACCAGGACGGGGACAGAGATACAGCAAAGGTTGCCAGGCGTCCGGTCGAAAAGGGACCCTAGCGGCTCTGGTCAGCACTGCTGACCGGGCCGTTAAGAGTCCGGTTGGCGGTGCAGTGGGGCTAAGACGCCCTGGTTCAGCACGGCTCCCGGAAGCGGCCAGCACGTCCTTCTGGCTCCTAGGCGCAGGGGAGATCAGAGAAGCTGCCCCCGCTCCGAGTGCCGGCTCCGTAGCTCCTATTGGCCGGGAACAGCAGGCATTGGGAGCTGCGGGGGCGGTGCCTGCACACGCCGGGGGGCGGAGGGAGAGACAGCGTGCACAGCCACCGGGCTGCCCTGTGCCTGAGAGCCGGACATGCTGGTTGCTTCCAGGAGCTGCGTGGAGTCAGGGCAGGCAGGGAGCCTGCCTTAGCCCTGTTAAGCCGCCTGAGGTAAGCACTGCCCGGCTGGAACCCAAACCCACACCCCAACCCCCTGCCCCAGGTTGGAACCTCCTCCCACTCCCTAGCTCCCTCCCAGAGTCCGCACCCCCACTTGAACCTCAACCCCCTACGTCAGCCCTGAGCCCCCTCCCGCACTCCAAACCCCTCGGCCCCAGCCCGGAGCCCCTTCCTGCACCCCAAACCCCTCATCCCTGACCCCACCCCAGAATGCACACCCTCAGATGGAGCCCACACTCCCTCCCTCCCCACAACCCCATGCCCGAGCCCAGAGCCCCCTCCCGCACCCTGAACCCCTCATTTATGGCCCCACCCCAGAGCCCGCACCCCCAGCTGGAGCCCTTACCTCCTCCCGCACCCCAACCTAGTGAAAGTGAGTGAGGGTGGGGGAGAGCACGCGACAGAGGGAGGGGGGATGGAGTGAGTTGCGGGCACGGCCTCAGGGAACGGGTGGGGCAGGGGGCGGTGCAAGGGTATTCGCTTTTGTGCGATTACAAAGTTGGCAACCCTTTAGTGCAGCTGGCTCCGTACCTGTGAGGCTACCAAGCTGTTAGGTTCGTTCTGCGATTTTTATCGCAACAGACTCTGAAGTTCACCAGCCAAATAGTGACTCCCAAAGCCCACACTGGTTTTATTTCAGTCTTACACAATTCCCCCCAGAAAGCTGAACGTTACACTTCAGCTGCTGCAGAGAGCCTTGAGACTAGGGTGAACATCAGCTGAGCAATCGGTGGGGGAAAAGCCATTCATGTCTACTAGTGTTTAAATCTATGCTGCAAATGACTCATCCAGGCAACGCTGTACGCAAAGGAGGACAAGATCGCTTACTCATTGAAAAAGTCCGTCCCTGAAGCCTCTGCAGAGCGCTCACCCCTCTCCGGAGTTTGCTTTCCAGCCTCTGAGCAATGTTCTCCCATGTTTATTGATTGCAATTTACCACCGACGGTCTGCTGCTAACATTGCAACATTAAATTTTCATCACAACCAACCAACTGCGTTCCATCCGCTCCGACATACATTACCTCCGCATTAGAACCTGGCAGCTAAGCGTGAAGAACGCAATACCTGCCTGCTCTCTGAGCCCAAGCTTGCCAGGTGCTGAGTCCTTCCTGCCCCCTCCTCTATCAGGCTTATACGGCTCCCATGACTGTAGCATCTGAGCACCTCACAGTCTTTAATGGATCCATCCTCCCAACAGCCCTACAAGGTACAATGATCCCCATTCTGCAGACGGGAAACTGACAGATTCTTAAAGATGTTTAGGCACCCGAAGATACAGATCGGGGCTTTTGAAAATCCTACTGGGCACGAAGGTGCCTGACTCCAATGGTATCACACCTCTGATTGACATAACTACGCTGGCACCAGCTGGACTGTAGAGACAGCCCCAGTTGGCACGTGAGTCAGCAAGTCGAGTTAAAGGCCAGTTTTGAGAGTTGACCCTGGGGTAGCTAACTCAAGCGAAGAACACACCATTTTTCACCCGAATCTCTCTCTGTACCTCAGTTCCCCATCTGTAAATTGGGGATAACAATACTCCCTTTCCCCTTTGTCTTCTCTATTTAGACTGTAAGCAATTGTATTTCTTACTATCGGTCTGTACAGTGCCTAGCACAATGGGGCCCTGATCTCAGCTATAAATAAATAATCAATCATAGGAATAGTAATAATCCACACCAATTTCCGTAGGTATCCTCGTCTGGGAATACTTGTTTAAAATCAAGGCTGTACGGTGAGTTTGTACTCTGCCTCAAGTGCCTCTGCATGCAACCCTCTGAACAAGACTACCTTCCTCAATGCACTTGCAATAGACACTCCAGATAAACTCTCATCTGTAGGAAAATTCTAAACACAGGCCTTGCTCCAAACAATCAGACGGTTTGAATCAACCTAGTTTAATTGCTAGCTCCTTGCAAATGCACTGGACCTTGGGAGAGACTAGAATGCATTTCATCCTTATCCTTCATCAACAAAAGGCTTTCATGGGTTTTCATTTTTAATTAAAGTATTCGTGCTTTCCATTAATCAGTTCCTTAACTAGGGATACTCAAGATCTTACAGTCAGCTGGTTTAATAGGGTGAACAGCATACAGCGGCCACTATCTTGGAACCCAGATGGATAAAATACCGATCCATTGATTTTATTTATTTTTTTGGTCGCACATTTCCCCATGTTCGAAATCGCTGGAGTTTGAAGGCTACTTCAGTTGTCATTTACATCGACAGGGTTATTATTAGTGTAAAGTATTCATAAGCCTCTAAAGTCACTGCCAATTACCCTTCCCGGTCGTAAAAAGTGAACGCTGTAATTCATGGAGTTCTATTAATACACATTTAGTTCCCACTTACTGTTCCCCAGTTGAACTGTAAATACAGCTACAAACAAGTTTGCAGATCTCAAAAATGGCAAGTCAGGTGTACCTTTAATTTGGAAACATTATTCGTGAGTGTTATTTACATAATGGTAGCATCTGGAAGCCCTAACCAAGGCCAGAGCCCCATTGTGCTCAGGCACTGTACACACAGGATACATCTACATTGTAGTCAGAGGTGTGACTGCGGCTGCTGCACGTGTAGACATCCCCGAGCTAGCCTGGATCTAGATAGCTACAATAATAGCAGCAGCAAAGCTGGGGCAACATGGACTACATGACCCCACCCAGGACCCTGGGTATGTACCTGAGTGCCTAGGAGGAACTCAGCCCAGATCTCCTGGGCGCCAGCTCAATGCCTTAGCCACAAGACCATCCCCATCTGAAAGCAAGCATGGACCCCTCTTGAACTTCCTGCCCTCCTTCCACTGTGCAACCGTCTCACAGTCTCCTAAGGACCAATCCGATGAGAAATAAATACAGAGTGGCATTTTCAAGGGGCAGAATGCATTCCGGCAATGAGAAAAGCAGACCGTACAGCAATGAATCCCTCGCCAGCACTCTATCCCAGAGCAGATCTGAGAAAGCAGACAGTGGAACAGACAGGACGATTTGAAAGCTGGCGTTTGCATCAAGGACTTTTAGAACCAGAAGGAAGCAACAAGGAACAGCCCGGCCTACGGGGAAGCCGCCGTCACCCATCTGCATCACACACACGACATTACAGCTCTGACGCATCGCCCCACTCGAAGGCGTGCAGCGGATGTGGGCAAATAGAAGGAAATACCAACGAGACGCAGGAGACCAAGGATGCCAGGGTGGACAGTGGAGACATTAAGACAACTGGAGTGAGAACTAAAAAGAAGGAACAGTCCGTACCAAAGGGCTGTGGAGCACTTTGCCGGATACGTCTGGAGGGGCACGTGGCGGCGTGGGGAGCCTCAGAGAGAAGCCAGGCTGGGTAGCTTGAAAGTTTCAGCTATTGAGCATTGGGCAAAGTAATTCTACTTTTCCAGCCTGCGTGGTAAATTCAAGTACCTTATTCCCGGGGTGTTTCTCCTTTGGTAGGGTAGATAAGGGCTCAGTGTGATCCTCTTAGCCCCACAACCCATCCCAGGTACCAGACTGCTGATAATTTCCCTACTTTCTTGTACCGCTAGGGCTCCGTTGGGGCTTTTCAGGCACAGCCTCGCCATGGGGCTGCCCTGGGAACGTTACTGCGGCATTATTATTATTGTTGCATTACAGTAGCACCTAGCGGCCATTCCCCCGGGGCCTCACTGAGCTAGCGTTGTACAAGCACACAGCAAAAGGCAGCCCCCGACCCCAAGAGCTCACAGTCGCGACAGACAGGAGGGGAAACTGAGGCAGGGAGCGGGAAAGTGACTTGCCCAAGGGCTCAGAGCAGGTCAGGGGGTAGAGCCAGCAACAGAACCCAGGTCTCTTGACTCGGGTGCTCTAGCCACTAGACCCCACCACTCCCTGTGGACAAGTAAGCTCAGCTGGCAAGCGTGGTAGGTTCCTCACCCGTCTCCTTGGATGGGGCTCAGGGACTGAAGGTGTGGCCAGCCTCTGTGTGGGTGGCTCCTTGCACCTCCCACTCCGGCTCACCCACCCGTGTGCAGGCAGCTCTGTTTATTATTTGTACTTAAAGGGCTAACGTGCGGGTCGCTGATGGGCATGGGCTGCTTACAACGAAAGCCTGGGGATCGGGGCATGCGGGCGCCACTCCAGGGAGTGCCAGAGCCAGTCCCCTACGGATACCGCTAAGGGAAAAACTTCCGGCACCGGCGCGTGTGGCGAGCACACACACCGACTATGGACTGGACATGAGCAAGCCCTCAAAGAAGCAGCTGCACTTATGCTCTCTCAACAACGGCAGGGTTCCCATTCTGCACATCTTGGGCCGTGGACTCAGCTGCCCCAAAGGAGCCCACTGGTCCAGCAAGGCTGATATCCCGCATTCGGCGCTGGGATACTGCCCAACGGCTAACAATTCCTAAGACAGCAAGCCCTGTGCTCCCCAGCCACACAGCGTACGGAAGCAGAGTGGAGGAACAGGACATCCCTGCCTGACCCCTCAGCACTTAGCTCATACCGTGCGGCAGGAGCTTTGATCCAGACCGCCTCCAGATGGGATGGGCAGCTATTATTTTCCTGTGCTCTGGCTTAAGTAGGAACCTCGGCCTGATTGCATCATCCCCGGGAGAGGGGCCGTCTCCGCTCCAAGTGCAGCGGGGGCGAGCGCTGCACGGATGCTCGTGGGGATTCACGAGTCCAAGCAGAGCTGCACGAGAAGAACAGAGCGTGCTCCCAGAGCTGCTCTTTCCGGCACGACTGCCGAGCCTGTCCCCTGTAAGGATCCCAACCCAAAAGCAGCTCGGGGGGGTGAGGGGAGTGGGGGGGGCGCGCCGGCGCATCACTGAAAAAACCACGTGAGATGTTTCAAATAAAGCAGAAATAATTGGTCGGGGTAGACCAGAGCCGGGAAGAGAAGCATCGCTGTTGCTTAGGAACCGTTTTTTTTTAAATAAGACAATAAAATATTAATGAAACAAATTTAGTAAAAACCACAGCCGAGACGGCTTTAATTATTAATATTCGCTGTGGCTGCTACCAAGGATAATCTCCACCCCGCCTGTCCTGAAAGCCCCAATATTTAATTATGTCATTGTTACATTTCTCATCACCACGAGTCATGAAAACGCTACTTAATTGACTAGAACACATGCGTAACGTACGTGCGAAGGGAAATGGCAGGAAAGGCATTTGATTGAACCATTGTACTCTCAGCATTCGGAGGTACTTGTCCTATTTCAGTGGACGGAAGGACGGCCTTGTGGTTAAGGCACTGGCCTGGGGATCAGGAGAGTTGGTTTCGATTCCTGGATCCACCTACTGTGCGACCGTATCATTTAATTTCTCTGTGCCTCAGTTGTCTCTCTGTACAATAGGGATGATAAGACGCTCTTTGTCTTATCTGTTTCGGTGATAAGGTATTCATGGCAGGGGCTGTCTCTTAATCTATGCAGGCATTTCGTAGCCCAGTGCATCAGAGGTTAGAGGCTTAAAGCGCCCAGTGTACCCATTAGAATCCACCCCACCCTCCAAGCTCACCAGGCCACACGCAGCTTCACGGCACATTAGTCAGTCAGCTCAGCTTGGCTACGTGAAGCAGCCTTTTGTGTGTGTCCAGACACAGGACCACCCAGAGGTTTTGGGGGGACCTGGGGCAAAATCTGGACTCCCCCACTCTTCCAAAAATATTAACGACGAGGGGGAAAGGGGTTTGGAGATGGAGCCCTCCCTTACTCACCCTGCAGGGGCTCCTCGCTCCAGGCGTTGTGACCTGATGTGCAGCGTCGCAGCACGACTTAGGTTTGGCCCCGCAACCCCTCCATCATGACAGAGGGGCCAAGAGGTCAAATTTCAGCAAGTGGTGTTGCGACCCCATGTGCCAGCTCACTCCACCATGCGGTTTGGGGGCCTCGCACACAGGGGGCCCGGGGCAAGCTTCCCTTTTTACCCTCAGCCCATTGGTAGCCCTGGGCAAAGACAGTAATAATCTCATTGCATGTGTCATCAGATTCCCATTGTCCCCGCCACACACTGGAAAACCACACCGATCAGCCACTCAGAACCAAACTTGGCCAAATGGGAAACGTCAAATGGGTTTAAAGCGCATGCAAAAACCTGCTGTTTCTTGAGTGGTGAACGGCTGTATTAGGTTCTTGCTAAAGAAGATCGAGAAGCGACTGTCACTGGGGTAGGATGTGAAAGTACCTTCATGGGGCAAAAATACCTGGTATTTTCAGATGCTAATCTACCAGAGAAAGGCATAATGAGAACCAATGGCTGGAAGCTGCCTCCAGGCAAATTCAAATCTGAAATAAACCTCAATTTTTTTTTATATAGTAAATGTGATCAAAAACTGGAACAAACTACCAAGGGAAGCGGTGAATTCTCGAACACTTTAAGTCTTCAAATCAAGACTGGATGCCTCCCTGAAGATATGCTTTAGTCAAACAAGTTATTGGGTGATATACAGGAGTTAATGGGATAAATTCTCTGGCCGGGGAATATAAAGGAGGTCAGACTGAAAGAATTACCAACACTTCTCTAACAGAACTGCAGCCAGGGATTACCTCATGCTTCTCTGAAAGGCAGCCATTTCTGAAGTTGGACATGGCAGCTATTTAAGAACGCCTCACAGCCCACACTACAGTTTATTAGGTTGAGTTGTAACGTGTTGTAGGAAGAGCTCATATCAAGTACCTCTTCTACCGCTCAGCGTGTTGGAAGTTATCAGCTCACCCAGAGCGGTTTGTTACAGCACTTCACAGCAAGCTAGAAACTTAGAAAGGCCATCAACAGGAGTGTGCCAAGCAGTTACAATGAACAACAAGGAGTGCTTCCAATAGAATATCAGGGTTGGAAGGGACCTCAGGAGGTCATCTAGTCCAACCCCCTGCTCAAAGCAGGCCCAATCCCCAGACAGATTTTTGCCCCAGATCCCTAAATGGCCCCCTCAAGGATTGAACTCACAACCCTGAGTTTAGCAGGCCAATGCTCAAACCACTGAGCTAGCCCTCCCCACATAACTCCCCATAGCCCTAAAGGTGGTGAGAAGTACTGACGAGAGCCAGTCAGGCTGTTTGGGTTCATAGGGAGGTTGGGTGAATCTCTGTTTGGGTTCAGGTCATATGGGATCAGATGTCCAGAGTTTCACTTGAAATTTCTTGATAAAGCTTCAGAAGCCGGGTAAAACTTAACCGAGCCTCCAACTGAGCTGGCTGAGACCCTGCAGAACTGTGGAGTTCTGGGGGGTTTCTTCTACAGGTGGAGCCTCCACAGAAGTTATAAGGCCAGAGCTAGATTTTGAACCCAGCCCTGGAAAACTTCAGGAATGATTGTGTCTGAGTTCTGGAATGGGCCCCAGTTCTAGGTTTCATTCAAAACCAGTCAGGACCAGCCCAGTTTTATTCAAGAGTCAGGTCAAAAAGTTTGCAAACCTTTCACCAAAGTTGGCCCCTGAGTTTGAAATGAAAATCCCAAACCAGACCTTGCCCTCAAGGTGGGTCTCCCGTGCCTAAAACCAGGTCAACGCTAAAAAATGAGGCCAAACCAACTACAGGGCTCAGGGGTGAGAAAAATCCACGCCCCCGAGTGACGTAGTTAAACTGATCTAATCCCCTGGATTAATGACAGAGAGAGAAGAACCCCTCTCATCACTGCAGTGGGTGGATACACGGACGCTCTGCAGTAGTGCTGCTGCAGAGTTTCTAGTGAAGGTAAAGTCTCAGAAATTGTCCTCCCTCAAATCTCATAGGAGGCTTTTTGTGGCACACACTCTACTGCTGAGAAACCGAGCCACATGGCCAGCTCCTATGACGCTGAATGAGCCTTGAGTTAAAGGTCTCGTTTTTTTGGAGCCTGGTTCAGGTCGAATTGCCATAGGTCCCCAGAGCCATGAGGGTTTTCAGGGTCGTCGTCGGCTTCTGCCTTTCCTTTGGTTTTACTGGCCTAGGGGTTTTATCAGATTTCTGTACTCAAGGCAATTCATACAAACGGACGGCTGGCTCTGTGGTAAATCTGGGCTGGATGCACAGCCCACTGAAGGTAGTGCAAGTCTTTCTATTGACTTCAGCAGGCTTTGGATCAAGCCCTTGAAGCTTTACATGCAGCTTTCTCCAAAGTGTGCTCCATACAGTATTTCCCTTACCTAGGAGAAGGATGGCCCAGTGTTTACTGTGCTAGTCTAGGGTGTGGGAGGCCTGGGTTCCATTCCTCCGCCACTTACCTCCTGCGTGACCTTGGGTAAGTCACTTGGTCTCTTCTGCATTCAGTTCCCCATCTGTACAATGGGGCTAACAGCACTGCCCTACTTCACAGGGGTCTTGTGAGGCACCCAGACACTACAGTAATGGAGGTCACATACACGCCTAAGACAGACAGAAGCCGGAAAAGTGGTGCTCAACATTCGCAGTGCCCAGGATTTCTCTCTCGCTTGCTTTGGTTTTTGTTATGGGTTTAAAAAAAAAAAAAAAGAGGCCCACATCAGATTCAACTGACCAAAAAACCTTCCAGGCCCTTGCCAGTCTATCTCCACCCTACCTATCGTCTCTCACCTGACAATGAGCCGTCAGCACTTGCGTCTGATCTGCCTGTGGGGCTGGTCTCCACTTTCCGCTTGCTGCATTTTCAAAGAAAAACCTTTGTGCAGTCTCCCGGGCTGCCCCACACCCTTGGGAGGCGCTCCCCATACACGTCGACAAAGCTACCTCCTTCTCCACCTTCAGCTCCCTCCTCGGAGCTCGCCTTTGCCGCGATGCCTGCACACGCTTGCCAACAGTTAGGCAGGTGGTTTGCAGAGACCACTGCCCATCAAGTTGGCCGGTACTCCCTCATTGGTTCCTTGTTCTACTCCCACTTTGTCTCTAGTCTTATACTTAGACTGTAAACCCAGGGCTTAATTTGTAATGAAAGCGGTGCCAGAGACTCAAGCCATTAGGGGCTGGGGCTCAAGCAATTTTTTTACTTTCATAACTGATGCAGCAAGCCCAGAGGTGCCGGGGCTTTGAACTGCCAACCTCATAGGTGCCGGGGCTCTGAACTGCCAAGCTCTGGCACTAATTAAACACTGTGTAAGCCCCTTGGGGCAGGGACCGACTCAGCGCCTAGTACAACGGGTTCCTGGTCCACAACGGAGGCTTCTAAGCACCACCACAATACAAATCAAACAACAATGAAGAGTAAAAGCTCAACGTCAGACGCTTTGCAAACGCTCCACTTCCCAACAGAAGCAGCAGCCGCCGCTCTACCCTTCTTTGTGAAAAGGCCCCTGGGACCACAGCAGAAGAACGCCACTGCCTCGCCATCCGGCCCCCTACGCTCATCGTGTTCTGTTACAACGAAGCCTCCACTTCCAAGGGAATTCGCGTTCTCTCTCGGCCAGCATCTGAACTGAACTGGATTCTCTACGGCAGGTTCTTGGCACGCACGCTAGGGGTGGGGACAGATGGAACAAGCTCGTTTACCTGGAACGTGATGTACCCTCCTATTCTTCTGTTGGGGGTGTCAGAAAGGAAGAGAAATGTTAATTGGATAAATGAAAGGACATGGTTTTCACACTTCGTCTTTCAGCTCTTGCCACATCCCAATTAGCTTGAACCATCTGTACGGGCCACTCCCAGTTTCCACTTGTTTACTGCACCAATGTTCCCTTATAAATTGGATTTAAATCTATACAAATCCATGTTAAAAATCCCTAGACGGCTTTAAGTATCTCTGGTACAGATGGGATAGAACACAGCACTGCATTCCCCTACCCTGTTGTAGTGGTGGTGGTGGGGGTGTCAGATAAATGGGATTCTTGCGAACAACCCAGAAATCAAAACAGAGACACCCCTCATCTGGGCTGTCACTGAGCGTAGAGACTATTCCCTTGCCCTGCAGGGAAACAAGCATCTTTTGGGAGTTGGCAATAGAGTCACTGGGAAGGGATGTGGCTGCATCTTTTTGAAGGTGGGCAGGACCTGCAAGGACTGGAGTCTGCAACGCTGGGGCTCAGAAGAGCCAGAGCCAGCGGCGTTCCAACAGGTGTGCGGAGGAGAGAAAGTGGGTGGAAAAGGCATGTTGGCGGACATACATACCCATTACTGAGTCGGTTGGTTCTTTGGAGCAGGGGCCATATTTCCATGATATGCATGTACAGCGCCTAGATCAGGGGTCGGCAACCTTTCAGAAGTGGTGTGCCGAGTCTTCATTTATTCACTCTAATGTAAGGTTTCGCGTGCCAGTCATACATTTGAACGTTTTTAGAAGGTCTCTTTCTATAAGTCTATTATATAGAACTAAACTATTGTATGTAAAGTAAAGTTTTTAAAATGTTTAAGAAGCTTCATTTAAAATTAAATTAAAATGCAGAGCCCCCCCGGACCGGTGGTCAGGACCCGGGCAGTGTGAGCACCACTGAAAATCAGCTCACGTGCCGCCTTCGGCACGCGTGCCATAGGTTGCCTACCCCTGGCCTAGAACAACAGGGTCCCAATCCAGACTGGGGCCTCTCGGAGCCACCATGGCAACAAACAATTCCAAAGCCAATAATGCACAGGTGAAGCCGACCCCAAAACGGGGCAGCCTTCCCCAATGCTCAGACTGGATGAGCGGCGTCCTATCTGCGACGGGCCAACACCGTTCACGAAGCCACAAGCTCAGCCAGTGACAGGGCCTCCAAAGCAAACGGGAGGAGCTCGGCTCCGCTACTTCGCTCACGTCACTCGGCTGACAGAAGCTGTCCTAAAATTCATTATCTCCAGTCAATTCTGAGGCAGATCCCCTGCAGTATTGAACCGGCTGAGGATACGGTTATTGATTTGCAGTCCAAATAATTGCCTCCCCAGTACGCTTCGAAAAATGTCACCTTTTTATTACATAAACCCAGCCGGACCTTTCTGCACTAGACAAGTGGCTTCATTTTTCTCCCCTTTCCCCTTTAGTGAAATCTCGCTGCGGTTTAATGCACTGTATGCGAAGAGATCTCCGGAGACCGAGGCAGAGGGGCGCAAGATGAGGGACCTCAGAGAGGTTTTTAATGGAATTCATTTAGCAGATGGATTTTGCTTTAGCTTGTTTTCATGGAAACCGTGCACGGGGAACAGGATTTGTAAGGCTGAAGTGTGAAAATAAAAAAGAATGAAAGTGAGGGAAGATAAGAGACAAGGAAACTACACGCCGGCCTATCTTCAGCACACTGGCAGAGCTGGGCAGCACATGCTGGGAAGATCGACCGGCTGAGGTCAGGGACGGAACGTATTTGCTAGGACCATGCACTGGTCCAGCCCCCAGTGCAGGCTCCCAGCAGAGCCGAAGTGTGCCCGTTCTGCTGGGCCCTCCGTACCAGCTGGGAGCCCGCGGGTTGGAAGGAGACGATGGATTTGCCCTGTTGTAAAGAAAAGCGGCTACGTTTCGGGGAGCAGGGAGATTGGGTGGGGTGGGCCGCTATATGTCTGTGTAACGCACCGACCTCGATGAAAATCCAAAAGGAACCCAACACTTTTCCAACAGGCCTCGCTCTGATCACTGACACACGTCCCTCAGACCCAAACCTACAACGAGCAGCAGGACCGAGACGAGACGGCTCCTCCGTGTGGTAGCACAAGGAACCGTTTGCAAACGGAAAGGGACCCCCCTGATCGTTTTGAACACGTGTGTCCCTTGGACCATTTAACACCAGTCATCAGCACACGGAGTGGCTGGTTCACGAAATAATTGCAGGTGGCACCGTTTTGCAGAGAGCAAAACACTCTGAGATAATAGAGAGGGATGAATCCAACCTACCAGCACCACAGGCCGAACTCCAGTGAAAGGGGCACGGTTAGCTTACAGTTCTTTGACTTTATCCACATTAGTACTTTCAAGACTTTAGTACTATGTATTAGTATTATAGTAGCACCTCGAGGCCCACCTGAGATCAGGACCCCATTGTGCTGGACACTTCGTTTGTAAGCTCTTTAGGGCAGAGACCCTCTTGTTGTTCTGTGTTTGTACGCTGCTAGTGCAAAACAAAACAACACAACACACACACAGTCAGACACAGTCTCTGTCTTGACTAGCTTACTGTCTATACTCGGGTGGCCAAACTTACTGGCCCTCCGAGCCACATACAACAAGCTTCAGACGTTCGAGAGCCGGGGCACGCCTGCCGGGAGCCAGGGGTTGGGACTTCAGCCCTGCTGAAGCTCTGAGCCCTGGCAGGTGCACCTCACAGGGCTGAAGGCCTAAGACCCCCTCTCCTCGCTGGGCAGAAGCCCCTTCTGCACCACCCAGCTGCAAGGCAGAGGTCCTGAGCTGCCCCTCCAGTCTGGTAGGTGGAGAATGGGGGACTGTGGGGGGCTCTGCAAGCCGCACTTTAATGGTAAAAGAGCCACAGTTTGGCCACCCCTGGTCTATACATACCAGACACACACAAAAATTATTGTTATTCCCATTTTAGCGAAGGGGAATTGACGCACAGAAAGATTAAGTGACTTGCCCAAGGTCACACACAATGAATCTGTAGCACAGCCAAGAACTGAATCTAGAGCTCCTAAGTCCCAGTCCAGCGCCTTAACCACATGACTTGCCTTCCTGTGAAGGGGACTCCAATGAGACTACGGGTAAGAGTAAGACCTGCAGCGTCAGACAGCCTATCTCATGTAGATGAATAGTTATTCTTCATTACAGACAAATTATGGAAGACATTCTTGCAAAAAGGTGTGTTTAAAAGCAAAGGCTGAGATTTTCAAAGGTGTCTAAGAGACGTGGATTGCTGCGGAGAGTATAAGGGAGAGGGAAGAGAGGTTGCAATCAATCCAGTTAAATCCCTTCCCCACAATTACCACCTAGAACTAAACCCAATACCAAATCGGATTTAGTCTAATACAGTCCAGACTTTATCACTCTGCATCTCTTGGCTTTTGTTGCATGGAGCCATTAGCTCTGCTCATGCGTGGCACTCGGTGGCTGATGTACCATTTCATTAGTTTCAGTTTCCTTAGGAAGGGTCGAGGTATTGTTTCAGCATAAGACTTGGGCCATCTGAAGGCTGGGATTTCATTGCATAGATGATCATCCTCAGGGCTCCCATCATCAATATCCTCATACCGAGGCCTCTTCAGCACATCTTAATAAGGTCAGGTCTACACTGAAAAAGTTAGGTTGACTCAGCTTCATCACTCAGGGGCGTGAAAAATCCACACCCCGAGCAACGTCATTAAGCCGACCTAGCTACCGCCTCTCAGGGAGGTTCCCAAACTTGTTCTGCCGCTTGTGCAGGGAAAGCCCCTGGCGGGCCGGGTTGTTTACCTGCCGCGTCCTCAGGTTTGGCTGATCGCAACTCCCAGTGGCTGCGGTTTGCTGCTCCAGGCCAATGGAAGCTGCTGGAAGCGGTGCGGGCCGAGGGACATACTGGCCGCCGCTTCCAGCAGCTCCCATTGGCCTGGAGCGGCGAACCGCAGCCAGTGGGAGCCGCGATTGGTCAAACCTGCAGACGCGGCAGGTAAACAAACTGGCCCAGCCCGCCAGGGGCCTTCCCTGAACAAGTGGCGGAACAAGTTTGGGAACCCCTGCCCTACGCCAACAGCAGAACCTCTCCCATCGGCGTAGGTAGCGTCTACATTGAAGCGCATTTCAAGTGCAGACAAGCCCTTAGAGAGCTAAAGGCATCGGATTTCCTCTCTAGCTTTTAATCTGACCGGTCTGCTGAGAAATCACCATGCCGGCGGTAAATCAGTTGGAAAGGCAAATGCTTTTCAATGTGTCGCTTTGGTTTCATTTCGGAAAGCCGCTATTACTTTAATGTGTTTGTTAAGCATCAGTGTGGCAATCGGTCCATAACGCACAGAGAGAAATACTCTGGTGATGGGTGCTCTGAGAACACGATTATTTATTGTGTGTATTACAGACGCTCCAAGAAGCCCCAGCTGAAATCACGGCCCCATTGCGCTAGGCCCCGTAAAAACTCAGTGAGAGACGGCCCCTGGCTCGAAGAGCTTACAGTCTAAATAAGTAAGCCAAACAGTGGGAGGGGAAAGCTGAGACAGAGAGGTAAGGTGACCTGGCCAAGGTTACAGAACGGGATGGTAGGCAACCAGGAAATAGACCACAGTCTATTCCCAGTCTAGTGCCCTGTTCACTAGAGCACATCGTCTACCAGGGATGGATAAGAAGAAACAGATGGGAAAGGATAAGATAGGACACACTTAAAAAAATATGATTTTGAAAGATACCCTGTTTCTAGCAGAATTCCCCATTATAGTAATACAGGACATGGGACAAGGAGTCTACGAGCTACATAATAAACTCCTCTCTTTGCCATTGTTCTGTTTATTAAAACCTCACTCCAAATGTTCGCTTAATAGCTTATAGCTTTAGCCTTCTCCAGCCCCTTTCATTCAAGGGGCTCAAAGTGCTCTGCACACATTAGCCTCACGAGTGCCTAGCAGGCCGATATGACTACGCCCCCTTCACAGAAGGGAAAAACCGACTGTGGCCCAGAGAACTTGTGTGACTCATGGTGACACAGTATTCTTGCCAGCAAGTTAAAAAAGTATGGCTTGGATGAATGGACTATAAAGTGGATAGAAAGCTGGCTAGATCGTCGGGCTCAGTGGGTAGCGATCAACGGCTCGATGTCTAGTTGGCAGCCAGTATCAAGCGGAGTGCCCCAGGGGTCGGTCCTGGGGCTGGTTTTGTTCAACATGCTTATTAATGATCTGGATGATGGGATGGATTGCACCCTCAGCAAGTTCACGGATGACACTAAGCTGGGGGGAGAGGTAGATACGCTGGAGGGTAGGGATAGGGTCCAGAGTGACCTAGAAAAATTGGAGGATTGGGCCAAAAGAAATCGGATGAGGTTCAACAAGGACAAGTGCAGAGTCCTGCACTTAGGATGGAAGAATCCCATACACCGCTACAGAAGCCTATTCAACCCAGAAGCCTATTCAGATCTGTGAGAGTCCTTCCACCAGGCCCTTTGTGCTAGGCACTGTGTGCACGCAGCGGCTGTCCCTACCCCAAAGAACTTATCGAAATAGACACGCTAGGCTAAGAGTGGGAGGGGAAACCAAGGTACACAAAGGTGAAGTGACATGCCCAGTGGCACCCAGTGGGTCAGTGGCAGAGCTGGGGATAGACTTTAAGTCCCCTGACCCTCGCTCTTTAGACAACATTAAAATCACGCTTGGACTGGGAACAGGGAAGCTGATGTTGTTTTCCAGCTCTGGAGTGGCTGACACTCCTGCTTCTGAGCCCCGTCTCCCCTTGCAGGCTACGCAGGCTGCCCTGATTCGGTCCCAAAAGGTTGGTCAGCACGGGGGTAATAGGGAACGGTGTATATTGCCCAGTCTACACCACTCGGCAGCACATCATGCCACCTCGCATTTGAGGGGAGAGGAAATAAAATGGTAACCGTTGGAGTATTTTTCCTCGTTTTAAATCTCTCTCGCTGATCCATGAAAAAAGTTACTCCAAAAACGCACGTAATTCTCTAACATCAGGCCTCGCCGACGGTTGTCAATCAGGGGCCTTTCAGGGAACAGTCACAAAGCAAACACCGATCCCTACAACACACAACCAATGCAAACGGCACCTCACGTCAACACGCACGATTACCCCAGAGCTTCGGTAAACAGGATGTTTCGGTTCTGACGACATGTTCGAGTCTATGGATTAAGTGCTGTCAGGACACTGCGGCATGGGCCCGGCAGACAAGCACAGCTACTCCAGAAGGGAGGGAGGGCCCTGTCAGGTTTTGCTGACCAGATAAGAGTCAACGGTCGAATCTGCCAGTAAGGGCGCAGGTGTTCAGAAAAAAAACACGAAAAAGAAAATGAGAATGGAGGAGGGGAAAAAATGAGGTTGTCTAATATCTTGTCTTAAACTCACTGAGCTCCGGTCCACACAATGCTGATCAAAACGCTAAGAATTGTTTTTACGGTCCTTTTGGGTGTTACTTAGAATAATCACCGAGCGCGAGAGACAACAGGTCCCCAGCTCGGTCAGAACAACAGGTTATTATGCATGGGTGCTTTGAGCTCAGCCTGGGAAAGAAAAGGACGTTGTGGGCCGATTCTCTTGGTCTCCCTAGATTTCATTGTGAAAGCTGTATGATGTTCACAACGGTATGTTCCCCTCTAGGTGAAATGTAGCCCATTTTAAAGCAATTCTTTTATGATACTGACAAAAAAAACCCTTCTTCATCTGTCTGTTGCTGCAGTTCTAGCCTGAGGCGAGGCCAATGAAGTCATTGTCTCCATTGAAATCCAGACAGTCAGGCCAGCATAAAACTGGAGGGACGCAGCCATGGATCAAGTCTGCCCATTTCTTCCATCCAAAGTGCGTCCTTTTATTAGACCTTTATAAAAGTCAGTCGGCATCGGCTGGAGACAATGAAACTGCCGTGTCACCTAACACAACCCCCCCGCACCGCAGTGGTGTTAAAGGGTGCGACGCGCTGTGGACCGTAGTCATTGAATGATGCTAACCTGTTGTGCTTTCAGAAGCGCTTTTCACCCGAGATTCTTCATAGCCCTCTCCATAGCCTCACTACGCCCCTGAGAGGTAGGCAGGTATATTATCACGATAGCCATTTTACACAGGAGCAAGCCAGATGAGACTGCCAACTCCTGCTCTCTGACTGCGTTGTGCTCCCGCAACCTGCCAATATTCCAAAATTTATTCTGAATGCAATACTGGATCTCAAAGGCCCACAAACAAATCAGGCACCACAGTGGAACTCAGGAGATGTGCATACAACTAAAACAGAGCTCACCAGCTGTCACCAATAGCGCACTTGCCCCGCCCAGACATACCCATGCTTCCTCGGCTGAATATCATTTCAGGGCCCCATTGCACTAGGCGCTGTACAAACACATGTGCTAGGGGACACCGTTTTACAGGCTAAATAGACAAGACAAGGGATAGGAAGGAAAACAGAGCCACAGACAATTCAAGTGACTTGATCAAGGCCACACAGTAGGTCAGTAGCAGAGCTGGGAATATAACCCCGAGTTTCCAAATGCTAGTCCAGTGCCCGAGCCTTTAGCCCATGCTGCCAATCCTGTAAGCACTGCACTGGGTAGTAGGTGTTTGCAGGGACTGGCTCTTCGGCCATGTCGAAATTTAGAAATTTGCCCCGCTCCCAACAATCAAAGGCCAATTAACACCAGCGCAAAGCCCTAGGTGTGGACAGGGAAAGCCATGATTTGGAGCATACCCCACTTTCAAGGTTGGATCATACGGGATTCTGGAAGTAAACCGATCCTTGCCAAAACACTGCAATTAAGATTTATCCAAAATGTTAGTTGACAAGATACTGGCTTAGTAGATGTGATCATCTATCAGATATGGCCCCCCCTAACTGTAGTATCTGAATGCCCACAGTCTTTAATGGAGTTATCTTCCGACACCTCTATGAGGAAGGCCAGTGGTATTATCCCCATTTTACAGATGGAGAACTGAGGCACAGAGAGGTGGTGACTTGCCCAAGGTCACAGAGCAAGATTGTGGCGCAGCAAGAGCTTGACCCCAGGTCTCCAAAACCGTAGGCTAGCTCCCTAACCACTGGACCTTCCATGACTGAGGAATCATGTCTCCCTCTAGTGGTTGACCCTAACAACTACAACAGCCTAGGACTTTGAAGGGGCTCTCTTTTATCTTACCGAGGTAGAGTCCGGGGTTTTTTGGTGCTGAAGTTGATTCCTGCTGACGACACGCGTGCGTGAGGCGTGGGGCAGTGGCAGAGCTCGTTACAGAAGGACGAGGCTCGTTCCAGCCTCGGCTCCTGGGGTCCATTTCTGATCGCTGGCTGGATATTTAACGGAACGAAGCAGTGCAAAAGGGAAAAAGCCCATTTCGCTGCTGGGCGTTTAACGGACCCTGGGAAGAGCTGGTTATTCTGGGATTGATTTGGTTCTACCCAGCTGTCTAGGTTTCTTATTTTTATTTGAAAAGTGCCTCTGACGTCTGCTGCATGATAATAAACACTGCAGGCACAGTACAGTGCCTGGGATGCAAATAATCTCGTTAATACACCCAACCTGCTAGCACACGGTGCCACCGAACGGAGCCCTGAGACGACTGCTGCTAAGCACTAATCATGCATGATTATGAAATAATTGACCGCTTCAAAAAAGCTTAATAAGGAATAAAGGAGCCAAACTCTTGCATGAAACCAAATCAGTCTTCAGTGGGGGGTGGGAGGGGAATTCATCATGGCAAAGCGTCGACTCCATTCCTAGCTGCAGCTGCCGGAAGAGGGAATCTGATTCTGTGTTTGTACAGCACCTAGCACAGTGGGGTCCTGATTTGTGACTCGAGCTCCTGGGTGCTACCTCAATACAAATAATAATCTGCCGCATGGCATGCTGGCTCTTTGGTCAATGCATGCAGGAGTGCTATTCAGCCCAAAGTAGGAGTGAGCGGCCAGTTGGGCTGAGCGAGGGCCCTGCCCTGTCCCCTTTCCTCAACCTGGGAGCCACAGGTAGATGTGGAGGCAGGGTGGTCCATAGAACACTTTCCCCATGGAGGTACAGGCACCAATGCTTAGCACACTGCTCCCCGCAGCAACCTCCCCCACGAAGCATTCTGTCCGAGTTCGTCCTGTGCAGGTAGGGAGCCCCGCCCCAGCTCACCTCCGCCTCCGCTCCGCCTCCACCTCCTCCCCTGAGCGCGACATGTGGCCGCTTTTTCCCCCTGGCTCCCAGCACTTGCTGCCGCGAAACAGCTCAGGGGAGGCGGCGGGGATTTGGGGAGGAGTCCAATAGTGGCAGGGAGGGGGCGGAGACTTTGGGGAAGGGGTTGGAATGGGGGTGGGACAGGGGTGGAGTCAGGGCAGGGCCGGGGGGGGCGCGAGCTCCCACCGGCGCCATGAGAAGTTGGCCTCAAGCAACCACCTGCCCGTGCTATATTGCCACTCATCACTTTGTGCCTGCCCCGCAAGGTACCCACATGGGCCTGATCAGCACAGTGCTTCACCAGCAGCAAATGCTGACCCTCATCTGTGAAGGCATGACAGTATTATCCTCCTCGCTTTACAGACAGAGAAACTGAGGCATGGAGACACTAAGTGATTTCCCTGGGGTCACACAGGAAGCCCGCACAGCACAGCCAGGAACTGGACCACGTCCGAGTCCTAGACCCATGCCTTAAAATAGATCATCCTGCCTCAGCCTGCCCAAAGCACCCAGACTGGCTGTTACCGCCCAAGACCACAAGGCTCCAAGTGACGGGAGATGATAGAGGAGCTCGGCACTGGGCAGGAGGAGCATCTTATGCCATAAGGCTGGGAGTCAGTGGCCAAGGTCCCCCTGAAATGGGTAGCTGACTCCATTGGGCTCCTTAGAGAATCCTTGCCTTAACTGCTCAATCCAGGGACTGTGTGTTCCTCTCTGCTCTGGCCAACCCCCAGCACTGCCCATGGAGCACTCGGAGCATTGTCGGCTCTGGCCAGCCCCCAGCATTGCCTATGGAGCACTCGGAGCATTGATTTTAGGTCTGACTTAGGATCCACCAACGCAACCTTCAGTACATGCTAAAGGATCCATCTCCATTCCTTCAGAAAGGATCGTTCTTGGCTTAAAACAATGCGCACACAATGCCCCTTCCAGGCAATTCAGAACACTGTAAACTCTTTATCAACTAGTGTGCTCTTACGATTACTTGTCCCCGTGATCCCCCCCCCCCCCCCCCGTAGCATTCATCCAGTTACATGTTATTCAACTCTTCTTTAAAAAAATAAAAATAAAAATAAAAGGCAGTGTCATTTACACTTTCGATTTGAGCATATTACCATCTGTCTGAAATTTTTCTGGAGATTCCCTTTGGGAAAGCATCTTTATGTGCAAGCTTCCAACACCTACGGTTCGTTTGAAAGGAAAACACAATAGAAATGCACATGGAGCAACTCTTCTATTTTGCTTTTCTGTAGCATCTCACTCGCAGGATAGGGAAATATCATTATCCCCATTTTACAGATGGGGGAAACCGAGGCAGAGAGCGGTGTCGTGACTTGCCCAAGGCTACAGAACAAGTCTGTGGCAACACCACAAATAGAATTTGAGGGGAAAATCCTGGCCCTCTGAACTCAACTTGATAGCCTTTCAATGATGGGTGTGTTTCAATTAAAGACTATTAAGAGTAAATCCAAAACAATGGATGCTTCTTTAAATGATCAGTCCAGTGAAATCTGAGGACCGGGGGCTAGAGTAGAAGATGGTGGATGACGAGTGAAATGCTCTAAATAGTGTGAGAGAACATGACTCACTTCCCAGCCGAAACTGTGGGTGCTGTTAAAAAGCTGTTGCATTCCACCCCAGAAGTGGCTGCATTTCAGTAAAGGGTGAAGGTTTTTCTGCTTTAAGGGGAAAAAAAAGGTGTGTAAGTATGTTTTATACACACACACACACCCTTACACCTTCATTTCCCTAAAGCAGAAAAAAACCTCATTTCTGAAGTGCAGCCACCTCTGGGGTGGAATGCCACAGCTTGTTAATTTATTCAGCTTTATCATTTGATATATGCCTCTGTCTAATTACAATAGACTCTGACCTTCTCTTTGGACACATCTATTTACAAAGTAGCCTATAACTTCTATAACAATTTTACAAGCACTGTCCATCTCTGAAAAGGCTTCATGTTCTTCCTGGCTTTGACCTCTGATCAGCGGGAGCAGTCATAGAGGGGAATCTCGGTTTGTTTATGTGCATGTTCACAACTAATCCACTGGGCGATTTATCTTTTTGTTTTAAATGAGACTTCAAAAATGCCAAGGTCAGAGAGCCAAAAGGATTAAAGCAGTCCAATGTCTGGCTAGACAATGGCTATTTACATCGGTCTCTGGCTATATTCTAAAAGTTGACATGTTTCTATGGGCTTGACAAAGAGAAACCGACCTCTATTCAGTTTTCATTCCTAGCACTATGTTGCCGTTTACAAGCTTTTTGGCACATTTATTTTTAAAAAGACCCCAGCCTCTGTACATAGAGGGTGTGATTTTCAGAGGTGCTGAAATGGATGGGAGTTGAGGATGCTCAGAGCCTTTGAAAATGACACACAGAGTCATTCAAACCTTCAGTGCCTTTTGGTAAACATGATTTTTTAAACTCTCAGTGACCGTGTTTTAGATTGAGGGACACCCCGGCAGCTATCTAGGCAGAGACCTTCATTTTTCACTTGGCTGTGTTACATAGATCAAATTAAAGAAAATTGTGTTGCCATGTCCTGAGATTTTATAGAATCATAGAATCTCAGGGTTGGACGGGACCTCAGGAGGTCATCTAGTCCAACCCCCTGCTCAAAGCAGGCCCAATCCCCAGACAGATTTTTGCCCCAGATCCCTAAATGGCCCCCTCAAGGATTGAACTCACAACCCTGGGTTTAGCAGGCCAATGCTCAAACCACTGAGCCATCCCTTCCCCGCCAGTGATATTTGGATCTTTTTCTTAAAGCCTCAGCTTTTGCAGTCATAGGACTGAGTGAGAATCTCAGCTATTAATTTTTTAAATAAATTCCTCTCTTACGTTTGAAAAGTGAACTCTAAAGGCTCAAAACCCAGAAGACAAATCAAAATTCGTTTGTTTCAAAATCTGGTGGTTTTTAAGCCAAATTCATGATTTTTGGAGGGGTGACGCTCATGATTTTTGAATGCCAGGGGATGGCAATCATGAAGCTTGGCGACACCAATACTGTTATGGATTTGGGGCCCCTGGAGGTAAAAAAACAGAACACACGCTTCAGAATCATGCAGTCATAGATTCCTAATTAGATTTTCTCTGTTAAAACATAATTATCTTCCCAGCAGAATATTTTCCCTTTTTGCACAAAGCTAAGTTACATAATTAATGTGGAAAACAGTCCCACTGCTAAACACAACATTTTAGCAGTTAACCCTTAGGTCAAAATAAAGAGACTACATGAGCATATTGGGGGCCCCCCCGTCTAAAACTCCCAGACTCAATCCAAACTGTAAAGTGTAGCCAAGATTCCCAAAAGTGACTCCTAGTGACTTTGGGTGCCCCGTCTGGCACCCCTTAAAAGGGTTTGGTTTTCCGAGGGGGGTGCTCTGCTTTCTGAAAAACCAGGCCCCTTTTAAGGGGTCTTAGGTTGGGCCCCCCAAAATGGAGGCAGCTAAAATCAATAGTCGCTTCTGACAATCTTTGCAAATAACTGCGAAGGATGGTTTTGCAGCTAAAATCCAGCGCTTGGAGGCAAGAGGTCTGGGCTCGAATTCCCAGCTCTGCCAGACACTCAGACTCACTGCGTATGTGAGCACTCACGTGAGTACTGACCCAGGGGGTCAGCAGCTAGCCCGATCTACGTCTACACTGCTGCTCATCAACCCGGGCTGGGAAGCATGCTGCCAGCTGCAGTGTAGACAGACCCTCGGTGTCTCCATTTACCTCCTGGCAAAGCTGAGATGATCATTACGTACTCATTGGGATGTTAAGATTCTTAGTTCAATAATGTTTGTCAAGTGCTTTGACAGTCTCAAGGGCAAAGAATTACAAAGGGGCTCTGACAGTGCTGGTATAGTCAAGGATTTCCATTCTATAAAACCTTGAAAATGAGGTTATAATGCAGATCTAAAAACAGAACAGTCTCCTCGTTTCCTTTTGCTCTCCCTGTGTTATATCCACATGCTCGCTATAGTCCTACACTGAAATTGTAAGCTCTTTGGGGGCAGAGGCTGTCTCTCTGCTGTACTGTAGCTGGTACAATGTAGCCTCTAGATTCTGCAATATAAATCATGAATAACAACACCTACAACATAATCACTACTACGAATCCACTTGGCAGAGCCCCTTTAAGTGTTTCAGTTGAGCGTATTTGGCTGGCACTCATATCTAAGGACCGTTCTGAGCAACCATCACTGAACCAAACCCAAGACAGCTCCCCTTCCACCGGCCCCTGCTCTCCCGACTCCTGGCATTCACAGGGTTAAACAGCCGGGCCCAAATCCTGCAAAGATATGCACAGGGGCTTCACTTTACATACTGTGTTGTCAACGGGGCTACTCGCAGCGTGCAGAAGTCAATCGTAGGCGAGGCCAGCTGCCCTTTGTGTAATCAGCGCTGCCCTCAGTGGCATTTGCCCAAAATGAAACAAGGTGCAATTGCTGCCAAGAGGTTATGGCGGACTTGCCTGCACTCCCAAATTCTGTCCAGCAGCAGCTTGGAGCAGCAGGAAGATTGAGTGCACTGCAAGTGAAAATCTTTTGAGTGGCTCTATATTTTTTTGTTAACTGAATTCAGTGTTTGGTCCCCGGCACAGTTCCTCCCGTTCCACTGTACTTCATTAATTAGTAGCATCACATTAATTAAAAGCAGCTTGAAAGTTAAAGCATTAACCAGGCTGGACTCCCTGCAAAGAGCATATTGTATAACAAACAAAAAGGCAATGAAACCATTATCGCTCCTTCAAGATGCTCCAATCAGAAGAGACTGTGGGTCTTTTGTCAACCCAGCAGCACTGTCAACACTCCTGCGCAGGCAGAGGGGACAAAACCTCTAGAAGTCACAGTGTTGAATCAAACTTTATAGCAGTGGTTCCCAAATTGGGGTTTGTGAGCCCCTGGGGGTTCGCGAAATGTTACAGGGGGTTCTTGGGAAAAAATTCCCTAATGGCGGACAGAGCTGTCCCTAAGGATCCCGGGTAGCACGGGGCCAGCAGCCCAGAGCCCCTGGACTTCCAAAAGCTAAGCAGATCAAAGCAAGCATATCTGTCACACTGAGGAGATTTAAACTTCAAGACTCCTTATAAGAAATGGAAAGGGAGGTGGATTTTTTTGCTGTTTTTAAAATTAAATAGGCAGCTAGTATTGTTTTAAAATTCTTATGAAGAACAAGTTTAAGCTTTGTTTACCTGGTCTGCTCAAGACCTGAATGCTTGTGTAGGAGGAGTTGGCATCTTAAATACCTTCATGCTGTTTCACATCTGATACTCCTTGATGAAACATAGGAGCCTTGTCTTATAACAGGCTTATTCAAAGTGATACAAGCTACGAAAGTGAGATCTTGGAAGAGTGTTGGTATTTCCACAATGTAATAAAAATACTGTAATGATTAATAATAAATAGTGTGTAATAAGCATGTCACAAAAACAAATGTTATATTTCCAAGATCACTGCTTTTATAATTTATACTCAGGTAAAGGAGAAAATCCCTGGAAATATTCATTTTTAGGAGGGGGTTTAGGAGGAGACGACATTTTAGTAAAAGGGGTTCACAGGTTGTTAAAGTTTGGGAACCACTGCTTTATAGCGAAGAAATGCCAACTTTCCCCTCGCTGCACAGACGGCCCATCTCTGCCAGTGAAGCTTTAAGGTCGGTGCCCTGTTGATTACAAGACACTGATTAATGATTACAGTTAGATACTTCTCGGTGAGTACAGAAGTCCTTCTCCAAGGATTCTGAGTACAAGCACAGCACTGCCAAGGCCTCACAAGAGTGAGAAAGCCACTGCTAGACGAGCAGAGGGGGAGATGTAAAGAGCGAGACAGTCTCTGAGCCAATTCCAGGCAGAGAACAAAAACGACAGAGGGCAATTTAGATCTGGGCCCTTCAGTTCTAGGGACCGGGGCTCCGCTGAGAGCTGGTTGATGAAGAGGTCTGTCGCTTGCTTCTAGCCTCTATTTTGGAGAAGCTGGTCATGGCGGTGGCAGGACGGGAAACCTATCAGGGACACGTTTTAAACTGGGAATGTGTCAAACACTGAGCCTGTCGACCTCAGCAAGATCCATCTCACGCCACCACAGGGCCGAAGAAGGGTACGGAAGCCAGTTCCTGTTTAGGAGCAAGTAGCTAGATTTTGGATGGAGACACTTTGATTGTTAATAGGACAAATCTGGAAGTGTCTAATCAGTCCCGACTCAGGTCAGCTCCAACTGACTTGAGACCGCAGGATTTAGCTCAAAGTCTTTGAAACATAGAAGGGCTTATTATGCCATCTCTCCAGTACCATTATTCACATATAAAAGAGCATTATTTCAGTGACTGATTACTAATACGAATCTATTATATCATAGACTCCTGCCTGCCTATTTTGCAGTGATTACACTCCTTTTTGTTAACAGGATTTCACATGCATGACTAAATGTAGTTACATCTAATGGATTATTCTATTCCTGCTAAGATTCAGGCTGCTGGCTGCAATCTGCATTGCATCAAAATACATTACTCACTCATTACATTTATCACCGGACAGATCATAACACTGTTTTTTTTTCTTTTTTTTTTTTTTAAAAAGTCCTGGACATTTAGCAGAGATCGCTGAGTTACACTACAAAGCAGCACCAGGGCAGTGAGACATAACCCAGGGCCCTCAACAACAACAAAAGAAATTGGAACCCGCATAAAAAAAAAAAGGAATCCATCAACCTCCAGCAGCTTCATCATAAGTAAATCCTCAAACCCCACACAGAAGAAAGATTTTAACCTCCCCTGGAGGGATGGCATGAATATACACACAGAGAGGAAGATGAACTGCCAGACCAGATCAGAGCAACGGTCTATCTAGTCCAGTGGGCAGTACCAGATGCTACACAGGAAGGTACATGATTCTGCAAGAGGCAGTTATTGGCTAAAACTGCTCCTGTAGGGAAAGTTTCTCCCTAATCTGCATTAGTTAGAGGTTGTCTTAAGCCCTGAAGCATGCGGGTTTATATCCCTTTTAGTATTACAGGTCTGGAGGTTCTGGTTATCTGCAGTCTTTCCCCCCCCCCAACACTTCCCACAGTTGCTATCATTAGTACGGCTCCACTGACACTAGCAATTGTGGGAATGCTAGCAGAGACCAGCTGCCTGTGTTTTAACCATGTCATCTAACCAAGCCCAGGGCCAGTCTAGAAAGAACAATGGTTAGAATCCTTACGGGAATCAGAGCTTTGTCTTTGCTAGAGCTCCTACCATTGCCACCACCGGTGGGTAATTTTAAAAGGGAAGAGCCTAGTGTACGCAAGGCTTAAGGAACACCCTGCTTGGGAGCATTTGTCTGCACCGGTGCTAACAAAAGGTGGAAAATTCAGTGTAGATATAGCTTGTGTGCTCAGAACGCACGATAAGATTCACAGATTTTAATGCCAAAAGGGACTATGAGATGACTAGTCTGACCCGTAGAACACTGGCCACAGAATTGCACCTGGTGAGTCCTGCATCAAGCCCATAACTTCTGGTTGATCTACAAGCATCTCTCAGTGACGGAAAGTCACTTACACATTTTCCTAGTGTGAGCAAGGCCACCACATATATGTTAAGGAGTGTGTCTACACACACACACACACACACACACACACACACCTCTCACTGATAAGAAATCCACCTGGAAAGTAATGGGAAAGGAAACCTGCTCACAAAAGGGGGACGAACCTGTCCATTTTGCTTGTTACAAATAATAACGCTGTTGCCTTACTATAGCTTTTATTCGTTTTTTTACAATCCCATGGTTTGATTTGCAATAGACCAGAGATTGCCTTTCCTTGGCACTTCTGGATGTGGGCATCGATGCAGATGGCGTTCCTCAGGGTTACATAACCCACTAACAATGCCCTGGGGTTAAGGCCTAATAACGTTTTTAGTAAATGAGTTACTTTACAGAAGTCACGTCTGATATATCCATTGCCTTCCCCAGTCAGGAGAAGCCTTTGTAAGTCACTGTTTAGAGCAATCCTATAATTTCTACAATTACTGCCCTCGCTTAATGGCCGACTCGTGGAAAGTGGTAAACAAGCTCCGTGACAATGCGCAGAAGGAGGTAATTGATGGAGAACGCAGCTCATTTCATCCGCTGATGTGATCTCCACTTTATCATCATTGTACGACACAATGCCCAGCTTTGGCATTTGGCTTCTTGCTTTGCAGTGGGGATTTGTATTTAGCCGTTAACCGGTGCTTCGAAGAAGTGGTTTCATTTTGCTCTGACAATCGTAACGTGCCCCGTTAATAAGCATCTTCATCTGACTGGGTAGGTGCTTCTGGAGACGTCCTGTCTAGACACGGCGCACGTGACCCCCAGCACAATACAGGTGGCTGAGCTGAATTATTTTATCATCTCACTGAGCTTAAGAGGCAGGAAGACGTAAATAACAGGGCAAACTTGAAAGCGGGTCTACTTAACAACCTGAAATTGCTTCTGCCGGCAATTCCCTGTTGCCATCGACAGTATCTGTGTCTGAATCAGAGGTTTTCCACTTCACAGCCCTGCTGCGACTCAGCTCTGCAGAGAAGTAACAGGACGCAGTGCTAATAATAAAATAATAATAATATATGGAGATATACCTATCTCATAGAACTGGAAGGGACCTTGAAAGGTCATTGAGTCCAGCCTCCAGCCTTCACTAGCAGGACCAAGTACTGATTTTTGCCCCAGATCCCTAAGTGGCCCTCTCAAGGATTGAACTCACAACCCTGGGTTTAGCAGGCCAATGCTCAAACCACTGAGCTATCCCTCCACTAAGCCACACAGAGAGGAGCCAAGGAGAGCAAAGAGGGTAGAGAAGCCCGGAAAGAAGCAAAGTGGGGAAGGTGGCTCCATGGAATGTCTCCCCACAGTCCTATGAGCCTGCAGAAGCCCTTATCCAGGGGGCTTTCAAGGCCAAAGAGAGCGCAGAAGCCAGGAGCCGTACGCCTGGTGAAAGATCGGTTTGAAAAGCACTGAGCAGTATCAATTCCTGCTCTGCACTTCCTTCAAAAACCAGGCCCCAAAAATATCACGGGCCGCTTAAAAATCATGAGATTTTTTTTTTTTTAAAGCAATAAATGTTGGGTTCTTTTTCTTCAGCAGCAGCACACAAAGGGAAGTGCAGCAAGTCTCGAGGGTAGACCAGAGGAGCAGTCCCTCTGCACAGGTGCCCCGGGGCCCACAAGTTCAGAGCTTGGATTTCCCAGTTGACCGTCATGGATCGGAGGCAGCATGATCTCTACCCAGCCACAAACCTTCCCCCACACGGGGAGACTGCAACTGATTTTGGATCCGTTCCCCTCCTCCCATGGGACTTTCCACGGACTGACACAATACGGCTCGTAACCCAGTGCTTGCGACGCCGCCGTCAGCCTGAACCGAAAAGGAGCTGGGACGTCAGCATCAGAACCCCAGGGGGGATCTAGGAGAAGAAAATGGGCTGGAGGGGAGCAGACCCATCTGTGGCCCTTCTACATGTTATGGGCCTACTGCTCTTGAGTGCTGAATCCCCCCAACTCCAGTGCAAGTCAATGGGAGCTGTGGGTTCTCAATGGTCGGTAACAGATGGCCCTCGAGAACACACAGTGCAGCTCCTGGGGTTGGTAGGCCCAGTCAAACCTCCCACTGCCGTGCACCTGAAATGGTTTCCTTTGTGCAACTCTTTAAAATCAGTTCTTAACACTCAGGAGAGAAGAAATCAAACCCATTTATGTGACATTACATACTCATTTTACACTCCGTGGCAACAGTGTTGCAGGGGGGAGATACCCTGGGGCATAGTAAATGGATTTCTGTTCTGAGAAGAATAGATTCTCAAGTTTTATTCGGTGTGAAAGACTTTTGCAGTTAGCCATTGGTTTCACTCAGGAGCTAGGTCATCTGCCATTGAAGGGTACATCACAGATCACGTCGGCTCCAAAATTCACTAACACACAGCCCGGCGATTAGAAACCCCATCTTTGCTGGCATTTCTTCTGGCAGGCAGGAGGGAAGGGCGAGTCTGTTGCCATTTTAAAAAGCAAGTACCCCAAAGGGACCAGCGCTCTCACTGGAAGTGCCTATCTGGGGACATGATGAATGTGTTGAGAATGACACAGAAGAGCTTAATTGAGTCAATCTGCCCTCATATGGCTCTTGTACCTCAGCGGTTCAGAACTTAGGTGTCGAGTGACTTGCTTTATATCCTCATTTTCTGACATTTGCAGTCCTACAGATGGGAGTAAGAGGCTGAGTGAAAAGGCAAAACTAGGGAAATATCCGCGGAGAAAAGCACCCATCGGTGTGAGTTATGGAACAGGGACAAATCCCACCCTGGGAACAGTCAACACTAGAGAGGGCAAAGCACTAGAAAAATAGACCACAGGAGAGAATCCGGCACTGGATCCTCGACAGTGGGAAGAAAATTGCAAAGGGTCTCCGACCCAGCAAAAAGAAAAATATTCAAAATCAAGCAGGGTTGCTGAGGGGCACATGGGAAGCACTGTCTTACCAAAGCGGCTGGTCCCATATTATTTTTTTTAAAAGACCACTTTATGCCCTGATCCTACAGCTGGCTTTGATCCTGAAATACATTTTCTCCATCCTGGTCTCACAGCTCGTTTCAGCTTCTAATAAACACCCATCGAGGACCACCTAGGCCAGTTAGAAACAAAGCTGTTTTCTTGTCAGTCACAACGTCTTACACAATGGGGCTCCTGTGTTCAGCTTTCAGTTGAATTATTACAGCTCCTCCAGCAGCGTCAAAGCTGCTTAATCAAAGCCAACACGGGGTGGTCTCGATGGAAATGCATGAGGCAGATCCGAGCTGCCTCAAAGCAGGACACGGAACTTGGCACGTCGGCAAACCGAGGACGCGCAGTTGCGCGGACGGGAAAAGGACTTTGCAAAAATTCCCTGAGGTGACTTGTTCTGTGCAAGCCGCAGACACATTAGCCCAGAAGAGCTGAGTCCGTCAGAACCCTTAAAGCCACAGAAACACCGGCCTGAGCTCTGTGGGAGCGGACGCACTGCTCTGCTATTGCACATATTGAGGGATCTCTCAAACGCCACGTTCTTGGCAAGATGGATTGAAACGTTTCCATGGATTTCTGACAAGACTGATCCTTACTGACAGTCCCACTGCTGAGAGAGTTTGTGGGTTATTATTTGTAATGGGTTAGTGTCTAGAGACACCAGCTGAGACTGAGGCCTCATTGTGTTAGGTGCTGCACAAACCTAGTGTAAGAGATTGGCCGAGCCTCAGCATAATATGGATTTAAATATGCAGACGATGCTAACGCAAGCCTGGTCATTGTGTGCACAAACAATCCTTAGGAGAAAGCTGCTAATGAGCAGGCCTGGCAGCCATTATATCAGTCTTAAGTCTGGGTAAGTTTAGGGCTGTTGTCAAGTGCTGTGCCGAGCGCCCTGGAGAATGAAGATCTCAATCCTCACAATGGGTCCAGGCCGAGCAATGGCCGTGCAAGTACTCCCCCCCCCCCACCCACCCACCCACCCACACACACACCCTGCCGTCACTGGGAGGGACCACAGAGGGGTGAGAGGCCAATTCACTCTGCCCAGTCCCGCCTCAGCCATCCCACCAAGACTGCAGATGGGGGAGGGCCACAGGCCGAGGTGACAGCCAGGATGTGGGCACCGTCCAACAGGAAGTGGACAGAGACCCAAAGGCATTTCAGAACAGACATCGAATCTCAATCTAGTTCAGCCACTGCTGCCCTGGGCGGGATTCAAACCGGTGACCTAGAGGTGAAAGGCTCTCACTTTAGAATCACATCCACTATATAGAGAAAGCCCCAAGCCGCTTTAGTCTGCGCTGAGGACTAATCTATCTAAGATGCTTATATGGCCCCCCATGACCCTAGTACCCGAGTGCTCGCAGTCCTTGATGTACTTATCCTCGCTACACCCCTGTGAGGTAGGGCAGTGCTACCACTCCTATGTTACAGATGGGGAACTGAAACAGAGGAACTAAGTGACTTGCCCAAGGTCACACGGGAAGTCTGGCAGAGAAAGGAACTGAACCTGGGGCTTCCGAATTCCTAAGCACTAGACCACCCTTCTTTTATGGTTCATCCCACAACGAGAGGGACTCAGATTCATTCTCCGTGAGTACCATTCTACACAAACAGTCCCTCTGAAGTCGACGGAACTGCGTGCAGAGTAAGACGCTAACCAGCGTGAATAAGGGAGTCTGGCTCACCTAATACAAAAGTTTCCTCCCTCCAACTGAGTTCTAACAAATCCCTGAAACCTCGATTTTTTGTCATTTCTTTTTACAATAATCATGGGAGGTGAAGGGTCACCATAATTCCATTTCCATTTTTGCTCCTTACTGAAATGCAAATGATAATCCTATATTAAAAAAAAAAAAAATGTAGCCAAGCTAATTCAATAAGGAAAAAAAAAAAACAGTGGGCTAATTGCCTCATTACAGTCAACGCTGTTATTGGTCATTAATTATGAAAATGTTTTGTTTACAAGCAACAATATTAAGTGGCAATCAGATCTACAGTGAAAGAACCCAGCAATCAAATATCACTACTGCTGTATGGCTTTTCCATTGGAAGACTCCGTGACCAACAGTAAAAATAACTAAATAAGGACATACGTATAGTGGTCACCCAGGAATTTTGCGAGAGGAGGAGATTATTTATATTGGGGTAGGACCTAGAAGCCTTGGTCATGGAGCAGGACCCAACGGTGCTAGGCACTGTACAGCGTGAGAAGCTGGTTCCTGGCCCAAAGAGCCATAGAGTTAAGAGCCCAATTTTCAAGAGCAGCCCCAAATTTTCAGAGTGCAATTCACTAGAGCTGGGCAAACGTTTTCTGGCAAATCGTAATTTTGCTAAAAAAAAAATGTTGGGACACAAACTATTTGCAAATTCAGGTCCAATTCAGCAAATAATTTCAGATAAAAACACCTTTTTTTAAAATGTCAAAATGAACCATTTCATTTCGAGTCAGCGTGCATCAGCATTGTAACAGCAGTACGCTGATGAAACCTATCAAGCAGGTAAGCTAGTCAAAGCTATTCTTTTCTATTCCCAGAACTGGCCCTTGGGTAGGGCGAATCGGGGTGACCTCTCTGGGCCCCACGCTTTGGGGGACCCTGCGGGCCGGTGCGATTGACGGGCGCAGTCAGTCCCAGAAGAGACAAATCCGTCACTTCTGCTCTGGGCCCCGCGCCCCCCTAGGGACAGCCCTGTCTATTCCATATATGTTTTCCCTGTAGCAGCTGAGCACTTTCCAGGTGTGCAAAACCAAAGTCTGCATGATCAGTTACAATAATACATCGTGAGCCGTTCGCAAAAAAGTGGCACATCTGCTCAGGCCCGTACATTTTTCCATGACAAGAACGTTTCAACATCCCAATGCAGGACATGCATAGATTTCATGTCATCAGCCGGCAGCAGTGGAAAGTCTACCAGCAGCTGATCAAGGCATTTACTTCTAAATTGGGTTTGTTATTAAGAGGTCAGATTTTGAGGGCAAGTTGATCCCGAGGGGATCTGGGTCCGGGTCTAAGAAATGATACTTTCTATCCCAAATTCTCTCTTCAGAACTCTAGGCTACAAAGAGACAACGCCTATTACTTTTGGCACAGTGCAATTAAAGCTCAAATCCTTTTAAATAAATCCTTGTCTCCGGGGATTCCTATTAATGAGCCCGGATCTAATCCTGCCGCTAAGAAGCTCGGATTCATTCGGTATCGAGAGACTCAGAATTGTCCCTTCTGTGAAATAATCTGTAGGGCACTAAGCTGATGTAAAAACAATTATTTGTCGGCCCTTGCAAAAAGAAATTAATAGCCAGACTTTGGAAAGAACTACAGAATAGCCAGCGAGGCAGCTGTGCCTGCTCCACTCAGCGGACTGGAGCTAGCCGTGTCAATTAGAGAGTTGCATTTAGGCAAGCTGCAGTTTTCAATATGCTTTTCTTTCCGTTCCAGTGCTGCTGTTTAGATTTTCTATCTAGTGGGTTCTCAACAGCAATCAAGAGAAGGGTAGGGGAGGTGGGGGGAAGGGACCCTGAAGTTTAAGAACTAATTAAGGCAAGGGTTGCTTGGATTCAGTGCCCTTTCACCTCTCATTCAGTTCTGAAATGCTCCTTAGAACCCTCCTTTGCCACGAAACCTACAAAAAACGTGACAACCGTTAGGTCGTTGCTGTGCGGAGACCACAGCATAATCATGCTGACCAGTATTGTCTCACGGTTTCCTTGTGCTCCTCCGTCGGTCGGTCTGTCTGTCTCCATCTGTTATCTCTTGTCTTCTTGGATTTGGACTCTCTGTTGGTTCCGTGTTTGTACAGTGCCTAACCCAATGGGGCCCTGGTCCACGAGCTCCTAGGCATTTTGGTAATACAAATAATAAACAGCAACAGGAACTGGGCAGTGTCACAGTGAACAGCATTCAACAGCGTGTTCTTGATTTCTGTATCGAGCCAGGAAAGGCTCCGCTGCAGCAGGGCACAGGAACAGGGAGTGGGACAGATTCACCCCTGGTTTATGCCACTATTAACTAGCGGGCTGAGGCCTGGACATTCGCTGGTGGTTAGGGAAAAGTTGCAATGGCAGAAAGTAGCCACAACCTTTCCTCCGACAGGGGACCCAAAAAGGAAGCCAGTCCCACCCAAAATATCAGGAGAAGAGGTGGGCAGGGCAACTGGGAAACACTATTCACCTTCCATCCCCAATGCAGCCTCCTCTGGCTTCCAAACCGCCCTCCCTTGATATAACCTCATAGGGTGGGCAGTGACCTGCCCTGTCTCTCTAAGGGGCGAATCACACCCTACCCAGACACAGGTCTCAGAGTTTTAATCCCTGAATAAGGTTTTTAAAAGAAGCCCTGAGAGCACCATTAAATACCGTCCTACGATGCTGACACTTCTGCAATACCAGAATGGAGCTTTTCAATTTATACACTATAGGGATTCTGCATTTTCTAATTAATGGGTTTAATTACCAGCAACAGGTTTATTATTCAGGCAGAAAATAGCTTTCTGTGCAGTTAGTTAGAGGGGAAAGCTTGTTTAAAAAAAAAATCAGATTTTACGGACTTGGACACACACAAAACTGAATAATTTTAACTCATTAACCTCCTGAAAATGTAAGAATTACATTTACATTGACAAAAAGCAGATTGGATTTACGTCTAAGAAGTCCATTTTCCAGTGCTTGGCTGTTTTCCCCAGTTCCCAGTAATCTAGCTGAAATGTAATGTCATTATGTTACAGTAAGAGAATTTAGGATCACGTCACTTAATTTATTTAAAATACTTGTCCAAGGTAAACAACCTCAACTGTTGAGACAAAGGTTAGACAATATAAACATTCCTCTAAATTACAAGCCACACAGGAACACATTCCTATCCAACAAACTAAACTGTTTCACTGTAAATCAAACTCAAGTATCCCATTGTCTTTTAAGACAAATACAGCAGGTGTTATATGCAACGGGATTCCCATGTAGCTAACAACAAAGACTTTGACAAATCAAATAATAATTATGCCAGTTGCAACGTTTGCATGGTTAACTTCAGCGTGGAAAAAACTACCTGTTTTTAGCCAGCGTAGTTATCAATATACCTTAAAAATTAAAAAAAAAATTAAAAAGACACTTCACATTTAATTATTGTTATTACAGGAGTAGTGCACATTTGGTGGCATTCAGCGAGCAGCTCAGAATGTGCACGGTATGGATTGCTTTTTAAAATTTCATTTCTATTAGGTTCTCTTAAAACATGATCCCATGAATAATAGATACAAATGGAATAGTGAGAATTGGAGATCAGAGACTGTTATTACAACTCAGAAGATGTAACAAACAAGGAAACTATAAAGTGCATTAAACAAAGGCAGTGAAGGTAAAGGACAGATTGGAGGGAATAAATATCTCCATATCTACCAGCCAAACAGGTGATTTGGTTGTAAGAAGGATCAGATATTATACCAACCCTCCTTGTCCTGGTTCAAATCCTTCCTTAAAACTCTCCTTTGCCATGACGTCTACAAAAAACTTGACTGTGGTTGGGCAGTTGATGTACTGAGACCTCGGCCAATCCTGTCTCACTTCCTTGCGCTCCTCCACCGATCTGTCACCATGTGTGTTATCTTGTCGTGCTAAGATTGTACGGTCTTTAGGGCAGGCGCCATCTTGTTCTGTCTTTGTACAGCGCCTAGCGCAATGGGGCCAGGTCCGCAACTGGGGCTCCTAGGCACTACCATGATACCGATAATACTTAATAATAATAATAAATTAGGAAACTCGTGCTGCTCTGCTCTGATACAAACTTGTCCAGACTTGGCGCTCAAAGCACCGGCCTATCTCCTGTTAAAAACACACGCGGGCTATGCCTACATTATGAGCTACCAGTGATTCCCCGGCTCGTGTCCACATGCTCGTGGTGGCAGAGTCACGGCTGAGCTGTGCCAAGCGGGGATGTGCGCAGCTGTGGCTGCGACTACACTGCTGTTTATTCTCACCCTAGCTCGACGAGAGGTAGCATGAGGAAGTAGACACGAGCAGGAGACTCGCACCCCTAACACTGAGTGTAGGCACAGCCACACAGAGAAAGGCCAGGATTTTCCAGGATGGCTAATGATTCTAAGTCCCTCCCATGTTTCCCAGTGGCCAATCAGAGACTTGTTAAAAGGACCCAATTTTCAGAGAGAGGCTGCCCAGTACTTTCTGAAAATCAGATCCCTTTAAAAGGCGTCTTACATTGGGCACCAAAAATCCATGAGCCACAACCGAAAAATCTTGCTCAATGTCACACCTACTATTTCCCGATACATTCCACAACTGATTTGTCCGACGTCTCTCTCCAAAGAGCACTGGGAATCAGAAATATGACCCAGCTTTCTGCGGATCATTAAACAAAATGCCCTCATTTGCTTTCTCTTTTACAACAGTGTCAAGAACCATTATTAGGGCTTAATGGACTGATGTAGAGGAGAGCAAGTCTCCCCCATAGGCACAGCTGACATGTGCTGTAACCATGGGAAGGTATCTCAGAAACGACAGCCGCAATCAGATCTCTGAGCAGCATGGCTTCACTTACACGGATGCCCCCTGCCCATCCCATTTATACATCAAGACGGCGTTATTCGTCTTAGCAAAGTCGCGTCTTGTGGCCTCACAGGTGCATAACGTACCTCAGGGACTTCATGTCAAACCACCTGGAGCTGTGCAATCATTCCAGTGGAAAGCAGCAGCCCATTGATTCCTAAATGTCAAAGAACAAATAAGACACCAAGTAGTAGGTCACTGTCAGTTTTTCTCACTTCACACTGGGAGGACCTTCCAATAACTCACAGGCCTGTGTTCCTTGCTGAGTCTCCCCGGGAGTTTGGTTAAGAAGCGAGCTAGATTTTCCCTGTCCTATTTGCTCAGCATCCTGGAAGCTCAGGCACTGCAAAGCTCTCCTTGCCGCTTTTAATCAGTAAACAATATTTGAACACCAAGCTGTTTTTTATGGCCAGCATTCCAAACCTCCTTTTCAAGACGTCACATCATTTAGCACAGTGGGTTTCAACCTGTGGTCTGTGTGGACCCTGGGGGTCCGCAGACTGTGGCTAAGATTTCCAAAGGAGTCTGTACCTCCATTTGAAATTTTTTAAGAGGTCTGCAAATGAAAAAAGATTGAAAACTACTGATCTAGGATCACAGAGGGACCTTTAAGAAGCTACATTACTTTACATTGATACATTATACATTACAGACATTACATACTGGACTATGCCACCAACATGGTTGTAAGTGTCAAGGATTGCATAGTATTTTTGGGACTACGGCTGGGAGATTTAAACTAGGTTATGCACCTCAGCCCCGTTGAAATCCAAGGTAGGTATCGAACTCCCTTAAATTACTTTGGGAAAAAAATGTAGCTTCTGATTTAATATAACACGGAAACAAGGCAGAATGAAAGACCAGGAAAACCTACGAGTAAAACAAAAAGAAAGTAGCATCATCTGCACCACCTGAAGCAGGAAGAGCCTTTGCTGGATATTTTATAGTAAAGGCGCTGAAATTTAAGCCCACGGATGGGCTGCACCAGCAGCCTTCCAGAAGCCCGAGGGCTAGACGGATTTTAAAAATAAATTAATACAAATACTTCAAAGAATTAAGGGTCTGCTGAATAAACACAAATAAGAAGTGCCCCAACACCAGCTCTGAGCATCATGCTGATTGTTTAAATTCATAAAACCAAATACTAATTGTTCTTTGGGGCAAAGACTGTCTTTTTGTTCTGTGTTTGTACAGCGCCTAGCACCATGGGGCTCCGAGGCACTACTGCAAAATACCCTACCCCCTTTCCACCAAGCAACAGCTCTAAATACCAACCCTACCCCAGCGTTCCTTGCTCCCCTCCTCAGAGCCCAGATGAAACAAATGGGCCAAGCAGGGAACCCAGGAAATCAACCGTTCTGAGCTATTTTAGAGCAGGATCGGAGAGTATTCCCACAGCAAACACCCTGCCTGCAGCCCCCTTTCTATTATATGAAGGGGGATCCGAACCATTAACATCTTCTCTGGCCATGTGTCATGGAGGGAGATAAAACATGTGTGTGTGTGCAGGGATCGGGGACGGGGGAGGGAAGAATCCACATGGACTACAATGGGGCGGGATCAGGCCTTCCTGCCTATAAATTAACTTATCACCTCCGGCCGCATTATCGCCACAAGAGAATACTAAGGGGAAGTTGCAGATTCAGTAAGGCATCCTTGCAAAAACAAAAGTAACTGCTGTTGTAACACACACACACAAGGGCCAGGCCCATCTCAATGTGACTAGGACCCTAGATGGGTTTGCAAGGGCCAGATGCAGAGATCATCAGAAGCCTCCACACTCTATGCCTCTGGATGATGCGCCTGGATGCGAGAGCTGCATAAGGTGTGCATGGATACAGGCATTAGCCTCTTCAAAGGGGATGGGCAACATGGAGCCCAGGAGCCTGCCCCTCCTCTGCATCAGGGAATGGAGCCAGGCCGCCTGTAGCAGCAAGAGTACACTGATCATGCCAGGATGATGAAAGGTCCGATGTGGCCTAGCTGAAAAGGAAGCAAACAGGGAGTCATGAGATCTGGGCTCCCTTCTCAGCTCTGCCGCTGACGTATTGTTTGACCTTGGTCAAGGCACTTCAATTCTCTGTGTCTCTGTTTCCCCTCCCACCCTTTGTCTGTCTTGTGTAGGTAGACTGTGAGCGCCTCAGGGCAGGGACTGTTTCTCACTATGTCCATGTACAGCACCTGACACCATGGTCCCCAGTCATGGGTTAGCCCTTGAGAGACGGCTGTAATACAAATAACTAAAAATCATTATTCGAGAGTTAACTCATGGAACAAGCCTAGTTACAGCCCCGCCCTCCTTGTGACCCTTGCAAATTTGCTAGTATGGATAGCGTGAGGGTGCACATGTAGCATTCTTTCGCAAAGCACGGTAGGGTCTGCTCATCTAGTTGCGGTAGGGGCATGTCTACACACGTCTTATCACAGGGCTCTGGTTTGGAAGGCACCACCTGGCCCAGAATATTTACTACCCATCAGCATTAAGTGAAGTTACAGGCCCAAATCCCCAGCACAGGGCTGGAACAGCAGAGCTTGCTCTATGCACATCAAATACAGTTGCTGCAATGAGACACAGCCCTTTGAATTGTATTAAAATTCTAATTTCAAAAATGTAATTGAAAGTCTCTAAAAGGACCCCCCCTTTTTTTTTTTTAATAAGAAAGTTCTTATTATAGCACAATCTGAGTTGGCTTGGTGTATCTGGGGGAAAGAAACTCTTTAATAGGGTGTATTTCAGCTTTCAGTACTTAAAATATAAAGGAATAGATTAAAAAAAAATACCGAGCGAATGAAAGACCTGAGAGAGGCAAGGCTTGATGGAGAGACGGCCATGAGAAAACTAGCATGGGAGGATTCAGAACATGAGTCACATGCTCGTGAGAGGAGGAAGACGTCAAAGGACTAGGACTATTTCCTCCTCTTCAATGTAGATATTATAGGGCTGCATTTGGGTCACGGCAATTTTTTTGAGGCGTGGCCCTGGGAATCGTGGATTTCTCACGAGCGAAATATCAAAAGCAGAGGGCTATTAGCAACAGTGGTGGATATTTGCTGAGTGGTCTTGGGGCTGCTGCACACCAGCAGGAGTCAGGAGAGATGGGTTCTTCTTCCTAGTATTACAATAGCACCCAGAGGTGCCGACCGAGATCTGGGCCCTTTTGGGTTTGACTATGTGTTTCTACGGTGCCTAAGACAGCAAAGTTCCAAGGTGCTTAGAGTCTAAATACACAAGTCAGATAAAGGGTGTTTAGGGGAATCAGAGGCACTGAGGGTTTTTTGGCTCTGCCCCAGGCTTCTAGGGTGACCCAGGTGTCTGGCTGGTGGGTCCCACATGCTCAGGGTCTAACTGATCACCATATTTGGGGTCAGGAAGAAATTTTCCCTTGTAGTCAATGTGATTGGGGCGGAGACGCTGTGGGATTTTCGCCTTCCTGTGCAGCATGGGGCACAGGTCACTTGCAGGCTGAAACGAGTGTCAGTGGTGGATTCTCTATAACTTGACGTCTTTAAATCCTGATTTGAGGATGTCAGTAACTCAGCCAGAGGTCTATTACAGGAGGTCAGACTAGATGATCATGATGCTCTCTTCCGCCTGAAAGTCTAAGATACTTTGTCTACCCGTGTTTCAGTTTCCCCATCTGTCAAACAAGGAAACTCCTCACTTCACAGGATGGTTCTGAGGCTTACTGAACAGATGTTTGCAAAGTGCTTGGACGCTGTCAGATGGAAGGTGCTAGGAAAGGGGTGAAGTATTAGCGTTCCGGGCAGGAATGACTTGGCCCACCACTGACACACAGTCAAGGCTGGGGGGGAGCACCACCACCCAATAGCGTCCCCAAACTAATCCTCACAAAACACTCCTATAAGACAGGAATGGCAATATCGTTACCATGTTACAAATGGGGAAACTGAGGCACAAAGCAGCGAAGTGTCTTGCCCCCAGGGGGCAGAACAGAACCCAGATCCCCCGACTCCCAGCCCTTCTGCTCTGAACCCTCCCTTTGCATTCCTCTGCACTTGGCTTTTGTGGAGGCAGCCGCTTATCTCAAGCAGAGAATCTAGCCCTCACACTTGTCCGCCAGGCATTTCCCTTGACGTCTGCAGTCTCTGGCTTGCAGGCAATTTCATCAAGTTGTTAATTCTTCGGTTCCCTCCCTGCGATCCTGTCAGTTCTAAGGAACCAGCATCCAAGTGGAAACGAGGCTGCTGGTGGCTAGGGACAAGCGAGGTTCAGGCATATTTCACTGAGCTGGAAGCGCCTGCATATTCATTACTGCGAACCGAGCGCGTCCGTATTAGATAATGATGGACAGGAGACAGGGGCGCTTCTACCGTCCCCTTGTTTAGCAAATGGGCAGGCCGGACGGGCGAGTCTTTCTGATGAGGATGACAGAATGTTCTTCCTAACTCTTTGAAAGCTGGAGAAAGGAAGGGCGCTGGAGGAAAGGGAGGTGAAAGGGGAGCCTTTTCCTCACCCCCTAGAGAAGACGTTCAGCTCAAGAAGTGAGGCCCGGTCCATACACGATCAGATATCAACACCAGTTACTGTTACTAGGGAAACAGCTCCACACAACCCAGGCTGGAAACATCCCCAGATCCAGTCCCCTAAGGGAACACCCATCACAAGGGATGCTACAAAGTTCCCTGGGGCCTGCCTGGTTTCGTTTTCTGAGAGCTTTTGAGAGCGCCAGTGTAATTACGGGTGCAATCCAGTTAAGTTGCAGAGGAGTCCTTGGCGACTCCTCCACGCTGTCGAAAGTAGCGTGGTGGCACCCTTGCACGGGGATAGGGACAGAGGAACCCCTGGGTGCCAGGGTAGAGAGTTCCATGCCAACTCTGAATCTGCCTGCAGGGCATTAGGGCAGGATGCTGATGGAGTTTTGCTTGTGCGGGTCTAATGACAGAGGGCAACCAATGAGGGGGATGCAGAGGAACAGTGGCCGCTACAGAGTGGCTGTGTTGCCCTGGGTCAGGGTGTGTGCGCGCGTGTCCATCATCCCGCCTTAGGCCTGACAGCCGCATGGAGCCCGAGTAACTGGGATTGATGTGGGATTCGAGACTATCTACTCCGTGAGGTTTTCCTCCACTTCAAATAGCCTCATCTTCCCAGAAGGTAAGGCCAAGCCTATAACCACAAACCAGCATGCACAGCCTGGCTCTTAAGAGCACTCCCATAACAAACCGGTGTGCGCAAAGGTCAACAACGGATGAAGGGGTGGGGGATGCCTAAACAGGTAAGAAACGCATCTGGTTTCAAGGTTCCATGACCTTGTTATAGGCAGGAGCAGAAGTGGGGGAAGACACATCCCGCGTACATCCGACCGTGCCGTTGATCTAACAAGTGTGCTTGAGACACCGGAGAAGCTGTTTAGAAATGGTGCATCCTCAGGGAATTTCCACTCTTGTGCTGCCAAGGTCTAAGAGATTTCAGGGCTGCTGCCTCAAAGCCTGGTCCTTCCAGCTGCTGAGCTCCGACTAAGAGGTGCTGAGTGCACTGCATACCCCGCTTGATGCTGCTGGCTGTCGGGAGCTCTTAGCATCTTGCAGGATCAACCTCTAAGCGCCGTCAGTGCAAGCCGCTTTTGGCTTTTCTCCACAGTTTGCCCTGTTGTTCCCCACTTGGTCAACCACTCTACCCTGGGTCCCTTCCAAGCACCAGGGCACCATAGGGCTTTGCAAGGAAGAAGCTCGGAGGTTGAAAAGCAGGATGGGGCGGACAACAAGCCTTGAGAACTAATGTGGGTTAGAGCTAGGGAGGGAACATGGTGAATTAGAGTCATCAGGGACTCACACAAATATCTTCTGCAGGGAGTTTGCCTCCCTTGAGTTTCCTTTTGAGTTAAGCTTTCAAATGAACCAAACTTAAATCACAACCACCAAGATCCACCTGGTTTCCTGTCTCAACCCTGGGGAGGGGAGGGAGCTGGAGGCCATTTTGGTGCAAAGATATCTTTCAGCCCAGGAAGTTTTCCAGCCTTTCGACAACCAGGAGGGCAAGGTGATGGGCAGGCTCAATTCCAGTAGGCTACTGAAAGCGTTCAGCGGGACGGGCTCTTGGCTGGAGTCCGTTTGGAACAGAACCAGGCTGGCTTTGTTGCCATCGTTTGTAGCTCTAACATAGGCACATTAAGCACTGGTGCAACTAATCTCACAACCCTTACTCGGGCAAATAAAGGCAATAAGATCAGGTCCTAAGGTAGTTTTATTGAAACTGTGTCACAGCTAATTTCATCCCAGATACCACTAACTGCTCCTAATCAGAGGGACGTTCCTCCCACACGTTAACTTTGTTGTAACAAGGAGTTTTATCATAACATAGCTCACGTGTGTCAGTGGTAATTATGTTCAGTTATTCACAGTGACAACCTGTGCTACAGCCCAAATCCCAAGGAACATTTTTCTCTTTTACTCAGACTGACTTGGGGAAGCCAGTGGGATTTCTGCCTGAGTAAGGTCCTCACGATTTATGGCTATAAATCCCAGTATATACCATAAATCAAGGTGTAATTATCATTTAAAGGCACCAGCTTGGTTATTAAGCAAATCCAAGCCCTTTTTTCTATATATACACAGTGGCTGCAACAGCATCAAACGTGACGGCGCTTAGCCCAGTAATAAACCATTGATTCAGCTCGCTCCGCAGCGAAGATGCTGCCAGCACAGAGGCTGAGCCTTCAGATTCCAAATCTGTTAAACTGGGTTTCGAAATCAAGAGACAGACACGGTCAGTTTTCACCAATCACGCTCACAATGTGAAAGCACATTTGCTGCAGAAGGAAGCAAGCACCAATAACTAACACAATAAGAAACAAACCAAGCTTAAAGGACTGCACGTCTCCGTGCTAACCGAGCCAGATCTTATCTGCTCAGTGTGATGCTTTAAAAGCTAACAGATTGAAGGACTAAGACAACTGAATAAAATCTCTACAAGGCAGACAATGGAATGGAAGCTTCTGCTCCACCAAGTGAATATATTTGATAAGAGTAAAGGTTTGTGCTACCCACAAACGAAATATTTAAAGGCAGGAATAGAGTATTTAAATCCAGGCTGATCATTTTGAAGGTCTCCACGCTACTAACATTGATCCTTGAATTCGTTGCTAGTGAATGCAGAACACTCTCTTCCTTTCTTTCAAAAATGACTATATAAAAAAGTAATAATAATTTTTGCCATTGTGTAAATGAAGCAGGGCTGGAGATAAGATTTTCCAGCACAGGCAGAACAACTCCGGAGGTCTGGTTAGGACGTACACTACCAAAAACCCCACACACTTAAACCTACAACACAAGAAAATCTCTCTGCCTAATAGGATTTGTATTACAGGCAGGGCCGGTGCAAGGAAGTTTCGCGCCCTAGGCGAAACTCCGGGGGGCCCCCCCCCCCCGCGGAAGCTAACCCCGCCCCCCTCCACAGCAGCTAACCCCATCCAGGGAGCCCCCCCCAGCTCTCCTCCGCTGAGCATGCCGGCGCTGCTCTAATTCTCCTCCCCTCCCAGGCTTGCGGCGCCGATTGGAGGAGACTTAGAGAGGGGGCTGTGTGCTCAGCAGAGGAGGCAGAGTGGAGGTGATCTGGGGGCTGGGGCGGGGAGCGGTTCCCCTGTGTGCGCCCCGTTACTGCGGGAGGCCCTCCCCGCGCCCCCGCCCCAGCTCACCTCCACTCCACCTCCTCGCCTGAGCGGGCTTTTAGGCGCCCTAGGCGGCTGCCTAGTTTGCCTAAGTGGTTGCACCGGCCCCGATTACAGGACCAACCAGAGAACTAGATTTGAAGCCCCACCACGTGGAACAGCTCCTGCCCCGGAGAGCTTTCAGCCTAGGGGTGTTTTCTTAATTCAGTTGCAAAAATGCAACTCAAACTTTCCAGCCTGACTCATTCCCCCGCCCCGACATACGGCAAAGAGCTGTGGGTGGCGTAAAAGCAAACAAACCCTCCCGTGCTGGCATTATTCATTCCTTCCCCACGAATGCAGCTCAGACGGACTTCGCAAAAGGGCTTTTGCGTCCCTTTAAGAAACACGGTCCCTGTCCCGCTGTGCTCCTCATTAGGCCATGTTACAGTGTCGGTACAAAGTGTGCCGCTCTCGGAGAGCAAAGCTTTGAGTCATGTAACTGGAGGCCTCAAAATGCGACGTGCTTAAAGAAAAGGGACATCACTGAGCTATAAATAGGTTTGAAAACACATACATCTACGTCCAGCTTTTTCCACAACAGTGCCCGTGTCAGTGCTGTTTTTTCCTCAAAAAAACAGCCAGATCACAGCGAAAAACACCACCAGCCACCTCCGAGTGGTATGGGATAGTTCTGTACTGAACAGCACAGAGGGGAAGGCAACCCAATCCCTGGATTGAAATGTCGGCCGAGGGGAGCTGTCCCTGGTCCTGAATCATGGTATTCCTTTAGTAACACACACAGGAGAACATGTACAGGGGATGGGGGCACAAAAGATGGATTAGCAATAAGGTACCTTTGAATCTATGGCCCAGTGCAGAAAGCTTTGTCAAGGTGAAGTGTGTGCGACCAGAGCATCAGCCGTTTTAGTGTTTGCTCCTTCAGTCGTCTGCACCGTCTAAAAGACGTTTCATCACAAACCAGGGATGGTTCACCCTCTGGGTTTAATGATGACACAAGCAAGATCCAGGAAACCCAGCAAAACTCTGGGCGCTCGTTCCCTGCTCCAGGACCCGAACCACACAATGCAAGAAGCAAGGACAGAGGCACCTGTTCTCAGGCTCTGTTGCAATGTGTTTGATGAAGCTGGGAACGTAGTGGCCCTAACAGTTTTGAACCTCTGAAGCGGGTGAATATTCCACCTGAGCACGTGGGAAGTTAGCCATTTGGACTCGTGTCAAGGTCCAGCAGAAGAAAAGCCATAAATGCCTGCCCTACAACTTCACCCCAATAGGACTAAAGAAATTATCACTGGTAGTACAGAAAAACGTAGTGGCCCCAATTGGAGACTGGGGCCCACTGTGCTAGGCGCTGTACAAATACAGAACAAAAGGTACGCTCTGCCCCAAAGTGCTTACAATACAAGCAGCTAATTCAGCAATTCTCTGAATGAGATACACACATTATTTGAAGGCAGGTTTTTATTGAGATCTGGATTAGCACAACTCCTGGTGAAACTAATCCTAGCATCTTTTGTCAATGTATTTGATGACAAGGAGCGAGATCTTTAGCTAGGGTCAGAGTGTATAGCTCTAATGAGGTCGATGGAGCTACTGCAATTTACGTCAGGTGAGGATCTGGACCAGGTCATCTGTCTTTTTACAATTCCTATAGACATGGCTGGACCATGTAGCTAGACAAGCACCGTGAACATTTTAAAATGTATGCAGGAGTTTTCTGTTCTTTGGCTAAAATCTCTGACCTTTGGGCCAATCCGTCTCCCCCGTGTCAGTAATTCCACAGGGAGTTGGGGAATTCCACGGGGTAATGGGAGGCTGGATCCTCCCAAAGGATACAGAATGGGAGCAGAGCTGCTACTCCAGACTCATGCAGGATCTGTGGCCCCAGCATTCCCTCTCCGCAAGAGGATAGGAGAGAACCGGAGACTTCACGTAGTGGCAGCCAAACTGGCCTCATGCCCACAGAACAGCTGCACCAGTGGCCCCTATGGATCTGAGATCTACAACACATCGGGGGTGCCTCAGGATGAAATTCTCCCCCCCCCCCATGCCTTTACATGGAGTTTGTCTGGGGGAACTGTGCAGAGGGTGGCGGGGATGGAGTCAGCCCCCAAGCCCATGGACAGGGAGTGACAGCTCCACAGCCCCGGTTCATCCCTACACAGTGGTTCATGTTCACTGAACCATTGGCCGGGGCCCTAAATGTCCCTCCACACATTGGACTATGCAGAGATGGCACAGAGCCCAACCCTCCGTGCATCCACTCCAGCGCTGTCCTCCATCCATTCAGCAGGACCAATGGAGCCGGCTAGGCTGGGCGAACTCCTGCGTAAACACTATCTGCATCGTGGGGGATGGATCTATCTGCATCGGACTCAGCAGTCCCCGACGGTTCCGAGTCCTTTGCATTCCTCCTTTGGGTTCTCAAAAATACCTCGGTTTCACCCGGCCCGCCTCCCACATGCGGAGCGAGCAGGGCTCGTGGTGATACGTGTATGGGGAAAAAGGCCTGGGTTTGCCAACTCACACAGACACTCGTAGCCACTCCAGATCTAGGACGACTAGCAGCCTTGCAATTAGCACAGTGCATAACAGGGACCAAAAAGCAATCACGGCGCCTTTAGAGAGGCTCTTGCTAAGCCCAGCTTTGCAGGAGCGTAAAATGATTCACAAGTATTCTATATTTATAAAAAGACGACTTGCGGCAAGTTACTCACATACTGAGTTTTAAATAGAGGGAGAATAAATCTCCTGGAGAGAGAGAGACAGAGCTGGAAAACCCAAAGCAGGGCCCAGCCAGGCACTGTTTAGCCAAGTCTGCTGGAAACACTGCGGTTTCTCTATTCAATTAGCTAAGGTGATATTGAAACATCCAGCTTCACCTAGTCCTTGTACAGAGTTAATTCTGGTCTCTTCTTACATTCAAAGCAGCAGCCCCGCTTCAAGTCAGAATACTTTCTTAGGCTAATCAAGACTGTCTAGCAACAGCAAGCGGGCTAATGAAGAGTTACTCACTCCTTAGGACACAATATCACACACTGAGAACAAGAGCCCAGCTGGGGATGGGGGACGGCAACTGGAATTTTTGGCAGCGATGCTTAATTTCAGATGAAGGGTTTATCAGATACTAACAGCTGCCTTTTCTCCCCCTTACACAGACATTACACTGGCTAATCTTTCTTTGCAAGGCAGGAGTACAAACTGGGTAGCAGACAGTGCACTCGGTATGGAAAATGAGAGGCTGCTTGCATATTTTATACTGATATCACGTGGCTTTAGCCCTTGCCATACCCCCCCCTCTATTTTAAACACTATGTTGAGAGGTGACTGCACACAACCTTTCACGTTCCAGCCGAGATCAGAGCCATATTGCACCGTTTTTTCAGGCCCCTTGTGATATTTGGTGCTAACCTTCAAACTCTAGCTTCTGGAGTCAGTGAGAAACTTGGTCATCATTTCTAAAAAAATTAAGCAAATTTCTAATCCTCCTGGCTGTGGAGAAAAGCAAATAAACGTGATCCAGATAAACCCCAACGCAAATAAAAAACCTCACAAATTTACCTTTTCTAAATCTCATGATTGTTCAGGCCTGGCTCCTGTTTTTTTTTTAAATGCTTAGGCTTGGCAGTACTGCTGCTTGCGAGATGCTGTACGTGTAACATAATCAGAAAAAGTCCCTCCCCCAGAAAACTTAAAATCTAAGGCCCTGATACTATGACGTGAAACAATGCAGACCACCCACTGAAGTCAGCAGAGGTCTGCCAATGTGGTGCTCTGTGGAGGATCAGGATCTATGCTCACAAGAAAGGCAAAGGGAAGTATTATTCTTCATCCTGTCTTACAGATGAGGAACTAAAACAGTGTCTAATGGAATTAAAAAATAAAGACAATTTTTTTTAAATGCAGGCACCCACTAAGCAGAGCCTCAAAGAGCAACAGCTGCAAAGCCACCCACTCCAAAAGATGGTGCTATGTGCATCAACCACAAACAACAAGGAGAAAGAGGTCCATAAAATATGTAGTATGGGCTAGCTTGGTCCTACTAACTTGGCCAAGTGCAGGGAAGTAGTGGGTGGGTGGGCGGGGGGGAGACAGGGGAAGGATTTCTCTCTCCCATCCCCCAGCACAAGGCGAGCCCGGGGAGGAATTTCTGAGGGGTGTGTCTGAGTCGGCTGTGTCTTATTCAGGCCCGTGCCTAACGGGACAATTTAGTCCTTAATAAATCCTCTGCCACACGTGACAAGCTGGCCAACTTTTTGACATAAGCATCTTCCGAAGGGCCAGACAACTCTACCCAGTCATCACAAGCTTCAAGCCTCAAAAAGGAGATGAACCAACGTAACAAGCATCAGCACCAAGTTATGTCAATCGCCCACCATCGCAGACACCGCAAAGCGATCATTCCACTGAGAAGGTGAGCGAGAGGATCCGGCTGATTTTAAAAAGACAGCTCAATCCACCACAACTTTTGAACAGCGCGCACTGACCAGATTTAATCATCTCAGTTCCCAGGATCCCACAGGGATCAAAATATCAACTAAACCCTCACCCAGGGGATTAAATGTAGCCAACGACGACTTTATATCATATACATACGGATCTTCAATAACCATCCAGGAAACAGACAAGAATGTGGGTCCCAGAATCAATGTATCCTTACAGAAGTTAGTCACACGGCTTAATGCAGTGGTTCCCAAACTGGGGTTCGTGAACGCCTGGGGGTTCGCGAAATGTAACAGGGGGTTCTCGGGAAAACATTCCCTAAAAGGTGGACAGAGCTGTCCCTAGGGACCCTGGGCAGCACGGGGCCAGGACCCCAGAGCCCCTGGACTTCCAAGAGCTAAGCAGATCAAAGCAACCATATCAATCACACTGAGGAGATTTAAACTTCAAGACTCCTTATAAGAAATGGAAAGGGAGGCAGATATTTTTTGCTGTTTTTAAAATTAAATAGGCAGCTAGTATTGTTTTTAAAATGATTATGAAGAATCATTTTAGGGGGGTTTGCGAGACTTGACATTTTAGTGAAAGGGTTGTTAAAGTTTGGGAACCACTGGCTTAATGCACTACTGGAAGGTGCTCTGATACTGAGGCTGGTTAAGGACTTTAGGTATGTATCTGGCCACCATTACCACAGTATCTAAGCACCTCAGAATCTTTACTGTATTTATCCTCACAACACCCCTGGGAGGTAGGGCAGTGCTATTATCTCTTGAGGCACTGAGAGAATAAGTGACTTGACCAAGGTCAAACAGGAATAGGCAGCAGGATTAATTAATAGGCAGCAGGTTTAGTTAACAGGCAACAGGTTTAAAATAAATAAAAGGAAGTATTTCTTCACACAATGCACAGTCAACCTGTGGAATTCCTTGCCAGAGGAGGTTGTGAAGGCCAAGACCATAACAGGGTTCAAAAAGAACTAGGTAAATTCATGGAGGATAGGTCCATCAATGGCTATTAGCCAGGATGGTGACCCTAGCCTCTGTCTGCCAGAAGCTGGGAATGAGTGACAGGGGATGGACCCCTTGATGATTACCTGTTCTGTTCATTCCCTCTGGGGCACCTGGCACTGGCCACTGTTGGAAGACAGGATACTGGGCTAGATGGAACTTTGATATGACCCAGTAGGGCCATTCTTATGAAGCATGTGGCAGAACAGGGATTTGAACCTGGGTTTTCCAAGTCCCAGGCTAGTTTCCTAACAACTGGGCTATCCTTCCTATCAATAGAGTATAAACATATAGTTACTATGGGGAATAATATATGCAACACACACACACAGTCTCTCATTCACTCATATTGCTACATCCTAAACGGGGGACACAATTATGATAAAGACCCCAAACTAGAGGGACACATCTATTATTCATGCAGGACATTGCGGGATTCCTTCCTGTAGTTTTCATCGCTTAATCATGAATTTGCCATCGCAGAGAATTTCCAGCGGAAGTCATATTCAACAGGAAAAGCAAGAGGACCCTCAATGTGTGTGAAAGTAGGCCCTCTGTGACTGAAATGAATGAAGTCACTATATGCAAGGGGCATCTGAGAGGCCATGTACACAAAGCTGCAAAGCTCCCACCATCTCTGTTTACTAAATCCAATACGAGATTGAAGCCATTTTGTTTACTTAATCTCAGCTGATAAATCCTCACAACGCCTCACGGTGGATTTAGGGCAGAATTTGACCTGCAGATTCTATGGCTGGGATTTTGAGTCATCTTATGGAATTCTGTTGTCCAATTTCCACTGAAATCCAATGGAAATTGGGCACTCAACTCCCTTTAGGTGCCTTGAGGGGGAGAAAAAGGTCAGGCACAGCAAGGGGGTGCTGCGGGTCATGCAGGGATCAATGAGGCATAATTTGGAAGCTGTCAGGATCAATCAGGGTGCATAGGAAGCCTATGGGGGTCACATGGGGTCATGCAGGGGTCAGTGAGGCATAACTTGGAGGCCCCCCCACTGCCTTTCTATTCAGCCTGGCTAACTAAAGCTGCCTCCAAATTATTCCTCATTGACCAATTTGACAATGACCCCCCAGCCCCACCACATTTATGGTCTCATTCAAGACAGCAAAAGCAACACCAATTATCGTGAACCTCTACGGTGCTGCTACGTGGTCTTCCATGCATACTTTCACCAAATACTGTTACTGCCACAGCGTCTTAAGCTGCGTGTTACAATGCATGGAAGGAACTGTCCTTTCTTGTTTATTAATTGTGTTGCAGTAGTGCCTAGGAGCTCCAGTGAGACCCGACATCACAGGCTCATCCCTGCCCCATAAGTTTATTATCGTCTTCTCCTGTTACTGACATCTGCCACACCTCCACATCCAGGGTCACTCCTCCTTCCTGCTGCCACTCCCCAACTTCCTGCCTTTGGTGCCTCAGACTGATTGTGCTGTTCTCCTCTCCCTGCCCCTGGGATGGTTCAGCATGGGGGAGATGTGGGTTTGTCACTGAGGTGAAAGGAAGCATATAGGGGCAGTCAGAACAGGCAGTGATGGGTGGGGATAGAGTAGAGCCTAGGAGGAAATTTATGAGGGCAACTGAAGTGAAAGTAGAACAGGGATTCAATCTCTACCCATCCCGAGTGACAGATGGCCAAGTAATCAAGGGCAGGGGCATGGGGTTGCATGGGTTCCGAAGATCCAGAGGGCTGCTGGACAGATGCAGAGCTGGAGAGTGAGGCAGCCCCTGCTCCTGACAAAGTTCCCTTAGTTTGCTGAAAAGGAGCTCAACTTCTGGTGAAGCAGGAACTTTGTCAGAGGCAAAGGCTGCCTCGCTTCTCAGTTCTGCATCACCTCAACTCCATAACAGTTGATGGCATCCTCCATGTTCCCCAGTCCTTGGAATCCTCATGTATTGGAGCTGCTGTGCTGCTTCACTGGTCCCATGCTGCGTCTGCAGGTCTGGAAACGTATACATCTGTTACCTGAAACTTGAGCGAATTTACCCTTGGCACACAATAACCATAGACACCCCAGGAAGCCATACTTGCAGAGGAGAATCACCCTCTCTCATATGTTAACGGGCAGGCACAACAGTGAAAGTGGGAATGAGAATCTTGCTTTCCAGACACGAAGCTTGCAAGTGAAAAGAAAGTGTGATCCTTAGCACTTTGCATTCAAGATCTGCCATCAATAGTTATTTCTTCAAACAACCCCACGGGCTTTTAAAGCCAGCTTCAGCTTCCACTATTTGAACCTCTGCGCCACTATCAATACTTCGTTAGATATTTTTAGCCACAGGACCCGTGTGCCATGAAATCCAAGAGAGGAATTTCAATGGATATTCTCCACAGGCTAGTGAGTATCTCCCGCGGCTAAATCTGATCGCACGTCAAAGAGTATTTAAAGTATCAGTAGAGGGGAGGCAAGGATTTATGGGCAGACATTCCTTTGCAATTTAAACAAGTTTTAATTCCCAGCAATATGTGGTCGGTGTAAGGGGGTGAGGGTCTGGGGCAGAGGGTGTATCCGATGCTTGCAAAAATCTGGCACTATTCACCAGTGAGGGCTGGATATTCAAAAGAGCCTGGAACCCAACAGCACCCATTTTAGCCACCTAAATGAAGGGACCAGAGTTTATCACCCCACATCTCATCTTCTCAACGGGAGTTGAGCTCTTTTGAGAAACTGGCCACGCAGTTCTATTTCTCCACCAGCACAGGCAGTGTAAGTTTCACCCCACCGCCACAGGCATGGACCTCAACCCAAACCCGAAGCAACCACTCTCCAGAGGCGAGAGGGGAGTTTTATCTCAGTACACATTCAAACTTTGACATCTCTGCTGAGGGGGCAGGAGTTTTTCCTGGCCCTTGTTACGCATGGGGTTAACTACAGCTTTCTCCCCCTCTGCTCAGGTGCCTTTGGGAAGGCTGCCATCCATACCCATAGGAGTGAGATAGTCATTATGCTGAGGAGTTTTCCTGATTATGTTAAACTATTTTTTTATTGTAAACCCTTGCCTTTAAGGCTCAAGAACAGAGGACAAGTTCATGGAGGATACTCCATCAATAACTATTAGCCAAGATGGTCAAGGACAAAAGCCCATGCTCTGGGTGTCCCTAAACCTCTAACTGCCAGAAGCTGGGACTGGACGACCGGGGATGTATCACTCAATAATTGCCCTGTTCTGTTCATTCCCTCTGAATTATCTGGCATTGGCCACCGTCAGAGGACAGGAGACTGAGCTAGATGGAGCACTGGCCTGATCCAGTATGGCCATTTTTATGTTCTTGAGGAAGAATCTCCAATGAGACTAAGCATGTGTCCAAGTGTCTGCCTTAGATCATGACCAGCTGCACAAATACATCATGTATATAATATTGCACTTGGCTAACACTGCCGTGGAAAGTAAAATGTGCCAAAGAAGATTAGAAACATCCTCCCGCCAAATGGATGGCGTAGGCACCAAAAACCCTACCTGATTTTTACTATTTCTATTCTTGAAAGACCACATTCTTTGGAAAGGCATTTTGGGCGAGACTCTGACATCCTTACCAGGAGTGTAGCTAGGGGAGGAGCAGGGGGAGCGGCCGCTCCCCCACTGACCACATTCTTCAAAAGTGGCGCCTTAGGCGCCGACTCTCTGGGTGCTCCGAGGCTGGAGCACCCATGGGGAAAAATTGGTGGGTGCTGAGCACCCACCGGCAGCCCAGCTCCCCGGTCCCCGCCCCACCCAGCTCACCTCCGCCTCCGATCCTTACTCATACCATATAGCACCTTATTCCTCAAATAGTGCCAGTGAAGCCAGTGGGACTACTCACGGATGAAGGCACTTCTTAATGGGAATATAGGTGGCTGAATCGGACCCTTTGCTGCAGCGGGAGGATCACAGAGGGTGAGCCCCCCCCCCCTCCAAGCTGAACTTCGATACTCACAAGTGCGTCAAAGAATTTTAAATATCTCTACTTGCTTGCCAGTATTGATACCGCTTTGTTGACTAGCACTTTGCTCAGCTCGGATAACTGTAGCTATGGTCAGTATCTCTTTCTGGTTTTCGGGAACTAGCTCAACGCTGTTATGTTTGGGTCTGTAATGCAGGAAAGGGAGGTTGACCCCTCACCATGCACAATTCTGAACGGAAACCTCTCTCCTTCCACCACCTCTTGTAATAAGTTAAGTCCCTTCAAACTGTCAAATCCATCTTGGATATAACACAGCTGGAATCAACAGTGTTATTACAAGGCTTAATTTGACCCAGAGGAACTCTACATGAAAAGGTATTAGAATTACTCCATGGGAGCCTTGATTAGGTTTCATGGGTCCATTTTTAATTATGTACATGTGTGCTGTGTTCATGAGGGACAGTGCAAGATGGCAAAGAGCAGTCAAAGGTGGTAATTAAAGTGTTTTCACCCAGCCCAGGCTACCTATTCATTAAGTTAGTCAGTTTTGCCGGGAAAATCGATGTTAGCAATGCAAAAAGGAATGAGTCTTCTGAAGGAGGAACTTTAGATGGAGAAATCAATGCACCCTTCCAATTAGAGAGCTCTGTGACCTGAAGCATGTGGCTTGATGCATACTATTTTGTGTCACCTGTAGATGCGGACAGCTGCGTTACATATACAAAAGGCCGAGAGTGAAATTTTCAAAGCTGCCCAGGAGATTTAAACACCCTGGAAATGAATGGAAAATGGACAGCCAAATCTCACAGGTGCAAAAATATCACCCAGGACAAAGCTGTAAGAGTCCTAGCTATTAGTACAGATACAACGCCCTAGCTATCCCCATCTCTCAAAACGCAGAGGGTCATTTTTCAAGGCACCTACTAAACTCTCTTCACAGCCTACTTCTAAGAAAACTAGGCTGCTTACAAACAATATTTAGCCCACATCTAGCATTTTGTATTCTCAAAGCGCTGAACAAGCAGGCCGTCTTCATAGCAGTCATATGAAGGGTAAGTGGCTATCCCGATTTTAATGATGGAGAAACGAGCACAGACAGGTTAAATGACTTGTCCAAGAATTATTTCCTGTTCCCAGACCTCTGCTCAGCCCACTAACCCACACTGCCACCCCCAGGAATGCTCTGATTACTGGGGGCCCCAGTGTGCTAGGCACAGTACAAACGTATAGTGAAGAGATCACCTCTGCCACAAAGAGTTTACAATCTAACTAGACAACTCAGACAAAGGATGGGGGGTAGTGGGAAGAGAGAGAGAAGTGACTTGCGGCGAGTCAGTGGCCGAGATGGGAATAGAATGAAGATTTTTCTCAGTCCAACCCCAGAACCCCATGCACTGGACCACGCCACCTCTCAGATACTGGGGTATGTGATCATGGTCACGAGAACATAAAAGGAGCTAAATGTGAGGTAGCTGGGTGGAGGAAGGGGCTGAATTCTGAATTTCCTAACTTCCGTAACATTCGGGTCTCTGCTTTCGCAATGCAACAGTGGTGCACTTACACCCCCCAGGGAACAAACATTGATTTTATAAGGAAATTAAGAAGACCGACCACCGGTTAGCTGCACCGGTTTGCAAATGTCTCACTTACCACATAAGGCGATGATGTGACTGCTGTCTTCATGCACAAATTTCCTGGTGACGGCTTCTTCCATTATCTGTTTTACCTGAAAGAAAAGACAAAGCATATTGATTAAAAAGCCAGGTGCAGTCCTGCAGAGGTGCTGTGGCTGTAACCAACTTAGACTACAGAATATGGTTCCTTGGTGGTATCACTGCACCACGGAACTAAACAAGATCTTCAGCCTGGCTCCTTGGGTTAGTGAATGACAGGAACGTAGGCCAATGAGCAGCTTCTTACTACACCATCACGCTACATGAAGACATCGGTTAGCAGCATATTTGTATTAGATACAATGGTGGCTGCTTCCTTGGCTTGCTGGCAGTCAGAAGACCGCAGCCATCGCAACCATTAGCAGTGACTGGGACACTAAGGGTTAACAACCCCACACTGATCTCTTGTGCTCCTGCTCCTCACCGGAATACAGAAGAAGGATGGCCCAGTGGCTAGGACTAGCCTTGGCGTTGGGAACCCAGGTTAAGCTCCCTGCTTGGCCACAGCT
>NW_020664582.1:10890182-10938529 GCF_002925995.2 Terrapene triunguis
TTTTTTTTTTTTTTAAATAATCACATTCCTTAGGGAAGCCACTGAGAGACCAACACGGGACTCATGATTCTGTTTGTACCAATCCTCGTTGAAGTGTCCAGTGGGTCCATCGGAAGGTAAAGTCCTTAATGCAAGTTTCAATGTACTGCACAAACCCTTTGGAATGACGCATGCATTTGCCTTCCTGTGCATAGCTACTTCAGTCCATTAAATGAGATAATTCTAACCCTGCTTCTCCACTGGGCACATTCTGCTGTTTTTCAAACCCACAGACTCTCCCAGTGCTATAATGAGACAAGCGTCCTCAGAGAGGTTTCCAGTGACCTTTCAAGCGAATTAGGCAGAGAGAAAAACCCAAGATCAGGCTGATTGCAAATGGCTTACGGAGAGGGTGCGAGGCAGTGACATTTCGTAGCAACAGCTCAGACAAATGCTTCCTGACACCGGATCTCTTTGCAGGTGGGTTGAATCGACATAAGCAAGTCTGTTTTCAAGGGAGGCATTCAGGGTTTTAACCGTGCAGCTCCCACAGATTCAGGAAAAAAAAAAACAGGTGCTGCAAAGCAAACACCCACACATGCTGCTTTGAAATTCTTTCCCCCAGATCTGTTAAAAACAGATTCAGGAGGAGATTTCGTTCTAAATCCAGGGAGTTTGAAATAAAGTGATCAAGCAGGGTAACATTTGTTCATGGCTACATACATACATAAGATGTTTATATATACAAGGGACGCAGCGTGGCCTAGTGGATAGAGCACTAGATGGGGCTAAGGAGACCTGGGTTCTATTCCCATTAGCCTGCTGGGTGAGCTCGGGCAAGTCCCGCCTCATGCCTCAGTTTCCCCCTCTGTAGGGAAGTCCCTCCTTTGTAAAGTGCTTTGAGGTCTATGCATGGAAAGCCCTATACGAGAGCGAAGTATTACTATATACTGACAAAGGTAAACATTTGGAATGGAAAACTTGTTCACGTAAAGTTTTGCTCTAGTGCCGTGTATTCTTATTACTTGCACTAGGGTAGCACCTAGAGGCTGGCGCTGAGACTGGGGCCCCTTTGCGCTGTAGAAACACAGAGTAGCTGACAGTCCCTGCCCCAAAGCCCTTCCAGTCTCAGCAGAGAAGATGAATACTGGAAGAAGTATTATCATCATCTCCATTTTAGAGAAGAGAAACTGAGGCTCCAGGTGATCCAGTGATTGGCTTGAGGCCATGCAGGGAGTCTGCCACAGAATTCAACCCAGATCTCCCAAGTCCCAGTCTAATGCGTTAACCATAGCACCATCCTTTTTCAGTGTAAACAGCCATATGGGGGAGTTAAACGGGCAAGACCACCTCCCTTCAGCGCCTTTAATATTATACCCTGGTCGCCTTTTATTTTTATGTATTTCTACTACTTTACACATACTTACGCTTCTATACCCATGTGAACAATTCCTCCCCTTAACAGCCAGGCAGCAACCCATAATTTCCTCTTAAGTAGATCTCACTTCACTTCTAGGAGGTGCAATCACCTTCCACGTATTCAAAGAGTCATAAAACCACTTATCTGCCATTATTGCTCAGCGGTGGAAAGGGATGAAATGGTTTAATGATAGGCCTTCACGTCTGCCGGAACATATGTTAGCTCGCTTAAATGCCAGTAATAAAAAGAGGAAGATTTCAGGTCAGAAAAACCTGATGTCACCAGGGATCGAAAACCTGGATTTTTAGACCCAAGGAAGAGGTGCTGTTCTGCTCAGCATCCTGGCAACCAACTCAAACTCCTCTTTGTTTTCGGAGTCTGCAAAACTCAGCTTTTGCTGTTTGCGTGATCCTGTCCCCTCCCTTTCTCACCATATCTCAAAGCCATACACAATTCCATAGGTGCCCGTCTATTCCTGGAACTCCAGGTCAGCCAAGCCTCCCCCATTTCCCAGATTGGGGCAAGGACTGGCTCTTTGTTATGAATTTGTACAGCGCCTAGCACAATGCACATCTGCCTCGTTACACTCATTTATCACACACGAACTCAATCCTCCCTAACAATGCAGAGTGCCGGTTCGGAGCCATAGCCTCAGTTGGGTCTGTTCTAGAGGCAAATCCCCAGTAACTGCTGGTTTCGCTCCTTTCTGAATTGTAATTAACGAGCTCCGACCCATTCCCCAAATAAAGCCAAGACAGATTTCATCACAAAAAGGTGGGCTCACTGTGGTAGAAGACTTAACCACCCATCACCCCCTTCCCAACCCGCACACTGGCGTAGTATCTTTTTTAACCCACAAAAACCCAGAGTGTTGGAATCTAGGGCTGCTACTAAAAAGAGATAAGCATATGCTCCCCTTCTCCCTCCGCAGATACGCTCAGCACAACTACTGATCTGTCAACGCTTCAGACGCTAGCATCTTCTTCGTGTATTGGCCTTCTCAGTCTCAGCTTTGCAGGGGAAATATTGGTCCCAGAGGACGGGCGAAGGACAAACGTAGTACCTGTCTTGAAAAGGGGGTACGAAGAGGAGCCAGGGAATTATAGGCCAGTCACCCTAACTTTGATACCGATTTAGGACCTTTCAGGCCTGCGCTGACATACAGCATGAAATAAAACCGTCACATGGGGCTGCTGATGAAAGCAGACGAATGATCAGTCACCAGCCCAATCAGCGGCATTTCATAAGAGCGGCCGTACTGGGTCAGACCAAAGATCCATCTAGCCCAGTATTCTGCCTTCCGACAGTGGCCAATGCCAGGTGCCCCAGAGGGAATGAACAGAACAGGGAATCATCAAGTGATCCATCTTCTGTCGCTCATTCCCAGCTTCTAGCAAACAGAGGCTAGGGACACCATCCCTGCCCATCCTGGCTAATAGCCATTGATGGACCTATCCTCCATGAACTGATCTAGTTCTTTTTTGAACCCTGTTATAGTCTTGGCCTTCACAACATCCTCTGGCCAGGAGTTCCACAGGTTGACTGTGTGATGTGTGAAAAAAAATACTTCCTTTTGTTTGTTTTAAACCTGCTGCCTATTAATTTCATTTGGTGACCCCTGTAGTTCTTATGTTATGAGGAGTAAATAAAACTTCCTTATTTACTTTCTCCACGCCAGTCATGGTTTTATAGACCCCTATCATATTTCCCCCTTAGTCGTCTCTTTTCCAAGCTGAAAAGTCCCAGTCTTTTCAAATCTCTCCTATTTATTTATTTATATTTCATGATTTGTATGCCAGCCTTGTGACGTATTGAACATTGGGGCTTGGCAAGAAGGGAAAGACCCATAGGACCGTTTGTGATCACTATCCCACCCTTTTAGATGGGGCCTTTGGACGAGTCAGAAGCAGCGTGGGAAGTAGCGGATTGCGGAGGATTGAGACGTAGTCAAAAGGGGAAGCCGTCGGGAGAGAAGGCCCCCAGCTCTGAGAGTGGACTCTGTAACGCAGCACTTGAACATGTTTACTTGAACAGGTTTAGCCTTCCCTGTGTTGTATTTACACCACTGTTGACTTACAAGCTTGATTTGTGTTTGCCGTGGAAGGAAAACAATAAAACGTCTCCCTAACCTTTCCCCTTTGTGAAGTGCCCGATTGAGACCATCTGGATAAGAGTGACTAAGCAGGACCAAGCTAGGTGGAAATGAAAAGGCCAGGCTAGCAACGCTGCTTTGTCTATTCAATTTCCACCTGAAGTCAAAGGCCAGCTAACGATGAGCCAATGTTCCAGCCAAGATGGCCCTGGGTGAGGAGTCAGGAGACCAGAGTTCTATTCCAGCTTTGCCACTGACCTTGGGCGAATGATGGCGCCTCTCTGCCTCAGTTTCCCCCATCTGTAAAATGAGAATAATGATACTGACCTCCCTTCGGTGAAACGGTTTGGGCTCTGTGGGTGAACAATGTTCTCTAAATCCATACTTAAGCACCTCAAAAACAGGCCTGATCTACAGAGGAGCCAAGTATCTACATGTGCCACTGCTGTGAAGGGGAGCTACCCGTGCTCAGCACCTCTGAAAGTCAGGCTGCTGATTCAGAACCACAAATATGGAGCGAGACACAGGTTCGATTCCCTGCTCTACCACAAACTTGGTGTGTGACCTTGGGCAAATCACATCATTTCTCTGGGCCTCACTTCCCCATCTGCAATGGGGATAACAGCACTGCTCAACCTCACTGGGGTTTTGTGAGGATAAATACATTAAAGATCATAAGGTGCTGAGATATTAAGTCCCTAAAACGGATCGGGGATTAATGCAAGGGAGAATGGACTCTTGATCTATTTCCTTAGAGTTCTCATGGGGGCAGCACCCTGCATGAATTACCGGTAGATAAGCCTTGATTTGCCCAGCTGACTCTCTCAAACATTTTTGAAGCCATGTGTTCAGTAATCCGCATTCTGTCATTGGTTCTCTGTCCCCCTGTAGTGGCTGGTCCACATAAAGTGATTTAAGAGTCTTCAAGCAAATGGATCCAGTCCTTTAGCTCAAGCAACTGAGGCAGGAGATCCTGGGTTCAAGCCCTGAAGAAAATCCAATTGTAAGCTCTTTGGAGCAGGGACCATCATTTTGCTCTGTGTTCATACAGCGCTTAGCACCACAGGGACCTGGTCCATGATGAGGGCTCTTAGGCGCTACAGAACTAGTCACCACCACCACCTATCCACAGGCATCGTTAGACTGTCAGCTATAGTAGGCTTGTATCTTCTTTTGTGGGCAAGCCCCTCCGGGGCAACCAGGACCCAGGTTGTGCCAGGGCGGATTCCACTGTCAGCAGAAAGATGAGTAACTCTCTGGATCTTTAAGTGAATCTTTTATATCCCCAATTTTCTGCCATTGCATTTCCTTCAAAAGGAGAGAGAGTTTCAATGGCAATGGAAAACCAAAGAACACAGCTGATTGTATTTGATCAGATGTGGCTGTGAAGATGAAAAGGGTCCTGTAAGTGCAACCGACTTTCAGGATGATGATAGGGGTATATTTTTGCATGACCGCTCAAAACAATACAAACTACCTTACAAAAGGTCCCCAGAGGCAGGCCCTGCTGCTCTGAAGATTCCCCCAGGAGATGTAACAGCCAAAAACAATTAGTATTAGATACTGAATATAAAGGAGATTGCTACATTTTGGTTTCCCAGCAACCCCTCGCTTAGGAAACAGGATAGCGAAGGTTTTCATTTCAACCCCTAGTTAGCTTTACAATGATAGATCGGATCATAAAACGTATTGAGCTGCAATCTTCAGTCTCCCCGCTCTGAAAGCGATAGCCACAGAAGCCGGGTCATGGTTTTAGGAGGAGATGAGCAAGAGCCAGGGAAGATGGAGAAATCAAGTCACCTTCTATTATGTTAAATACTGTAGGGAAGAGACCGGGTATTAGACGAAGAGAAGACTCAGAGCAAGTGTCAACACACCTCAACTGGACAAGAAAAAGAGGGGGAAGAACAGAATGAATCAGGGAGTTTAATAAAAGAGAGGAGAGACTCTCCCCCACCACATGAATTTTGTTATGTGCACCAATATGGAGGGGTGCACATAACAAAATTCATTCCACACATGGGTGGGAAAAATTAGAGGGAACACCGCAAATAACAATTAAAAATACCTAGCTCTCCGACAGCGCTTTTCAGCAGTAGATTATACTGGGCCAAAGCCTGTGTCGGCAAACATAGGGGGAGGGTGGAAAACAGGCATGCTCAGTAACACTGCTGAAGCCGGCTGCCCTCACTCTGCCCCCCCCCCCACTATTGGCAGGCGTGGGTTGTCTCTGTCTGGCAGTGTTGTTATCCCCATTTTATAGAAAAGGAAAGTGAGGCACAGAGAGGCTCAGTGGCTACCTCAAGCGCACACATGAAGCATAACAGAGCTGGGAACAGAGCCCTGGAGGCCAACTCCTAGTGTACAATCTTCTCCGCCAATGTTTTTATAAACCCCAATGCTGGTAATAAATCCAAGCGTTACCAATAACGTCATTAACCAACATCTCGCCATTATGCCCCCTTGAGACCCCAGTGTGACTTATAGCACGTGTTAGACCAGTGGCCACATTTATGGGAAATTCGAGCCACATCATGCAGGGCTGACGTTGTAGTGTCTGAAATTAGGCTCTGAGCATTTAAAAGGGGGCAGATTTAGTACCAAGTGCACTTCACTGATCTAAACATCCAGCAAAGCAGGTCATTACTTGCAGAAGCCTTTATTTGCCTTTGACTTTCTTCAGTTCTTTTTCTCAATTCCTCTTATTGCAGCACTACCAAAAAGTGCCAGCCAAGACGGGGGCACCATCGGCCTAGACGCTGTACACACACACGCACGTTGTAAAAGACCCCAAAGAATGTACAAGCTAAATAGACAGAGGTGGGAGAAAGGAAGGGTGGTTATTCCCATTTTGCAACTGTGGAAATGGAGGCACAGAGCAACTAGGTGACTTGCCCATGATACCACAGAGAGTCTGTGACAGAGTTCAGAACTCAGCCCAGATCTCCTGACTCCCAGTACGCTTCTGATAATCGGGTGGTTCCAGAGAACTGTCTGACTTCCCTCTGAACTGACCCACCAATAAGATGCAGCAAAACATTTTGATTCCCTGTATTAAAAGCACACGGCAATCTCTCCTCAGGTCAGAGGTCTGAGAAAATAATTACATATCGCTGCAGAAGGCCACCTGCAGCACAGACCAGCTTCTACTCACAACAGCGATTTAAACGCAGAGAAAGCCTCACAAATGTTCTGGGGAGATTGTGAACCTTAATAGGAAGTGCTTTCAGGGCAGGAAAAGCAGACGCTAAATGTCAGAAGCTGGAATACATCATTCGTCGTCGCCACAGAATTCCCAGAAGCTCCAGGGGCAGGGAACCAAGAAAATCTCTTCTCTGTAAACCGATGAAATAGTGTGGTTGGCTTTTTTAAAATGCTAGAAATTGGAGAACATTTCTAGATAGGGGAATTATTCGGGCCTCTGTCATGCTGTCTGCTCAGGAAAGGCAGCTTGAAACTAGGCTTTTCACACCTAAACCCCACACCGACACCCATGCACAGAAGATCTGAGCAAACTAAGTTAGGCTTGTTACCAGAAACATTAGCCCCTTCCCCCCCGACAGGGACCTGTTTAACCTAGCGAACTCCTCTGAATCCAGCTGACGTATTGGCATAGCAGATACAGGCTGTAGGCTCTAGCAGGAGACAAGGGTGGCTAGCAGGGAGGGATGATCTTGCAGTTAGACCAGCATTTCTCAAACTGGGGCTCCTGACCCAAAAGGGGGTTGCAAGGCTATTGTGTGGGGGTGGTGCGAGATCACAAAAAGTATTGCCATGAAGAGAGGGAGAAGTGTAGGTATCACAATCACTATGGGGAGGCAAAGCTGGAGTTCTTAATGGTGCTGGCAGTGGCGCTGCCTTCAGAGCTGGGCTCCCGGCCAGCAGCCGCGGCTCTCCAGCTGCCCAGCTCTGAAGGCAGCGCCGCCGCCAGCAGCAGTGCAGAAGTAAGGAGTATGGAAATACCAGGAGTATGCCCCTATGAATACGTACAGTCATTTGCTATCACAGGGGTCATCGCAGCCCGAAATATTTTCAAAGGGGGAGCCCAGCAAAAAAAAGTTTTTGAACCCCTGGTTTACAGCATCCGACTGAGCAGCCGGAGATTTGGGTTTGATTCCTGGCATGACGACAGATGCCCTGGGAGTATGTCTACATTGCATTATAAACCCAGGTCTGTGGGACCCAGGATGGTGGACTGGGTGTTTCCAAGCCCATACTAGGCAGACTTCCTGACTCGGGTCTGGGGCTTCAGCTGGGTCCACCCTGCGAAATGACAGGGCTTGGACCAGTCACAGCAGGACTTGGGCTCTGACCCACCTCCGCAGCAGGGTCCTAGAACCCTGGTCCTGAGTGCTGGCCGAGTCGAGTCAGATTGATGTACGTGCGGACGGAAGGGGGGGCGTGGGCTCAAAGTGAGTCAGCGTGTGCAGTGCAGATATATCCTGTGTGACCCTGAGCAGGTCACTTCATCTCTTGGTGCCTCCTTTGTAAAACAGGGACAATGCTTTAACCTCACCCCGGCAACGTTTGTTAGTGCTGACGGACTGCGGTGACGACAGCAGAAAGGGACCAGGCACCGGCAATGAGAGCTTTGGCTTCCTGTGACTGCTACTGACTCAGAGGGTCACTGCAGGCAGATCATTCCAAGGCTGAGCACCCACAACGACGGCTAAATCAAGGGGAGCTGAGGCACTCAGTCCTTGTGCCATGGTTTCCCCACTCACAAAATGGGAATGTTACTTCCTGTTACAAGGGGGCAGCATGGCTCAGTAAATAGAGCCCAGGACTAGAAGTCAAGAGACCTGGGGTCCCCTTCCACCTCTGCCACTGACTTTGCGGTTCGCCCTTGGGCAAGTCACCTAAATTCTTTATGCATCAGTTTCACCAGATAGTAGATAATGAGGATGCTCATAACTTTCCTGCTTGAGTACAGCATTTTGTAATCCAGGGGTGAAAAACATTACACAGATGCTCCGTAACAGGAATATTAGCCCTCACCTCTGAACAGGGAGTTTAGACCCCTGGATGAAATGTGTGTGTGAGTGCCCTGTATTATTTTATTATACATCATCGCTCTAATCCACCCCACTATCTAACCCTCTGTTTAGCTCTATATCCTACTTCCCGCAGTGGCCAGGTTCTTCAGAGGTAAGTGAACACTAAACATAGGTCTAAAGTATGGTTTTAAAGAAGCGTTTACTAAACCAGCCCTGGGTTTTGCTTTTAAATCCAACAACAAAACAACTCTGAAAAAAATTGCAAACAAGGTAACCATCCCAGCCCGTGCTAGTGCACAAGATCCAGACTACTAAGAGTGAAACTGAGCAAGGAGGCGCTATTTGACGGACCTTTAAAACTGCTAAGCTTAGACGTTCCTTGACTTCTAAGGGCTGGACTCTGCATTCACGTTCACATGTGAGCGCACGAGCGGTCTCGCTGGCACGACTAACTGTTTGCAGGATCAGGGCCGACATTAGGGGAAGTCAGATATAGCTAATCTGCCGCTTCGTCTCCCGGAAACAGAAGTCTGGATTTTTAGCCCTCTGCACCATTGTATATATGCTGTTTTCTCGCCTCCTTTTAATCCCTTCCTCTTTTCTTCCTGCATTCGGGTCTCTCCCACTCAGCATTATTGCCTATTCCGACTGACACCACGGCAGCGGGTGTTGCTTTGGGCCAAGTCTGTGACCCAGTATGATGCCCACTGAGGACAACCAGACCACCCACATGCTCTAAGTCAGGCATCTGCTTCAGTATCTCGCTGAGTGAAAGCTGAAAAGAGCTCACCCGGTCCCTTCTGCGACTCGGCCACAAGACAGAAGAGCTGACGGAAGTAAAGGTGGTGACCTACAATACCTCGAACTGGCAATTACTCCCCTCGGAGTCTGACGTCACAGTCTAGCCCTGTGAGTGCTTTACACACATCCCTCAATCTGAACATTTCTCCTAGTCACCCTCCCCTCTGTGCCATCAGGCACTTTGTTTTCTATTGAAGGCCTCCGGAGTACCTCCATCATTCACGATTCCTCATAGCTCCCGAGGCCTCGCACAACGCGTCCCCGGCAAGCAGCTAACCCCACCCTGATCCCTTGACGACAGCGGGCTTCAGGATTTCCACACCAAGAAATCTACTGATTGGCGTCGGAGTGCTGCCGGCCCACTTCTGCAGGGGGGTTTCATGGCCCCAGAGAGGGCATCTGGCCCACGGTTTGCACCCTTTAAAGGGAAGGTATGAAACCGTATTTGCTAGAAATGAACATTTCCGGACAACCTAACATCTCTTTTCCCTGGAGCTGGGGAACGGATGTGGCGAAGGCCCTGCTCCTGCAAACACTCACCTGCTTTACTTCATCCACGCGAGGAGCGCCACTGAAATCACTGGAAGCCATCACAGCATTAGAAGTTTGCTCGGACCTATTTTTAAAGCCGGACCCAAACCTGTCCAGACCACGGCCAGTCCGAACCAGACCCGACCCCAGGTGTGTCATGTAGTTTTCATACCTGACCCAAACCCGACACTTGCAGTCAGGTCCTGTCGGGTTCAGATCCGGGGCCAGCTGCAAGGTCTAACCATCAGCCTGGACTCCATTTTCTTTCTTTCCTCCATGGAGCCACCAGGGTAATTTCCCCGCTGCCCCTTTCATCTTCCCACAGCCTGTTCCCGCACCCCAGCCTGCCGGCCGCTCCCCACACTGGCCCCGCACCATGCACCAAAGGGCAGGCACTCCCCCCAAACCTGAGTCAGTGCCGTTGCCTCAGATTTGGGGCTCGGCCCCATGGGGGCCTCCTGCTGCCCCGTGCCCACAATCCTCCTTCGGCCGCCTCCTGCCAGTTGGCTCGGTGCGGTGGCGACCGCGTGCCCCGTTCCTGCCAGCCGCCACCACCTTGCTGTGTCCCGCCCGCGCTGCGGAGCGAAAGGCCCTGCAGCTTGTCGGCACCCTCCCTCCGCAGCGGGCACAGCACAGCAAGGCACCGGCAGGAACAGGGCACACAGCTGACACCGCGCCGATCCCATGGGCCGGAGGAGGGGATCTGAGACGACCTGGCCCGAGCCAGAGCAGGTTGGGTTGTTTTTATACCAACTCCACCCAACGTTTGTCGTCAGGTCCCACTGGCTTCAGGTCGGGTTGCAAGGGTCTGGATCAGGGCCTTACTTAGATAATTACTTAGCACTGTCGGTAGCCCTATAAACAGGCCTGGTGCCAGTAGGGTGCCAGGCACCCCGCACATGTGTTTGTATCACTAAGACTGACTCTTAACACAGCATACAACAAAGTTACTCGTCTTCTTTCCTGCAGCTGTGACAAGTTGCTTTTAAGAGCCATGCCGTAGAAACTCCACTCACAATAGGCAAGTTACAAGCAGGTTAGTGCTCGGATCGGAGGCCTCCGAAGATCGCTGAGGTGCTGCAAGAAATGGGCTTGGTGATTCAGTAGGGGACGCTCCCCCCCATACATCACGCCAGGGTGGAGGACTATCACAGTACGCAGCAGCGTTGGGGGTGCTTGGGACAATACCTAGACCTGGGGTTCTGGTCACTTGCTGTTGTCTAAAATCCACAGCATTTTTCTTTCAAGAAGAGGTATTTATTTACCCCAGCATCCTGGCCAGTGTCAGCTGGGGTAATTACTGAATACTCCATCGGTTTCAGTTGACCAATTCTTCATTTTCTCTGCTCAAGAGCTGCGTGGCACTGCTGCGGGATATTAAACAGAAGCCACGGTTCATCCTAGAAGCAGCTGCATTTCAGTGGCAGGAAAAACAATTCCAGTTTCTAAAGTGTTTTAGAATCACAGAATACCAGGGTGGGAAGGGACCTCAGGAGGTCATCTAGTCCCACCCCCTGCTCAAAGCAGGACCCATCCCCAGACAGATTTTTACCCCAGTTCCCTAAATGGCCCCCCTCAAGGACTGAACTCACAACCCGGGGTTTAGCAGGCCAATGCTCAAACCTGGGATCTTTCCGGATGAAAGCCGCTAAGGTTATCCTTCTTATAGTCGTTCCCCAGCTAGAACAAGAGCTTTGTTTGAGTACAGTAATGGCAAAAGCACCATTTCAGTAGGCAGCAAATAAAAAGCTGGAAAAAGCCTGCTTTATGAGCCTACTTGTCACCATAGATTTTCCTGCAGAGAGAGAGAGAGAGAGGTTTGAAACACAGACATATAGCCAGCCTCGGCATGAAGCCCAGTTGAGTCAAATCTTCAAAACACATTACTTGTCTTTCTCTCTCTCTCTCTTAGAGTCAACAAAATAAATTCTTTACCAGTGGAAACACCCGCGAAAAAAAGCAAATACGTTCTTAAGCATTTCCAAAGGCTTCAACTGAAAGGTTTTATGGGAAATAAAAAAATATATATATATATTTCAAGCCACTTGGTGGAAATTCTAACCAACTTATTCCTGGAAAGAGAACTGAATTTCAATAGATTCAGTATAAGCAGTGAAAAAAATAAAATAAAATTAGAAGTTCATTAAAGATCGAGGCGATTTGGAAATAATGCGCCATGGGAAACGGACTGCTGTTTTAAGGAGCGAAGGGAAGCAGCCATTGAGAACGCCCCCATGGAGATGGGTAACCACATTATTTAAGACTGGAGAGGAGAATACAAGAGCAACAGGTGTGATGTAACAGTCAGGCATTAGCAGTTATACTGCAAGCGGCAGGAAGAGAGGCTGCGAGGCTGGAAATCCTACGTCTGTACCGTTGTGGAGAGGCAGCACGATCTAGTGGAAAGAGCACAGGACTGGGAGCCAGGAGATCGGGGGTCACTTCCTGGCCCTGCCACTGACCGGCTGGTTTGACTTTGGGCAAGTCAGCGCTTGTCTACACATGCTTCAGTGAGGTATAAGTTTTAATCTACACTAGGATGTTGCACACTAATTGGCCCGTGCGGACCCTGCTGTCATGCACTAAAAGTTCCCCAGTGCACCTATGGAACGACATTGACATACACTAGGGAACATTTAGTGAACTAAAATGTATACCCCTCTGAGGTGGATTAAAGCACCATGTAGACACGGCCTCACTTTACGCCCCTGTGTGTCTGTTCCCCCTCTCACCCTCTGTCTGTCTCTGTAGACTATGAAATCTCCAGGGGAGAGGCTGTCTCTTACTCGGTGTACGTTCAGTGCCAATACTCTGGTTGGGGCCTCTACACAGAGTGTAATTAACGATTATACCCACAAAGAACATTATTTAGGTTGCAAAGTCGAGCATTCCAAAGCTAGAAAACACCAGATTTAAGGCTGTCTTTGCCACCTTAATTCTGCCCCCTTGTGCACCCATTCTGTGACTGAATGAAGCAGGGTTCCTTTGGAAAATAAAATAGTATATGATAATGTAATTAACGACTGGACCATAATGCATATACACAAGGGGGCAGAATTAAAGCTATATTTAAGGTGGTCTCCCCCTGCCCAAATTTCATGAAAGATTCATCCTGTTTTCTGGCTTTTGCCAAAATTCTCTCAAGGAATGCAGTCAGAGAATAGACATGGTGATTTGTCTGAGTTTCTCTCTCAGCAAAACCTAAACGGAATTTCTTGGGACAAAGAAAAGGCACTTCTCTAGCCAAAGGCTTCCCCCTCACTGAATTTCATAGGCTGCAAACAATGGAGGTGCTAGAGCTTTTTAAAAAAAAATATTGCAAGATTCTTTTATAATGGTAAGTGTTCGGCAACCCATCTACTGGGGTCACTACCAGCTTCCCCTATAATAATATAAACTTAAGTGGTTTAAAAACAAGGCTTTTAAAAACAAAACAAAAACAAACAAAACAAACCAACCAGAATTTTCAAAGGCACCTAGATGATTTAGGAGCAGATTTTTGTCCGGCCTCATGTACGAATGGGCTAAAAATAGGTAAGCACTGGAATGGGCTTCCAAGGAGATTGTGCAATCCCCGTTACTGAAGGTTTTTAAGAACAGGTTAGAGTAGACCATGACGTCTCAGGGACAGTCTGGATTTACCCGGTCCTGCCTCAGTGCAGGGGGGCTGGATTGAGTGACCCCTTCCAGCCCTACATTTCTATGATTCTACGACTTCATGCTGGGACTGAATTGCTGGCTACGTTTGAACCAGGATCTTTTTGTTTTAATTCAGAGACTTTGCTGGGCGCAGGTGTTCTGGGCCCACACCATCCTCCTTTGCCCACCGCCCAGATGTCCGGAGACGTGGGGCCTGTTGCTTTTCTCTGAGCTTTGTTCATGTGTCTTAAGCACTTGAACAGCTGAGGAACGTTACAGGAGAGTAAAGTTGCACGCAGCAGACTGAACGAGCCAGCCTCGAAATCACTGATGTTGTGCTCTCCCCCCCAATACACCGACACACCCTTTGTCTGGGATTCACGTACTAATGACACCTGGCTCCTCTACAGTGCATCACATCAGGAGATCTCAAGGTGGTTTACAAAGGGGATCAGTATCATTATTCCTATTTTTATATAATAGCCAGCGTGCTTTGCCTCCTCCTGTTAAATGTGAGCAAGGTGGTAGAACAACACACTTCCCCGTAACACTCCAAGTATTGTACAAAGCAGCTAATTACCATTATCCTTCCACCCCTCGTCACAGATGGGGAAAGTGAGGGACAGAGAGATTGTGATTTGGCCAAGGTCAGACAGCAAGTTAATGGTAGAGCAGGCTCCTGAGTCTGAGACCAGTGCCTCGTGATATATCAATACTGCATCTCAAGCACAGCAAGCTTGCTTACGTGGTGTGGTTGGATTGGGAGTGACTAGGTGGGGAAAGAAGCTCAAAGGATGGCCAGTGTTTGAAAACCAGCATGGAGCCCATGGCTTTAACTTTCACGTCACAAAACGACCCAGTGTATTTCCAGATGACACTGCGTTGTAGGTTGGGCATTGACGTTGTAGTGAAAGTGAGGACTACCATTCAGGGCAAGTGTAAAGCTGCCACATAGTCCAGATTTGGGGTTTAAAGAGACAGAGCCAGGAAGTTTAATGCAAAATAGTGGGTTTTGTTCGTAAGTGTACGTGTGTGTATGAGTTTATATAAATACAATCACTTTTGTATACTAAACAAAGAAATCAGTGACATGCTTTTCTTAACCCAAACATTGTCCTATCGACCTAGTGCGTGGGAATCTGAAAGTGAAACTGACTAGTTCATTTTTATGGTCCAAGCCAAATTGAAGTGAGGAAGGTAGATAGCATGTAGGATTTTAAAACAGGTAGGGTGGGGCTTTCAAAAGTACCTAAGTAACTTTCAGTGGTTCACAAAGAGCTCAATATACCTGTGCTTCATTCCGCCTGGAATCAGACTCTAGGTCACAGCTTTCTCCCTTGACTTCGACGCGCCTTGCAGATACTTGCCCACAATTGTGTTTTGTGCAGACATGGGCATTACATCAGAGGCATTCAAAAGGGCCTTTAAGAAGGTGGGCAAGTATTGGAATGAACGGGTTAATATGTACCACCACTGGCCTCTAGTGGATGGAATCAGAATTGCTCAACTGTGCAATAGGCCTTATACCGCTAACAGTGAATGGGGATTCTCTTTTAGCTCAAGTGGTAGAAGTCTATGGTTCGGGAGCAGGAGGATACTGCTAATAGCGCAATGGAGATTTTTCTTCAACTCAAGCGGTAGGGTTTTTTTGTTTGTTTGTTTGTTTGAAGGATCTAAGTTCATTCCTTGCTGTCACAGTGGTATCCCAATTAAATACGTAGTACAGTACAGTAGCACACCAAGTGCCTTGCTGATCACAAATAAAGAAAGTGAGGGGCAGATAGAGATTGTAAGTGACATGCCCAAGGACACCCTGTAAGAGAACCCAGATCTCGTCTCGCAGATCCCTGCTCTAATCTCTAGCCCACACTGCCTTCCATTCTTGTTTGCTCCCAGTATCTCTAGTACTGATACAACATGTTGCGGGAAGCAACACATTTAGGTTTTCTGTATCATTTTGATATAGTCCATCATAAACTGACAGTGAGAACTTGACTACGATGCCATATCTCTGAGCGCTAAAGCCAAGAAAGCAACAAAGGATTTCAACATTCTCCAGAAAACAAAACAAGACGCCAGACACTGCAGCTGTTTCCAAAAGCAACGTTACAAGACTAAATACAAACCAATGCTGGGGCCAGCGTATCAGCAACGGAAGCGAATCCAAGCAGGAAAGCAGCCCTAACCTCACGAGTATGGTGGATAAATGCGTTTATCCCTAGGCACAGACGACACGACCTTCAGTGTGGTCAAAGAGAAACTCTATCAACAGCATCAGACATGTGGGGGGAAATAAGACATTTACAACATAGATACGTGCAGGCTGGAACGTCATCAAACAAACAGGTTTAAAAAAACAAGTTTTAATGTCTACAGCACTTACAAAAAATATTGCAGCAGACTGAACCTCAATATGAATAATACTGTTGTATAGGGCTTTTCATCAGTAGATCTCCAAGCACTTTACAGAGAAGGTCAGTATAGTTAGCCCCGTTTTACAGATGGACAAACTGAGGCACCAAGGTTGAATGACTCACCTAAGGTCACCCAGGAGGCCAGTGGCAAAGGTGGGAATAGGATCCAGGTCTCCTGTATCCCAAGAGTCCTGAATGCCTAAAATTGCCTTATCTACTAGGCCAGAAGGCCTCCTATGTGGCTACATGGCTATTCCTCTTCCCTCTCCTACAGCCTAATCAGCCTCCAAAGTTTGATCCAATGAAGATGGCAGCATGTTTTGAACAAGACCGCGTCATCTAATTTCAGAGGAGGATTGAGGCTAAGTGACATGTGGTCTAGCGGATAGAGCACTGGGCTAGGAATCACGATATCTGAGCTCTGGCAGTGTTGTGGCTCCTTGTTCAAGTTGCATCCAGTTTTGTGCCTCGGTTTCCCCATCTGTAAAATGGGGATAATAAATACTTACCCTTCTTTATAAGGCACTTGGAGATCTCTAGCTATGTAATCAGAGCTAAGCATTATTGTTAGAATGACGCTGGGCTTTTCCCCACTCCTGAGTATGCAGTGAACACCAGTGCATTAAAGATTGGCTCCAGTCAAGAGATTCAGATCTGGGTTTCAAACAACCCAATTTTTGTCGGTGTTCAGAAGTGGGGATTTGTCTGGCCTCGTCTAATGGCAGGGGCCCACCTGCACGTTACAAACCAGCCCGGGGGGGTTGGATTCCATCCACGAATCCCTGCCCTTCTGCCCCGCTGTGCCACCTGACCTCCACCGCTTTTCACTCCTTCCACCGGCCTTTCCCCCACGTCCATGTAACAGCCGAACAGCCTGGGGTGTGCTGCCGTTTGTGAAGCTACAGACTGTCGAGATATTTGCCATGCCGCTGGCACCAAAGCAAATTCCCAGGCAGGGTATCAAGTCTGCGCTCAGGAACCCAGCTCTGGGTCTTTTGCAAATGCAAAACAACACAACCGACAATGTATACAACTAAAAACTCCCCCTCAGCACTGGCTACTGGAGCTCCTGTCCCACGGGGCTGGGCCTGACTCCCCGCTTTGGGCATCGTGACCAAGGGTTGCAGCACCACTTGCTCAGATTTGGCCTCCCCCTCGCTCCCCCCACCCCATCATCATGACAAAGGGGAGGCCAGGCCAGGCCAGGCCAAACCTGGGCGGTGCTGTGACCCTTGCACCAGGTTGCAAAGGGCGGAACAGAGCCCACCCCGGCGGGGCAGGATGAATGCAGAGCAGGCTTGCTCAGCCACCCACTCCCCTAGCACCTCCCACCCCCTCCAGGGCAGGAACTGATCCCCGACTCCCCCCTCCCGGGATAAAAAGAAATAACACGAAATTCCCAAAAAATAAAATGAAAAGTTATACAAAATAAAAGGCATTTCATGGGGCTCTACGCAAGAGCGGGCCAGGCTGCAGGCATTATCGGGAGGGGAGGACATTATACTGCACATGAACCCCCAGAGGAACGTCCAGGAGCAATAATAGGTGGCACTTAGACCAGTAATTCCTGGCACCTTCAAAGTACTTTACATAACCTGATGCTCAGTGCGCCTGGAAGGCCAATGCTATCATCCCTCTTTAGCCAAGGGGGTTAAGTGACTTGCCCAAGGACATGGAGGGAGGATGGGTCTCAGCTGACAGCAGAAACTCAGACATTCCTGGCTCCCAGTTCTGCACTCTCCCCCCCAGAACCCTACATCCACGTTCTAAGATAGGCTTAGTACAAAGGAGGTAAAAGCAGGGTATTTAGACGGCATTTTACGTGTCATGCACAGGAGAGGCAAATGGAAAATCAGCACAAAAGCCAGGCTGAGGGAAACAGGCAGAGAAGTCAGGTACAGGGCAAGATATGGGTGTGGCCCAACAACGTGCAACAGGTTGGCCAAGACCAGTTATGCTCATAGTTTTCTTACTGCCTTCTTCCCAAACCACAAATATGCTGCTGTGCTCCACCCAGTGGGAGCTGCTGCTCACAGATCAGCTGAGCTGGACTGGATGACCTGATAGGTCCTTTCCATCTCTAATGTACAGCTGGCAGAAAACGTTCTGTCCCAAATGTCCTTATTAATTATGCATAGAGGAGTTTGGGCATCTGTCCAGCTCAGCAGGGCAGGGTTTCCTGGACCCAACACGCGTTAGACATGCCACAAACAGGCTGTGTCTTAAGACACCGGTTTCATTAATACAATTTAGAAGAAGAGTAACTGACTGTTGTACAACTGGCAAAACTAGCACCATGGGAGGACTGGTTTGGAAGTGAAAAGAAAAAAGCACGAAGCAGGAACCTTGCAAATCCAGCCCCACTAAGGTTCTTAATTAGTTACAACAAGCAAACTGACTTCAGCTCAGCCATGGCTTCATCAGGGAGCCTTGTTCAACGCCCAGTTCTGTCTCCGTATCGACAGAGCCATTTGTCTTGACTCGACAGGCCAGACATTGCTGAAACCTCTCTTATCTCTGCTGTTGTCATCTTACTGTGGTTTTGATCTTGACTTTAATCGGCTGAAGAGACCATAAGCGTTCTGAAAGGGATAGAAAACCTCATGCTTCAGGGCTTAATTCAACCTCTTACTAATGTGGGTCAGGAGGAAACCTTCCCTGTGGGCAGGTTATCCCATAATTGCCTCCTGCAGGGAGTCTTGCAACTTCCTCTGAAGTTAGAGACTGGATACTGGATTAATAGGACCTTGGGTCTGATCCAGTCTGCTAGTTCCTAAATTCTTATAGATATTTTAATTTAGTTAGTGACAGTATTGATAAATGCAAAGGATGACCAATCCTGTGACAGATTGTTGCCATTGATAATGGAATATTGTCTATTCCCCACTATTTCATGTTGATGCAATTCTGATTCATGCTGGTTTAATTGTATTTTTTTAGGGCTGTCAAGCGATTAAAAAAATTAATTGCAATTAATTGCACTGTTAAACAAGAATAGAATACCATTTATTTAAATATTTTTGGATGTTTTCTACATTTTCAAATATATTGATTTCAATTACAACACAGAATACAAAATGTACAGTGCTCACTTCATATTTATTTTTGATTACAAGTATTTGCACTGTAAAAAAATCAAGAAATAGTATTTTTCAATTCACCTAATGCAAGTACTGTACTGTAATCTCTTTATCATGAAAGTTGAACTCACAAATGTAGAATTATGTACAAAAAAACTGCATTCAAAAATAAAATAATGTAAAATTTTAGAGCCTGCAAGTCCACTCAGTCCTACTTCTTGTTCAGCCAATTGCTCAGCCAAACAAGTTTGTTTACATTTGCAGGAGATAATGCTGCCCGCTTCTTGTTTATGTCACCTGAAAGTGAGAACAGGCATTCTCATTGTACAGTTGTAGCCAGCGTCGCAAGATATTAACGTGCCAGATGTGCTAAAGAGTCATATGTCCTTTCATGCTTCAAGCACCATTCCAGAGGCCATGTGTCCATGCGGATGACTGGTTCTGCTCGATAACAATCCAAAGCAGAGCGGACCAACGCATGTTCATTTTCATTATCTGAGTCAGATGCCACTAGTAGAAAGTTAGTTTTCTTTTTTGGTGGTTTGGGTTCTGTAGTTTCCACACCCGAGTGCTGCTTTTTTAAGACTTCTGAAAGCATGCTCCACACCTCAGCCCTCTCAGATTTCGGAAGGCACTTCAGATTCTTAAACCTTGGGTCGAGTGCTGTAGCTATCTTTAGAAATCTCACATTGCAGATTTGACAAAACACAAAGAAGGTACCAGTGAAAGTGTTCTTAAAATGAACACCGTGCTGGGTCATCATCCGAGACTGATATAACATGAAATATACAGCAGAATATGGGTAAAACAGAGCAGGGGACATACAATTCTCCCCCAAGGAGTTCAGTCACAAATTTAATTAACGCATAATTTTTTAACGAGCGTCATCAACATGGAAGCATGTCCTCTGGAATGGTGGCTGAAGCATGAAGGGGCATATGAATGTTTAGCATATCTGGCACGTAAATACCTTGCAACGCTGGCTACAAAAGTGCACCGCAAATGCCTGTCCTCACTTTCTGGTGACATTGTAAATAAGAAGAGGGCAGCATTATCTCCTGTAAGCGTAAATAAACTTGTTTGTCTTAGCAACTGGCTGAACGTGAAGTAGGACTGAGTGGACTTGTAGGCTGTGAAGTTTTACATTGTTTTGGTTTTGAGTGCAGTTATGTAACAAACAAAAAAACTAAATTTGTAAATTGCACTTTCAGGACAAAGGTTGCACTACAGTACTTGTATGTGGTGAATTGAAAAATACTATTTCTTTTGTTTATCACTTTTACAGTGCAAATATTTGTAATAAAAAATAATATGCACTTTGATTTCAATTACAACACAGAATACAATATATACGAAAATGTAGAAAAACATCCCAAATATTTAATGAATTTCAATTGGTATTCTGTTGTTTAACAGGGCGATTAAAATTGCGATTAATCGCCATTAATTTTTTTAATCGCCATTAATTTTTGAGTTAATCACATGAGTTCACTGCGATTAATCGACAGCCCTAATGTTTTTGCATTTCACTATCCGAATGATAAACACAAACAGATTTGATCTAAGGACGACCCACCACAGAATACAGGGGTAATTAACCTCTGGTTCCCCAGATTCCTAAACTGGCTTTTTTTAACCTCTCCCCAAACAAACCCCTCCCCTAGTGGTCAGGCTTTGGAGCCAATCCTTGCACAGCCGCTGAAAGAGCAGGGAACTGTGGGTGCCCGAGGAATGCAGGATCAAGCCTTCTTAATTTAAGCAGCAAGATCGGATCACGGCCGTACATACATTTATGCAAACTACCACATAACAATAAGAAGCATCATTACGAGAAGTGAATGTCCAAAAACACTGTTCCTAAACACAGAAAAAAACCCACATGATATTTTTGTAATACCACAAAGGAGTCAAGAGATTTATAAAAGCTTTATCTATATAAAGGAGTGAGTTAAGGCCAGATTCATAGTTTCATAGAGCTTAAGGGCAAACGGGACCATTAGATCAGTAGTCTGACCTCCTGTATATCACAGACCATTAAATTGCACCCAGATACCCCTATATGAGACCCGGTAACTTGAGTTAAGACTAAACTGTGCCACAGGGACATAACAGGAGAGACTGAGGTGCCACCAATGCCCAAGGCCATTACAACAGCAGGGAATTCATTAGATGAGATATGCCCATATGATCTCAGCAAGTGATCCATACCCCATGCTGCAGAGGAAGGCAACCCTCTCCTTATTCCCCCCGGCACCACACACATACACGCACACGGACACAGCCAATCTGACTAGTAGGGAAAATCCCTTCCTAATCTCATATCTGGTGATCAGTTGGACCCTGGCCACATGAACAAGACACAGCAGACAAGCATTTGAGAAAGAGGAAGGTGAAAAAGCCCAGAACAGATCAGGCAAATTGTGCATTGGGGAAAAAAAAATCCTTCCTGACCCTGACAGGCATCTACCTGAAGCATGAGATTTGATTTGATTATAGTCACTATTTTAAAGCAGAGTTATGAGCACATTGAGGGCAACACAGAGCTTCCTGTTTTCACCCTGGCCCATAAAGGAAGGGAACGAACAGGGGGACTCTCAGACTCCAAGACCAGAACAGACCATACAACCATCCAGTCAGAGTTTCTGCACGCACAGGCTGCAGAATCTCCCCCAGAAGCTGGATTAAAAAACACATTCTAGGAAGATATCTCATCTCATTGTAAAGACTCTAAGTGATGGTGAGTTCACCACCTCCCCTGGTAAACTGTTCCAATGTTTAGCTACCCTCACTGCTCAGAAATTGTCTTATTTCAAGGTTGAATTTGTCTAAGCTTCATCTTCCAGCCACTGCACCCCAAAATGACCCCCTATGAAATTCACCAGAAACTTTCTTATTGCTACTGATTTTACATAGAAGGGTCTCAGGCACTGCAGCAGTATAAAACCAATAGATTAGATTAGATGCAACTCTCCAAAATTTCCTTTCTTGAAGTGGAGGGGCAGCACAGTAAAGTTTTTGCTAAGAACTGCAGCTGCGATTTGGCACCACCAGTGCCACCTTTCGGAACACAATTATGAAATTAACTTCCGTCATTTGGCCGGGCAGATCTGATAGATTCTTTGATTGCTTATTTTGCTAAATTACGGAGGCACAGAAAGGGTTAAACAATTGCAGCTGAACAAAGCCTCCATTTCCCAGTCATTGCCTCTTGGAGGGAAATTAGATTTTAATTCAATCTGGCCAAAGCTTATTTTATTTACTCTAGGCAAACTCTTAACTCTATCAGCCTTATTGGCAAACAGATTAAACAAATTCATCACATCAGAAGCGTCATTTTTTGTTGCAATGTTAAACCTGTCACTTAAGAGACCAAAAATCCAGCAGCGACATCCTGATTTTTCACTTGCAACGGAAGACTGAGTGCTTGGCCTAAGCGTTTACTTAGATTGTAAAGCCTTTGGGACAGGGACCGTCTCTTTGTTCTGTGTTTGCACAGTGCCTAGATCAACAGGGCGCTGGATCTATAAAGAATAAATATAACTCGCACGGGGCTATTTCTCACAAACAGGATCCTGGATCATATTCTGACCTCAGACAGTGACATCGTATGCTCTCTAAGGCCTGATCTACACTAGGAAATTAGGTTGGCATAACTACGTCGCTCAGGGGTGTGAAAAATCCACACCTCCGAGCAGGGTAGTGAAGCCAACCTAAGTCCCCACGGAGACAGTGCTAGGCTGATGGAAGAATTCTGACATTGACGTACCTACTGCCTCTCGGGGAGGTGGAGTACCTACGCTCCCGCTGGGGTAGTTAGCGTCTACACTGAAGCGCTACAGCGTTTTAAGTGTAGACGCACCCTAAGGTCCGATCCTGCAAACTCTTAAATCCATAGGAAACTTCATTCATGGGTGTGCGCCCTTCAAGTCAACGGGACAACTCCCGTGATCAATGCTAGGCATGTGTCAGTAGCGGCAATTCAGACATTTTGTGGGGGTTAGGGGCAAGAGCAAACTCCAGTCCTTGCTACCAGCTCCGCACTCCCAGCAGGGACCCTGTTCTCATCCCCGCTCAGTCCCCCGCTCCAGGGACCCTGGGGCTCCCTGGCTAGAGAGTCTCCGCTCCTTTACTCGCAGTGTGTCGGCAGACTCCCATGAGCTCCTGTACGGGAACAGACTCCCCTCATGTGCCAGGTCGCAACACCATTTGCGCCGGCCACCCTTCCGTCTGTAGAGAGGGTCAGCCAGGCGCCTCGGCCGTGCAGCCGGAGCAATTTCATATGGGACCGCTGCCTAAAGCAGCCGCTATAGTAGTCCGAGGTCATGGCCTGCCCCAGCTCTGAGGCCTACGGAACCTTAAGCAAGTGCAAAAACCTTGGGAGGCACTGGAGGGGCGAACGCCCCCTACCCCCCAATTGGCTCGTGTGTCATTATTTGCAGGATTGGAGCCTCAGCACATGGTTCTCAGGCCTGACCTTGCTCCGCGAGAGCCTGACTGGGGGCTTCTCTCAGCTGAACACCCTGTCCCAGACGCCAGCATCTGCAGCTCTATGGAAGTGAATTGACATTACAGGTGCTACTCTTTAGATCTGACTCACAGCAGGCGGCACAAGTGGAGGAACAACTAAAGCCACGAACGACAAAAGCGCCCCGCACACGACTCCTGGGCCCGGCTGCACGTTAGATGCTCCCTAACTCCATTTCCTCCTTTGTAATTTAAATACCATGGGGCGCGAGATGTATCCAGCACCGATTAATCCAGCCCCAGCAAGAGCCAGTCCCTGCCCTGAAGCGCCTACACGGGGCCACGTCGAAACGCTGCTGGAAGGACGTGGAAGCAGCACCACTCTGGGCACGTCTCCATCTTTTTTTATGAATGAGCCTGTCTCTGATCCCCCACTACCGTGTGAGTGTCACTGGAGGCAAGGTGGATGGGGGGGGGAATTTCCCCTTCCTGCTGAGCCTGGGCTGCCCCCTGAGCTAACCGGGCATGTCTCCCCCAAACCAGCTCTTTCCTCTCTCAGTGCCCAGGCTCACCCCCCACCCCTAGTTAAAGGAGCCGTGGGGGGGAGCCCCTTGCTTCATTCCACTGACACTCCCCAGGGCAGACAGGCACTGGGAAGGAGGTGCTGCACCACTTCATCCCCCAGCCACTGGGGGAGCAGCCTGGTGTGGGGGGGGGGGGGGGTCATTGATCCCCTAAAGACGCTGGAAGGGGCGGGGATGACTAGACTTGGCCACAGCCCCCTTGTGCACTGATTCCCCCCCCGGCCAGCACGGATCTCTTCCCTCCTTGCTGCCCATAGGGGCTGGCACTGGGGGGGGGGGAGGGAACAGAGGCAGCCCCCTGATCTCCAACTGGGGGGCAGCTTTCACTGCTCCCCGTTATGCCCCCTCCTTCGCAAGGCTCCAGCGCAGGGAACCTGGCGCTGCCCGGACAAACCCCGCAGCCCCCCCCGGGGCGGGAACCCCCCCCCCAGGCGAACCCCGCAGCCCCCCCTCAGGCGAACCCCGCAGCCCCCCCCGGGGCGGGGACCCCCCAGGCGAACCCCGCAGCCCCCCACCCGGGGCTCTCACCTCCTTCTTGACGTTCCAGAGCAATTTCTCCTTCGCCGCGTCCCCCGCGCCGCTCATGGCTGGGGCTGCAGCCGGGGGCCGAGGCGGCCCCGGGGGCTCAGCGCGCTCCGGCCGGGGCGGGGGCCTGCCCCCCGGGGCACAGCCACGCATCCTGCAGCCCAGCAAAGCAACGCCGCTGCTGCCGCCGCCGCCGCTGCACTGGGCGCCTCTCAGCAGCCATCTTCCGAGCCTCCTGCCTGACGTCAGACTCCTGGCCCGGCCCCCTCCCCCGGGAGAGATTATTTGGCAACAATACAGTGTGAAGGGGGGGGGGCGGAGGCTTGTTACACCTGCCTGCGTGCAAACGCCCGGAGCCGGCAACACCCTAGGAACCAGCAGGCCTGATCCGCCCCCCCCCGTGCACCGATCCTGGGGATTAGCCCCCCACCCAGCTGGGAAGGAGCAGCAGAGCCGCGAGCAGGAGGGAACCAGCGCTGCTCTCCCCTGCCCGCTGGGAAAGGAAAACAGAGCAGCGGGGCTGGGAGCAGGAGAACATCCGAGCTGAAGCTGGTTGCACCGGGGGGGGAGGGTATCAAGACCAGAATAAACCCCGGGGGGTTACGTGAATGTAATACAAGCCTGCAAGAGGAGGCTGGGAACAGTACGGAGGGTGGAGGGGTGTTTCTAAAACAATGGTTGCCCCCTGCAAGACGCAAGCAACGGTTAACAGTCACACGGGGTGGGGGAAAAAGGGAAATTCTTTTATTTTTAAACTCCTTAAGAGCGTTACAATCTGAAACCCCAGGAACAACACGCGCCAGGGACTTGCTAAGCCAAGGGCAGCCGAGCAAACTCGACCCTGGGTAGAGACATCTATTTACAATGACTGACACTTCCTGCCGGTTTATTCTCTAGAAGGCGGCATTAAAACGACAGGCAGCTTCCCCCAAGAAATTCCATATTGATGAGGCACTTGCCCCTACACTCTGGCCCTCCCACCGGAAGCTAGCGACACAACGTTCTCCTGTCGAACGCTGAGTTAGGGAGCGTTCCACGGTAACTACAGCAACTCATTATGTTGCGGGTTGGAAGCCCTGCGTGAAAAGTCCAGGCCAGGGTTGTACATTCGGTACTGAGGGTAGTGCCTCTGCCCCTCACTCTAGTAGTTCGTGTCAGGTTTCGGAGATGGGATACAGCGGATTTGTTCTCCCTTAACAGCTGCTTCTGGATCGCTCAGTAACCGCAGCCCACGAAGCCCTCGTTGTTCAATCCCACTGCAAAATAAAATCTAGGCCCTTGAGTGAAATGAGCAGATTTACCAACTCCCACTCAACCCGCAGCCGGGAGGCAGAGCGGGATGTACTATACCCGCTACACAACTCATACAAACGGCTGTCTGCTCTCAACAGAAGTGATACCTGTTGGCCTCTTACGTTTTACTCTCGCCCCTACCGTGGCCAGAAACAGTTGCTTCACCCCACCACCTCTTCGTAAAATTGCCAAGGAAGCTGGCGCCACCTGTTTGCAATAAACGCTCGGCCTAGCTTCCAACACAGCGTGCTCCCAGGGCCTTTGCAGCTCAGCTGAGACTTCTTGAAAGAGTCAAAAACAATTTGTACATTGAAGCTTCGGTTTCCATAACGTTTCTTACACTTCCAGCCTTTGCCAAAAAGCTATTGCTAACTAATTGCCTGAAATGAGCTGCACTAATTCCAAAAGAAGCCAGTGAGCAAACCTGGACCTGAGGACAGGCCATGACTGAGAAAAATCCAAGGAAGTTTAAATATTCACCATAGGCTACAAGGGCAGATTATTTTTTTTTTTAAAAGGGCAGTTTATTAGGGTAAAAAAAAATTACCTATCTTACTAACACTTTAAAAATGTAGATTTGTAAAATTTCAATTAAATCTAAAGAGTTTACAGTGTTTTAATGTCATCTTGGCCACTACAAAGGGCTAGTCCATTTCACTTTGATTCATGGTCAATTTTCACTTTCAAATCCTGGTAGAACAACAACATTTTGATCACAAAACTGCAGGGAATATTTGTTTTTAAAGTGATTGACCTCTTTTTTTTTTTAAGTGGAAATATTTCTACTGAACTTTGGTTTTAGAAAAGCTTGCCTTTCTAAAGCTGAAATTAGGCATCTGTGCAGCAGGACCATCTCTGAACATGTACAGTGCCTAGCACAATGGGGCCAAATCTGTTAAGGTCTCTAGTTATTACCAGAATGTGCATAATATATCATGCCTACTTACCTCCTCATTGGAGACAACTGGCTACACTATACAATATTCAGGAGAATGGAAGAGTTAAGGAAAGCATGTACAAAGGACAATGTTGGGAGCAACTTGATCTGGACTGCATAGAGGAGCAGAGCATGTGACAGATGGAAACCTTATTAGCATAGACAGAAGAGGAAACAAATAGCAGCTTCCCAATCTGTGTGGCAAATTACACAACTCTATGGAAGCTTGGTGATGACAAAGTAGATGTAGAGGAGTAACACACATCCCCCAATCACGAGGAACAACAGCCCCATCCAACAAGTGGAAAAGTGGGCCACAGGAGCAGGTAGTGGACAGAGAGCATGAATTCTTACAGTGCTTCATGCCATCATGCTCTTGAGTTTTATAATGTCCAAGGCTGCCTTGTAAAGCTGGGTAGAAGCTGCCAAAACATGGATGAGTAAGTTCTCCATGAGGACTATGGGAACCAATGGTAGTTTGTGGCCGACGTTGGAACCAATGGCACAGTAGTGGTAGGGAGAGTCTGAAATTGTAGCAAACCCAGACTGCTGGCATTAGAAGGAAAGGAAGAACAAAACGGTTGAAGTGAGGAAAGGCTCCTTCCTATACCCACCACACTAAATAGACTAGAAATCTCAACTAGGTGGCTACAAAAAAAAAAAAAAAAAATGCAGGTGCCAACAGGAAAGGAGGCAGCTAAATTAAGCTGCTAGGCGAATGAATACATGCCCAAGAAGGTTAAGACAGCTGCCAAAAAGGATGCACAATTCTAGACATTCTCAGTGCAAGTTACAGTAGTAGCTGTGAAAAATCTCACTTGTTTCACCCTTTGTTGAAAAGAACCACCGAATCGCTGATCAGCTAGAGATTATAAATTGTTACAGTGCAGATGAAAAGTACTGAAACCAGTACAGATAAAAACATAGCCATATCAGCCTCTGGATAGATAGAAATAAAAGTCCAGAAAAACCGTAACATGGCGATGTAGGGAAATATCTAAGGTGTCCTTATATAAAGGCAGGCTGCACACAAATAGGGAGAATATCATCTGCTGGACACACTAGTCTAGCCTGTATTTGAAAGGGGATGCACTTAATCAAATGGGTGAAAGGTAAGCAGTCTTAACAGGGCACAGCCACACAACCTATGGATCAAGAATTGTCTGTGGTGCAATGTATGAGCTAGAATTGTGTACTCTGGGATTACACAAGCCAGTTCGAAAAAATCTCCAACATCAATGAAAATTCACCTGAGCCACTTAAAATATAACAGTTTATTAAAAATTAGTGATCCATTTCCACTCAATGCACTGCAGAAAGTCAGAGGAAAATACTGTATTATTGATTAACAAGTTTACTCCATCAACTTATTTCCCTTGCAAGACTTGAGATTTAGAATCCAGAACAAAATGAAAGCTCCTGTGGTCAGAAAGCAGCTTGTTCACAGAATGTCAGTTAAATTCTGAACAGTCACCATAATTTGATGTCTCTGGTAAAAACAATTACAGTAGTCCAAGGTGCTTTATAAACATTAATGAATTAAGCCTCAAGACCCCTCTGAGGTAGGGAGTGTCTCACCCCGATTTTCACTGATGAGGAAAATGAGGCTCACCAAGGTTAAGTGACTTGTCTGAGGTCACACAGCGAGTCAGTGGCAGATGCTGGGATTAGAGCCCAGGTCTCCAAGTCTCTCAGTAAAACCTCCGTTTTCCCAATAGAAGGGGTTTGGCATGCCATTTGGTTATACAGAAGACTTTTTTTTTTTAAAACGCAAAGGATTGTCAGAAAACATGATTCAGTTTTGGATTGTTTGGTCAGAAGCGTTCAGAAGAACCAAACTTACTCTGGTTTCCGGGTGTTTGAAGACCAGAACAAGCATTTTCTATGCCAGCCAGAATGCAGCTCTCAGAAATAGCGCAGTGTCAGTCACTCCCGTGCCTCACCGGTCCGGATTATTTATTTATTTTTCATCATTTAGTACAAGAGAAAAAAAGTCAGCGAAATGGAACGTTACCATGGGATAAATGCCTCCCATTCTGAAGCTTAAATGTCAAGGCGAAGGTTAAACATTTAGTTTGTCTCAGCATTTATCAAGCAGTAGGAGACGGCTACCCTGCAATGCTATCCCAACTGATGTTATCACCTAATTAAAACTGATATTAAAGTGCTGCTTAATATAAGACATTCGTTTGGAAAGCTCCAAGCCCTCTTCCCTGTAGAAAGGAGGCGGGTATTTGCAATTCATTAGGACCCCATTTCAGAGAATGCAGCTTTCCCAGCACAGACGCCATATAAACAGTCCCCTGTCAAAGGGGTCATGTGCAGATGTCAGTTAAGATTTCCCATTCATCCCCTTAAGTCTATCATCATAATCTGAATGCATAAAGTTCACTTAAAACACAAGTGTGCAGACGATAGCAGGGCTTCAAAAAGACTGCACCAGCTAATGATTGCTTGCTGGTGTAGTTAAAATTCACACGCTGCAAATGAGGAAAAGAGGTTCTCTTTTCTTTTCCTCCAAAAGGCTATTTTAGGTAGTCACAGGCACATCAATAGAATGCAAACGTAGGTGATTATGGTCTTTGTAGGAAGTTATTACAGATCTCTTAACGTGCAGCTGTGAATGCCATAAATTAAAAATCTACGCTGTCGTAATGAGGGGGATCATAATATGTGCTATTTAAAAACAGCAGAGAAAATATTCTCAGCAAGAATGGCTGCTTTGTCAACCCTGCAAAGGGGATTTTACTATAAATAAGCAAAGATTGTGCTTAGAACAATGACTATTTCAAAGCTGCATTATCCTTCACAATGATACTTGTTCTCAATTATATAAAATGTCAAAAATGTAACCTAGGATTCAATAACATCTAAGCAATTTACATCCTTTAAGTAAATAAAGAATGGTTAAAATGATAATACAGAGCACAAGTTACATCAAAACTACTACTATTAAATATAAGCAGAATCTAGGTAGTCATACTATACAATCAACATGTCAGGGTTTAGGTGCAATAAAAGAGAACATTCAATTAACATTCTGTATTGAAATATGCAGAAGTCTTTTTTTAAAAAAAATCATTAGAACATTCAACCCTTTTGGTCAAAAAAAAAAAAAATGTTTCCAATGATTTAATATGGTAACAATGAAACTGCCCTTTCCTGCATTTGGATTTGTGAGACTATGTAAAACTGTCCAACGAGGTAATCACACAGGCCAGAAAAACCTAGTATGTTTTATGCTCTATATAGCTACAGTACTGTCTTACTTAGCAAGCCTAATACTACAATCATTTAACACTGTGAAGATGTGTTTATTAGCACAGGGTCCATACCTTTCTCTACGAATGCTGAGGATCTCCTGACATTCTCCCACCCTGGGTCTATCCCTGGGGCGGGTGCACCACTGCTTGTAACAATGGGAGTGCTAGTTTTGACCAGCCACAGGCATTTTAACTTGTCACCTAACCATGCCCTGAACAGCTCTGATTGCTCCCATTAGTTTCCCAGAAAAAAAGGCGTAGATCATCCCAAGAGTCCCTGGATTCACAGAACTCGTATTTCAGAAGTTATAGTATGGGGAAATTGACGTTTTTTAAAATAACCAGAAATCAGAGATCTCAAAAGCCTTAGTCAAAACAAATCTCAGCAGCTGTATTTCTGCTGGCGTGATGTCAAAACCATCTGAAAAACAAAACATCACAGAAAGCAATAAAAAGCAGGTTATTGATTTTTATAGTGTTTTAAAGAGGCCTTTCAGAAAAAGGCAGGTGCGGTTGCATTACTGTGGCAACACTCACTGCTGGATGTGAGGAGAATTAAGAGATCACTTTCCACATGCAGGAGGCATGGCCAGACAACAAGGATAGAGAATCTGTGGCAATTAATGCTCTGTAAAGAGGCACATACAATCTTGTTTTTAAAAGACAAAAACCTAATTGAGGCCGATCCCCTATTCTTTCCAAAGATCTATTCCCTCCAAAATACCCAACCGGCCCCATGCATGTTACAGCTTCACGCTGTGAATTGAAAGACTTTGCAGGAAAATAATCCCATGGGATTTTGCTTTTAAATTTGCACACGAGTGGAGTGCTGTGAAAAGAGCGCCAGCCTGTTGGTCTTGAAGATTGAAGTCCCCCATTTATCTAAAGAACAGGTACAGAATGAGCAGTGGCAGAGCATGCTTACCACAATGCTCTCCCCATCTACCTTACACCTGGTGTGGAAGGGGGCAAAGGGGAATTCGGTCTCCATGGTCCTTTCCATCCTTGGCCATTCTGCCAACAAGTCACTTGTTGCCAATTGTGGTGGAGGTGTTATGATGTGGAGCCCTGGCTACCGAGAACTAGACTGAGACCCCTCAATTAATATCAAATACATGCCACTAAACAGCCATCAGAGGGTAACAGCTTGTGGTCACAACTAGAGCGGGGCAAAGTTTTTGGGTGAATAGAAATTTTGTCAAAAAATACACAGGGGAGGGCTCTGAAACTATTAGTGAATTTGGGTCACAAATAGTTTTGGCCAAAAAAAATGAAAAAAAAAAAACATTTGGAAATATCAAAATGTTTTGAAGCGTTGCTTTGAAATAACATTCCAAATGTTTTGTTTGACCCAAACAATAGTTTTTCATTTTTTCATTTTGTTGAGAAAACACAAAAAGATTCCATCTTGGTTTGAAATAATTTTTTTTCCCCAGATTTTTTGTTTCAGTCACCAAACAAAGAAAAAAAAAAAATCATTTGCTCAGCTCTAATTAGAGGTGATCTGGATTTGAGCTGGTGACCTAGAGATGAAAGATCTTATGACCAAGATTTTCAAACACGATTAATGACTTTGCATGCCCAGCCTGAGACTCCTTAAAGGGAACTGATCTGCAGAATGCGCCGACCAACCGGCCTCTAAAAATCAAGCTCATGTAAGAGGTCTCAAGTTGGGCACCCAAAATAATTAGGCCAATTTTTCAAATGTGACTATATTTTTCCCCATTACCCAAGTTTATGCATTTTATCTGCCAATTAATAAATAAAACAATTCGCTATCTTACTCAGTTTATAGCTTAAATACATCTAGGGAAATAAAATATACTTAACACTGTAACCTGAAAGCATTATTTGTTAACCACCACATTCCATGGGCCATTTAATGACTTTTCAAAGAAAAAGCTCTATGTAGTTGAAGTATTCAAAATCTTTTGTCTAACCAGACTGCTGTAGATTGGGATCTTTGTCTTGAGACAGGGAGAACACTAAATGCGCTGAGTAGCTCGGGTTTTTAAATGGTTTATTATGCTGGGAGGCTAGGCCAGTCTAGCATCCAAACCTCATTTCTCTCCCCGTAGACTACTCTGAAGGCAATAAAACCCCCACACCTGCTGCAGCCTAGTCACATATTTTAAAAGGCCTCGGAAACAATCCGTATTTTTTCTTTGAGACGGTAAGTCAGCCAGTTTGAGCATTAACAAAGGGTCAAACCCTGAGAAATTGGAGCTTACTTGCTTGAACTGGAACTTGCTTGGATTTGGCCCCAAAACATCATTTCTAAATTGAGACCTTGTCTACACGTGGGACAAGCCCCAACTCGGCCTTTGGGGACTAGCAACCAGCGTAGCTGCACCACTGCTGATGCCTAAGCGTAAGCCGGGGCAGGCTGTGGTTTGCACCTATTACGAGTAGAGGTGAGTCTCAGTCAGACGAATTGGTACAAACCCAGGCATGCCCTTGTCTACGCTTTGCACTCAGCACCAGTCCAGTTACATCAGGATATTCCCGAGCAGTGATTCTAACCCCCATCCCCACACACTGAGCCCAAATTCTCCTATGAATAGAAAAAAGAAATAATTTCTCATGAAAGCAATGGAAAGTGAAGCTCGGAAAAATCCTACCATCCAGCACCACTGGGCAAGCAACAAGCCAGTCTAGACGGGTGGCAATTAATTGCTGGCTGCTAGACAAACTGCTGCCCTGCATTAAAACAATCCTAGATGCAATAATGAACCGGGGCACACCGCTAATTGCGCATTATATAGTCATCTCCCGTGTGCAGTAGGGCTGCCCCTCCCTCCCCCAAACAACCACCAAACATTGAGATCGGAGGCCAGTTCTTATCTGAAGCCTAAAGTTGGCTGCCTTGGTTAGTCAGCAAACCCAGATGTTTGAAGTGCCAGCTGGGGTCACCAGTTGTCCTCAAGGGGGAGAGAGACAGGAAAACTTTGGGCTTGATTTTCAGGTGCGCTGAACACCTGCATCTCCCACTGGTTTCAGCTGGAGTTGTGGGGGCTCAGAACTTCAGAAAAATCAAGCCCTTAAGTTTTCATCTGGGCTACCAAATAAGTTGGGACCATCATGTTCTCTCACTGGATAGTCACGTTTAAGATCAAAGCTCAAGTCCAAAAAACCCTAAGTCCAAAGAGAGTTGACACTATAGTACCAAGAAGGGAGGGGTACACACTTGACACATCAGCTCTCTTTTTTAAAATATATGTTTAAAAAACCATTTGAATCACAAAAGATTTTTTTAAAAACATAATTATAAAAAAATGTCAGCTGAAGAAACGGTTTAAAATTCAATATAAAAAGTCCCGGGGCTGCACAGAGATAGAGCTCCACTCTATAACAAGGTGTAATGGCCACTATCCCTCCACTCCCACCTCCTGGCCTCAGAGGGGACTTAGAACAGAAACACATGGACAACTCCAGCTGTGCGAGAGTGAATGCGCTAAGAAGCTTTCTTTGGTCTACACTTTAGTTATTTTCCCTCAATCACCCTGTTTTTTTCCTAGCTTGAGGAAAGATGACACCAAGCAGTGCTTAGGGGCCCTCTTGATCTAGTGACTAATTCTAGAGAGATTCCCTCAATTCCTCAGGATCTATTAACACAGGGTTCCTGCCCCACCCAAAGCCCCAGAGGGTAGGGGTCCCACTATGCCCATGATTTCGCCAGGGCTCTGTTTTCTTGTAAGCTTCACCACACCCACACCCTCACCTTTAGGATTTTTTTTTCTTAATAATCATATCATTTAATATTTACTCTCTAAATTTCCCCCATTTGGACCATTTGTTAGCTTGAGTCCTAAAAACTTGGTTTAAAGTGAGACAGGCTAAGCAGTTTCAGCACCAAGGGTGATCCTTGCACAAAAGGGGAAACGCCCTCTCTCATGTCATGGGAATCTAACTACTTGCTCCAGAAGGAAAGAGTAGCTTGGCCAGCGAGAGGTAGCGTTTGCTAAACGTGCTAGTGTTCGAATCCCACAGGGCATCCTTTGTAACAGAATTTAAAAACTAAGCAATTCCAGGGCACACAGCTCTTACGGTGTCTCTGGCAATGGGTTTTCAAACAGAAACATCCTCAAATGGAAAAATACATCGCTTCTCACAAGACAGACAATGCCTGGTGGCTGCAACCTATATCAGAACAAATGAGCTCCACAGACAGGTCCTTGGGATCCCCGCCCATCCGCAGCACATGAAGAACTGCTCTATTTACACCGCATGGTACACAAGTAAATGTCACAATGACTCTAAAAGCCTCTGGCCTTAAGTGTTGCCTTTGGTTTGCATGCCCAGATGCCGAGCTGCTTCTCTAGGAAGCACTGAAACCATCTGAGGATCAATCCCCTGCTTCCCGGACTAACTCCACATATTCGTTAAGCTCTATGAACAAAGCAAACCGTTTCTCCTCTGCCAGCAGGCTAGTGGCCAAGCTGCCGGTCGTCATAAGTGCTGTATCTCTTCACGTGGATGCGGCGCACTCGGTCGCGCAGTTCAAAGCCCTCATCATCCTCGCTGTGAGATGCCTGGCTTCGGTTCCGGCTCGTCGCCTCCAGCAGGGAGTTGTCAGGTACACGTGGAGTTTCATAAAGTAAAACGTTTAGTGTCTCCTCGTAGATACGCGCTTCGGGGAACTCAACCTAGGGAAGAGATAGCATGCTTTTTCCTGATGCAGACTGGGTAACAAGACAGGAGCCCCTCTACTGCTTATTGGTGAAGGAATTTCAAATGCGAATGCACATGAGGATGGATGTAAAGGCAGAAGAGACCTGTGAGATAATCTCATCGCATCCCCCAGGGTACGATTTTACTTTACGTTCTCTAGTGCTTTCACTAGCCTAGGTTTTGATGTCCCAACTCTTGGGCCATCTGCCACTTCTCTTGGGAGACTCCTGCAGAATCTACCACATCTCATTGTCAGGATGTCATTTCTGATACTGAACTGCACAGTCTAATCTCATTCTATTCTCACCGGCACACGTGCAAATCAGAAGTACCTCTGTTGAGGCCAGAGGTATTACTCTAGATTTATCACGTTGTAATTAACAACAAAGCAACACATTTTTCTTCTTAAAACAGTTAATATTCAGCCCAAATTGAAATTCCCTCTCTCAGTCTTTCCTCCTTATTTATTCCTTCCACTGACCTAACCATATTTTTTGCTCTTCTCTGGATTCCGTTCAATCTGCCAGCATCTTTTGGATACTGATATGCCCAGGACAGAATGCAGCTTGCTAGCCAAGTGTTTTCCAAGCAGTGGGTCCCAACCCACCAGTGAGTCACAGGAAAGGTCTAAGTGGGTCACACATGCCCCAGAGGCAGTCCCTCCCTCCCATGCTCTCGCTTCCCCTGGGCAGTGGCATAGGGAGCAGGATCTGGACAGCAGTAGCACGGAAGAAGTAGCTTGAGTCAGTGAGCAGACAGATGGCAGCCTGGTAGACATCGCAGCCTGGCTGAGGCTGCAGATGAGGCAGGGCTGGGAGAGTGAGACTCAGGGGGCTGGAAGGTTGAGACCGTTGGAGAGAGAAAGAGAGTAAGGATAATGCAGACAAAAGGCAATTGGGTGGGTCACCAGTAAAAAGTTGGGGAACCACTGTGCTAGCCAATGAGTGGCCCCAGTCATTTGGATTTCATTGACCATCAACGGCACTCAGTCAGCGAGTTGAGGCCACCCATGACCATACCTTCTCCTACTGACCTGGTCCGAGTCTCAGAGATCTCACATGGCTGTGCAAAGCGCTACCAACTTTGTTACTTAACCACAAGATCCAAGGAGGACAATTCCCAGTACCTTGGTTTGTTTCTTTTCCGTGGCGTACACTATCGAGGTGCAACAGACCTCAGCGAGCTTCCGCCCCTGTCCGTAGAAAGACCAGCAGCAGATTTCATCCCCTATAACATCCTTAATGAAGAGGACTCGGCCATTGAAGCGGAGAGAAAGTTTATCGAATAGTTCGATGTTCTTCAGTAAGTTATCGTCCGAGTTACTGAAACACAGCAGCAAAGGCAGTGAAAAGGTCTTTGTGGTTTAGCAGGATACAGCTAGTGACTCATTGCGATGCATTGGAGAACAGCCAACTTGGAACACAAATAGGATGCACGGCTCCTATTAGCAAATGCTCCTTTAGAGGTCAAATGGTGTAATTAATATAATGGTAGCCGTTTCCTATGTCATTATAGCAACAATCTAAACCTACATCCTGACCAACGCCGGAGCTGATTAAATCATATGCTTACTATGGTTCTATTTAGCATGGCAACAGGAAATGACCCCAGAGAGCCAACGCAAGGGTCAGCAGAACGTGTCCAAGCGTGAGTAGAACTGTCCTCCTTGTACCTAGAATGATACAGGGCACATTTTTCAAAAGCATCTAAGTGACGTAACTGCTCTTGAAAACTTTTACCCACTGTATCGCTTAAATATATTTGAGTTTAATAAAGATGTCACGTGATCCTGAGCCTATCTTGGTAATGATGTCATGTAAACAACATGGTCAAACTCTAAAAGACAGGCCCCTACTACTCTGGCATTAATTTCAGCCCAGTTCAGCCAAACGTATGTAACCCACTCGGAGCGGTGCTCTGTCCCCCTCATGTATGGCTTGGCCACACCGAGGTTGATGAGCCTGCGGCAGCCTTGGCTAACAGACCTGGTCTTTTAGCTCAGGCAGTCAAGGCTCATGCTTTTGGGTCCAGAGCCCCAGATTCAATCCAGATGCTGGTGCCTCACCCCATGGTACTCCACGAGGGCCACATCCACAGTACAAACCTATATTGGTATAACTACGTCGCTCAGAAGTGTGAAAAGTCCACACCCCTGAGCAACAGTTATACAGACTTAACCCTCTGTGTAAACAGCGCTATGTTGACCGGAGAGCTTCTCCGGTCAACCTAGCTACCGCCTCTCAGGGAGGTGGATTAACTACGCCTATGGGAGAAGCTGTCCCATCGGCATAGTAATGTCTTCACTAGAGCACTACAGCACTGGTGCAGTACTGTACGTGAAGATAAACCCTAGTAGCCCTGCTGAGGCCAGTGGGTCTAGCTGTGAAGTGAGGCACTCCCCATGAGAAGGGTGGCAGACGCAGGCTCTAAGGCAGTGAGTATTCGCTTTAGAGGCCTGAGAAACATTTGCGATCAAAACGGAGGACGGGTGGAATAGCGCAGGCCAAAGGCTTCCGCTCTCTGGGGCGTGAGACCGATTGGCCCCGAATCCTAGAAGTGTCGAAGTTCAGCGTTTAGTATTGGTTGGATGTCTTGGTCTGGCATTCAGCTAATGGTCTTCAGACGTACTGTGGCAAAACCAAGCCACTGCATCATCCCGGGCCAAACTAACTTGGGGAAACTTCAGAGGCCTCCAAACATGGAGGGGGAGGGAGAGGTCGCCAGGCGAGAAAAAGAGCTGTAGAAGCAACATAGTAAAATGGACAACCCTTAAAACCCTAGAAAAATCATACTTTGTGCTTATGCAGCACCTTGGAGATTCTTCTGTAGGTATTTTTCATGATGATGGGTAATTGTCACCATTTTATAGGTGGGGAAATAGAGGCTTTAAGTGTTTTGCTAAGGTAACAGAGCAAGTGGCAGAGCTGGAAAAAGAACCCAGGAGTCCTGGCTCCTAAAACATTCTGTCACATTGTCTCCTTACTGATAAAGTAAGTGAGCAAGCGATCTTCACTGATGAGGATTGGGAAGAATTGGCAGGGCGGGGAAGAATATTTTTTATCCTGGTAAGATATAGTGTCTATAAAGAGATCCTCATATAGCTGCCATCAAGGCATAAAAAGCCATGCAAAAGGAGTAATTAGAAGCTCAAGTTAACTGAGCCGTCCTTGCGTACGGCTCCAGGCTTCTGTCGCTCCCATCCGTGCCTCTCCGACTTCAGACCCCTTCTCACTAATATGCTATTTTGTCCTTAGCGCAGCATCGTCGCTGGATAATAACGGGAAGCATGGCCAGGAGCGCCGCGGAAAACACAGACCCCAGCTGGATGATGAATGTGCCGCTCTCTAGCATTCCCTAGTGGCCACCTGCAGTTACACGTTTGTTAGATGCCGTCTCTCTGGCAGACAAACAGCACACATGTCTAGAGACCCAAGGAGGTTGACAAAACCTCCATGACAGTGTCTCAGAACGAACAGGCAAATGGCTAAAATTCTGTGCGCGGCCGCCCCCGCCCTTAGGGCTGGCTGTGTTGCTTCAAGCTCCTGATCTGGGAAAACCAGGAGCCACTTTGGCAGTGGTGTGGCACTGAGGGCGGGGGGTGTCACAAGAGTTACACCACAGAACCCAAACCACAGAACCCAAACCACACTCTGTTTCTTCCCTCAGTGACACACAAGGAGAGCAACTATCCTTAATGCTAGAGCCGTACAGGGGCAGTTCCTGCTCTGATATGTTTTACATCTCTGCCTTTTACATCTCCTTTACGACTATGTAATTAATTGATTTCAAAAGGGGTGGGGCTGGAATAACCAGGGGTGCTGTAGGTCAGGACCGAGGTGGGTTAGCAGGGCTGCACGGGAGCTCAGGAATTGAACGGCAGAGGAAGGTACAGGTCACAACTGCATTAGCATTGCAGCATGGGGGTGGAAGTTTACCCTGCATTGCCTTACTCTACCTGGCTTCAGCCAGTGTTAATAGTAGTCATGCTTCTCTGAGCACTTTGAGAGACAGCCACCTCCACCACCCACACGCGGAGCTCTAACAGGCTGCATTCCCCCTGCAACCCAAGGAGCCTGATCATCCTCTGTCAATCAAGAGTAACTGCACTCAGGTGCACGGAGAAACACTCCTGGAAGAGGAGAATCAGGCCCTTGCACACCCAGCCCCAGTAGCTTACGAGGCACTTTTACCGTCCGCGTGGAACACTCAAGACATACCTGGTGTAGGAATATTTGTTGTTGCTCCTGTTATAAAGCAGCTTGACAACAGGCTGTGAGGAGAGAAAAGAACAAAGGCAGGGCAGGTGAGTGGTGTACTGTAAAGAGGTTGGCAGAAATGCAGCGAGTGGTGATGGAAAAGCAGTTACTTTCATGGAGGATTCGATGAGCCTCTCTTCTTCCTTTGGAGACGTGATGATGGGGATGTTACAGACGGGCTCGTACGAGTCTTTCTTGTCCTGGTTCAAATAAAATAAGAGATATAATTAACGTGGGCCCTGTTCCCCAGCCCTCCAATTCAGAGAAAGAGCACAACGTTGCTATAGTAACCCCACCATATTACCGTGATCTGCAACCCAGAAATACAGCAGAGATGTTCCTTAGCCCCGAAAGGCCGTGATAATTGAAACATTCGGATGCAAATGGATGTCATTCCTACCTACGGCAACAACTCCGAGCCTGCTGTGGGTTTGTGTTCGGGGGCTGTGATGTTCTAGCCCCTTTGACAAAGGGGGCAGGGGAAAATGCTTGGGCCGGTTTTATCAACTGCCCACGGTAGATCAGTCATCACGAATCACACATTTGCTGGAGAGAAATGCACCTCGCTGAAATGGACCCAAACCCTTTGTTGTACAAGCAACAAGCTATTGCTTGTAGCAGACGCTAACTCCAGCTTCCTTATGCAACGAGCTATAGCACCAACTACTGGTTTCTTGAGTAGAAAATATATAAAAAAAATAATCAAAATCTGTTGTCTATCTACTTACATGGCCCCTTTACTGTAGTATCGGAGCATCTCACAATCTTTAATTCTCTCAACACCCCTAGGGGGCAGGGAAATGCCACTATCTCCAGTTTACAGAACGGAGGCCCAGAGAAGCTGTGACTTGCCCAAGGTCACACAAGGGAGTTTGTGGCGCGGCAAGGACTTGAACTCAGGTCTCTCAAGTCGTAGGCTCTAACCACTGGACCATCCTGCCTCTCTTTAGGCTGCAATAGCACCTTATTCCCGAAGTGCTTCACAAGCCACGTACACACTCAGCACGGCTACACTTCCGCCCCCTCTAGGGTGGAAGCCAGGAGCAAATAGTGGGATTAGCTGGGGATATTTTGCCCTAGTGATCATTCCAAATCCCTTCTCTAACAAGAAGCATCACAGAACACTTAGTGTCCAGGCAGAGCAGAGAACAACATGGTTTTAAGCTCGTATCCAAAAGCGCAAGAGGTATGTCTCTCAGTTTATCTGCCTTGCAAAGAGACCCAGATGGGGATCAAAACTGATTTTAGACATTTCAGACCTGATATCAGCCATCCCCTGGAGTTGCACCAGTACCTCATTTAAACACAAGCATTTTTAAAGTACGTACAACAGAAGGTAGGTCCCCAATAATTTTTAGAAGTGAAAAAAACTCAGGCTGCTGCCACATCTTACCTGGAGAGCTGCCTGGCACATGTCTACTAAGCCCTGAATTAGGTAATATTTCGCTTCTGCCATCAGCTCTTTGATCTCCTGCCTGTTTTTTGGAAGCGCGATAGTGTCGTCTCGGAGGTAATTTAAAATCACACCAAAGTGTTTCCCACAACGGTCTATAAGGATCCACCCTGAAAGACAAACACCACAACATTTGAGTGCCGTGTCGTACCAAGGGAGGCAAGCAGCAGCTCAGCAAGGAGGCAAAACGTAGAATCTCAGTGCAACAGCTCTCAGGCCTCCTCTGTGGATAATCCATCTTCCGAGTGTCTCTTGCAATGGAGCTTGACCAAATTCCCCAGGTAGTCAGTGGGAGTCTTTTTTGACTTCAGGGGAGCTAGATCTGGCCCACAGAAGAGAAACTGACAGAGGAATTGCTCTTCTCAATGGTCCAACCACCAACCTCCCAAAAGGAAAAAGATTCCACGCAGATTCCAAAGCCTAATAAGACCTAGATGAAAGAATCTGAAAACACTCAGGCTTTCACTAAGAGGGACAAAAAAAACCCCCGTAAGAATCCTAGTGCATTGTTTTCTAGTGCACTGATCAATCCACACACTTTCATCCCAGAACTGTTTTCTGTGCCTCGTCTTCTCCATATTAGATTCCAATCAACTGGGGACATGGATCCATTTAAATATTATGGGAAGTTACCAGTTGGCACTATTACAGTAGTTCTGTTTAACTGACTGTTTAGGCAGTTAGATCTTAGAAAAATGCTTATTGTTAAATGTGGGGCAATTTTTTTTTTAAGAAGCTCAGCGCTATACCAGAGAAGTTGGTTCTTACTGCCTTCATGTCTGAGTGATTTCTGTGGCCTAGAGGTTGTGTGGGCAAACAGAAACATTGCATGGTGCCAGAACAGTACAGCCACGTGAAATGCAGTGAACCCTGGAACCCAAACTCCAAAATAATAGTCGTGAGAGTGAGTTTGGGGTGGGAAGGCTTTTCAGGAGTCCTATTTGATTTTTTTTTTTTTAAGTTGTTGGAATGGATTTTGTGATTTTTAACCTTTGCGCCTAGAGAACATGATACGCTCAAACATGAATATATATCAAGATCTAGGTGTTCAGCAATAAGAGAGATCTATTGGACTGGTGTAATAAATATTTTAAAGCAGTTAAATATTCTTCAAGTGTTTACAACAAATATGCATAATTCAATAATAAAAGCTAAGTGAAAATACAGGACTCTTCCCTTAACCCTCTACAAGGGATGGGTAGACGCCTGCCAATGTACATTGCCGTGCAGAGAAGCAGATGCAGTATTGCCAGGCAGCTTAGTACTAAGAAAGTATCAGAAAAACTAGAGGCGACTTGCCAAAAGCGTTTGCAAATTCTAAATGGATCTGAGTCTAAGTTCTGCACACCACCTGCTGGCATTTGGCAGAGGTTTCACCAGTCCTCTTTCCCAGTTCTTGAGAGAGAAATCAAAGCAGCATTCCACAGATGCCAAGATATAGAACAGGCCAGTGAAACCAGTGAGGGAAAGGCCATTCTGTATATGCAGGGAGAAATGCAGGAAAGCCACTGAACAGGAAAAAACTCAGCACAGGTGCCTCATTCGTTGTGGAGAAGGATGTAGAACTTGCCATCAAACAACGCTCACGTAAGCTGCGAACAGCAGCAGGAAGCATCCGCCTGAACTGTCTTGCGTAACAGGCGTTCTAATGTGGAGTTAACATGCAAGGAGGGCAAGAATTTGCAATGAGTCAATCTTACATTAACAGGGGATGAACACCACCACCACCACCACTTTGGATTTCCACAGTGTCTTACATACCTGGATCTCACAGAACTTTACAAACATTAGCAGATTCGCGTCCCTGCACACTTAGGGTGGTATCACTCTCCCTTTTTCAGATCTGGTCTAACACACTAAAGATATGCTATCACAGCGATTTAGTTAAACTGAGTATTTGACAGGCACACTACACTGATATATGCCAGCTTCATACCAAAGTACAATATCCATACACAAAGTTGAACTGAGTTAGTTTAAACCTGGTGCAATATCGCCCCTTTAGTTTAACCAGTGCAACCTCTATGTGTAAATGAGCAATATGAAATACCAAGAGATTAAGCGATTTTCCCAAAGTCACAATAAATACATGGCACAGCAGGGGCTAGAATCCAAATCCCCACGTTCCCAAGCAAACACTCTCAACATGCAAGATCATTCTTCCCTGGGATGCGCAAATAGATTTTTTTTCCTGCTTTTGCTTATATTTGTATTGAGCGAGTGTATCTAGAGGGCCCCAATCAGGGACATATTCTCTCTCTCTCTGTCTCTCAACATAATTCCGCAACTCTACTGAGCCCACATTTTTTCTGCTCCTAAACATGTAGTTTGGCCTAGCCCATTGCTAGGCGGCATGTGAAAGCATTCATGGCCACTGCTCATACAGATGCTCTTCCTTGTTCTCCTATTTAAATAAAGCTGCCGAGTTAAACTCGTTTAGACTGTAAACTCATTGTGGCATCGACTATCTTTTTTTATTATCCATGTGCACAGTACAATGTGGCCCTGATCCCTGACTGTGGCCTTTAAATGCTACCTCAATTCAATTATATGAATATCAGAATCAACAAGTAGCACATGCCACGGAGACCAAAAAACAGCACCTGGGTTTGGCAACACGGGTCTGAGCTTAAAACAATAAAAAGTGCTGCCACTTGTCTGCCCCCTTCCCACATTTCAATTGATGCCTCTACACAAGTGCCAACCCACACGCATATGTTCAGTCCTGACAGCAGCGTAAGCCATCCACATACCAGCTGCGACAGAAGTAGAGCGAATGATTCCTTGCTCCAACTAATGTTGGTAATGAAGGGGGAAGTTTACTCTCCTTGGTGCCTTTGAAAAGAAATCTCCGCCTATATCCCATGCATTGACAGAGTCCTAGGGCAGGTCTTCACTACCTGCCGGATCGGCGGGTAGTGATCCATCTATCGGGGGTCGATTTATCGCGTCTAGTGTAAAATTGATCCCCGATCGCGCTCCCCGTCGACTCCGGAACTCCAGCTCGCGAGAGACGGAAGCAGAGTTGACAGGGGAGTGGCAGCGGGCGATTCGCCGCCGTCCTCACGGCCAGGTAAGTCAACCTAAGATACGCTGACTTCAGCTACGCTATTCGCGTAGCTGAAGTTGCATACCTTAGGTCGACCCCCCCGCTAGTGTAGACCTGGGCCTAGTCTCAGACACGCATGCGGCTCCTGTCGGTGCTCCCTTACCTTCCTTGTCAGTCAGTACTTCCATCCTGCCACTGAACATGGCCTTCAGCATGGTGTCGTGCCTGGTCAGCACCTGCACTGTGGTGTAGTACAAGGAGCCCCCAACGTTGAGCCGCACATACTTGTTGCCCAGGCTACCCTCTCTAAAGCTGCAGGTTTTGGGCTTGGCTCCTGAAGATCGGCAGATGGTGGTCAGGCACGTGTCCCCAGACATCTCCTTCTGCAAGTAGATGACGACTCTGCAGAGGGTTGGCTTGATGGATTCCGCCGTGGTTGGGCAGGGGTCACGAATTGCCGGATGGGGAGGGCAGGGTAGGAATGGTCATAAGTCGCTCAAGTCCTGGGTAGAGTTAGAAACAAGGAGAAGAGGATGAGATCAAGGAGGAAGCCTAGAATTACCGTCCGCAATGAAACATGCAGCCTGCATCAAAGAAGGGAGGGGACTGTTAAGAGGATACAGTCTCTAACCCTGAGGTTCCCACGTCAAAGCTAGCCTAGGTGGATTGTTACCAACACCTAGCAGCTGGGTAGCTTCCGCAACGGAGTTCTGAGGGAATCTTCATCGGTTTTTATTAGCCAAGCTCTACAGTTTTTGACCGCACTCAGTGTTGGTCTGGCACTGTTACTGTTCTCACTGAAGACAATAACAACTCCCATTGACTTCAATGGGAGCAGAGCTAGGGCACTTTTAAAAATCCCACCTAAGATGTTTAAAAGAAAGGGGAATAAGGAGGACGGGGATAAACAGACAGAATTTGGACTTTATTTTAGTAGCCAGCCAGGAACATTGCTGGTCTTAATGTATGTTTATAAACCACTTTGATAACAAAGGCAAGGTATTATTAGCAGACATAACTGAAAGGCTGAATGAAGGACTGAAATAGGGAAACTATAGAACAATTCTCTGAGTTTCAACGTCAAGGTCTGAGTGCATGCCTAATTACAAATGTGTCGGGAAGTGAGCTCTTTCCTCACAACAAAGTCATGAGAAAATAATCAGGCCTGGCGTTTGGTAAGTGTTTAACAAAGGAGCCTGTGGCAAAAAAATTTGGTTTTGATTCTCTTTTCAATACGAGACAAAACTCTGCAGCTTATTTCAAACGATCAATTGAAAATAATGGCGCTTCCACCCCATTTAGCCAAATAAAGCTTTTCTGGACTTTGCAAAGCTTAGCCATCAACCAGACCTGAACTCACTGGGAAATACGGCAGTCTGAACGTATCTGTGCAGTGGCAGGAACTCTGCTCTCCCTCAGCTTCCCAGAAGGATATTACACGTCTTGCTCAGATCCTATCCTACACAATAGGAGAGTTTCCTGCACTTCCGCTAGCTGAAACAACAGCTTGTAGATCTTTTCTTTTAATTGGAAATCTGTACAGCAGCTGTGGCAGTCTCCGTTTTCAATGATTACAATTAAACCCAGTAATCACAGTTTGGGTCATTCCATTTCTCCATCCATACTCCATTTCTTGGTACATCCTTACACAGACATAGTTGTTCCTGCTGCATCCTAGCAGGTAGGGTAGCTGATGCTGTATTAGAGTTCTAAGATGGAGAAAACTTTTGGGGATCTGTTTGCTGGAACATCCCTTACTGATGAGTGCAGATGAGAAACTAAGCTAACCTGTCACTAATCCAGTCTGAGCCCCACCCTGGCCTCTGCTCTCCTCTCTCATCCCAACACAAGGTAAACAAGAAATAGAACCAAAAGAATAAAAGCAAAGATGGGCCAATTCTAACATGTCAGATCCAAAATCCTCTAACTGGAAAAATGTGAATCTAGATTTCATGGGGACTGCACTGCGTTCAGCTGAACCCAGGAGCAATTTCACTTTGCTCCCAGTGCTGAAATCTTTTTTCCTTCCCTCCCACTATGCCATAGTCTACTTATCTGTCCATTCCGGATTGCAAGCTCCTCCTTGTCATCTCACTTCTCTGTAGCATCAGTGGCCTTGTACAAATAACCTGCTATCCAATAGTCCCGTTCTTTACCACCATACAGACAGCATGAAAGAGCTAAGCATCAATCTGGTATAGAAAAACCTCTTGATAGCTACAGACGGCATCTTAATGGTAAGAGATTTGAAGAACTCCTGACTTTACAGGCATAGAAGAATGCTCTGATAGCGTCATTTCCCATTTTGATTGCTGTATCTGAGTAATCACTACAGGCGGGCTCTATTAATCCACAGGGAGTAGGAAGCAAACTCTGTAGTTTGCAAGGACACAGCAAATTCCACAAAGCATTTTTTAGGCCAAAGCAGGTCAGTCAGGTTATAACTGGCTCTAACTGGCACTCCTATCCGCTGTCAACATTCTTAACCTTGAGCTGAACAGTCCTAGAAAACAAAGCAGAAGTTCTTTTCTCCCTCTGAACACAACAAAGTTGCTTCCTAGCTGATCACGTTAACCAAGCATCCCAGAGATCACTATGAATCACAGGCAATCACACATCTCAATTGTTGATCTACAGGCGATTAATCACTCTAGGCTGTGATCACCAAGACCTGGTTGTGAGAGTACTGTCACACGGCAAGACCACTGAACAAAATAATACCTTTCGTTTCTCTAGGACCTTTTATCAAGGTCACTTAAGAAGTCTGTCATGGGAATGGGATGGGAATAAAGCCCAGGTCTCCTATCTTATTTCAGATACCCTGACCTGTGCTTTCGCTGCTATATAATCCATCCTCCATTATTTCAGTGCTTTGTATTTCTTATCTTGGGGGAGAAAAGATCAGTTAAGTCAGGTTTATTTTTGTTTACCGGCATTCTCACTTGTAGGTTTAAGTCGCTGAAGGGAAATCTACTGATTTAAAATCAACTGGCTTCACTTGGATTTTTTTTTAAACAATTAAAGTACTCCTAGATTTTTACATAAAGTTTGTTTTTACAAAATTTAATTTTCAAGCCCAGTTAATGAAGGGAGTGTCCCTTTAAATAAAAACACCTTTAAAGACCTTCAGACAGAGTGATGATAAAGGTTTTGAAAAGGACAGAATTCAAGTGTCTGATCCTGCAATGAGTGGCAGATCTCCACACCCAGAGTCCCATGAACCCTACCTGGGTCTTCCTGACTGCATCTCATTGCAGAATCAGGGTCTCAGTTAGTGCTATTATTTTTCCCAACGAAGCAGAGAGTAGAGTAAAATGGGGAAATCCTTTTTGCCAACCAGTCAAGCCACATAAGAGCAAATACCATTGATTTAACATGTTAATAAAGACGTAGGCTAGGAGACTTCACCCATACTCAGCAAGGAAACCCTCAATTACTGTCTTTACTGTAAGAGGAAAAGTTTGTTATTCTGTCCTTCTTTCCTGCCTTGTGAGGGAGGAGAGGCGCAAGATTGGACACACAATAATACAACGTTTCATAGCTCACATCAGGAAATTGTCCCAGTTAAGAAATCCCAGTCCACATCATAAACTGCTCAAGAGAAGCATTCAAACAGCATCATTTGCAAACCAAGCATTACAAAGGACACTCCCCGTCTCTTGGTCCAGCCCAGTATGGAGCTGGAAGATAGAGACAAACCGGTGTATTAGTTTTCACTTGTATTACAATAGCACCTAGAGAGGCTCTAGCAGACATCAGGGCTCCATTGTGATAGGCCCTGTACAAACACGTAACAAGAGACAGCACCTCCACCAAAGAGTTTACAATCTAAATAGACAACAAACACCACCACTACGCTCTTACATAGCGCCTTTCATCAGATCTCAAAGCGCTTTACAAAAGAGGGGGAGATAATATCTTTAATTGGACCAATTTCTGCTGGTGAAAGAGACAAGCTTTCAAGCGATGATGGAGATCAGTATCGTTATCTCCATTTTACACAGCGGGAAAACTACCCACAGGCAACAGAAGTAACTTGTCCAAAGTCAGTGGCAGAGCCAGGAACTGAAACCAGATCTCCTATTCGTATTAAGAATTTATTTGTAGGAAAGAATACTTATTGGCAGGCAGCGCGGCCCAGTCAATAGAGCACTGGACTGGAACTCAGGAGACTGGCCTTCAATTCCTGGCTCTACCATAGACCTACTGGCTGACCTTATGCAAGTCATTTTCACCTCCATGCCTCAGTTTCCCCATCTGTAAAGTGTGGATAATGCTGCTGACCTCCTTTGTCAAGCATGTTGAGATCTCTGGATGAAATGCACTGTATAAGCGCTAGGTAGTACTACTAGTAATAGTTTGACCAGAGAATGAAATCAGTACATTGTTGGAGAGAGTTCTGCTGGGTACTGCTGACAATATTTAACAGTATGTTTCAGCAACTACTTTATTGCATATTCGTAGGGTGGCAAAAGAGAGACCTTTCCCCAGGTTCGGCTACAGATTGCAGAGAAAATCATGACTGAACAATCAGGAATTTATTTGCAAGGTAAGAGGTGTGGGGGAGAGTGAAAAAGGAATCTAAGAATTCCCTGCTCTAAATAAAAAGAGAGAGAGCACTTTCCATCTTCAGGGCATCCTCAGAATCCCCATGAGAAGTACCAGCTGCAGGGGGCCTGCTTTATAGAGGAATAAAATATTTCTGTTTATGGGTGCCTCTGTGCTGTTACATTTACAAACATTAGGTCACCCACACTATACCCCTTGGAGGTAGGGAACGCGAAAAATTCTTAGCCCCACTTCACAGGTGGAGAGAACCACAGCCCAGCCCCAACGAGCTAACTGTTGGGTAGGACACATCCCCTGAAAACACTGTAAAACTCTTTGGGGAAGGGACCA
>NW_020664582.1:10943529-11130789 GCF_002925995.2 Terrapene triunguis
TTGGCCAATGGTTGCAAAGTGCGTTGAAGATGGGACGTGTCCGGGTGAGGGGCTCGGGGGGGCTGCACACAGCCCAGGATACAGCAGCAGCGGCGGCCCCTGTACTGACCCCAGCTCGCCGAGGGGCGCCTCCCATTTCTTCCCTGCACACCCCTGGGCTGCCTGGAGCCGCCCCTTTGGGGGGGGGGGGTGTAACCGGTCCCGGAACAACGTCCCGACGCACGGGGCTCGCTCCGGAGCGCTGGCCCGCGGGCGGCTGGGCTGGGCGGGGCAGGGGCGAGACGGGCAGTGCCTGGTGCAGGATGAGCCCCCAGGCTGGGCACCACAAACCTCCCGGCTGCAGCGCCCCCCCCCCCATGCCATGCGCTGTCCCCCTGTTGGGACTACAGCTCCCAGGATGCACCGAGCCCCCCCCCCCGCGAATGGTACGTTCCATGGGGCGGGGGGTGATACCCGGGCTGTCGCCGTGGCAGCCAGAGCCCGCAGTGGCGGGAGGGGGGCGCGCGGCGCGAGCGCAGGAATCTGGCAGGTAAATACCAGCTGTGGGGGGCACAGGGGGGTTGGTTCCCGGACGCCTGGGTTCTACTTCCACCGGGTTAGGACGTTCCACAGCCCCCCCCCCACACACACAGAGCTAGGTTGGGGGGCAGGCTGGCCTTGCCCCCCCCACCACACACAGAGCTAGGTTGGGGGGCAGGCTGGTCTTCCCCCCCTCCCCAGCACTGACCCGGCCTCCCCAGCCAGCCCCAGGTCGGTGGGGAAGCAGCTTCCTCCCCAGATACAGAGGGGAAACTGAGGCACAGCTCCAGGGACTTGGCAGCTGTCAGGCAGCCGGGGATAGAAGCCAGGAGTCCTGATGCCCTGCTCTACCTGCCAGGCCACTTCCCCCCTGACCCCCCGTTCTGCTCACTGAGGAGCTGGGGTTGGGGGAGCAGGGTGGGAGGCGGCCCACCTGGGCTGCATCTACCCCAAGGCTTTTCTGCAGTTCTCCCACTGCTGCTCTTAAACTTGGGCTGGGATGGTCAGCCCCCAACCAGCCATCTCAACCCTATGCAATGCGGTGAACACACCATCGCAGGATTGACAGGAGCCTGATCATCATTGCTACCGAGGCTGGAGCTCCCAACAAGAGTGGGAGAATTGCAGAAAATCATTGGTGGCGGGAAGGGCAGAGAGCTGCCTCTGATGTTTTCTTCAAGATTCCCAGCCCTCCATGGAAAGTCTAATGTTGGGGCAGGAGGTCTGCCCCCTGAGAAGGAAGCCTAGAGGTGAGTTGACAGGTGGAGGCAGTTAGAAAGTGAGGTGAAGTTCTGCCTTGGGGCACACTCCCCTTGCAGGCTCTCAGTTACAGCTTTGCACTCAGGAACATTTCTTGGTCTTGCTCTGTAAACTTGTGACACCTCCTCTGCTCCTAAAGGTACCAGGTTCTGCTCAGCATCACCACCTCTGCCATGTAGGGATCAATTCATCTCACACATGTCCTAGAGACAGTCAGTCCTTCGTCTATCAGCTTCTTTTCACAAGGTGGCACAAGGACAGATGAAGTGCTGATTGTTGGCCTGGCTCAAACTCCCAGTCCGGGGAGAGCAGCAGCTTTGGGCATGCATAATTTATAGAGCCAGGGCTGAGGCAGATGTTTCTCATTACATCATGGTCCAGTTTCCCCACTTTCCCCTGTAAACAACCAGCTCCTAGGGCTCAAGTGAAGAGTATCTTACTGTCATTCTTCCTGGACATTGGGATGGACCTATACAATTTTGTGTTTTTAAGGTTCTGTCTCACGCTGGGGTCTCTGAGTATCAGTTGAAAGTGGCTGAGAATCTTAGGACTGAAAGTAACTTTCTTTTTTTTTAACCAGACCCTTGTTTAAGTGTTACAAATAATAAATTGTGGTTCAGCCAGTCCAAGGCGGGGCCGAGTAACTGCTGCACTTGTTTGGGTAGTTCTAAGGGACATTTTGAATCATATAATAGATGTTTGTCCTCACTTACCTCTCTTGCCCCAATCCCATGAATCGTTTCCATGGGTAGCTGCTGTGAATTTAATGCTCTTCTTTGCATGCTGTTCACTTTTTTCCCCCTTTATATGTTTAGTGCAACCAGCTTATTCTACGTTGTATCCTGAAGCGAGACAGAGATGGCCAAAGGCATTCTAGGAGATGCAAGTCTTCACTTTGATGAGCTGAATAAACTACGAATTTTGGACCCTGAGGTTGCACAGCAAACAATTGAACTCAAAGAAGAATGCAAAGCTTTTGTGGACAGTAAGTTTTCCCTTTTATTGGTTCTGCCTAGGTCAAGCTCTCCGCAATACTAAACATCAGGTCTAAATACTGCTTTTGCTGCTGGGTGGCCTTTTACCATCTTTAAAAGGAGTCCCTCTAATGACAAAACTGGAACTAGTTACCATTCACAGATAGAATTTTGAAACAAAACCATACGTACGTCCCTACCTCGCCTCAATTAGTTTTGTCATCAGATTGCTTGAAAAGAGCACCCAATAAAGAGTAAGAGCAGTGGAAAGAAAAAAGGATGCATTCACGGTGTCTAAGCCAAGGGTCTGCTTTTGTTTTTAGAAGTCTTTCTGTTAATTGATAGCGTTAAGCTGTAGCTTAGGTTAGCTTGTTCCTTCTGGCTTTTCACATCAGTCACAGCCGTAACATCAGACGACTGGACTAGATGACCTCTCGAGGTCCCTTCCAAACCTATGATTCTATCAATGCCCTTTAGCAGTAGTTCCCTGTAGAGAAAACCAGACCTGGAACTGAGTTTCTGCCTGCCAAGCTGCTTCCCACGATAAACCCTATATATGAAACACCTGATAATATTGATATTTTCTCCCATACGCAACCTTTACACAATTTACAAACGTTTTCTGAAGCTGACAAGTCAGTACAGGCAGTGAGTCTACTGTGCAGACACTGTTGCATTGTCTTCTATCAGCCACCACAGTCTCATTAACAGGGTGAAAAAACCTATTAGTTTTAGAGCAACCTTTTTTGTGAATTTTAGTGTCTGACCTGTGCTTGTTGGTAATAGGTTAATGAAGGCAGAGAATTTGATAATGAAATGTGCGATTATTGTAACACATTCCTGTCTCCATCACCTATAATAATTTTTCCGATACAGGAAAAGAGGGTTTCTTGGTAGGTGGCTGGCTGAGTTTCTATTTGCAATGATTATTTTTGCTGCTGGGATTTTATGGTATGTTAGGGCACCTATCCTTGTATGGGCATCTCTTTTTAAATTCAGATCTGAATCAAGAAGAATATAGGGAAGTCAAACTAAGATTAGATGTCCTACTAGGATACAAGAACTCAACCTCATCAGTGCTTAACGGCCTTTCATTATATTTTCCTCTTCTCCATCTTAAGTTTAGTAGCAATGAAGATCTTAAACTAAACGTATGCCTGATACAATCAATTTCAAAATGGTTAAGAATATAAAACATTACGAAATCCAGGTTAAAAAGCACTCAAATGCTATAGAAAAAGGTGTGTGTCATTTTGATGAATACTTTTAGCTTAAACGCCACCAATTTTTCCTTTGCAGAAATTGCAGAGTTTCAGAAAATAGTGGGTAGCTTAATAGGACTTGTTGATCAACTAGCAAAAGCAGCTGAAAATGAGAAGATGAAGGTACCGTACATTTAATTATTGGCCCATGAAGTACTCTGTCCTGTACAATACACAGACAGCCCCTGCCCTACCTACTGTACGGTCTAAGCAATCTAGCTATTTATTCAATCGGTATGATACAGATTGTTTTAGGGATCTTTTAGGTGGTAGAGCGGTAACACCCGTCTTTGGATTAACATCATAGTTGTTCGTTACCAAGGGTTTAAAGGACTAATGCTAGCCAGTAGCACACAAACAAGCAATCTCATTAAAGTGTCATGTCATTCCAGGTGCTTGTTTTTTCCCAGCCCTACAGCTTATCAATTATGTTTGCATGTAAATAGCAGATTCCTTCTTTCTAATCAGTATTTTCCTTCCACCAGTTCATTCAATAGGGCCAAAATTGAGTGCGTGGGACATTAAGCGTCAACTCTTGATGTGTCGCAGTGGGCAGTGCCATCACCAAATATACCTGGCAGAAGAAAGCGGCTGATTAGAAAACAGAGCTTTTATTTATACACCTCTTGCTAGCTACTTTTGGGAATGTTCTTGTTGATGCACATGTAGAAATACATGCCACTAAGATCTGTGTGTTATAGGTCAGTCTAGAAACAAGCTTGGACATTTAGTGTGTTTAAAAAAACTCCCACAAACTTATTTATATTGGAAAAAGTTCAGAACGAATGGTCAATTCTGAGCTTACCTGTCCCTTCCTTGCCCCAATCATCCAGTGGTCAAGTAATATTTCTAGACCTGGCTTTGCCTTTGGTCTTGCGCAGGTTACTAACCTGGGTCAGTCAGAGTAGTGACTATTTGAAGGGAAACTCTCCGAAGATGTTATCTTCCTTGAAGTCTAATTATTAAAACTACTTGGAAAGTTGACAGGTTAGAAATGACAGTAGTAAACCATGATACAGCTCTATTCCTAAAACCCAGTCTTGTTTCCATAGGCAATTGGTGCCCGAAACTTGCTAAAGTCTATAGCGAAGCAAAGAGAAGCGCAGCAGCAGCAGCTTCAGGCTTTAATAACTGAGAAGAAAATGCAGTTGGAAAGGTAAGCTAAGCTGTTACATGAAGCCAAGAACGATAGTTTTCCAGGAGTTTGGTTTAGTATTTTGAAAGAATAGATAGTAACAGAACAGACGTGACTAACTTTATTAATATCACTGGTTTTGTGGACTAGAAATTCAGTTCCAGTATTTAAACTCTAAGTACAGGTTGTAACCACTCTCTCTCTCTCTCTTCCAGATACCGAGTGGAGTACGAGACCCTGTGTAAAATAGAAGCTGACCAGAATGAATTCATTGACCAATTCATTTTTCAGAAATAAAGGATTTAACACCAACATCCGCTGACTGGGCAAACTTGTACCTTTCCAGTATCCTGATGATTCTAAAATATGCAGTTTTCTATTGTGTACCAGTGAGCAAAGCAGTATGCGTAAAGGCAAAAAAAACCCAAACAGTTTTTTAACACTATGTGAACTTGCATTAAAATGGCAAAAAGGAGGGGTTTTCCAGGGATGTGTAAATAGGAAGAGTTCCAACCTGTCTCTTGTTTTTAAAAAATCTGTATGGTCCCCCGTAGTTTGATTTCATTTAATCTTTGAATGGACACTACTGTTATATTACATGGATCCTCCCCCCACCCCCCCCCCCTTTTTTTTTTCTTTAAGTTTACAATACTTTGGAAAATCAGGAAATAAATTATTGTTTTTAGAAGTTGCTTTATTTTCAGTTTTTTGACCTGCCAGAATCAGCTGCTCATGTTGTTTATATAATTAAGAGACTATTTTCCTTAGATTTAACTAGTTCACTGGATTGTCACTTTAATAGTTTACCGAATACAGCTTTTCATGTCTACACAGACACAAAACACAACATTATTAAGAAGCACCAACAGCCTGTTTTTATTTGGACTGATCAGAAGAGAATTGCCACGCAGTTAAAAAATACACAAGTTTGTGACTAACAGAACCCACAAATGACAATCCAAAATTGGAAAACATACAGCAGAATTCAAGACAGATTATGCCTGAGGCTCACAGACTCTCAGCAGTTTCTTGGGAATTTTTAACAGTGACCCAAGCTGCCAATTAATAAGACAGACCATCCTGAAGTCTTTGTGGCATGAGCAGATGTTAACTGTAAACGGATTTAAACAATGAATGTTTAAAGTTAGGTTCCAGAATCCACATTTAGATATCTGAGTATGAATGGCCTGATTTCCAGAAGAGCTGAGCACCCACAAATCCCATTAAGATTAACAGAAATTGCAGGTGGTCAGCACCTGAAATAGAAGTCAGGCTGCTTATAAAGTGCTTATATGTGGAGTTGTACACCTAACTGTAGGCAGCATGAAACTGTTGGCCTTTGTAATTTAGCTCACGGCACACGGATAAGGATTCCAACATACTTTCAATGACAGAATAGTCCTTGACATCATAAACAACGGATGTTACTGCAATTTAGAGGTTAATGCTCAACCTTTTAGAAGAGATTTGGAACAGAAGACCAGACCGCTTGCCATTCTAGGTCTAACTGGAATGCATTTGTACATTTCATCCCAGGTGCGGCTGCAGCTTCTCTCAACATTTCAAGTGGCTAGAAGGAGGACGTAGCGCCACTCAGGTTTGGCCCATCTGCCCCTGTGTAGCTGGAAATGAAGGGGTGGGCAGGCAAACCTAAGTTGTGCTGCAATGCCATGCACCAGGTCACACCACCACTAGGTTTGGGGGCCCTCTCAAACAGGGGACCCAGGGCAAACTCCCTCTCCTGAGGCAGTCCTGAATGTGGGAAATGGTCACTTCAACTGAGATGGGCTTAGTGTCAAAGTAGGATAGCCCCACGAAACCCAGGACTGCTGGGAGGTATGCTGCAGGTCAGAAATGGGTGAAAAGATCCCTGCTCATACACAATTAGGAAAAGACTTTAGGACCCGTTGGGAAGAAAGGTGCTATACAAAAAGCAGACATATCAAAGTAGGTTACATTTTAGCATTCAGAAATCCACTTCAGAGGCAGGTCTTGAAATATAGTCTAGCCCCTGATTCCACTTCATAATCAAAAATGGAGCTGGGACAAGCAGAATCTTTAAAAAAGGATCATACTGTACTTCCAGATGGTTAGGCAATGGTATATAAGGGGGTGGATGCAGGGGCTTGGATGCAGCCTGGCAGGCGTGTCCAGGCACAAGATCAAAAATATATAATTAAATGGCTAGAGTTTTGGCCCACAAGTTCAGAGTTATGAAATCTTAAGACTTACACAACTATGTGACTTGGCTGTATTAGCAAATATTCAGTAAGACTCTTAACTTTAATAGGCCAGGTTCTGCCCCCAGCAATCCCTAAGCCAAAGGATTGTGCATATGTATCTGGGGCCAGAACCAGACCCTGTTTTTACTTCTAATAAAAATGATACAGAATAACACTTCCTCCCTCACAGCGCCTCTCTACTCCCCAGCTGCTTGTAGTTAATTAAGTCATAACACTGTGCAATTATGCAGCCTCCAGCATGTCTTATTTTTAAACAGACGGGGGATCCACGGTTTCTCACACAGGTATATTTACCATGGTCTTTTTGGAAGGAGAGCAGCTGAAAGGGAGGCAGAACGTAAGTGCAATGCTCTATTTTCAGTATTGTACGTCAAAGGCTTTACATGTTTGTTTTGTTCGCACTGATGAAAAACACCAGTTTGCCAGCACCAGAGAAGTTAGGTCCCTCTAGCCACAGCAGCAGGTACAGCAGGGGGAATTGCTACTTGTTCTGGGAAGAGCAGTGACTTCCAGCCAATTCAAGTCTTCCATTTGGGACTCATACTAGTGTGAATTGGGGCAGCAGACTGCGCTAGACGGACACTTATCCCCCAGGATCTGGACGGAGTAGATTCAGAGAACAGATGGGGTAGATATTTAGGCTGTTTCCATTCACCATTATTTCTTTTTCCTTTTCTCCACCTGGTTGTATTGGGGGCTGTACAACATGGTAAACAGGAGCAGAATGGGAATCAGCAAATACGGCGCATAGAAGAACAACAGAGTAAGTCGTTCCTGCTGCGTTTCGGGACCCTGTTGCTTGGACGCTGAGAAATCGTGAAACAGGATGTGTGCAAGGATAGGAAATACAGTTGTAGCTACGTGACTGGAGTAGATAATTGCTGGAGTCCGTATCCATTTGCAGCCACCTGTATTCAAGGCAGAAAAGTAAAACATTTGTTTGAAATAAGAGGGCAGCATTCAATAGCCTTAGGATAAATACATTAAAGAGGGTGAAGGCATGGTGAGATCTAAACTGCTATAAGAGAGTTAGGTATTAGCAGAAAATTAACCCAGGACTGCACGAGCCTCAATTGCAAGGAGTATATGGGAGCAGGAAAACGAATCTGTTTTTATTAGGTGGAAGAGTGGCAACACAAGGCGTGCCAACTGGAAGCTTAGAAAGACAGGATGCAAATAGGATTCCTGGGACCTCTCTTCAAAGCAAGCTGATCAAATATTTTCATCCTCAAAAAAAATAGACACACACATTTAATTCAAGAATTATATTCTTAGGTCGACCACCAGGTATTGTGTAGATGCAGAGTATCATTATACCCATTTTACAGGGGTTAAGTGATTGGTCCAAGGTCATATAAGAAGTCTGTAGCAGAACCTGGAATAAACGCCCCATGTCCTAACAGGGCTGTTCTCTCCCCACTGGGCCCTATTACCTAGAAACCTAGGATTTTTGGTTTAAGATAAAGGTCTCTGTTGTGGGAATGAAGTGTATTGTGCCAGGCTTGACAAGCATCAGCGAAAGAATAATTTTTCCTGTTTTTATTTTAATTATTTTCCTACAGGCTCTATTCTACACTCCTTACTGAGGCCAAATTCCTAGTGAAAAAACAGGACCCCCCCCCCAACTTGATGTATTTGTAATGGCTTAAGTGTACAGAACAAGCTTTCTGTACCACCTAAAATGAATATCTGCAAGAAGGCCGCATGCACAATATTGTTCTTTCATTCCTTCTGTACCAACCTTTTAAGAATGCATAGGCTGCAAAGGGAAAGAAAGGCAGTTGTAAGGCGGCTTCACAACATATAAACGACTTAAACCATGGAGGGGGCTCCAGCATCATGGGATCTTTGAAGGTCTCCGCATACCATTTTAACAACTCCACCAGCTTAAGAAAAAAAACAACAGATTAACACACTTAACGTTAGCTGCAATGAGAAACAACAAGGCATTTTACATGACCCATTAGATGGAGCCATCATTACAGCGAGAGAAACCTTTTAAAAGATACAGTCTCATCTTGGTACGCAAGGCTTCAGCTGTGCAACTATTAGAGTTAATGGGAATTACGCTGCGAAAGCCTCTCAAAGTGGTGAAAGCGCTCCGTAAGCATACATTCCATTCTGCAGCGTTTTGTTCCCCACATTCTCAGGGTTACACAGAACCTGCTGCTTCAGACGTGAATGGCCACAGACCACCCTGATCCCTTTTTCCACTTAGGGCGCAAGCCAGGTTTCGTGGAGAGAGGAAATATCCTTGAATTCCACTCTTCTTGGCCCTGCCACTGGACGGACAGGTGGGGCCAGATTTACAAAGGTATTTAGGCACTTCAAGAGGCAGACAGGTGCCTAGGGGAATTCACAAAAGTGAATATGTTTGTACAGCGCCTAGCTCAGTGTCCTAGTCCACCGCTGGGTTCCTAGGCACGATGATAATACATAAACAGGAGTTCAACGCCTAATTCACGTAGGTGCTTTTCGAATTCCCACTAGGCCCCTATCTGCATCTTTAGACATCTAAATACCTTTATACAGCTGGCCCATGGGGTTTAAACAGTCCTATAAAGAGGTTTTTGTCCCAGCTCACAGTGCAATGAGCTAAATGTTAAATGAGTCTGAATGACAGAAAAATCAATTTAAATGTGGTTTTGTTAGGAGGCCTTTGGTTGAAAGTCCATTGAGATTTGCAAGTTAATTTTTAATTTAAATATGGCTTCTAAAATAGAAGAAGCCTCCTGATTGACCAAGAGAAGGCAGAAATCAAATTCACTAAGTAAGCTGCTGTATAAGCCACTCCTGATCTCATTCAGGTAACAATCAAAAGTTAAACCGCTTGAGCTTAACGACCTCATGTCCCGGTCTAAAGTTGTTGGATATAGATTATATTTATAGTTTTCTATCATACTGATCAAACCCTGGTGGCAAAAAAAAATTAATTTTTATAAATAACTCGTATTGTACCTTGATTGGTCATATTTTGGGAACCAGTTCTCTCTGCCTCTTTCACATTCATGGTGGGGTTTTGCACAGAAAATAAAATGTACTGAATCATGAGGCCAGTGTTACAGACGTCACTCAATGAACAACAGTACTTTGCTCTGAACTCTTCCAGTCTCTCTCTCAGACTGGACTAACTTTTTAAAGACAAGAAGTAACATCTAGTGCTTTCCATATGCAGAAGAAATCTACTGTCAACCAGATATTAGGGTATTTCTAGGCTGGTTAGGTTAGACTTCTGCAATAGCTTAGCATGCTAGGAAGATAAAAGTAGGAGAGATTTTAGCAAGGAGGTTTCTTGCTCTGACTTGTTTAGATTTAATTGGCAGAGGAAGCTTGCACAGATTTCATTTGATTCTTTGAACCATTTTGGAAGCCAGTTGATTTGTGCCCTCGTGAACTAATCAAAGTGAAATTTATCCTAGTGACTCCAAACTAATGACCTTGGCACAAGATATATTATCTATATTTATACTTAATACTACATAAAAGCTAAGTGGTATTGTAACAAACGGACTCATTTTAGGACTGTAAATTAATAGCCATCTAGTGAACAATGACTCATTATTAACACTGCAGAACGAGAGCTGAGACTTTTCTCAAAGATGCAGCAAGATCAAGTTTTTTCAAGCTAAAGGCTGGGCACGAAGTCATTGCTATTCAAACCCTTCTATCGGACAGGCCCTACAGATTTTGCACAGAGCTGCAAACACACACAAATCACAATGTCACCAAGAGACTCCTGGCAGCTACTTACACTCTGAGGGTAGATGCCAGCTCCATGCACAAGTGGTTGCAGGTCTATGATTAAAGTGATGGGAATATGAGTGAGGAAGTACAGGGCAAAAACCCACTCCAGTAAGCCTGTAACAGCAGCCATACCTTCCCTGGTGCACTGCAGAGGCAGCAGGAAGTCAGCTTGTAAGCAACAGACAGCAACATGCCATCTTTCTCTTGCTCCCATTGGCTGCACTCTCAGTAGGCTGGGTTTCCTGCTGGGACAACTCACAATTTAAAGGGCTACTCGTTTTGCTGAAGTCAACCCATGTGCAGTGCCTTCCCTTAAGGAAGATTCCATACAACTGAACAGGAGAACGTACTATATTTGTGCTACAATCTATTTTAAAGACTTCAAAACATTTTCATAGCTTGGTTAGGAAAAAAAAAAGTATTGGCTCGATCTTTAGTACTCAGCTCAACAAATTAAGCCAGCAACGCAGCACAGGATTTAGCAGGTTGCCTTTGAAGCCGGTAGAAAGTCAGAAATCCTCGGTGCGCACATGCACACTATTATGGATTCCCAAAGGAATCTAAGGGACTCAGGAGAATAAGTGCCATTGACTTTCAACGGGACCTGTGCCGTTAAGTAGCTTAGGGGTGAGCTTTTCAAAAGTACCCAATAGGTAAGAATTTCTGGTTAGCAGAAGAATCACAAGTTGTTTTGAGAAGATGCTCATATATACTCCTGCTCACGTTCATTTTTTTACTTTTACCAGACCCCGGGCTGAGTCCAATCACTAACAAACCTTACGCTTTCTGGTTGTCCCACTAGTTAACTTCCTCCTGGATACGAATTTTCAGCAGGCTGAAGGGTTTTGGCAAGATCCCAGGAGTAAGAGGGGGAAATGTGTCTAAATGTCCTAAGAGTACTCCACTTGTGAGGTAACTCCCTTCTCTTCATATGTCATTATACAATGCCTGCATCTGTAACTTTCACTCCATGCATCTGAAGAAGTGGGTTTTTTACCCACGAAAGCTTATGCCGAAATAAATGTTAGTCTTTAAGGTGCCGCTGGACTCCTCGTTGTTTTTGTGGATACAGACTAACATGGCTACCCCTGATACTTAATGAAGCAGGAATTTCTGCATTAGTACCAATGCACTTCCCAGTAGCAGGTTGTGTTCCTGTCTCAAACATAAGTAGCTTTCTTTAAAAACTATTAATAAGGTTTACTTCAAATCACTGAGCCAGTCTTATTCCCTTCCTGAACTGGAAGTTGACTATGGTTAAAGATCCAGTTTATGTATCAGGTTATTACTGTGCAGTGGCTGTACACATCTTTCCTTAATACAGATAGTAAACAAAGCTTTCAAGAATAGAAATACTACCTGATTGACACCAGTGCCAGGCACAGCTGACAGCAAAGATCTATCTTATAAAAATAGGTAATTGAATAATAGGTGCATTTCAAAGATCTCAAGATAGTCTAGTACTACAAGAAATATAAAGTGTAAGGGAATAAGACCGGGAAAGTCGCTACACAATGGATTGAACATATGATTTTAATATTTATTGAAAATTCAAATCCTGTTAGCAGTTCAAAGGGGATACTAGATTTGGATACACTGGCCTTACGCTCTGGAGGTGTTGTCTACCTGAAGTTGTGCCAACATTTCTATTGGAAAGCCCTTAACTTTTAGGGAGTCTAAGTTTTAAACCTTTTCTCCCTGTTCAAATGCTACATTGGACCACATCGTCTTCTGCTGGTCTGTCTTCATGGAACTACACTGATTTACACCAACTAAGGATCAGCTCATATGGGTGAAATACTGGCTCCAGTGAGGTCAGTAGGACCAAGATTTCATTCTAGTGCTGTCTGATTTATAATCAATACTAACTTAATTGTAACTTAATACCAAGTATCCTGTATAGTCTCCCACACACGACATTCTTTAATGTAAGGGACTGTATCCTCCTGTGTGTGGAGAGAGAGGTTCAAACCTTGTCGGGGGCACTGAAAACCAAGCAATAAGCATTATATGTCAATTTTAGCCTCTGCTTGTGTCTTCCAGCTGCTGTTTCAGTTTGGGAAGATCCCAGCCCATCTCCATCTCAGAAGACTAAATTCTTTAATGGCAGTGGAGATTTAAATGCAGTCAAACTCAAAACATTCAAATTAAGCCGAGTTGTTGATGCAAATAAAGAAAGCGCATTCATTACATAAGAACAGCCATACTGGGTCAGACTAATGGTCCATCTAGCCCAGTATCCTGTCTTCCAACAGTGGCCAATGCCAGGTGCTTCAGAGCAGTGGTCCCCAACCTTTTTCGTCTGGCGGGCGCCAGACGATGAGCCATGGAGGACCATGGCGGTGGACGAGCATCCGCCGAAATGCCGCCGACAAATGGCAACGTCAATAGGCGTCGCCGCCGAAATGCCGCCGAGAATTCGGCGGCATTTTGGCGGCGGCGCCTCTGGATGACGCTGCTTCTCGGGGGCATTTTGGCGGATGCTCATCCGACGGCCAGTACGCGGGCACACTTATACGCCCCGGTGGGCGCCATGGCGCCCGTGGGCACCGCATTAGGGACCCCTGCTTCAGAGGGAATAAACAGAACAGGGTAATTATTGAGTGATCCATCCTGTCATCCACTCCCAGCTTCTGACAATTAGAGGCTTAGGACACCCAGAGCATGGGGTTGCATCCATCATCATCTTGGCTAATAGCCATTGATAGACCTATCCTCCATGAACTTACCCAATTCTTTTTTGAAACTAGTTAGTTTTGGCTTTCATAACATCCCCTGGCAACAAGTTCCACAGGTTGATTGTGCATTGTGTGAAGAAATTGACTCCTACGCAGTTGATCTTGTGTCTTCAATGCTATTCTCTGCCACAGACTTGCCTTCAACCAAAGTACCTGCTGGTTGTATGTGTATTGTGAGCATAGTGCTTGCAATATTTACATCCATTTTTGCATCTTTTCCTGCCCTTGTCTTCTCCCTTCTCGCCCCCAAGAAACCACCCCATGCGGTATATACCTCTACCCCAATACAACGCTGTCCTCGGGAGCCAAAAAAAAATCTTACCGCGTTATAGGTGAAACCACATTATATCGGGTCGCGTTATATCGGAGTAGAGGTGTATTTGTCAAGTAGCATCTTTGTGGTAGCTGAAAGCCAGTTATTTTAAAATTATTTTTCCACACTTGCCAATTCTGCACCTATTATCAGTGCAAATCTAATAAAGGGGAAGCATGAGCTAAAGTCCAAGAGCTTATAGATCAGTAGTGACAACATTATTTAACCCCTTGTACAAAAGGAATGTATACTGCTTAAAATGCAGCCCAGAAAATTCAAAACTGGTCAACGGATAAGCTAAATTTTAGCCTTATTGAAAGAGGGTGCAAAGAGGTATTTCAATAGGACTTCCCATTTTTAATTAGTAGTCAGAGTAAGATCTATGCAGAATAGCTAATTATATATTAATGCTCCTCATTTTAGTCCTAGAATTACTATCTTTGTCCCACAGACAGCACCTGATGCAGCTCTCATTTAATTGTAATTTATGTACAGAACCAAGAAACTGAGGCTACAGAAAATGTTAAAGTCATCACACATTTTAAAACGCTTGCCCCTGTGTGTGCATACTCATTCCTCAGGGGGCCCGTCCCACATTTGGGCCAATGCAGATATAGACAGACAGATGATATAGGTATCAACACAATTTTGTTCCTTGTGTGTTTATTAAGGAGACCTACAGAGAAAGTTCTGGCAGTTAGCTCCAACAGGCTTTGTACCGATGCACAATGTGGACATTACTATTCATAACATTATGAAGTAAACCCTTTACAATACTATGTATTTAAGGAGAGAGCAGTTCTAGCAGCAATCCATTTCACATCTGCATTTAAAATAACCAGACTCAGGAAAAACGGAAGCAAAATTGAGTGAGTAGCGCTGGCTAAACAAAAGTAGTACCAAATAAATTAACTGACGCCAGTTTAGTGATCTCCATACATGAAACAGGAATGTGACACCACCACCAACTTGATGTTGAAATTTGGCTCATCATCATCATCATCATATGAAGAAATTGAGGCAGAGAGGTTACATGAATTGCCTGAAGTCACTGAGGTAACCCATGTCAGAGCTGGGAACAGAACCCAGACGTTCTGACTCCCAGTCTTACATTCAAGCCATGACACCATCCTTCCCCATCTATAAGACTATTCTATTTCTTATGGGTTCCAGCAGCTGAAACTATGTGAGTTACTTGCTTGATTCTTTGAAAGGTTCATAACCATGAAATGTGTGAAATGCGTTCCATTCTGGTTTCTAATGCAGCACTGCTGAATACTGAGCTACTTACATTAGTTGTTTAGAAAATCCATTAAAGCTTTTGCTTTGAAAGAAAGAATTAAGTGGATTTTGCAAACAAAGAAAAAAGAAAGTAGGACCAACCATCCTTGAGTGCATATCTTTAATCCCGCCCATCTAAGTGTAAACCAATTTCTTATTTATCTTCGGTTAACCTGTAGTTCTCAGCTTCATCCATGAGCTAATGTTGCAATAAGGTTCAGAAAATAATTAGAGTAACTGGATGCTTCATAAAAAGTAAATATATCAACTAAACCGCCCCCACCAAATCAAGATGCTTTGAAGTCTTCTCACTTTAAACTATTTCCGACAGCATTAAATCAAGTTTAGAATAACTGAAAAGCTAGCAAACTTTTTGGGGGAGGCGGAATGAGTCAGGAAATGAAAAGATAACACCACTTCTTTTTCAAATGTCACATTTAATGTTTTCACCACTGTACTTCAAATCTACATTTTACAAAGTGACCAGCAAGTGTGCCACATTAACTGTCCAACCTCTGAGATTTTACCTTTCATACCAGTGTCTTCTTGGGCTCTTTTAATTAAACACGTTTCTCATTCAAGTGAATTGAAATGTTTCAGTTGGTTTTATTCTCAAGAGCCTCATAAAAAACAAAGATATTGCACCATCTTTGTTTAGTAATTCAATGTTTGTTTCTTTCACAGCAAATAATTACTTCATTGAAGTTAAAACTTCCAAACATAACTTACTAATAGTCTCCAATTTCAGCTCAGATCACTCTTGTTGAAAATACTCTGCTAAATACAGATAACTTACAATAACTTTAACAGTTAATTGTCCATAACAAACACCAAGGTTTTTCCCCAGACCAATGCTCAAAATTTAAGACCATCCATTAGTATTTCTTTGTACAGGTGAAAAACAGTCTTCAATTTTCTTGTCTTGTTTTAAATATAAAAGTTGGAAGGGACATTCAAGTTTCAAGTCTCCACACTGAACTTAAAAAAAAAATAATAATCATGTGGAGGTAAACAAACCAAGTTGTATACTCCAGGAGGTAGAGGCCTTCAATTTGTGTTCATATATACATATGCACAGAATAATTCAGTGTTCCAACAGAAAAAAAAAGAATTAGCCAAAAAGAAATAAAAGTTCTTTACTACTGTGACATTTCAAGACTTCCACAGCTTTGCCTAAAGACACAAACACAATTAACATAATTCCCTATGTGCTGTTTTTTTTTTTTCCTTTTCTTTCTTTCTTTTTTTTTTTTTCTCAACTGTCCAGTGCAGGAAAAAATTCTCACAAAATTTCACAGACCTAAAATGTGCAAGCTAGTTTCTCTCTATACAGCAATGATGTCAGGATTCTTTGAAATTAGCCCATAAATGGAATTATTTACACACATAGAAGATGCATGCTTGGGGGTTTTATGTAAGAAAGAGCAGAAAAACTTCTAATAAAAATAGATTAAATATATATATATATATTTATACCGGGTAAGGAAACAGAAGTTTATTCTCTCCTAGTCACAAACTCATTCTCTCTACTCACAACATTTGATTTTAGAACAGCACACATTACCATCACAGCTCTAGTGAGAAGCTATTTATAGGATTTGATCATCAGGTGACATGTCCATTCATAGTCTGGTCACTGTCATCTGATGTGACTTCATGATTGGTCGCAATCAAGTTCTCTGTATTCCTTAATTTTAGAAAACCCCAGATCTTCAGGAATGGCTCAATATCAAAACGTATGTCTATCCTTTTTACAATCTCACTTCAATTAAAAAAATCAAAACAAAAAACAACCTCCCCAAATTTGGTTCAATTCTCTGTTTGTTCCGAGCTGAGCCATCACAGCGGCGCCAGAATTCATAAAACATGTGCAACTCGGGGTAAAATATTTTCTTCTAAAAGCACAACCACTTTACAAGATTAAAAGTCTAGTACATCTCTAAATATTATTCGTATCATACAAGTAGTGGTTGTTAATTTAAAACTTCATTAGTAAAATTACAGTACAAGCAAGATTAACCTCCAGAATTGCAAATCCCAGACTCCAGTGGAAAGCTACATTACATCTTCAGTAGTATATCATCTTCTACTTTTATTCCCAAACCAGTGGAGATGGCGGCATCTCAGATGGCTGAGCAACAGTGGAACTAGAATATAACAAGAACAGAAAATCAGTGTTCATTAACAATGGGTAACAGACAAGCAGCACAAGAAACGTAAGGTTTGATTGGTAAAACCAACATTTACCTCTAAAACTCAGATCAATAACCTTTTATATTAAAATATTAAAGCATACATTTTTGTCATTATCCTTAATTGCTCATTTTTGTAACGGTTCTCCATTCATCGTTTTATTTAATTGTAATTTTTTGCAGTGCAATTTTAAAATTAGAATCTCTCCTGAGTACACAAATCTCTCAATGTTAAACTTTACATGCTGTCACACAAAAAATCTGTTCACAGACAGATGATCTATTACTTGAACTTGCTACATGTTTTACTGAAGTTCAGCATCACCTAAATAAAAGTTTAATCATAAATGTTTATACTATTCTTAGCAGAAGGCAGTTATATGGAACGTTTCCCCACTCCCCTTAATTCAAAATTTAAAAACATTTCAAATGTATCATAAATGCTGTACAACTAAGAAATGTGAATTAGTATCAGATGTGATTACATACAGTTACCTAATAAAGCTCTTAAAAGCAGCAGACTGAGGGTTGATGCAGAGAGGTACTCGGTTTCCTTTCTGCTGTTCCAAAATGAACTGATGGATTATTTCTGTACAAGAAACAATTGACACCATTAGGTTAGCACTTTTTGCTTTGATTAGATGCAATGTGGAGTAGAAGAAAAATATGGTTTTCTTTGGTGAGAGTACATACAATAAGATTAATGGGGACAAGAGTGGAAAATAAGCCACCCAGTTTTCCCATCACCAATGTGATGTATCCTACTAAATACCACAAATGCCCATGGTACTTTCATATATACATTGAAATAAAGTAAGTAAAATAAATACCCAGCCCCTACTAAAACATTAAGTGATGACAGATTATGGATTGAATATGAAAATCTAAGGGCAATTTCTTGAAGTGCATAAAACTATCAATAGCGTTAACTGAAGTTGCAAGAATGGAGAACACAACCCTAACATCTACTATATGTTATTAGTATATAAAGAGCTTAAACTAGAAACTTCTGCATCCAGATTCGCTGATCAGTCCAGTCTGGTACTTAAATACACAGCAATTGCAGCTATTAAATTCATGAAGCAAGCCTAAAGTACTACTTGGCGAGGTGAAAACAAATCAATCCTCACAGAGCAAGGGGAACTCTGCATATATTACCTGCCTGTGCATCTCCTTATGCAGGAGAAAACATGGCAGCTGGCAGAGATGGAAACAGGGCAGGAATGCTATCTTCTAGGAGAGGACTCTGGTATGGAATTTAAGTAGAGGGCGGCATGCAAGAGTTTGCACTGCTGTCAGCAATCCCTGATGGGAGCTCTCAGAACAATCCACTGACCACTGCCAACACCGTGTTTCAGGCTGTACCTGAATGGGGGACAGCAATACCACTAGTTGGTAACAATAGTGGTATTCTGTCTTTGATGTCAGGTTTCAGTGGTAGTCATGTAAGTCTGTATCAGCAAAAAAAAAAACCCAAAAACAAACAAACAAAAAAAACCTGAGGAGTCCTTGTGGCACCTTAGAGACTAACTAATTTATTTGGGCATAAGCTTTCGTGGGCTAGAACCCACTTCATCAGATGTATGAAGTAAAAAATGCAGGAGCAGGTATAAATACATGAAAGGATGGGGGTGTTTTACCAAATGTTAGGTCAGTCTAACGAGATAAATCAATTAACAGCAGGATACCAAGGGAGGAAAAATAACTTCTGAAGCGGTAAGAGTGGCCCATTACAGACAGTTGACAAGAAGGTGTGAGTAACAATAGGGAGAAATTAGTATTGGGGAAATTAAGTTTAGGTTTGGTAATGACCCAACCACTCCCAGTCTTTATTCAGGCCTAATCTGATGGTATCCAGTTTGCAAATTAATTCCAGTTCTGCAGCTTCACGTTGGAGTCTGTTTTTGAAGTTATTTTGTTGAAGAATTGCCACTTTGAGGTCTGTTATTGAGTGACCAGAGAGACTGAAGTGTTCTCCTACTGGTTTTTGAATGTTATGATTCCTGATGTCAGATTTGTGTCCATTTATTCTTTTCCGTAGAGACTGTCCGGTTTGGCCAATGTACATGGCAGAGGGACATTGCTGGCACATGATGGCATATATCACATTGGTAGATGTACAGGTGAACGAGTCCCAGATGGTGTGGCCGATGTGATTAGGTCCTATGATGGTGTCCCTTGAATAGATATGTGGACAGAGTTGGCACCGGGGTTTGTAGCAGGGTTTGGTTCCTGGGTTGGTGTTTTTGTTGTGTGGCGAGTAGCTGCTGGTGAGTATTTGCTTCAGGTAGGGGGGCTGTCTGTAAGCGAGGACTGGCCTGTCTCCCAAGATCTGTGAGAGTGAGGGATTGTCCTTCAGGATAGGTTGTAGATCCTTGATGATACGCTGGAGAGGTTTTAGTTGGGGGCTGTAGGTGATGGCTAGTGGCATTCTGTTACTTTCTTTGTTGGGCCTGTCTTGTAATAGGTGACTTCTTGGTACCCTTCTGGCTCTGTTAATCTGGCAAATGCAAGTGCATTTGCTCCGATCCCTCAGACAGAGGAAAACACCTACAGAATCTCTATCAAGCATTCTTAAAACTGCAATACCCACCTGGTGAAGTGAAGAAAGACCCCAACATGAAGCTGCAGAACCGGAGTTAATTTGCAAACTAGATACCATCAGATTAGGCCTGAATAAAGACTGGGAGTGGTTGGGTCATTACAAAACCTAAACTTAATTTCTCCAATACTAATTTCTCCCTATTTATACCTGCTCCTGTATTTTTTACCTCATACATCTGATGAAGTAGGTTCTAGCCCACGAAAGCTTATGCCCAAATAAATTTGTTAGTCTCTAAGGTGCCACAAGGACTCCTCGCTTTTTTTGTCTTTGATGTGAATGCTTGCAGGAGATCCTGATTACTAGATCAGTGAAACAAGGTGGTGAAATAATACCTTTTACTGGACCAATTTCTGTTAGTGAAAGAGAAGCTGTAAGCTCGAAAGCTTGTCTCTTTCACCAACAGAAGTTGTCCCAATAAAATATATTACCTCACCCATCTTGTCTTTCTAATATCCTGGGACCAACCTGGCCATCACACGGCAAACATACAGGACGTATGACAGGGCCATTGACGCTGGCAATGTGATGGGGCTCTCCCATATCATTGGCCTGACAGCTTTAAGCAGCAGGATCTTTGACATTACAAATGTGGCCCTGCCACAGGAAGTCCTGTGCACACATATCATGCAGCAGAGGGAAAAGGGGTAAGGTTTTTATATAGATAAAATGTTTTCGCTATAGGAGATTTTTTTTTTTTTTTTTTTTAAATAACGCAAGGTATTTGCCAGGAGTTACGATGCTGCTAACTGGCTATTGCTTCATCACATGTGGGAGGAATCTGCCCTTCTCACCTATGAAGGATCTCTTCAGGCACATGCTATACTCCTCCCAAATTTACATGCACAACTTCATTGGGAGGAGGAGGTTGGAAGTTACGTGGCCTATAATGGAGTAGATATTTCTTTCTCCCTTGTGAGTGCAGATCCATTTTATATGTGAGTGAACTGCAGGGCTTTTGAGAGCACAGTAAAATTAAAGATGGGTAAAAGTAAGATCCACGTTGGTACCGGTGTACAAGATAGGATCTGCAGCTGCATGCCACAATAGATATACAAGTTAGGAAAAAGAATGCCTACTCCAATTGCCATTTTTGCATGGGCCCTGGAGGTTTGTGGCATTTTTTTAAATCCTTGAATAGATTGGCATTATTTCATTAGGAATAGTACACAATGGCCTTGCTTTGTGAGACGTACAGCTGACATTGCTTGCATCTTAGCACCAAACTAGGCACAAAGTAGTACATTCATTTGTTCCCTAGTTAATAAAAAAGATATTAATGTTCACAAAAATCCTTAATAAAAATCAGTTTTGGAAACCTCTCTCTCTCTCTATACACATATAAAGTAGTACATTAGCATATACCTCTCTATTGAGGTATTAAAATGGAAATTTAAATGAAATTAAAATTAGACACATTGTGCTTATGGCACATAGTAGGAATTTTTAAAATCAACATTTTAATTGAAATGTTCTCATTTTAGTATTTCAAATTCCCAGTCTAACAAGCCTTATACCCATATATCTATTTTTTTTGTTAGCATCATAGTAATTAAATTAAGACGAGTGAGAACAGTTCTTTCTAGCTTGATTTTTGACTGTGCACGAGATTACGTAAAGCACAGCAGAAGGATGCACGTCACTGAAAAGGGCTGGACAGTGAGGTAACAGAAGGGGCAGAGTGATTGGATCAAAGAAAGTTCTATAAATTCACAGAAGCAAAAACTTTGAACGTTTCAGAAACATGGTACCCAACAGGGCAGATAACTCAAGGTGTCATGGCAATATTGTGGGTATTTTTTTTATTTTTCATTTTTTGAGTGAGACAGAGAAATGAACTTCTCCTAAATGATTATTCTTGAATCATGTGTTACTTATGAATCATGAAAAAAAACCCCTCAGAAATGCATATGTTATTCCATCTATATTTTGTCTGAAAGAAATGTATTGAGGATCTCTCTTGTAAAACAAAATCCCTATTCATGCTATGTTCCTCCTCTGTCCCCATTCGTTCTCCCAAGGCAATGATATACTGCTGGGTCATGTTTAAAAAACCCAACATTTATATTGTGGTTTGTTATGTTGGGATTGGACTTCAAAGTCCCTAATGGCACAGAACGATGTCTAGTGTTTAGTAACCTTCCACACCAGTAGTTCCTTCTTTCAAGCATCCAAATTAATTTCCCTCATCATGGCATGTCAAGACTCAGAGCGTGCCCCTTGTACCACTGCCAGATTCATGGAATGGCACCAGCAAAAGAGCTTAAGATGGCAGCTGCTTTTAAGGCATTTGACATGGCAATATCAATGTGAACAGAAAGTGATAGAATTAAGTGGGAGTACTATGAAACTACCCAGCTTCTGCAAACTACTTGATGAAGGCTGACTCTTCTATGGAGCACAGTCATCACTCATCCACACTCTTTTCCTTACATTGGTTGTGGTGGTTTTTTTTTTTTTAATACAATTCCCTGCTAAAACACCATCTTTCCCACACACCATTCTCCAATATGGATTGTCAACTCAGGAGAAAATACCAGTAGGGACAGAAATCAATATGCCAACTATTTTATGGCATTCTCTCTATCAAAACAGTAAGAAAATAAAGTTATTTGGTAGAGAAACTGCAACTCCACTGCCTACCACAGGCAAACACCTAATGGGTCAGAGTGGCTGGCTCACTACATACAGTGGAGATTCCAGATTCCAACTATGTACTGACCAGGATAGAGCAGGGAGATACAAACCTAAACATGAAGAGTGCACGATACTCACCTTTCACCTGACGAACAGAACTGAGGTTCTTTTCAAAAGTGTCATCAAATTTGGGATTAGTGATGGGTTCAAAGTCACTGGTATAAACTCTTCCGGTAGAGGTGGAAAAACAACATTTACACATACAAGTGTGATACCGCAATCGCCCTTCATCAAGATACGGATGAGCTAAGGCATCCTTAGCGGATATTCTTTTGGACTGAAATATTAAATTAAAAACAGTTAGTGTATTTGTAATAAAAAGTAAATATTTTCAGTGCCTTGTTTTGTACACAGCATGTTTTCCCACAGATTCACCTCTAACATTTTCTAAATCCCACATTAAATATACTTGACAGTTACACCACTAGGGGGAGCATCTTACTAAAAAACAAGCAGAATTTTTTATATATATATAGTGCGTTTGTGTGCGTGTATACATACATATATATAACCTTTCTATGCAGCATCCAGTATCAGAAGATTATGCTATAAAAACGTTTCCGAAATGCGTTTCACAATAATTACTTTTTACATTTAAATTTATTATAGTAAGTGCTACAATAACCAAAATAATACTTTTAACAGTAGCAAAGAATCCTTTGTGCTAGTACAGGCATCTATTCAGCAAATCATTTCAACACATGCTTAAGTTTAAGCCCTTATTGAGCAAAGCATTTAAGCACATGCGAAAAGTTAAGTACATGCTTACAACCCCTTAAAGTCAATCGACTTAAGCATGTGCATCTGAGATCATTAGGAGCACTTATCCATTAAGTTTCACAGTACCCTTGTTGAAGGAGGGACAGTAAAGTAGCTAGGATGACGCAGAGGTTAGAGCAGTGGACTTTGATTATACAATCTACATTTTATTTCCAACTTGTTGAAACCGGCTCTTATGTGACAAAGCAAGCCATCTAATCTTTCCATGCCTCTGATTCCCCACATCTGTAAAATAAGGAATAATTCCCACTTCTGTCAAATGCTTTGAGATCTCTTTTGATGGAAGCTGCTATTGCAAATGCAAAGCATAATTAAATTCTCACCTCACAGATGAGTAAAAAACAGCAGAAAGGTTAAGTGACTTGCCCAAAATTACTGAGCAAGTCAGTGGCAAAGCTAGAAATAGAACTCAAGCATCCTGGCTACCTGTTTTAGCCACTAGACTACACTGTCTCCCCTCTTGAAATATCAGAGTATACAGCACCTGTTCTTAAGACTGTAGGCTTGGTTTTCAAAGTAGCTAAGCTCCCGCAGCTTCCATTGACTTCAATGTGACGTTTGGGTGTCAGTGCTTCTGAGAATCAGGCCACATGTAAGTAAGTTACTATGCAACATTTAATTTGTTTGTTTTAAATGTTCCTGTTGTTTGTTTGCCAAAAGCTTTTACAGTATTTTCAGTTACAAGCAAAGATACCGCCTGAACACTCTGATGATCAGCTGCTAGCTTCCTGCTAGTCAGCACAGTCATCATTGGCTTGTCTTATCTTATTCAATTGCAATTTTACGGATTTTCCTCTCAAGGTGCAAGTGCAGAAATGACTACAAATTTAGATATCAAATTTTTAAATGACAAAGTTGGAGAGTAAGCCCAAGAGCTGAAGCCCACAGCAGCAAGGGCTTGATTCCAATTAGAAAGACAGGTGCATGCCGAAAAATCCCCTATGTGATGGTGTGTATAATACAGAAGGAAATGTTCATGTTACACGACTATGCATGCCCACGCATCAATGATTAGAATTGAATCCAAGTATCTAACGCTCTGCTACCTACACCTAACCAAACCAGGGAGAAAAATGGCATGATTCACAAACACCCTCAGATGCCACATTTCCATGCCTTCTTTCTTTAAAAGGGAGCCTATTATTTGTAGGCGAACTCCAGATTGTTCAGTGTACTCCATGCCCACAGGACCACTTATATGGACTTTGCAGAACAGAAGGCACAAAAATGGTGGTATAGAAGAAACCCAAGGAAAAACAATCCTTTATCCACAATGCTCTACGCAAAATATAACAAGGTGTGTCATTTAAATAGAGTTGTATATAAAAAAAAACAAAACCCACTTACTGGATCAAAGACCAACATCCTGCAAAGGAGATGAACTGCTTCATGTGTAGCTTGGCTGGAAAGTGTATATAGGACAGGAAGGGATGGCTGTAAGAGGGAGGAAAAAGTATTCATTCAAGTCATGCCATATCAATCCCGTATAATATAACAGTGTAAAAAAAGTGCTTATTACATCAATTACCAAGATATACATTTTGCTGAAAGGGAAATACACCTTTTCTGCCACCTACAATGGGGAACAAATATTTGATAATAGGCTCTTCAATCTAGCAGACAATGGTATCTAACAAGATCCAATGGCTGGAAGCTGAAGCTAGACAAATTCAATCTGAAAATAAGGAGCAAATTTTTAACAATGAGGGTAATTAATCATTGGAACACTTTAGGAAGAATCATGGTAGAGTCTCCATCACTGGCCGTTTTTAAATCAAGATTGGCTATGTCTAGTTCAAAAGGAATTATTTGGGGAAATTCTACCACATGTGCTATACAGATCAGACTAGATAATGACAATGGTCCCTTCTGGAATCGATGAATCTCAAACATGAAGATCATTGCTACGGCTCAACTCAGCAAATCTGAATGAAAGGGAATCAATGATTTTTCCTTAATAAAGGCTTTAGACTGAGTTGCAATTTTATTTCAATTTTCCCCACAAGTAAATTTATATAGTGGTGGCCATTCAACAGTCAACTTTTTTATCACCAGCTACCACACAGAATCAACTAGAAGATGAACTATAGGGCAATACTGCTATCTGGGGTACCTAAGATACCACTGTGTAGCATCTATGAGTACATGTAGATTTTTGATGGACAACCACGACACCTGTGGCTGAAAGATTTTGAGTTGTTCCTAATGGCCTATTGCAGCACTACTACTACTACAGAACGTTGTGATGCTCTATTTTTTTAAAATGGGTCATCTGACAAATATAGTATACTCCAGATTATCCAAATAGCATGGGGGTGCATGGATTTTATTTGGATAATCAGAGGTTTGGAAAAGCGAGAGGGCTGGAGCCATTCAGCAGCCGGGTGAACTTCCTTGCAGCCAGGGGCTTGTCCTCCTCTGTCCCACTCACTCACTCCCAAAACAGAGTGCTCCCTGTGCTGAGGTAGGGCTGGTGACACCTGATTCCTTCAGGATGCAAGGTTCAGGGCAGAGAAGAGATCTCTGCTCTGCCCAGCCAGGACCACAGCCTGCATTTGCAGGGATTGGGTGTCACAGGTCCTGTGGCAGCAAAGGGAGCCTTCTACAGCTCCAGTGAGACAACCCTGCTTAGCCACTCCTGAGATACACGGAGGATAAGAAAGGGATTCCGATAATACAGTGTTTGGATAAACAGGAGAATACTGTGGAGTGTGTACACACATACACAGTCCAAGGGGCAGAGGTTTGGATTTATGGTTCACTCTACACCTGAATATTACATTCATGACAACTTTTTACTCCCATTAGCCAAATATTTTCAGACTGTCAGTACCTACACAAAACACTGACTTTAAAACCTTGAAAGTTAGATGTCTTTGTAAGATCAGAAACAGCTTAATGCAACCAGTCCCATTTGACTGTATCAAAAACTTTTACCCGCTACTACAATAAAATTACTTAATACACTTATTTGGAAATTAAGAAGCAATGTTGTATGTTTGCAATATTTAAGACAACAAACTTCTCAGGAGATGAATATTCACTTTATTCTGCATGACAATCATGCCTTGCTGCCTTAGTGATTCTCCCTGTCCATGCTGGAAAGAAAGCAGAGGGGACCCCCAAACAGAAAAAAGGACTCCCAGTCCCTAACTGTACTAAAACAGCTAAAATTATCTACAACTATTTTTAATAACTAAAGATACAGAAGAAAGAGCTTCAAGGACACTGGAGTGTTCTGTCACAGACCATGCACAGGTCAGAAAGAACTGGAGAGGCAGGCGGTCCACTCCACCCCTTATGCCCTCAGTTTAGAGCACAAGGAAAGAAACTGCACAGCATGGACCAACAGGCACTCAGAGAGCCGATTTTAGCTATTTACGAAAATTTCCTTTCAAATGGCACAACAGTTTTGATGCATTAATCCCCCCCCCCCCCCCCCCTTTTTTTTTAATTTTCTCCATAGATGGCATTTGTCTACTAATGTATCTAAGGCTAGATGCGTTCTACAGGACAAGATAATACACTGCATGCTTTTGTGATAACCTTGTCCTCTGAGAAGTGTACGTGAGCTACATACTTTTAGGTCTGCATTTACTAAAGACAGTAACTTGCATGTCAAGTATGAGGAAACAAGAAACAAGAGTTTCTGACAGACGTTACATACATGTCGATATTTAAAATATTCACGTCACAAACTCCCATTCATTTTTCTAAGAAGTATGTCCCCAGCCTTTTATCCTCTTACCCATGGTTTGACACAAAGTTCAAAGGTTTGAGGATATGGCATGTTAATCTTCTCTTAGTCAGATATTAACCATTTGAAAGAGACCGAAAACTTTTTGTTGTTTATTAGCTGTTAAGGCTGGCATTGTTTACCATCAAAAGTTAGGGAATGACAGAGTTACGGTTGCCTGTGCAACACTAATTCAGCCCCCTTGTGCATATGCGTTATAATACAGTCTTTAATGACGTGATCGCTGAGGCTAAGATTAGGTCATGGAGGTCGTGGAAGTCATGGAATCTGTGACTTCCAATGACCTCTGTGACATTGGGGGCCCCGCAGATGACCAGCCGCTGCCAGCAGTGGGGGACCCTGCAGCAGCCCAAGCTCCGCAGGTGGCAGGGGACCCTCCCACAGCTGCCCAGGAGCTGCGGGTGAGGGGAGCCCCTGCAACTGACTGGCCACTGCCATCGGTGGCGACCCCTGGGCTGCTCAGCCAGCGCTGCTGGCAGGGGTCCCTCATGCAGCGGCGCGAGCAGCCGCCTTCCCCTCTCCTCCCCAGCGCAGCTCCCATTCACCACTGGTGGCAGCAGAGGGACCCCGGAGCTGCTCAGTGGGCTGGGGGGGACCCCGGAGCTCCCCAGCCACTGCTGCTAGCAGGCCCCCCTCCCTGCAGCTGTTCAACCACTGCAAGCAGCTCCTCCCCCCCCGCCCCCGCAGCTCCCAGCCGCTGGCGGCGGCTGAGGGACCCTGGAGCTGCTCAGTGGTAGCGGGCAGGGGGAGCCCCCTGTAGCTCCCAGCTTACGGCAGCAGAGGGACCCCGGAGTGGCTCAGTGCTGGCAGGAGGTGCCCCGCAGCTCCCAGCCCCCCAGAGCAGTGCAGGTACCCTCCCCAACTCTAGCCCCACAGGGTGGCAGAGGGACCCCTCACAGCCACTAGGTAGTGGGGTCCCTGCAGCTTCCAGTATTCATTAATTTTGGGTGCCCAATTTGAGATGTCTAGAATCTGACTTTTATGAGTAGTTAGAATTATAAAGAACTTTATATATTTAAGCACAGCTCCCACTGGCTTCAGCTGCAGCTGAGAGTGCTCAGAATTTCTGCAAATCAAACTGCAGGGTCTCAAGTTGGGTGGAAAATGAGGAACACACAATTAGTGACTACCTGAGAAAAAAGTTTGGTTTAAGTGACTTGCATTAGCATCACAAAGGAACTCTGTGGCAAAAGCAAGGATAGAATTCAATTCTTGGGGGTAGAGTTCAACTGCCTAAACTGAGACCCTCCTGTCTCCTCCTGCAATCCCTGCCTCATTTACCACACACCTTCCATTTCTGCTGGGGCCCTACAGACTACAGCCTCCTTTACTACACACCCTGTTTCATCCCCAGAGCAGGTCCATCCTGTGCACTGAATAAAGCAGGGGCCCTAACCATTAAGTCTGGTTGTTCTAAGTTACCTTGCTGATGTGGTCCGCGTTTGTTTAATGATGTTCTATTTCATAAAGTTTGCTTTTTTCAAATTATAAATATTAATGTTGTCAACTTGTTTTGTGACTTTTTACTCATCATAATACTCTATGTATTATTCGTCTCTCTCAGTTATTTGTTGTTTTTCCAAAAGCTCCCAAATCTTATGCTGGCACTTAAGCATTTCAGACAGGGATGACATCTTTTTGTTTGTACCCTAACAATGAGCACACTTTGGAGCACTGTAAAAATAAATACTAACTGTTCTTTTATGGTTAAGTCAGTTAGATACCATGGTGTTCTGTGCCAGGATAGAAAGCAAAAAGATCATGTCCCAAGACTATCAAAAAATTCCCTCCTACAGAGTATCCAAGAAGTTCTATGGACTGAATCCATTAATATAATTTACTTTCATAGCTCTGCTACAGTCTATAAACTGTTTGAGCTTTTCTCTCTAGTTTATAACACTGGAGCTTCCCAAAGGAACTACAGCTTTCATTTACTATTTAATGCTCCTTTGTAGAAATTCTTGATGTCATTAATCTCAATACCAGTGGCAACCAAACCTACCCGGTACATTTGTCTACAGACTTTGAGAGTATTTTTCTAAAGGCTTCTTGATTAATTTATTTTATGAACATTTGTGCAAGTTCAAACCTGCTCCTACAGCTGAAGTTTAGTAAACTGCATCATTTCCTACACTGTTCTAATCCCAGTGTTTTTCTTTTTTCCCTTCTAAATCCACATCCGGCCCAACACAATCAAATCTCCAGGCATACAGTGGTTTTACAGTAGTTAGAAATAAGCAGGCCAAGAATCACAGTTTAAGGAACTCTGAATTATATTTTTTCAGCAAGTGCCACCTTGTGCTGTAGTGAGGTACCTGAGCCTGGAGTCGCATATCAAAGGTAGTTACAATAACTCAGGAGCTGATCTGCACTCCAAAAGAATACACTCAAATACTAGTGGTGCTAGAAGGTGGTACTCATTCCAGTTACTAAATGGAGAGAACTGTCAGGCTCATAATTTCTTTAAATTGTAGGAAGAGACAGCTCTGCAGACACTCCCACATGCTTCCTCATCTTGTACAAATACATGGGGAGGGGGAAAATCTAAAATTAGAACAAACTGTATTTTAAAAACTAGCTAATTCAACTACAATCCTTCTAAGAAAGGCTTAAATATTTTTGTTTAAAAAAAACAACAACAGGAAAAGGAATTTAAAATGTTTCAAGAATCCAAAGGCTCTAACCATGTGGGTATTTGAAACAGGCAATATTTGACAGAATTCTTTCAAAAAATATAAAACCCCCAAACATGATTATACCGTGGCAGTGATAAAATAAGGGATAGTTTGCCAACTCCAGATTCTTAGGTCAATCCACCGGAAATCTTCAAGTCACGTAGCTTCAGGACACTTTTCTTCCTCAATGTGCATTCGGAAAGCTTTACAACAAACAATGAAAGATCTTCTGACTCCCAGTTCAGATGCAGCCTTATCTGTATCCTGTCTCACATTGCCATCATCCAGATTTTTTTAAATTCATTGTTTCCTCTGTATATTTAGTAGTTTAACACAACAGAAGCCAGTTTCGCCTTCCATCAAACATATTAGCTCATAGCTGTGTAATTCACTTCTCTGTTTTCATATTAGCAGTTTTGGTTTTTTTTTTTTTTTTTTTTTACTTTAATCCTATGGGGTTTTGGCACTTCTCGTGTGTTCATTTACTGGACAGCAAGTAACCTTCCCTACATCAGGGATCTGAAGGAAAGTAAAAACCTCCTTAGTGATAAGTGCTTTAAGCAAACTGATTACACAAATTGAAGTACACGGTCAACCTTTTCTTCAATCTTTGCATTATACCTAGTCTCTGCCACACTGATATCTAGATACCAATTTAGCAAGATTTACTTAAACATCCTGATGGGTGCCATTTGAGAACAACGTTTTACCCTCAGACATTCCCTGCCCCATAAGCCTCCCTTAACTTTTAAACGTAGTCTCTGGTAACGCCAACAAGATTTAACTGCAATTACTTATGTTTTCAAATATTTAGTAGTTCCCTCCCCACAGACAGATAGCTTATCTCTTCTTCCCTTTTTCTAAAATCCTGGCAGAAATACTGCCCTTATGTTTTTAAAAACAAAATATTATGATTCTGTATAATGTCAATTTTAAACGGTTAGCCACTTACTAGATACATTGAATTGGGCTGCCAACTAACTATTTTCTCTCTCTCTCTCTTTCTTTAATTACACAGCCATATCAGTCTACCAGATCAAGTACCAAACTTCTGTATCTTAAAACACATTATTCCTATCATCAGATCTATGCATGGGAAATAGATTTTTGGACCACATTCATTTCCTTTTTCTTAATGCACATTAAATTTGATTCATAGAAGGTCAGTTTCAATTCTCTTATGCCATAGTCTTCCTGAAAAGGTATCAATAATTCAGTTAAGAAAGTGTTCCCTCTCTGTTTGAAAGTGGAGGAAAGCTTGCACTTGGAATCAGTTATTCAAGACCCATTTTTCCCCCCTCACCAGTAGAAATTAATGAAATTCTTGTGAAATGGGTAAAGAGTAACTCCTCTAATGTGTAGCGAATTTTAAATTAGGATGATGAAGGTAGAGAGAAAAGCAGCTTCTTAATTAAAGTAATTTTCACAGATAAAAATAGAACTGACCCCTTTATGCAAATCTAAAAAGCTGTATTTTCTTTAGAAAACTGCATAGAATAAAATTCCTGCTTTGAAGTTACTCTCAAAGCTTCATACACTATCATTTTCCTCCTTTTTAAATAGTACCTGTACATCTGTTTACTTCCCATGCAAATTCAAAAAGCACTCTTATTGCAGGAGACCTAGTGAGTGCAGGTGTTGGGAAGAGCCATTAGGACAGGAAGGGTTATAAAGAATGCTCCATTAATGTGTATGATTAATTGCTATTGAGATGTGGGAGGAATATACTATTCTGCTGACAGAGAGGACTAAAATACTCTGCCAGGAATATAACCAAGCAATTGAAAGCCAGCTACTGTATTTATGGGACAATATTAACTGAAAGGGTTAGACTCCATAGTAGGTGTGAATGAGTTAGAAGGATTTACAGGATTGTAATAGAACTGCACCAATGTTTAATTGATATACTAATGCAATTCTGATGCTTTGCATGAGTCTGTCATAGGTTGCTTTTTCCTCTTTTGCAAACACAAATAGATGTATGCACACAGGTCAGATTTTGTGACACTATCTTTTTATATATGGAAATGTTGTTAGCGTCATATTAAATGCACAAGTGAATTGTTCTAAACCTACCCACCAGGGTCACTAGACATAGATTTCGGTACTTCTCAGATATAAAAGTAACTTGTTCAAATGGAGCCTATGCTACAATTAAGTTTTGTATGACCGTAGCCCCTCAGGGACCTAGTCATAGACAGGTCCTCATTGTGCTAGGTGCTGTACAAACAGTGATGATGTTGTTACCATTCCATAGTATTTGGTGTTCTCAATTAATTTGCAAGTCATTACACAAAAAACAATATCACCAGAGGCATCAAGCATAACTAGTTTGACCCATTCATTTAGGGCAGAAAATAAACTAAAACTACACTCCTTCACTCCAGAAAAGACTGCGTAACACACAAGTGAAGAGTGTGCTCTCTTCCCCCACCACCCTACTCTCTCCCCCACTCCAGGCAGATTGTAGTAGCAATTTCTCTTTCCCCCCTCCACCACCACCACCACCACCAAGAGAGTCTGGCTGTCTCCCACAGCTGGTGCCTTAACAAATCACGTAGTGATATGTAATGAGCACAATGGTCAGAGACCAGGAAGAGTCCTAAACAGAGATGCTGTGGCAGGAAGAATTTGGTAGGAACTGAACTTCTTTGGTGTTGGTCACCAGGGGGTCAAAATCCAGGCCCCTTCAGTAAAGAAACAGGTTGTAACCATCATTGAAACCTTTTTCTTGCTAAAAGAAAGCTCAAGGGTGAACTGGGCATAGAGAACGAACTCCTGGACCCTTACTTCTAGAAGTAAGAGGGTCAAAGCTAATGCACATTACTGACAGTGAGCATTGTAAGTAGGGTTATACTGCCACTGACTATGTTCTGTGTATGAAGAGAGGACTTCTATTCCTGTGCGGTTGGTCAATCACCTTCGGTTAGCAGTAAATTCACTTTTAACATTGTTAAAAAGAAAAAGGGACTATAAATGTGTGACTTTCTTCCATACGGAAGGAATTATATAAATTTATATTTAATCCAGAAGATGGCCCCTGGATGTTTTATTACATAAAGCAGTTAAGTCTTTTCCTATTTATCATGTACGCTGATTAAAAGCAGTGTATGTTACAAAGTAATTGCTAATTTCCAACAGAATTTGTTTCTTAGTTTTGCTATCTTGTAAGACTAATTAAGAAACTGGTACAATTTAACCATTTAAAATTAGCGTAATCCCCTTTTTCTAAAACCAAATTTTACAAATTTAAACTTAAACCTGAAACGTACTTGAAGTTCTAAATATAGCTAGAAGAATAATCTTATCAGAACCTTATCAGACACAATATAATCCCTCCGGTTTTCACACAGCAAAAGCTCACACCAGCACCAGAGGAGTGAGTTTTGAAAATCTGTGTAGTTTTTCATGAAAACTAGATGGTGTTTTTCCTGTCTGACACTTAATTGCCTTTTTCCCCTCAAAGGACTTTTTGGGGGGGAGTGCATGGGAGGGACATGGGGGGGGCAGAAAAATCTGAGATTTAAAAAAGCTGCATCTAATATCATTAAAGATATTCAAACACATTTTGAGGACTAAAACTCATCTGGTTCTATAGTGTCTAGACTGGTTTAGAAAAAAACAATTCCAAATTCCTTCACAAGTTTGGTGATATCTTGTGTTTTGAACACTTGTTTATACAGCATTTTTTTTAAATTGAATTCCTGAAAGGATTCACATGGGTTGTTTTGGGGGCAATTCTTTGCTGCTACCAAGTGAGCCTCACTCAAATATTTAATTAGAACTATTTAAAATTTATACTGCTTGCTAATTTATGCAAAGGTATTATTTCCACAACATATTGGTGTTGTTAAGTGTACTTGCAGTGTTTATTTTCAATATAGTGTCAGGGAACTTCATGGCCTCTTTTACAATATGAGTTAATACAACAGGGGTGAGTAGACTACTTTACAAAACCCATCTGTGGCACTGTGCAACCATGTATTTAAGAAACTGGTGAAAATTAGGGCAAAACTAACTCCATTTGATTTAAGCCCCCTGAAATGGAAGGTGCTACAGAAGTGCACAAGTATTTTTAGTACGCATGGAATTTGCCGCTACAAAATAATATAAAGGCAGCTCCTAAGGCATTCAAACCAGAATATCAGAAAAGCTATCATTTACACTCTACAGACAGCAGATGGTGATGTGTCTATTTAGGTATTTATACTGCACACATTCGTGTCACAGCATAGGATCTGACGGCTATCAAGTCCCCCATATCCACGTCTTAGTTACCAGCATTAGTGTCTGTATCCATTCTGCATCAATGTCACAAGGACAACAGCTAGTACAGTACATTACACATACCTATAATATTTAACTTACTACATCACATTGAACATGCAGGCAACACATCAATAAATCTCCCTCTTCTGTTGCTATTATGCAGTTCTTTTGATGTAATATATCAGACAGGCAGATTCTGCTGAGGTGCAGAAACTTTTCTCTAGAGGGTGGGGTGGCATTGCTATGTTTGGCATTTACTATTCTCAGTATTAGCTACCTTCAACTAGACAGAAGTCGTACTGGCTTGTAGTTAAACATGTAAATATAAGTTCAGTTCCTACAGAGGCTGTTAAATTTTATTTAGCTCCTGTCACTCTGTGTCCAACATTATCCCCTGAAAAGAAAAGTTCACCGATACAGAACCTCTCCCACACCATAAAACTCATTCTAAGAACAGGTTTTGCTGTATCTAACTTTCTATGTACCACTGCTCTCAAATTATGTTTTGTAGTTAAGTACATACCAATGAAGGATGGCAATTGTTACTATAAAAGTTTGGAGAAATGACAAACACGTATTCATGAGGAACTTATCTTCCTCATTCCTTAGAAATTAGATATGGATTCATGGAATTCCTTAAACAAACTATGAGCCTGATACGACAAAGAATTAAGCACACGTGCTTAACTTTACTCATGTGCAAGCCATACCAGGGGTTCAATAAGAATTGAAGAGCCCATAAACTTTCTCTTGAATTATTCATAACGCCCCCCCCCCCACACCTCCCATCCCCTCCTTTTTTTTTTAAACCCCAGAAATACTCTCATTTTTTCTATCAGTTTCAAAATTGGTAATTTTGGTTTTAAAGCATTTGAGGAATGTCCTTGATCTTTTAAAGTGTACAGTCCTGTACATTTTTAAAAAAATGGATACTAGACAGTGTCTGAAACGTAGTTTATTTTCAGTATTTTGCTTACAGATACCTTCCTGAGATTCAATGTATGTACAAATCCAGACTAAGCACTAGAAATGTTCTAGCATTAACATCACTTTATAATCTCAAAGTGCTGTACAAGAACTAGTCAAGCCTCTTACCCCTCCTGTTACTACCCCATCATACAGATGGTATAAAGAGACAGATTAAGTGGCTTGTCCAAGACCAGTATCAGCACTGGAGTTAGAACTCAGGAGATATTTATCTACATAACACAACACACTGGTGAAGCATCTTGGTGTCGTGGATTGTACATGATTTGCATGCAAGAACTCCTGAGTTCTGATCCCAGTGCTCATATGAAGCCTGACTAGTGCTTGTACAGCACTTGGAAACTGTGACACAAAGGGATATAAAGGCTTACAACTTAAAACTATTCTATTTTTAAAAGGTATGCATTTAGAATGCTGGGTATAGGTTTGCTCATAACTTCTTGTGACCCGGTGCACCTGTAAGCAAAACATAGAAAATAAACACTCCTGTTTCAGACACTGCAAAATAAGTAGTTTAGTGTTCATTAAAAAAAAAATATATATATATATATATATACACACACACACACACAGTACTGTATATTTTAGAAGACTAATGGACATTCTCCTGAAGTGTTTGCAAACCAAAATGGCTTATTTTAAAACTGATGGAGAAGACCCTGAGAGCATTTCTACAGTAAATATAAAAAATATCCCACAATGGTGTAGAGGCAACTTGGATTGAACATGGTTAGGAGATAGGAACTCCTGAGTTACAATTATGTAGCAGTGTATCCACAAAACACTAATTTCTTTAGTATTATTGTTATTGTGGCATGAACTAGGCTCTTCACATTAAGACAAAGAAAGAACAAAGACAAACATACATATATCAAATTTTTCAGTGATATAAAGTATACATGTCATGTTTTTTGTTCATTTTTACCATTTGTCAGTCAACTGATGGAGTGTTCGGTTTCCACAGAACCCGATATTACAGGAGGAAAAGACCTACTGAGCCAACCTCCTATCAATACAGAAGTGTCTCAGCAGCTTTCTGAACTATACTATTGATTTTAATCTATGCCTCTCCTTACATCCTCCTTTAAAGTGACTGTGATGACGCAGCCTGTCCTAAAATTGGAAGATTTTTGCCCATGCCACTCAGAGAAATATTTGTGAGGTTGCAGCCGCAAGTGCAATTTACAAATGAAAAACTGCTTTGTCTCAACAGCATTTTGACTAGCTGCAATTTTGATCAGTGCTAATCCAAGAGCCATCTTGGGTAAATTCAGGATTGGCTAACAGGCAGAGGCAACATTTTAACAGATCATGTTAATGAATACAGATGGGTGAGATGCTTACATACATTATTTATAGAAGTACAGGTGACAAATAGGAACCACAGGGAAGAATGGCAGGTGGTGTTTTTTAAACTTCTGATAACTTCTTGCATAAAAGTTACGTTAATTATTTTTGGTTTTCCCCATGAACTTAGACTGGTTTATCTTAATAAAACAGGGAATTTCACAGAGATGAAGCGAATACTTTTATTGTACAGGATGTTTACAAAATAATAGATCCATCTTTTACTGTATTGTACTGTGTCTGGCTTTTTTGTTGGCCTGTTAGTTACCAAGATGGAAAGTTTGAGGGGGGAAAATCCCACACAGAGGAAACACTACATTTATAAACTCCGACTGAATGACAATTTTGAAGAGGGCAAGAGCAGGCTCAGTAGATTGTGCGCGTGCGCACACGCACCAATGAATTCATTCAGTGTGTGTGTGTGTGTGTGTGTGTGTGTGTGTGTGCGCGCGTGTGTGCGTGTGTGTGTGTGTGTGTGTGTGTGCGTGTGTGAAGTGCAACTCATACCTGTTTATGAGGACCCCTGAGTATGTGCGCCTTGGCGCCTTCACAAGCCGTCCTCATTGCTTCCAGTGACGGTGTTCCCAATAGATCTGTGATCAAATCCAACTGTAGGTGCAGAATACGTACATTACAGATTAATTTCAGAGATATGCTTATCTTTAAATTCACACAAAGCTGGAACAATGGATTTGTAAAGTCTGATTCAGTCTGAAATAAGCTTCCAAAGTTAAATTTTTACTTTTAATAAACTACATAAGTGCAATCAGTTTTAAATAGACACTAAAATAAAACTAGATTAATGGCAAAGGCAAACAAACCATTCACTACCATGTTTGGGAGTATTTAGTGTAGGTTTACGGAAACGTTTTATTGTAATTTTAAAAAAACTAGATTTACTCTGTTATAATTTTTGAAAATACCATTTAAAATATGTTATGCATACTACAAACTGAATGTCTAGTCTTGTTTGAATGTCAACAGTACACCTCAAAGCACTGAGCAATGAAAGATAGGTAAAAACAGCCACATACAAATGCACGTAGATGGCAAAATATTTTTCAGTGATAAAACAACTTATGATCAGAACTACTATGCAAAGTATTATATAAAGCCAAATTCCAGTGCCTTCAAGTGTGAGAAATTCTTATGTGAACAAGAGTGCTTAGTCTGTTTAATGTTACTTTAGAGCAAAGAATCAAAACATGAAAAATGTCTTTAACAGAACCTGCTTTAGTTTTCTTTTTAGATTAAATGTTCATCAGTAGATATTTAGGCTATGTGTATTCAATTTAGTGCAGCCTTTTAAAATTAGATGTTCTTGAATTTAAATTATCCATTAGATAAAGAATGATTTTCATCTCCTTTGTAGAACTGCTGATGTAAAGAAATGGTGTTAAATTACATGAGTGGTGAGTTTGTTTGGGAGGCAAGAATAAGTAAAAGTAAAAGGCCTGCCCAGGACCCAGGGAAGAGTAGTCTGGTTTGGGTAGTGGGAAAGCAAGTTAACTGTATGGGAGGAGTTGTTAGTATTATTGTAGTGTCAAGGAGCCCCAGTCATGGACCAGGACCCTATTGTGACAGGCGTTGAACAAAAACAGAACAAAAAGATATTCACTACCCTATACACCTTAGATAATACCTTGTTTTGAGTTTGTCTTGTTGAGTTTGCTTTGTTTACATTTCTTTATTTGTGTAAGCAATAAATACTCTATAGTATGATTTTTTTTACTCTTATTGCCCACAAGCGTGTGCATGTACATGCATATTTATGGTGAAAAAAAGACATTGCCAAATGCCAGGTCAAACTTCTTAGAAAAAGTCAGTGGGCAGATTATCACCCAAGTTCCAAATGTTCCTATATGACCATTATGCACTTGAGCTAATGGATCAATTGCAAAGCTTTCCCTGCAGAGTAAAGCCATTATCATTGTACAGGCTAATATGGATGACAACCCACTTTGACTGTCAGTACAAAATAGGGAAGTGTGATTATTGCTTACACACCACCAAAGCATTTGTTGCTGTTAAAGCTGCCAGTCCCCTGTAAATATGAGATCATTTCCTACTCTCCAGCAGAGATCCCAATCTATGAAGGTGCCACTTTGCACACTTAACACTTTTGCTTGGTGTTGAGTATATGTCTAGCCCTTCCCCCAACAAATGATTTTTAAGTATAGGTACTGAAGTAGTAAAACAAATACCTATAAACATAACCAGATGGGGGAAATGAGATAGCTCATGCGTTAGGGTTTTCTTCTTTTTGAAATTGGGAAAGTATATATTGTAAATTACCCAAACATAAGTGTAAATATGAAGCCAGCAATACCACTGTGGAATTAACTGATCAGATCCTTAACTGTTGTAAACTGATGCAACTCTATCGGCTTCAATGAAGCAATGCCAATTTACATCAACTGAGGATCTGGCCCACGTCTATAGTTTCCCATATCATTAACATTTAACTATAACTTTGTCCCCTTAACCATATTTAACAGCTCAGGGGACACACAACTGTCAGACTTTCATCTTTAAGGGTAGGTCTACACTTACCTCCAGGTCCGGCGGTAAGCAATCGATCTTCTGGGATCGATTTATCGTGTCTTGTCTAGACATGATAAATCAATCCCGGATTGATCCCAGAAGTGCTCGCCGTCGACGCCGGTACTCCAGCTCGGCGAGAGGAGTACGCGGCATCGACGGGGGAGCCTGCCTGCCGCGTCTGGACCCGCGGTAAGTTCGAACTAAGGTACTTCGAATTCAGCTACGTTATTAACGTAGCTGAATTTGCGTACCTTAGTTCGAAGTGGGGGGTTAGTGTGGACCAGGCCTAAGTCACCGGGTTGCATTCCTATAACATCTATAGGTTCACTGACGTTTCAGTGGCTGATTTTAAGAAAGTTGATGGTCTCAGCATAGCTCCTACAGGACAGCTGTTCACATCACAGAAGTCACCACTACAGATGAAAGCCTTGTTGCTGTGTTGCATCTGAGACTATCACCCTCATCTTGAGAATTGCTTCTTCCAGAACAAGGCTGAGGAACACCAAAAGGGCATATGCATACAAGGCTTTGTTTGTCTGTTTTGTTTAAAAATCTTATGTTAGACAATCTGAAGATTTCAGTGTTGGGGGAGTATTCCGAGCTACTGTTTACATTCTTTTTACAATTATGAATTATACAACAGATCAAAATATTGTTTAAATTCGTGTGTTCTGAACTCTGTTAAAACAATCCTGAAGCAATTTGACCGTTAATCATACTAATTGCCAAATTTATTTTTTCTAAATTAAGTTGAAATGCAGCACTGTGTACACAGTATCAGCATGTAAATATCAACTGAAACCCAATAGTTTTTTTTCTTTTTGCTAAATGTTAAAATCTGTTGGTCTCAGTTAGATCACGTTCACCTTATTTCAACATAAACCAAATTGGAAATTTTTTTGCCTGTGTGTAAAGCAGGTGATACAAAAGCAGGTTTGAGGTTCAAATGTGATGATTTCAAGGAATTCTGCAGTACACTATAGTGAAGACTTTTACAGTGAAGTTTAGTTATACCTGCTGAATGGGACTTTGGGCCTGAAACAATATTCTTCGGCCAAGTAGTTCTGCAAAGATACAGCCCACAGACCAAATATCAATAGCATTGCTGTAGTGACGGCTGCCCATCAGGATTTCCGGAGCCCGATAATACTGAGTGACAACTTCCTGAGTCATGTGACGAGATTCATCCAATTCTTCCACCCTGGCCAATCCAAAATCACAAATCTAAATTGAGATGGTAAATAAATAAAAAAAATTACCAAAATACTTAGTGCGTTTCACACAGATATGTCTTTAGTAACAAAGTATAAAATCCCAAACCAGCATTAATTGTTTTTAAAAATCTGCATATTGCAATAACTGCATAAGCAAGCTTTACTTTTTTTATTTATTTATTTTTTTAAAAGTGTTTGTTTTTTGGGGGGCCTATTATGTTATTTAGTTGCATAAATATTTAAATACCTAAAATGTCTATAATTTAGATTTTCTTGAAGTGACAATATATTTTTCAGCTGGCATTACACTGTTAAGTTTAATATTAAAATCCCAATCCAGCATTTTGCTCCTAAAAGATCACTGACAACTTCCTGGGCTCAAAATGATTCATTCCAATACACATTTCCTTTTTTGACGGTGCTCCTTAAAGATGTCAGCAGTGAGATTTGACCTTTCCTGTCACTACAGAGTGCGGCTGTTCTTAATTTTTTTTTTAAGTTTCTTTTTATTAGGGTAAAGGAAAAAGTTGCCAGCCAAGATTTTCAAAATAAGGACCTAATTAAATTAAAAACAAATAAAGCTGGTTTAGGTACAGTAGGGCACATTTCCTTACCCTTAAAAATATAAAAATAAATTAAAGGAGAAATCTCCAGCATTCACTGCTACCTTCATGGTGGCAATGTGTTACTAACAGTGCAGTAGCAACACTTAAACGTATTACAGGCTTTTCAAAACGGCTAAGCACACAGCAGTTCCCACTGAAGTCAACGGAAAAAAATTTCTGTCCATATAGCTTTACTCTTGTTTTTTGGGGGGAGATGTGGGGCTGCTTTTACTTATGAAAACACTTAACTGGGGAAAGATTTTATTAACCGACAAATCTTTTTGACCATGACCCCTGATATATAATGAACTGTACAAATTTTAAATAAATTTAGATACCACCTTAAGAACACAGTTGCTGTTCACAAGTAGGTTCCCTGGTTTAATGTCTCGATGTAAAATCCCAGCTGAATGTAGATATTTCAGACCTGAAATATTAAACAAAATAAATATATTCTCTACTATAATCTATGACTGAGGACATATTTTCCTGAAAGACATCATAAATCCTGAACCTGCAAAGACTTATGCATCTGCTTAACTTTACACACTACCAGTAGTCCCATTGACTTTAACTCACTACTTTACTACTCAAGAATAAGTTAAACATATAAATAAGTCTTTGCAGAATCCAGGTCATAGAGAGCAAATTATTTAAGCAGACAAACTTTTCAACGTATTTTTCTTCCCCTGTTTTCCTATAAAAGTACCATATTACTGTATAAAAATTATAATTATATTATAAACAGTTCTTATAAATAAATATATCTATTTCAATTACATAATTTCGGAAGCACTAACATTCAGTTGACGTATAACTAGAAGTTTTTAAGAGGAGTGTTCAAGAGGAAGTAGCATGAGGCAGTACAATATACAACACAGGTTTTGGTTCAATGTAATTATTTTACAGCTCACAGTTGCTGTGATGATTTTCTGTTGTTTATTACCTTGTAAACTGGTGGGCAGACACACCAGCCATGGAATTTAAAATAAAGTCCCAAACTACAGTTTAGCCCAAGGCCCTTTATTCAGGGCTAACTTTATTACTACAAAAAATTTCAAAACAAAACAAAGCAACTCAGAGCATTTGGTCACTGCCACTAAAGGCCTTTCAACTTTCATCAGGCTGGGAGGGGAGAGGACAAACCATTCCCATGAGTTATCCCCCTCACAGCTGCTTCCCCTGTGCTTTTATAGTCTCCGTGGTTGCAACTCTGGTCCATTTTAACAAACAAAAAATTCAGGAAGCACCTCACTAAAGCTCATCATGGAGTAAGTGTCCATGAAAGGAATGAGGTCAGTGTGAAGTTTACTAAGTATTGGAAATGTAGCAGACAAAATCTGGTCAATAGAAAAGTGACCTGATCCTCACTTAGGGATATGGGACAAAATGGGTAGTGCTGAGGTCAAAGGTCAAGTGACCAGGGCAGATAGAATCAAAAATTATTCACAGAGCTCTCTGAAGAGGCTCCAACTGGCAGCATTACATTGTCATCTTGATGGAAATTAAAGTTGATGTGCACTACCACTTACTCTAAAGCCAACTCACGACAGAGGCACAAACACAATTTGTCCTTCAGAGGGATAAACTTTTCCTCTGGTTCAACAGGCTTGGCTGGGGGACAGTACTGCCTTTGAATGTACTTTATACCTCCTTGTTCTGACATTGCTGAATATAACCCAATAACTATTTTTATCAAGAAAAAATGGCTTCTGTTTATTTTCAGCTGATTTTCATTGTGGATGGGGAAAACAAAAAAGAACACATGGAAAGTGAGGCAGTTTAGAACTGATTACAAGTCAGAAGTCCAACTCATTAACCTGAATCAGTAATTTCCGAATCTACTGAAAGATCTAAATTTATAACCAGTATCATAAGATTATTTGTACTGAGCCAATTTTAGTGGCCATTTCTACATCAATTTCAATTATGTTGTTTTACAATATAGTATCATATTTAGTTCTGGCTAAAATGTATTCACCAGATAGGATGGCCTCAGGTGTCTTCTCTGCAGCCTAATTCAAAAGGCCACTTTACTTCAGAAGATCCATAGTTTAAAAAAATCAGTGTTGTGCTTCATCTTTTCAGTAACCATTAGAAAAGTTATTCAGGTTAAAGCACAAGGATTGCCACCTTTATACATACAGTACTCTAAAAAAGCAGCAAGGCCAAGAGCTTCTTGTATACATTTGCTATTCTTTCAAAGACAACATTCAGTAACAAAACAATTTATTAAATATATCTTGTTCTACACATTAGTGAGGCAAGTCTTGGGAGTAAAAGTTCAGAAACTACGAAGAGAAAATTACCAAGTAAGAATACACCACTTAGTTCAATATTGTTTCATCAATTTTAAACAAAAGTTACCTCTTAAAATCTGGTAAAGAAAAACTTTGACATGATCCGAGCTGAGTGGTTGAGGAGAGACGATAATCTTATGGAGGTCACTCTGCATCAATTCGGTGACAACGTATCTTCAAGTTATTAGTTAAGGAAAGTACAGAGAGTGCAGCATATAATCCATTTGAAACAGTTACTCTTGCTCACAAGAATTTTAAATCTTATAGCTCAAAGCCATAGAATAACAAAAGAATAAAGCTTCTTGACTGATATAATAGAGGTCAAATCTCCAGACTTCCACAAGAATTACTTGACAGTTTAGTTACAAGAGAAAACTTAATTACTGAACAAAGCCACATTTATACTTATGTATATACATTACAAAACTATCTGAAAGCCAAAACATGGTTCATGAAGGATAAGATGCCCAGTATTAATTTAACCGTATTTTAAAGCCTGTAATTTTGGGCTCAAAATTCTTATTAAATAATAAATTACATGCGATTCTGGTGGCATCATCTTAATCCTTAGTGGAAATTTATCCACATCACATAACCAGACCAATTGATAGAGGTCAATACAGTTGGAAAATACAGCCCAAGCAGGGGTATTGTAGGTCAGTAGTACATTGCTCTTATAGGAAGTTTGTACAGTGCATTGTGCCAGCTCTACCTGTAGTATCAATATTTCACTTCCACAAGCTCCAAATCTCCTCCCATGCACACACATACAAATCACTGGTTGTAAATCTCTTTCAAGTTCTAATTTAAAAAAAATAGCACCTCTCTGTGGAAGAAAAGGCAAAAGCCACCAATTGGTGTGCTGTCACACACACAAAGCAACAGGTGTAGGAGACTGCTGGTGATTTACAACAGTCGCTGAATATTCCAAGTGTTGTTATTCTTGCTGACATCAATGTAGCGATGTAAATTAAGAACAGGGGCACGTCTGCTCAGAAATCGTAAAATACTATCTTTCACAAATGGAGAAATACAGCAGAGGGACCACAGAAACAACATTGTCCGGAAATTGATGAAGTTGTCAATTTCCTGAATGCAGAGGTTATGGACAAAAAAGTAACTCAAAAAAACCCCCAAAAAGGGTACCTTGGGTGCTGATGATAGCTGCTCACCACATCAGGCATATCTGCTTACTTTACTGACACATTTTTGCTCATGTCAGCAGCAAAGAGCATACATAGCTGCTGAAAAGCAAGTTGTATTTTATTCTGCCTCCTGCGTCAACAAAATTGCCAGCTAAGTACTGATTTGCATTCTTTATTGTTGATGAGCGTCTGCAATGATGGATAGTCTGAAGTAGAGCCAGTATGTCTTGATTTTCAAGTAACAGGTTGAATTTCTAATGCTGACGGTTCAGAAAAATCTTATTTTGATGTACAAACTGAGCAAGTTTGATAGGAGAATAAAGAAACATACTATGTTTACCCAGCTGCTGTTCAGGGGACAGCCACATTCAAAATGAAAAGGGAAATTCTGGGATTTGCTGTACTAATATACAAGTAACTTAATGTACTCACTGTTGCAGATGGTCAGTCAAATATTGTGGCCTTATTTTCAATACACTATTATTATTTATATTATAATAATGCCTAGAGCCCCAGCTGTGGTTAGATAGTAGTGGTGGGCATAGTACAAACACACAGTTAAGAGATACTCCTGGGCCCAAAGAATATACAATCCAAGTAGCCAAAAAAGGTTAGGAGGGGAAACAAAGGCACAGAGAGGAAGTGCCTTGCCAAGGCCACACATCAGGCCAGCTGCAGAGCCAGAAATAGAGCATGGGTCTCTCAAGTCCCAGTCCAGTGTCTTCTTCAGTGAGTCACACTGTCTCATTTGCAATTCAAGCTAAGAGAATTGCAATCGGCTCTCCTGTGTTTCGAGGTATAAGCTGATGATCTGCAGGGGGCAGGAACAGCTCAACTTCCACCCACCAGAATACAGCACTGCACACTTGTGAGGGGCATAATATTTTTCCTGCCTTCTTCTGAAGCATCAGGCCACTGCCAGAAGCAGGATAACAAAATGTATGGACTAATCCAGAAGAGAAAATTCTCTCTTTCACACTTGACACTTTGACTTTTGGAAACAAAAATCCTTATGAATGAGACATAATCCAGTAGCATTCCTATCTGCTGTGCACCAGCCATGACAATTCTGTAAACTCTGCACCTTTCAGTGGGATTTTCAAAAGTGTTGACCCTAACTCTGCAGCCACTGATGTTGATAGGAGTTTTACCAATGATTTCAGTGGGAACACCATTAAGTCAATGCTGAGTTGAGTGCTTTTTAAAAATCCCACCTTTAACCTGTAAAACCACTAGATCGTCTATGCATCCACTACTTCAATACTTATAGCTAGGCTAAATCCTCTGCTAAATAACTCTGCAAATGACAGCAAACTAACTGTGAGATAGAGTTCAGAAAGATATCTAAGCCAGTAAACTGATAAACAGATGAGCCCTGTCAGGAATTTCCACCCCTTCTTCTTACCACTCCTTGGTTAGTGAATCAGCACAGTTTAAACCTCATGTACGATGACCCAGTAAGATCCTGCAACCTCCTTTCTTCCCCAGCCAAATAATTGCTTACCCCACCAACCCTGTCTGTTGCTTCATATAAATTACCATTCAATTCATTCCTTTCGAGTATCTTTTTTTTAGGTCCTCTATCTAACCAGGTTTTAGACATCATCTAAAAATGCATTCAAATTTTTTTAACTGGTACAGTACTAAAACCCACCAAGTTATATTTAATAAATGAATGACATCACATAATTCTCTAACAAAAACTTCCCTAGAACTTCTCTTCACCCAAAGAGAAGTTCAGCAACATTGCAATACAATAATTTTTAGTTTAATAAAGCAATTTCCACTTTGCAAAGGCCTCCTTTTAATAGTTATGCCAGCCTTTTTACATTTCATTTTACCTGCTGGCTGCAACTTATCCTGAAATTCTTCATTTTCCAATAAAATATTCAAAAACCCAAAAGCAATACTGTGCACTTTATTATAAGATTTCTGTTTTGCTATACCACAAATCCTCCTAAATCTCAATCCCTAGCATAATGTCTCCCAGATGTCTCAACTAGTTGCCATGCCAACTAAAGCCGCTTAAATTAAATGAGGGCCTGAAATGGCACCTGCACCACTCCAAGTCTGTTGCGCATTAAATAAAGCTCTCTTGACAGGGGCTCAGAGGTGCCATTAACTTGAACAGCAGCTATCTGATTATTGTGTCTGGATAATTTAATGAGAATCTCTAAACAAGAGTGAAAGCAGGACTTGCTCAGTGTATCTGTCTTTTGCAAATGTGGCAGCCTCTTAAACAGCTGGTGCCCAACCAGGTCAATGTCTTTGCTTAGGCCTGTTAATATTTAGCTAAAATAACAGGCTGTGTCTAAAGTTATGGGATTTCAATAAAATATTTTAACTGACACTTGCATTTTTCCTATTTAAATTGATCTATAATATATGCTGGCCAGTAGGAGGTCACTGGAGCTATATTACACAGCTAAACTGAACATTACCACCAGATGAAAATTGCTACTGACAGCTGTAATTAGTTAAGTAGCTGTATAAAATTAGAACTACAAAGTGTACCAGTTCGCTTCAGAACAATTATAAAGGAAAATGCGGAGCACAATAGACCCTCACTAATTCACACCGACTCCGAGACCCACCGAAATTAGTAAATTTTGCAAATTGACAAGTAAGCAAACAAAAAACAAGAATATTGCATGAAAGTGGACTTCGTTCTTTGGCTGTATTAACTTAATTTCAATAATGTATAAACATAACTCATGTCCTATAGCGAAGGCTATGTTTTAGTCACGGGTATTTTTAGTAAAAGTCATGGACAGGTTACAGGCAGTAAACAAAAATTCACAGCCTGTGACCTGTCCATGACTTGTACTATATACTCCTGACTAAATCTTGGGGAGGGTGCTGGCCCAGGGGTGCTGCGGGTGCTCGGGGGGGGGGGGGCAGCCCAGGAGGCACCGCGGGTGCGGGGGAACAGTGGCACACGGCCTGGGACCTGCGGTGGTGCTGATGTGGGGGGTTTGGCAGGGCTGGCAGGTTCCCTACTCAGCTCCGCGCCTCCCTGGAAGCGGCAACATCCCTCAGCTCCTAAGCGGAGGCACAGCCACACGGCTCTGCACCCTGCCTCCTCCGCGAGCACTGGCTCCGCAACTCCCATTTGCTGGGAACTGCGCCCAATGGGAGCTGTGGGGGCGGTGCCTGCAGGCAAAGACAGCACTCAGAACCCCCTGGCTGTGCCTCCCCTTAAGAAACGAGCGATGTCACTGCTTCCGGGGAGCCTCCCTGAGGTAAGCACCGCCCAGAGTGCTCACCTCCTCCCGTGCCCCAACCCCCTACCCTGAGCCCCCCTCCCAAATTCCTGCTGGGGGGGAAGGAAGGGGAGGCAGTGGCCTGAGACTGCCCCAGCAGCGGCTGGCCCAGGGGCTGCCCAAGTTGCTCAGGCAACCCCCGGGTCAGCCGCACCAGAAGTCATGGAAAAATCACGGAATCCATGACTTGTGACCCCCGTGACCAACTCACAGCCTTACCTATAGTACATTAACAAGGAAAGAAGTCTCAGAAATCTCACATTTAGGTTGGGGATGAGACCACCATGTTTGGGCCAAGATATGGGGTATGTGGATTAGCAGAATATGAATTAGCAAGGTCCCGAGGAAGTAAATGGTGAAAGATGTGTTCAACTGCTATCTTACCACGGGAAAAGGTTTCAACAGTTTATTTTCTAACCAGAGAAGTTCTTATAATTTTTACATTTCAGGATGCCCTTGGACACAGAGACAGGAATTCTCTCATTCAGCCACTTTAGCACATTAGGATCATACTAGCTCAATCTGTGGTGACATATCTGTTTCTTCTTGCCACTTCCCAAATGCAATAACCCAGTCATTATAATTCTCCTGTAATATGCTTGTTTCCTATGAATATCAAAGTAAGAAAAGGCTGGTCTGGTTACGAATAGTATAAGAATTAATGGAATAAAATCTCATGAAACTTATTTCTATAGATCCTCATTTATAGTTAAAAATATGCTGGCATTTCCTCTCAACCCATGTTAATTATTAACTGGCAGTGGAATCACCATCTATTACGTAAGGGGTGCTGTGGGCTCTGTTCTTCTGGTTGGCAAGAGTAAAATGTTCAGGGCTCTCTGATGCTCAGTAAAAACCACTAGTTTGAAAACCTATTTAACTAGTGGTATAATGAGTGAAGATTCATTCCCTGAAGGCATGGGAAAGAAAGAGATGACAGAACATGGCCTGTGGTATTGCGATAAATTACACCACCTATTTTAAGATTTTCTAAATCCTCTCAATTATATAATTATTTGGACTCAAGATTAAATTAATTTGATGTTTGAATGGGAAATTCTTCAAGTGCTCGTATTACTATGCACTTGTTGCAGTTTACAGCACAGTATGCATGTAAGGCTTCAGTACAACTATTAAATGCAGCCATGCATAAAAGAGGAAGCAATGTAAGAAGCAGTACAAATTAAGGGGAAAAGTATTTTTACGGATGACAGACTGATACACAAGTTACTACTGATTTTTAAAAAAATAAAAACCTTCGGACATTTGGAATAGAGAACATATGATATTGAGAAAATGACAAAATATTGTCAAGTATTTCTACACAAAGCTAACATTTTAAGACTTTCCTCATTATGCAATTTGTATTTGCTCAACAACAGTCACAACCTTGTAGTCACAATTTAAGTCAAAGAAGTGATTAATGATAAATGATGCAATAAGAGTGGACCTTGTGTGTGTGTGTGGGGGGGGGGAGGGCTTATGGTCAAATAAGTACTTGATGAAACAACTGACTAAATAAAACTACACTCTCATTGTATTCAGTTTTCCTGATGCACAAAACAGATTTTCAGTCCATAGCAAAGGCCCTTCAAAAAATACAAAGGGGGGAAAAAGGCAGACCTTACTCAGAAAATACAGAGGGTGGGGGAAGGCAGACCTTAGTTTATTGGTTTGGAAATATCACATTTTCAACAGGTGCAAGCAGCATGGCATATTATGCTACAAGCAACAGATTTAAAATGTCTAAGAAAGAGGGGAAGAAAGAAGAACGAGTAACAATGAGGGAAGGAGAAGACAGAAATTCAAAGAGTAAAAGACTACTGTATAACATTTTGAAAAGGTCCTGCAAAAGAATGAGAGGTCAGAGTACTCTAATAGGCACTCTGATAGTGTGACCAGTCATCCTTTTCATTGGGAGCTTGAATAATTTTTAAATGATGCATTTGTCCAGGTCATGTCTCATGAAACTCTGTCAGAGAGCTCTTAAGACAGAATGGGGAAGTCCGCTGCACATCTCTTCCTGCAGTGCATCAATTCAGGTTGACACATGTGATTGACAAAAAGTGACAATATTGTTAATCTTCAGCTGCTTCTGGCATAAGCTTCCATTGGGAAAATCTTCAGAGAAAGAGTGACTAGAGAAGCCTGCAATAATTATTGGTCAAGAAGGAGAACATCTGTCTTTCTCCAGTTGCAGAATTCAATACTACAAAAGATTAGAAAGCAATATTCTGGATTGATACTAGCAAAGTGCTGTACTATTAATTCAGATGTTCCAATAATCCTTCAGTACAATACGGAGGGTATACAACTTCTTATTAAGACATTAGATCTCCATCTTCTTGACTTATAATTTGAGCTGTCATGTTGTCAAGATGGATTGTTCAACATTTGGTATCTTATGACTAAATATTTCACTCAATTATCTGGTATTTACTGTAGGGGACAGATTCTTGCTCCATATTTTCCATGGGGATTGAGTATTTTATTGCTAGATTCCTAGGTTTGTTATTTATATTATCTTTACATATATTCTTGTTTTGATTTTATTTCTATAAATGTTATGCCACTTTCAGTAAAGTTTTTTAAACATAAAAAAGTGAAACAAAATTAAGTTATTCGTCAATGCAATAACATCCACTAGAATTAATGGTCAAGAATCCTTGTAAAAAAGTTCATATTAGACTGCTTTAACCAGGTAACTGACTGGCACCTATGCATATTTTAAACGGACACTTTATAAATGGGTATCTATGTCACCCTAACAGCTGGCTATGAGTTTAGGCATATCATACCACTAGAATGCATATCTAAGCTTGGTAACAGTGGTTGGATTTCTGCATAACAGTTTTTTGTATGCCATTTCCATGCCTATGGTTATGGGGATATGCCATCAACTCCAGCTCAGAGATGGATTAACGTTGATCAAATATAGCTTCTACACCTGTGTAAAGTAAATTGTTACTGCTTACGTATGAGCCTTAGTGTTCTGTTGGAGGTTAGGTATGTGTAAAGTAGAGCAATATGATGAAGTCCGTAAAAAGCTTCTGCTTAGGACGGCAAAGAGCACCTGCAGATCATGGCAAAAATGCTAAGTTTCCCAGTCAATAGCTTGGAGACATGTCCAAGGCACACATGTAACCTACCGCAGAAGCCCACGTACAATTTCTCACAGGTAAGAGCTTGAGTGGTACTTGCAGCAAAAACAAAAGCACAGTTCAAATTTCTATCCATGTATAGATGCTACAACATGGAAATAAACTGAGTAATGTTAGGAAGGTATTTTCTGTGCTATTTTCTCTATAAAAATATAGAGACTGGCAAATGCTTCAACCATTACCTAATGATGTCTTTATATCTGACTCCTCCGTAGGTTAGACTGGGACAATTATATCAATAAACAGGTAAGATATACTGAATGTTCATCACAGATTTTAAAATGCAAAAACTTGCTTGTTACAAATTTAGGTAACTTAAAATAAACAAAAATTAGAATTATGTGTTATAAATAACTTATAAAAGTTAAACCTCACTAGATTCTGTGTAATAAGAGAGGAACATCAAGATTATCCCATCTATTTGGCAGACCTCTTAAGAGAAGAGAAGTTTTCATTGCTGCCAAACTACCTTTAGTCTAAGGATTTACATTTACATGGGACAAAGGGCCATCTCCCTAGAATCCTCTTTAGATACGAAGTACATGCTTCACAAGCAGTCACATTAGACTACTCTCATCCATAATATTTTATTACTATTATATTAAATAAAGCATCCTCCACAAGCTAGAGGTAGATGGTTAATAAATGGGTTACATATAAAAGTAGAAAAGATTTGAATCAGACAGGAAAGAATGAGAGCTTTCTAAAATAAACACTAAACTATATACATCAAGTCCAAATTACATAAAATTAGTGTGTACTTAACCGCACTCCTGAACTAGGGTTCCTCTCAGCCTTCCTACTTCTAATCTTATGACACTACTTGTTTAATTGGAATCAAAATAGCTAAATCAACACATATCACTCAAGTTTTTAATAGCTATATCAAAATAGGACACTCAATCTGAAATAAGCATTAACACACAAATATGCACTAAAATAACAGAAGTCGTGAATTATAATTCATTTCATTATTGTGTTATACTTAGTTCTGGGTAGACCAGACAAATCTTTGGTTTTCAGAATTGTAAGGCTCTTTTCCCCTCCCCCCCCCCCCCCCCCCCCCGCCAACAGTTCTGTAGTCAAACCCACAGCCTGACTTTCTATTCATTCCTTTAGAGGAGCAATCCAGTCTTTAAGTATTCAGGCCTTAAATTCACTCACCAGATGAGCTTGGGATTTTGCTTATTCACCAAGGAAATAAAAGATTCATCCAGATTGTTTTCACCGACATCTCCCTTTCCCAGAAAAGCTTCTAGGTTCCGCATCTTAGAAGTTTCCTTGGCAAATGGAACGCATTTAGCATAACATTCAATGGCATCTGCCCATTAAACTTCACGTTCAGCAGCACAGGTACACATCTGCAATGTGTGCTGTTACTGTACTTGGCAACAGTGAAGCAATTAATTCTACAAAACCTCAAAGGAAATTCATATACAGACATTAAAACAACATTCCATATTAAACAGAGTGCAACTAAAAATGGGTTATTAGGACTAGAATTCTCTTATACTGACCTACAAAGAGCTTTAAAAAAAAAAAGATTGGAATGTTTCCTTTTACAAGAGATGTACAGAGGTTTAAAGGTGGATGTTAAAGTAGAGGGGATGATGATTCTGCTTTTTTCCTTTTTTAAACTTTAGACATATCAAAAAGAATGCCAAGTCTGGTCTTCCTTAGTTTTGCTGGCAGACTTCTTTTGGGGAGGTGGGGGGATTGGAACATGTGTATTGTGAAGTCTTACATCTTCAAAGGTGGGATGTTGAACCTTCAAAAGTTCTACAGGACAAGGAACCAGGATCTACATTTTGTGAAGAGATTTTTACCCTCACTTTCATTATATGCAATACATAACAAGGGAAATATGGTACCTGTTAGTTTTCTCCCCTTGTGTCTATTAGCAAAGCCAAATACTTGGGTATGGCTCCCCCTTACCAGCAGATGGAATTTTTCAATGACATTCCAGATGTTTACTATGGGCTTGCCAACGTGAAATCCTAAGTGGAAAATCACTATAACAAGTCACTAAAACTAATGACCAACCAACCTCTTGAACGAAATCTATGAGTATCAAATTCAGGTTGGACTGGCAATAAGCAAAGTAGTCACCATCTGGAAAATATGTGGTGATTTAAGGGAAAAGAGTTGGCAGTCCCTGTCATTATTTGTTAATTTTTCACAAGGTCAGACACTTCTTAAAAAAATTCAAGTTCCATGAAAATTTAATTACTGTTTCCCTGAATTGGACATTGTATGAATAGTAACGACAATAACTTCTAGAGCTATTTTCTTAAAAATAAACCGTTAAAGCTTCAAATGGACAACTTCAAGTCAACTTATTAGTAGAAACAGAAACAAGGAAAAAACAATCAACATATACAATGAAGCTCTCATACATTAATTTCACTTCAATACCTCTATGGTGAGGGTCCTCAGTGTTCAATTGTTGCAATGGTTTGTGTCAGGAAGTTGACTCCCAGAACAAACGGGTTAAAATAATAAACTTCCTAAGCACCCAAAAATAATGAATTAACAGAATCTACTTGAATAAAAAAATTCAAAATACTACTTTTATGTGTACTAAATCTATCTAAAAATTAAAACAAACCTATTAAAAAGGTGTGATTTTAAAAAGCAAATATGAACTGGTGCATTGATTGTAACAGATTTTAACCAAGTATGCCACTTGTCACCTCTGTTAGACAATCATTTCCCTGAAAAGGAGCAATCAGACCACAAGACAAAATAGTTTCATATGAACAATACAATCCAAACGTCAAAAAACTAAAATCACAACTCCTATGTAGAGTTTTATAAAACACTGTCAAAATACACTATCCTTAAAATCAGTTACCATTTATGAAAAAATGAATGCCTCTGTTCTTTTACATATAGAATTGTTCAAAAACATCTATATAAAAGATTATGGTTACCCAATTTAAATATTTTTGATAGTACAGTCCCACAGAGGAAGCAATCCTTAACCTAGATCTGATTTATAACTCATATGACGCGTAATAAAATGAGGGCATTTAACTAGTGTAGATAACTGAAATCCAATTTATGAAGATTATTTGTCTCAGACACTGCTGTCCACATGAAAGAAATAGCTATACACACTGATGGGAGTATTATCTATCGTTCATATGAAAGAGCCAGCCGTAAAGTATATCCAATCTTTGCAACCAGTAACTTGGTATGAAACAGAAAATCTGCATGCGCTTCGGTTAGAATCATTGACCTTGAAATGTGTTAATATTTTTCTGCAGCAATCAATATAGGGTATTATACAAAACAAAATAGTTTATTTCCCAAGCAAAGATTATCCAACTATAAAAAACTGAATTTTCAGCTGGTCAACAAAATCGTTAAATTGGTCAAAAGTAGAAAAATAACTAGAACCTGATCAACCAGTAAAAAAAACAGCCTTCCAAAAGCCTAGCAATACTCCACAAAATTCCAAAGAGCTCAGTTGGAGGTTGAAACCAAATACAATAAAGCTTCCTGTAGGATAAGCAGAATGTATAATGAGCAAGTGTGGGATATTGAATTAATCAATTTCAACTTTAGCGCTACCATGTCGGCAGGATAACATTGCAGAAAAATATCGGTCCACCTAGTTCTGAATACTCATGGATGTTATTTTGTGTAGAAATTTAGGGGTTTTTTTATATAAAAATATAGGAAATACACATAAATATGCACACGAATAAAATTCTTTTGTTGGGGAAATGATTGTATCTACACATACACCCTTCTTTTTAAAACTTCTGGAAATGGTTTGCAGCCATCATATTGCTGGACGTTTACAATGGCTATTTCAATATCATGGACTGCCCTCGAGTTGCCCAGCAGGATTTGATGGTGTAATTTCGGTCTCTACTCAGTTTATAATTCACAACAAAGTGGTATAAATAAAAACTGGAAACAGAAAGCTAACAAAGGGCAGCAGTATGATGGCAAGAAATGCTTGAACAAGCCAGGTCACAGGAGTTTCCTTTCAACTCTTCTGCATTTGGTTTAAATCTTGAACATTTGCTTTTGTTTATAATAAAAAGATGAAAGTTAAATGCTTAGCAGCACAGGCCAGAACAGCCTGAAAATGCTACCCAAGGAAAAGCTTTTGGCTCCTTCTGAAAGATGGTCACTTGAGCAACCTCTCAGGCAACTGGAGCATCATCCAACCCTATCTGCTCAGAAGGGCTCAGCCTATCAGGGGTTCTCAAACGGGGAGTCGGGACCCCTGAGGGGGTTACGAGGTTATTACATGGGGGGATTGCGAGCTGTCAGCCTCCACCCCAACCCCCACTTTGCCTCCAGCATTTGTAATGGTGTTAAATATATTTAAAAGTGTTTTTAATTTATATGGGGGGTTGCACTCAGAGGCTTGCTATGTGAAAGGGGTCACCAGTACAAAAAAGTTTGAGAACCACCGGCCAGCTCAACACAGTCTTTTTTTTTTTTTTTTGAAGACACAGCATGAAATTACCAACTCCACAATTTCAACCAGGAAAGGCATTAAAACGAGAGAGAAGAAGAGGTTATACTGTTCAGTTTAAGATTTCTGCACAATAGCTGAGTTAACACAATTTAGACATGTTACACACACTGCAAAATGACCCCTGTAGTCATGGTATTACCAATAAGCTGCAAAGGTAGTTCTAATTTTTGTATAAATATAAAATAAAATACATGCTGTAAATAAACCAAAATTATTTAAAGTTTAAATGCTACAGAAAGTCCTTAAAAAAAAATCTGACTACTTCAGGCAATATATTTATCTTCTCTCTCTCTCTCACACACACACACACACACACACACACACACCTGACTGCCCTATCAAAAATTTCGGAGACTCTTTGCAAAAAAAAGTTCAATTAAAAATTATCCCCAAATCTTGTATACAAGACGAAGGTGTAAAACCACCATAGGCATTACAAGTTTAATATAGGTCATTCTCCCTTGCATGACCAAGTTTGAATCGGATTAGCCTTACCAATTTTCAGTACTATAAGCACCACTCTCAAGGTTCTGCAAGTTGAAAATGTTAGGATAATAGAAACAAGAAAAAACTAAGAAATCTAACTTTTACTAGAATGTATTAGTTCATTCTTGAACGCCTTTTCTGTTTCTGTTTTGTAATTAACAATTGCTATTCTACTCAGATTCTCTAAATGAAAAGACTGTTTTCAGAGCCCTATTCCAGCCCACAACACACCAGCTAACTGAAGGCAGCACTTTGTATTCTTGATAACATGACGGAAATGCCTGAGTGACCATTTAGTTTTATGCCACCTTGAGATGTAGGATCTGGCCACTTACGCAAGCTGAGAAATATTTAATGAATTACACAACCTTGAGAGTTACGCAGAGGAAAAGTACTGCATTCCACGTTGTAATTATATGGAAAATCCTGTGGAAATAGTCAATCCTGTTTGATGAATTGGGCACTCTTAACCCACAAATAAATCCTGTAAAGTTTTTTATGCTTGACTCAGCCAAATAAACAATCCCTTGCTTTATACAAGTATGTGTTATCAAATCATTACTTATAAAGCCTTTTTTTTTTTTTTTTTTTTTAAATATTCTGACCCAACTGCACAAATGCTTTTAAAATCAGCAGTTTATTGTGAAGCTACAAATTAGCTTGCAGTTTTCTTAACCCTGAAAGGTGTTTGGGGAAGTAACATATCAACATACAATAAGTGTACAGAAAACTCATCTCAATCCAGACTAGTCTAATGAAACATTCAATATTTTGGGTAAGCAATTTCTAAGCACCAATTTCAAGATTGACTTCACCTCTAATTCCAGACATGGAGAAAAATCTACATTGCAATGGTAGTTTTGCAAGATGGGTGTACAACATAGGTTTTTAACTACAAATGATTTTTCCAGTCTAATAAAAAGGACTTGTTTTTTCCATTTCTCCCTCCCTGCCTCAAGTATCAGAGTGAAACATAACAAAGCAACGGTCAAACTAAAAGAACTCTGATAAAATAAACCAGACTGAACAAGGACACTGACAACTAACTTAACAGATGCTATAACATGAAGTTATGGCTTGGTGTTTGGTCGCATGTTATAGCAATGCTGATGGGAAAATAAACTTATTTGGCTTGCAACATTTAAGGAACAATCATCTTTTGGTAATTTTTTGCAAATATTTAAATTAATCAGAAAAATAACTGCTGCAATTTTTGCGTAGATTTCCTCCTACTATAATTTTGAAATGAATAACGACTATAATTTTGTATCTGCTATAAGTCTATAATTTATATCAATTAAATGAGAATTGCTGTGACGGATATGAGGAATCCTTACAACATATTACCATAACCAACCTGCCTAAGAGCACATTCCAAAATGGTGACAGAGGCAGGAATGGAATCCAGATTCTTCTTCCTACCAGCCTTTTGCCACATGCACTGAACTTGCTATTTCACGAATCAGGTGCTGAATGAACCTACAGATGTAGTTTTAATAAAGCAAGCATACGGTATTTCAGTTCATAACATGGTGTCATATCTTTACACAATACCCAGTCTCAAACCCTTAAATAATTAAAAGCTATAGTTAGTGCATGATGAGGAAAAAAAGCAAATTAAGCTTTTTCACAGACACTATCGAATACTATGCCACTACGGGTTGACAAATTAGATTCAATGGTGTGAAAACACAAAAGCAAGAAGACACCATGGTCTCCATGGAATTTGTTATTATTTCCGTCCGACTGACTTTTTCCTCGGCTAAAACTACATGTGCCCTACAGGCACATATACTAACTGTACAGAGATTCTCCTTCTTCAGCTGCCTTAGGGAGACATTTATCTAAATATTTTCCTACCAAAACGATACATAATCTGTAAAATCAGCCTAAAAATTCCATTTGGCATTTAAGATGCACCTTCTGAGTTATCTATTCTAGCAGAAAAGAACTCTATTCCAATATAAGGGCCAAACCCAGGTAGCCAACAATCGGACGCACAAGCTGAGATGAGTCCTACAGTTGGGTTGGGAGCTTTGACTAATGTTACATTTGGCCTAACTGAAGACTGTCTGGCACCAGACTCCTGCTTTGCGAGAGAGACAGGCACACAGTTGGGTGCAGGGAGCTGTACAGGCACCTTTCTATGACAGGCTATCCCCCTGAGGTGGAGTCCATCTGTTGGCCATAGAATAGGCAGCATTTTCCTTCCATCTTCAATGCACTTGGAGAACAAGCAGCAGCAACCTGGCACTTTCCCCCCCCCTTTGCATTCCCCTGCCATTTGTTCCACCTCAGCAAAACAGTCTGATCCTACAAGATGGGAGAGCTACTGAAATTTTCAGTAAACTTCACTTTAATGTAGAATATTTTTTAGCAGCCAGTATTAGAGCTTGTTGAAAAATATGGGGAATTTCAAAATTTTGAGCGGATAGACATTTGGTCCAAAAACAGGGAACATTTTTCACAAAAAAATTTCATCTTTATTTTTCCAATTTTATTTTTTTGAAAAATTTAAGAACTTTAAGTTGATCCAATATATTCCCAAGTTCAAGTGAAACAGAATTATTTATTTTTGAAGACTGTCCTCTGAAGAGGAAATCGCCGCCGCTCAAGAGACAGAGAAATAGGCTGGCTCTTCAGCGAGTGCCCGCAAGTTTGTCCCTGCCTCAAAAAGCAGCAAAGAAGGCTGACGGCCTACTATCAAAATATGGAGGCCTGTATGCAAGAAAGAATATCCTCCAGATTCTTAATTTTACAATACATACACACAAAACCCCAAACATAGATATACATGTGCGTGCACACACACACCCCTCCTCCATAGGTCTATAAAATCTTCTGTTCACTGGGAAATATTTGAAAGACAGCACTTAACGCAGGCCTCTGCAATATTTTTCTGCTGAGGAGGAGGAGGAAGCTAAAGTTAACAAATAAAGCTTATTCCAAAAATGGATGACCTCTTCAATTAGGATTTTGGCAAATAAGAAAGTAACAGAATAATCAAAATTAGAGACATACTGGATTGTGCACTATGAAAAGCAAGGAGAGGGTGAGGAAGTCTGTGTGCCAAACAGACAAACCTGATATTATTTTCAAACTTCTGAGGATATTAGGAACTAAGAAGAAAGCTAACCTCTGTAAAACTATATTTAAAAACTTGGCACACAAAACTAGCCGCTCGTAGTTTTAATTTGTTATCAGAAAATGTGATAGGGGTTATATCACATACACAAAAAAATCTGAGGATATTCCCCACTAGCATGTACTTTAAATAGAATCTGTGTTTTTACCCTGAGTGGCTTTTCAGCAACTCTCAATCTTTCACTTAATTGGTTTAAGACCAAAATTTTAACAGTTGGTTTCATGTAGTTTGCCCACGTTAATTGTCTTATTCAATTTAAAATAAAACAGCTCTGGGGTTGACCTTGGATTCCTCTATCTTCCATCACTATGAACTTTGTTTCTTATATAACAAGCTTCAGTTAGTAAGCCTGTAAGTTTACAGTTCTTGAAAAAAAGCCAAACAGTAAAATGGTGTTTCTCCCACAACTACAAGGACTTTAACTGTATCTAAAAGTTAGCACCATTTCAGCTAAGATTTAATTATTACAAGACCAAAGGATTCCACTAGAAAATAGAGAATTAAAAAGGGAACAAAACCCAGAAATGTTTCAGATTTCTCTTCAGGCACGTAGTACATCAGCATTTCTAGCCATTAAAATTATGGTAATATAGCTGTGACCTGCTTTTTGGTTCTATAGATTTAAAATATTTTAATAAGAGGATACATAGGTGAGCAGACATTCATTCTGAACTCTCAGTTCAGATAAACTTTTGATTAAACTTAAAGACGTCATTACTATAGCTTGCATGTTATAATTTTACAAACTATTCTATTATGCTTTAATCCTATCTAATACAGGTATGGTATTTATAATCGATATATACATAATGTATGTTACATAGAGAATAACTTTAAAAAAAATGTATTTATTAAACAGTTCATTTACTTGACAAATTCATTCCCTTACCACAACTGAAAACAATAAAATGATCTAAAACAGGACCTGTTTTCAGGACACACGGAAAACTGAACTTGGATCTTGACAATCCATTAAGGACAAATTTATTTGCACCTTTTAATAAAGTTCTATTATTTTATTTACAAGCCTTATGTTGATGTTTGTTATGATGATATACTATAAGAAATTGAAAGTGAGTTAAGTAAATTATTTAGATAGTCTCTAAAACCTAAGCTTCATAAAAAGGGAAAAGGACAAACACTCCTGCATTAAAAAGCCCACTGAGTACATACTCTTTCTATATATTCTTCAGTATGAAATATTAACCAAATATCTTAATAAAAATAACTTTTACATTACCTAAATTATCTGCTCCTTAAAATACCCTTTTCCTTTTAATTCTGCAAAAACATATTCTGCTGCTTATTTGGGTTCTTAAAACATTTTAAAATGTTTGTAAAGTTTTGCAGTTTACTTTTAATATCAGCCATGGAAAGGAGTCTGATGAATTACTTTCCACTGGAAATAGGTCTGTAACCAAATAATCCCAGTGCACACTGATTATCTGGTTTATTTCCCTATTAAGAGCTGTTTAAAACTTTCCTAAACATTTCCCATAAATTAACATTTTGTGTATTAAATGTGTAAATTAGCTCTAAAAATAGTAATAGATTAGTGAGATCAGGGTAGGCATAAAACTTTTATTGGAATCTCTAGATCTGTAAGATGGTAAAGTCTTGCTAAGAGGAACAAAATGATTCTTATTTTAATCACAGCCCTTGATGCTGAAACCAGAATCATAATATTCCTATGTACTTTTTGTACAAATCACTACTTGTATATTGTGGTGATGGGTGCTATACAAAAGGCTAAAAATATTCTAGAATTATTTTTCTATTACGGTTAGAGCTCACTTGCTTTAATATTGCCTAATTATTTCTATTTCTCTATAATATATAAGAATGTGCAACTAACAGGTCACAGATAATCAATCATTAAATATGTTCCCAGTACACTTTTTAACCTCTAAACCTCATCCCTCTCAAAAAAACAAAACCAGCCAACTGAACTGTGTATTTTGTATTTTTTCATAATTGTCAAATATTGTTTTTTGGAATGAATCAACACTCTTCCAGTGATCTGAGAAATATCTTAATGTTAGGTAATCTATCATGGTTTCCCAAAAAAATAATCCACAACAGCACATGGGCTCTTTTGTGTAAATGCTATGGTAAACAATGTATAATTTCACGTGGCATCTGTTTTCTACTTCTATATGAGGTCTGAATAATAGATGCCACACATCATTAGTTGCGTAAGAATATCCCTAGAAATTCCATATCCTGGTATGTGTCATCACCACTCACGCGTGAGTGTGAGAAGATGGGCATTTTTAGGAATTGGTTTAGAGTGTTACCTAATAAACACAGACCAACAAAGAAATAATTCTTGGAAGTAATTTTCAATACAGTATTTGGGGGAATCGTAACTACAAGTGCTGCCTGCTGGTAAGCAGCACTATATCCCACTTGTCTGTTGGCACTCATGAAGTCAAAGCTTCATGATCAATCCTGAACCTGTTCATCTCTAATAACATGAACAAACTGCTCTTGCATGAGCAGTCCCATTGATGTCAACAAAACTATTCACATAAAGGCTATGAAAATTGGGCCCAAGTTCTTTCCAATTTCCTATATAGGGATCACAGATCACACACCTACCTCAATTAAAATTATTTTATATTTAGGATACATTTCTTCAAAGTAGTCAATGTGTGGAGGCTGGAGTATGTCAAGGGCGGAGAGCACCTATGGAACAACAGGCAAGACAATTTTACCAGAAAGAAAATAGAAATCTTAGTCAAATCAAAGCAAATACTTACTACAAAGGCAAGGTCAGGCTATATTTTTAACACTTTGTTTCCCTACTGTTTAAAATATTTGAGATGTCCTTCTAATAGATTTGACAAACAGAACATAATTTTTAACTGGCTGGTGAATTAAGATTTGACTGTTTAACCTTGGCCTGGCGGATGACTTAGTCCTACTTTACAGCTGGCATAATTTACTTGTTATTTATTAATTTCAAACACCTAGGTAGACTTTCTGTATCCTACCTACCAACATCTCTGTCTGTAAACTGACTCATTTTTCTAGTAGGATTTAGCCTTATTCTGCCCCACAAACTAAGGTTAGGCTGGTCTTCACACTTGGAGAACATCTCTTTAAAAGGCGAAAGAGTAGCTGGCTTCCAAATATTTGTAAAGTTGACATCACTGCATGTTCTACTGTATGGCAACACTGTCACATAGGCTGTATTCTGTCAACACACAGGACACAAGAAAAATTTTGCACTTGCATGACAAAGCCAGCCCTACTGACTTCAGCAAGATTGCACAGCATGCAGGTGAGCGTAGAATTTAGCCCGGGTCTTTGTTTCTCCCAACAAAATAAGCAAAATAAGGAGAGTTAGGACAAGATGTTCAGAGGGCAAGATTTTCAAAATGGATGCCTAAACTCAAGCTCCTGAATCCACAATTAGACGCCTGAGTAAGTGGTCTGATTTTCAAAAGTACTAAGCGCCCAGCAGATCTAAGTCAATGCAAGGTGCTAGCTGTTCAGCGCTTTTTGAAAAATAAAGCTATTTTTCAGGTGCCTGTATACTAGCTTAAAAGCATAAGTTTAAGGCACCCATTTTAAAATATCTTGGCCCTAGTATCACAAATGTAAAAATACGACCACAATACCTCTGAAAGAAGTTTGAAGTCATTTTTAAATGTAAAATATACTAAGTATACAAACAAAAAGGGGATTGATTTTGTCTTGCAATTTATCTTTTTAACAACATCCCAACATATCACTCCATTTCCATAAAGGCATTTACAACAGACATTAAAGTTATTCACTTTTTGAACCAACAGCCCAGACAGTCACTTAAGTTGTGTCCCTAGAGTGACACGTTTGAGAAAGCAATTGCACAGAATTTAAATCCTCACAAGACTAGAAAACTACTTTGGTGTGGGGAATATAATCTATGGCATTTAAGTGCATTTGCACAAACTGCTTCTGTTGTTATCAGACTCCGCTTCAGATCACCTGCCAATGCAGTTTATTACTTCTTACTCCATAACAAAAGTTAACCTGTAATGAAGCTGCTGCACAGAAATGATTTAATGTATTACCCCAAGAAAATCTTTAGTAAAAAAACAAAACAAAGATTTTCTTAGACTCAGGTGTCACGGCATTTTTATAAAGAGTAAAAAAACAAAAAAAAAATTTCCCCTACTGTCATGAGCTTTATTTCCACCAAGGCTCTGTGCATCCTGTGGGAACTTTGGAAAAGTATCCAATTACCAGGAAAGGGGTGGGGGGGGGGAACCCACCCAATGGCTATGAATCAGTGTAAAGACAAAGAAACATGTTTGCTAGTGTAGAAGTCTGTTACACGGTACCTATTCTACCTTGGAGCACTGTTTTGTAGAAATTTGAGTAATGATTTGTAGGCCACCCCTGGAAGCTGCAGCTTTGTTATAGTGTTTTAGTTAGTTACCATCTGGCTTATTTCTAGAGTCCAGTTTGTGTTTTTTCCTCAATCTCCTCAGTCTTAGATTGGCTCTTTGCTTTAAGTAAGGGCTGTCTTTATAGAGAGAGTCTTTAAGCAAAGAAATCAATGCAGAATTAGCAAGTTCTACTTACAGTACAATAGATATATCTGCCAGAATAGAAACCAAGTAAAACCTGAACTGCTACCAGTAGTATACAAATCAGTCAACTCTTTGAATTACAAGAGACACGACCTCTGGGTCCACATTCCTGTTGCTTAATGTATGAAGAACTCCTCTATCCGCCACACTAACAACTTTTTAGCCATTTCTCCAACTGATTCCTGAGTTTATGCTTCTCTACAATTTATATACAGATTTCTGAGCAGAATCTGGACTGGTGAAATAATCACAGAGTGAGTTTATGGGTAGGATTTTTTTTTGCTGATCAGATCATCATCACAGGTTAATGGGTTGTACTTTAGTGGTATCCATGACCAAACTGGGTTAGAATCACAGAATATCAGGGTTGGAAGGGACCTCAGAAGATCATCTAGTCCAACCCCCTGCTCAAAGCAGGACCAATCCCCAGACAGATTTTTACCCCAGTTCCCTAAATGGCCCCCTCAAGAACTGAACTCACAACCCTGGGTTTAGCAGGCCAATGCTCAAACCACTGAGCTATCCCTCCCCAAGAGGACTGAAAAAATAAGACTCATTTAAATCAGATAACAGAGTGGAGTAGGGATTGCTGGCCAAACAGAGATTCACGTATACCTCAAAAGCCTTTTTATATCTAGAAAAAAAAAGTCTTAAAACTTCCATGAATCTGCTTTGCTTTCCCCTCACTCCCATTTATTAAGGCAGATGCAAGAATAAAAGTACACCAACAATTCAGTACTGCCCCCACTGATGTGAATTCAGCATTTAACCACATAAAAGAAAATCATTTTTAGAATCTGAAACCCTCAGATGAACTGGATATAAAGAGGAGGGAGAAGACAAGACAAGGTAGTGAAATAAAGGACGTTTAGGCAGAGATTCCACTGTGTCAGTCAGTTCAGATCAGGATGAATAAGTGGGTGCAAGCACCCATAGGCCAAGAATTTAATCCTTTCACTGTGTGCAACCTCTGGACTTTTAGAGAATCCTAAAGCAAATGGATTTTTAAAGTTGATTTAAAGAATCCAGATTTTAAATCTTTTCTTAAAACTTCTATTAGTATACCAAGAACTCAAACTTTACTCACATTGTCATGCTTAAAAAAACACAACATCTTCAATTCCCGGAAGACCCTTTTGCAAGAGACCAGATTTTGGAAGACATTGGGCATCTTTTTGAGTGCAACTCTTTTTCCATCTCGTGGATCTGTTACTGACCTAGAGAATACAAAAACGGAAAGGTTAAAAACTAGTTCAAGTAAACTTTTCTAGAACAGAAAAAAAAAATGTTTAAAGGTTACAATACTTTTCAAACAGGAAGGTGGTTCAAGACACTTATGGGGTGGGGGGGAATCATGTAAGCAAGGGGAACACAGCGTAAATTTACTGTCCTTTATTAAGTAAATTCCAATCATTCTTTGGTTAGATTATATATCTACCCACATTCAACTACTCCTGGTTATTTAAATGGCTGAGCACGTCATGCATTAGTGAATTTACCCCTAACATACACTACTATTTGAAGTCAGAGATCAATAATTGGAACCATAACTCATGTCAGACCACAAACATTTCCTTCAGCCTCCCACTAAACAGTCTATTATTATGAGACATTTTTCAGTTATACAAAAGAACAGAGTTAACTATTGCATGGTGGTATAATAGAGGTGAATACAACTTAAAAGATAAATCCACTAAACCACACTGTCAATCAGACTTGGGAACTCTGTTCTGATCTTGGATCTGCGACTAAGCATCTTTGTGTAGTGTTTTGAAAACTGTGTTAAAATCACAAGCTATCATTTTAAATTCTAAGGGGATTCCTGGTCCCGCTTGTGGACTAGGGGGCTCTGAAAGAAACACGTGATCTGGTTCCTCAGCAGTTAGCCTGCAAAAGAGCCAGTCATCAAGGTGCGTTGAGTTGCGCCTCTCTGCTTTAGGTAGCACCTGCTAGGTATGTCGGTCTCTCTCTCCCCCCCCGTATTGGTTAGTTGCATGTTAGAATTCTGGATTCTAAGAAAGAAAAGAGTTTTCACTGCAAATTTTCAGGACAAGTATTTATATTTTGTTTCTAACTCTGAGCATAACACTTTGGAGAAATCACTCCAACTGGTGTCTGAGTTTCCTGATCCGTAATGTGGGTATGATGTTTACTTTTCTCATAAGGGTTTTATGAGGATGTATATACAGAAGTTACAAGGAGCCCTGCAAGTGTTAAGTATTTTATTCTAAAGTTACTGGCCTCTGAAAATAGAGAACTCTGAGAACTTTAAAGTCAGAGAAATGGGTCTCTGATGCCTCAACTCCACAGTTGTAAGATTTTAAAGCAAGAAGGGACCAATACAGTGCTTAATTTGTGCCAGGACTTTCCAGGGCTGAGCCCGGGCACCTCTAGGCTTGGCAGTTCATAGACCCGGCACCTCTGGTCTTGCAGCATAAGTTACGTAAAAAAAATTGCTTGAGCCCTTGCACCTCTTTTGTTACAAATTAAGCACTGGACCAACATTTTGACCACCTGCCTAACATAGGTCAAAGAATTTTACCCATTAATTCCTCCATCAGTCCCATAACTTCTGGCTGAGCCAGAGCATATCTTTTAGAAAGACATTCGACCCTATTTAAGGTCTTAAAGTGATGGAAAATTCCTCAATCCAACAGTTAAGTACTCTCTCACTGTTAAATATTTGTGCCTTATTTCCAGTCTGAATTTCTCTTAACCTCCTCTTTGATAAGCTAAATATATCAATCAAGATTCTTATTATCTGTCATTATAAGGCAGGTTTTCAGACCTCGAATCATTCTTGTAGCTCCATTCTGAAGCCCCTGCAATTTTTCCAAATCCTTATTGAAGTGTTCACACCAAAACTGGACATAGTACCAGATAAACAGCATTGCACCAGGAGTTCACAATCCGCTTTCCACCATAACACCTAAATGCTTTCCAGAGTCACTCCTTTACAGGATACATTACCCCATCTGGTAAAAGGGATCTACGCTGTTTGCTCCTAGATGCAACACCTTGCATTTGGCTATAGTAAAAAGGCGCATTCTTTTAATGAGCCTAGCTTACCAAGCAAGCCAGATCGCTTTGTATAATCAACTTGTCATTTACCACTCCACCAAGCAGGTTATCATATGCAGACTTTATCAGCAATGATTTTATATTTTCTTCCAAATCACTGATAAAGACACTGAATAATATTAGGACAAAAACAGATCCTGTAGAACCCCACTATATAGCCATTTGATGACTATTCCCATTACAATTTCAGAAAGTTAATTGTTAGTCAGTTTTTATATTAGTTTAATATGTGCTACACTGATTTTGTATCATGTTAATTTTTAATCATAATACTGGGAGGCATTAAATCAAATGCCTTATAGAAGTTCAAGTACATTATGATACCAGTTACTTTCATCAACCAAACTAGAAATCTCATTAAAAAACAATATCAAGTTTGTTTGACAAGACCTTTTTCCCCTGAAGTCATTTATGATGCTGTCATCTTAATTCTTTACTGATCGCTTTGAGAGATTTCCTCATACCAACACACACACATACACACACAGAGACAGAGCAAAAAAAGAAAAGAAAACTACACAATAACATGTTTACTCATGGCAATATTATACTATGTGGACAAAATTAATGTACTAATTAAGAAATGTTGCCTTATGAACTGTTTTGATCATGAAATAATTTTCTTATAGTAAAACAAAAAGTATTATTCTCCTGGTTTAAATTTCTAGTATCAAAATAAATGAGACTGAGGAGGTGAAGATGGAACATGAAGTGAAAGGCAAGATGTCAGTAAGAGGCGGCAGTAGTCAGAACAATTCACTCGCAAAGAGACTGAGTGAGGACTGGGAAAGTCACTGGCTCACACTATTTATCAAAGAGCAAACTTTAGACTGACTTTTTCTTGTCTCCAAAGAGGAAGTGCATTATGGCTTTTGGGGGTGGGGGAGCACCTGTCACATCTCCAAGCATCAGGTCTGACAAAATTTAAGTTAGAGTCCAATGACATTGGGTGGGAAGGGCTGCAGTGTCCCTTTGTACCAGTTTCCACTGGTTCAGAGTTCAGGTAAAATGCCCCGAGCATCCTTTAAGAAGAACACAACAGGCAGGAGAAAGCCCCATGGCAGTTAAATTTGACTAGGCTTTTACCTGAGAAGGATTCAACTTTATGCCCACACATTATTCAAGAATCCCGTCTTCTAGAGAAAAATGTCGGCTTTAGAAGTATCCATTGACAGTGCCATTGGTTTCTGTTAGAGAAACTAGATTCAAGATGCTTTGTGGGTAAAAGCCCAAAACAGACGACTGCAAAGCAATATTTGTAATCTGCATTTTCTGTCCTTTTCCCCCCTAACACACCAAACCCACAGGTCTCACTTCAGAACAGACATAGAAGAAAAAAAAAAAAAAAAAAAAAAAAAAAATTTTTTTTTTTTTTTTTGCTGTGTGTCTATGTATGAAGTACAGAAAGAGCATGTTTTTAAGTGGGTAAAATTTGCTTACAACCAGGCAATCAATAGCTAATAAAACGCTTCCTTGAGGATAAACTGGCAAAAAAGGAGGGATGATATGGCATTCAGACAGAGAGAGTCAAAGAAAGTCCATTGTCTGCACAAATCAGTGCTCATCACTGCAGAGATTACAACACCTCTTCTTATGTTTACTTCACTCCACACATTCCCACTGACTTCAATGAAACTATTTTCAAAACAGGGTACTAAATGTGACTAAGGGGTTCACAATTTGGCCCTATAGCTTTAATATTTACACCAAGGAAAAGACTTCCCTTATCCATTATTAATTGGAATTGTAGAAACCAAACATTAAGAGGATACAAGTTGTTTTAGTCTCAAACATTTTTCAAAAAAAGAACCATCTCCTGTAACAATTTTCTATTCCACCATGGAGTCTCTAATAAATTTTGCTATCCCTATTTTAAGCATTGTAATATGTAGTATGAGCAAAAATATATATACTCTAACCCACAGCGTAAAGATGTAATAACCCCTGGGTTTTAAATTCTACATGTGACTGAACTGCCACTAATTGTTCTTTAGAGTCCTGATCCTTGTGCCAATCACCGCACTTATGCACAGTCCCACTGAAGTGAACAGGGCTTTGTCCAGGTCCTAGAGAGCATGCTGCTGTAGCCTGATGCAGGATTGGGTCTTTATGACCAATCCCACAGTGAGATGTATACAGGTGGAACTCTGTGTTTGTACAGAGTCCCACTGAACACCTGCACCTGTGTGAAGTGTGGTTGGAGTCCAACAGCAGGATCTAGTTGCTGTCTAGCTTAGAGTGGCAACCTACAGAGTCCCAGAATACTGGACATTCCATCACTTCCAGACGTTGCATGAGCCAGCCCTGGCCGGAGTGACCTTGCACACACTGCGTATGCAAGGTCATGCCAGTGCGGACGGAGCTGCACACTCTTCAAAATGGCAGACACAACGACGTCTGGTTTTGTCTCAGCACTAGACAGGAGACAAACCACCCAAAAAGAGGCCCATCTGTCGTAAAACCGGAAGAATGGCTTGCATAGCCTAGATATTATGTGGCCTCCATCACAGCAACATCCAAGTGTCTCTGTTGCATCTGAGCACCTTCCACAAATCAAAAGACTTCATTCAGTGTTGCATTTAAATTAACTAATATTTAAATTGTCGAGTAACTGATGATTTTTAGACATAATTAATTTCATTATTTTCAAGTAAATGCATAATTACAAATCTCACAATGTCCAAGATATCCACAATGAGCAGTTCACTAAATAGCTACAGCTAGGTCTGAAGTTGGAATTGATTTTGGTAATCTAAGCATTAAGGTCTCAAAGTATTTTAAATGCAGGAGTTTCAATGTCTGTGGATGATACATATATAAGTAACTGTACACCCTGACAGAATCAGTATTCCGCTTTTCTCAACCTACTGCAGAACAAGGACCTGTTCACCTATTGATTCTAATATGGCATACAAGCTACTGTGGCACGTGTTGTACATATGGATAAACATACAGTTACCAGCTTGGCTTCACATTTCATGGGGACATCAACACATTTTAGGGGGGGAAAAGGTAGAAAATGAAAAGATAGAAGTGCACATACAGTAAGTGTAGTTAAGTTTCTAAATAAATTATCCTATTAAACCAAGCTGCATCTTAACTTACAGTTTAAGTACCAAGTTATTTTCAAGGAAGCAGCCCAGTTTGACTAAAAAAAACACACACACACACACAAAACTTAAATTAAGTGGGATTAATCTCTCTCGCTCAAATATACGCAATCCACTTTCACAGTGGCACAATGATCTGCATTAAGTAGAATCAACTAATAACTGAAATTTGAGCAGCTTTAAAAAAAAAAATCATTGTACACAATACTACCATGGGCAAAATGTGAGACGTTTACAAATTAGATTCTTGTACTATTTGCAAATAGAGTTAAAATGACTACTTACAGAAAAATTACTCATTTAGGTACCACTTATACATTTTCAATTCATATTCATCTACCTTGTACATTTCTACCTGACATACCTGAAAATGTTCTTCATAAATACTTTAGGTAACCATCTCCTCTCCCCACCTCACTAAAGTAATACCATAAGAAATAAACTCTACAGACAAATGCTCAGGCACAGATTCAGAAAAACAATTGAAGGTAACTCATGCTCTCTCCCTATTAGCAAAATGCCACATTTCACAGAGGGTCTTCATTCTTCCTCTTATGATGAAAATGATGACAGAACAGCTCAAGCAGTGAGTGTTTGGAAGGCTTATTTATTTGCTAATCTGTGTACAGTGGTAGGTTGTATCATCTCTGGAGGCTGAACCATTGTTTAATAAAATAGGGAAAGGTTTAAGAGGAATACTACGCCAGGATTAGTATCCAAATCCAGTTGGTTTTTATTCTATGCTTAGAATCATTAAAGCAATTACATGAAATGCATGCATGCTAGTGGTTTAAATCCCTACCTTCATCCAAATATCACTGTCACGTACTACATAATGGGCTTTTAGCACAAACAATTCCACAAGGGAAAAAAGTGGACTTCAGCTTCTATTGAAGATAACAGGCTGCTCATTTATTTTAGCACATGTTGAGTAATCTCACTAAAAGACACTCAGAACGCAAAATTCACAATAGCTGAATATTCAACCAAAAGGCCACTTTCTGCTTCTAATAAAAAGAAAGGTATATTTAACAGAGGGTATTTCTACTACAGTACAGTAAACTGTTACTCTGATTGTGAAAGTTATTCAGTATGAAATGAAAACATCCCAATATTTCACCACATTGTTTTTCCCAGAAATAAAATACAAATAGCCAATCTTAGGAGGGCTAACTATTGGACAAAAATCATTTATAATATCATGTGAATCTGGTTCAACTATGGTCCCAAAATACTGCAACAGTTTGCAAACTTCTTTGATTGAGGGAATGGAATGATTACAGTATATGTCCTAGTTTAGTTATTTTACCAGAAGGATTTAATCAGAGATGAATATAATCAGCCTTAAATTATAGTGAATAAAGGCAAACAAAATTCAGCTTCATTATCTGTCCATACAAACACTTTGATAAACGAAAGGAAATACTGGTCTTTCTTGAAGTTGTTTCAAAGGGTTCTTACAGAGTAACTGGAACAGCAGCAATAATCACTGATCTACATCAAGACAGCATGTAAGCTCACTCTCAAACACGTGTTTCTACAGTTTCCAGTCATATGATCTGCACTGAATTAGTGCTGTAATCAGAATGGGATTAATCTGTAAATAGGCTACAGACAAATTGCCATGGGTCACTTTTCTCCATTCTGAGGAGTGGAGGGAAGACACAGATGGGTGTCATAAAACAAGGATGCAATCTAAAGATGATTTGTCTGTAGTCAGATTTCCCTGAAGGAAACAACTGCAGTTTCACAGCTTCCGTACGTTTCCTTTTACCTAAAAAGGCTCCTTACTATTAACCATCAAAAACTTTTACAGATAACCTATAAACAGATCCATACACACACCTATTTCTAGGCTGAGGTCATGTCCTTAAATAATTCAATATTAGTAACTTAGTCACAAACATGAATCTGTATGTCTAAAGGGACATATCAACTTCGCAGGAAAACAATCATGATAGAAAAAAATTCTCTAGTTTTTCAGTTTGTTTTTTCATGCAATGGACAGCAAGCCATGCACTCTGTATCACTTTTTCTCTTTAAGGTAAACTTCCCGATTGTCCCAACAACATGGGGAAGAAATGTTTTTAAAACAGGAATATGTGATTGTAAAACAACAAAAATTGGTAGGATAACTTGGGGGCTGCTGTATCACCTGAAAGTACTTGTAACAAAACAAATTTCAGTTTTTCTACAAGCCTACCACAATCTCTAGCCACTCAATTCTCAACCTTGGCTATGTTAATATTATCACTTTATAAATTGGCTCTCTTTAAAATAAAGTATTTGCTACAATATATAATTCTAATATTGTTATTATTCCTTGGCCACAGTATTTTCTGCAGAGAAGACAGGATGGAATACCTACAGACATGCTGAGAAATGCCATGTTTGTTCATGAATCTTTTTCATTAATCTGATTCTTTGAAAATGGGATTAAGATGCACCATACTTCTAAAAGAACTAGTTAGTATAAAAACCATGTCAATATATATGAGATCTGGTGCCCAAAAGCAAATGTAATGAGGCTAATTTCCCAACCCCCAGCTCTGACCCGCCTCCCGGAGCCAGCACCCTGTACCCCCTCCTGCACTCCAACACTCTGCCCCAGCCCGGAGCCCCCTCCTGCACCCAAACTCCCTCCTAGAGCTTGCACCCCTTGCCCCCTCCTGCATCCCAACCCCTTGCCCCAGACTTAGCCCAGAGCCTCCTCCCACACTGCGAAGCCCTCAGCCCCAGCCCAGAGCCTGCACCCCCCCCCCCGAACCCAAACCCCCTGCACCAGCCCAGTGAAAGTGAGTGACAGCGAGCAACCGGGGGGGGGGGGGGAGGAGAAATGGAGTGAGTGGGGCGGGGCAGACCCTGGGTTGCCCTTAGATTCAAAAGGTTATCTTGGGTGTAAAAAGGTTGGATACCACTGGTTTACAGAGAGTAGTAAGAGTACACTGATTACCAAGCGACTGCTTGCAGACAACATGTGTTATGTACCCATCTCTTCTCCACCATTTTTTTAGGTTGTGAACTCTCTGTAGAGGGGACCATGTCTTCTTGAGTGTACAGCACCTAGAACAATCAGGCCTTGAACTTGATTGGGGCCTCTGGGTGCTACCACAATTGAAATAAACAGGCACAGAAGTCATGGTAGAAAGATCCTCCACTTCTATGTTAACAGGTGATGTAAAAAAAAAAAAAAAAAAGGTCAGTCTATAATTTATGCACCATGCCAGAATCCACTTAGACACCTTAGATCGTTTTAAGATTGTGAAATTTCATAAAGTGAATTGCACTACGTGTTTGGCCTTGTCTAAGCCCCTCTGGACTGTAAAATTAAACAGAAAGCTAACAAATGTCTTGTCACTCTCCAGGCGTTGCTTTATTAATTCACCTCCTGGAAAGAGTTTTGAAGTTCCATTGGCTTTCAGGTTAGTGGTGATTGGACTGCACAAAGGTAAAAGCCATCTTGGAAAAACCATGCATGTGGAGCATTTGCAGCCATTCTTAAAAGTCTCTTGCAATCTCATAACTGCAGCACTAGCAAAATACTCAAACTGGAGACAGACTGAAAAGTTGTGTCTGAAATTAAACATATCTCTGCTAGAGGAGGAATAAATAAGAGCTGAGAGTCTCTGGTGTCTCATTAGGTCATTTCTAATTGAACAAGAGGAGAACAACCTTTTTAGTGTCATGGATTTGTGTGAGATTTGCTTCCCCTATGAAAAGACTCCATCTGAAGTCTATTGGGGCTGCATATTTTGGCAGCAGAAAAAATGATAGTAACACATACCAAGAAACTTCTCTTTTTAATAACCACATGTATTTACCATGTTTTCTTCTGCATGCTTCAAACCTGCATTTTTCAAGTCTCATAGCTATGAATGCTCTTCCAACATTGGACAGGATAGTTGCTGTAAAATTAACCCAGATGTGGTGATACTATACAGTAGAACCTCAGAGTTACGAACACCACAGTTATGAACTGACTGGTCTACCAAACACCTCACTTGGAACCAGAAGTACGCAATCAGACAGCAGAAGAAACAAAAAAATGCAAAGACACTACAGTACTATGCTAAACAAACTACTAAAGAAATAAAGGGAAAGTTTAAAAAAAGATTTGACAAGGTAAGGAAACTGTTTCTTTGCTTGTTTCATTTAAATTAAGAGGGTTAAAAGCAGCATTTTTGTTCTGCACAGTAAAGTTTCAAAGCTGTATTAAGTAAACATTCAGTTGTAAACTTTTGAAAGAACAACCATAAGGTTTGGTTCAGAGTTACAAACATTTCAGAGTTACGAACAACCTCCATTCCCGAGGCATTGGTCACTCTGAGGTTCTACTATATATGGTTTCAAGGTTAGTGTTGTGGCTTGCCAGTGTTCTAAGGTAAAACTCACAAAGTAGCATTTCATTTTATTATTCATGCAAAGACCAGTCATGCTTGTAGCTGGTAACAATATAACTCTAATGAATGTGAATGGTAGTGCAGTAATTTCACACCATGTTGAGTTTGTTCTCTCTTAACTCGGAGGAGCAGCTGCTTTGGTTCAGCACAAACAGTACCAGAGAACAGAGATAAGTGCTGAAGCCTGTTACACAGGAATGCTTTTATTTTCTTTGTTGCTGAAAGGCTTGCTGTGCTGAGTCTTCTGGTGCTGAGACACACTGGTTATCCCATCTGTATTAGCTAATGAATCTCAGGCTGTAAAGATAATGAACAGCTCTGAAGGCAGCTTCCGTTATCTCTAGTGAAAATGACCCTCTTCATGAGAGAGAGCTGATGTGTTAGTGACCAGTTACTTTTTACATTAAACTTTACACCGTAATTTTTTGTTTAGTATTAAGTGCTTTAATGACATTAGATTATGATTTATATAATGTGTTAAATGACACAATGTATACCTGATTTTTATACAAAACCATAAATGAAACTTCATTTTACTGGTAAAGGTGTGTTACATTTATTTAGATGGACTATACAGGCCCAAATACTCAAAGGTGTTAAGATGACCCTGTCACTGCCCAAGATTAAACAGTTTCAAGCTAAGTTCAAGATTTGGTATACAGAGATCCTGGCCTGCTTAGTACCACGGCAAACACACCGATAAAAATTTTAACCTTTTATTAAACACATAGAAAAGGAAAATCAGGTAAAGCCTTTGAAATTGAAAGTAAAGCTTTCATTTTAACAACATTCCTTGTTTCTTTTCCTTCTAGCTGGAGAAACTTTTTAAAAAGAACCCTCCCTTCCATCCTCATTTTCACAGCATTTTCGATGGTATTAATGATGGAGGTAATTGTCATTTTTGGGAAAAGAGAAGAAATTAGTTGGAAGGGGCTGGAGCTATTGTTGCTGCTGAGGTCCAATCCCATTTACTAAAAGACAAACACAAGAGGGGAGAGAAGAACAGCAACGATAGAAAATGCAGCTTCAGTCTCTGGTTCCTATTTGCCGTCTCACTGCTGGAGAAACTCAGACACGGCACATGGTCTTATTAGCCACTGTGAGACCTACCAAGAGTAGGCCTTTTTGTTTGGATTAATTCAGTCTGTTTCCCTTTTGCACCTTTTTCCATCAACACTTATTATAGGTAATTGTGACATTTTATAAACTTTCACATATTCCTTACATTTGAGCTCGCAATTAGGGTAAATTTATAGGCCTAATTATTACAGCAACAGATATTATATAAACTTAAGTCAATTTACTTAGAAAATTTGATATTTTTAAAAACACTAAAGTGCAAGTCATTAAGAATAATAATTAAATCTTACACTGTACTTTTCAACTATACATTTCAAAGCTCTTTTTAAGAAGAGGATGGGGAAACAGATACTGAGGCCTGGTCTACACTACGGGATTAATTTGGATTTAGCAGCGTTAATTCGAATTAACCCTTCACCCGTCCACACTACAGAGCCATTTAGTTCGAATTAAAGGGTGCTTTAAATCGATTTCTGTACTCCACCTCGACGAGCGGAGTAGCGCCAAAATCGATTTTGTTAATTCGAATTAGGGTTAGTGTGGCCGCACACCACCGAATTAATGTGGTTAAAATAAATGGGGTAGTGTGGCCGCACGCCACCGAATTAATGTGGTTAAAAACCGAATTAATGTGCTTAGTGTGGCCGCGCACAATCGAATTTATACAACCTGTTTCCCAAATTCGAATTATCTAAATTCGGATTAATCCCGTAGTGTAGACATACCCTGAGAGCCAAAGTGACTTGACTAAGATCTCACAGTCGATCAAAGAGAGCCAAGTACAAAACCTTGATCTACCTGACTCTCAATCCAGTACTCTATCCACTAGAAAACACTGCCTCCCTTTAACTATAAAAATCTGTAAAAGTTTTAGATTTACCTGAATGCAAAGACTATCAGTGACAGACATAGATGGTAAATGGGGTTACTGTATTAATATACTTGCTTCTGGAGCTCAAAGCTCAAATCTTGCTAATGTCATAAGTAAATACATTAGAGAACGTCAGTTTAGTACCCATTTGTCAAATTTGTCAAAAAAAATGTTATTACAATTAGTAACGTACAACCTGGAAACAGCAGAAGTTTTGCAAATGAGAATAGCATAGCACAAAGTCAGTATGGTAGTGTTTGCCTGTACACTAATGCCCAGTAATCCATCATAAGTGGTTAAAAGCTACCCCCCCCCCCCACACACACACACACTTGCTCTTCAGACAAGAGTACGACTAGACACAGGTGGAAATTACTAAATGAACTAAAAGATAATTTCGTAGATTGAAGAAATGCCATTCCTGATTCTCATAAAACATGAAAACGCAATGGCAAACACCTATTGTTTTAAATTACTAATCCCAGAGATATCAAGCAAAATGTTAAATTTGAGAGATTAATGTAACGCAACAAGAATACTCAATCCAAACTGTCCAAAATTTTGGAAATTTTAACATAGAGTGATCAACACTGTGAACTTAGTTACTTACAACTAGAGTTATCCATCTATACTGCCTCCATGGCTGTACATGTGGATTATTTTTTGGTAAAGCTTTATATCATTTTGGTGTTCAGTGGCTTGATTCCACCAGAATAAATCTAATAGTATCAACATATCGAAGTAACAGCCCTACACATACCTCATTTTTGTCCACTTGCCCATGAAGAGCTTCAAAGACAAGTGGTGAGGGAATGAATGTGACAACAGGTTTTTGTGGAGACAGTGTAGTCAGAGCTATGAGGCTGAAGCCCAGATGTAAATTTGACTAAAGTAGTGTGGCAACAGGCAAACGGAACATAAGAAATTGCAAGAGCATGACACAGTGGAGAGAAAAAAGATGTTTAGTGCCTACTTACAACATGCTAATGCAGTTGGATTTCTCTAGCAGCAGATTTGGAGCATTACATTCCTTCAGCTATACTGCCATAAAAACATGCCGATTCTGTGCAACACATTGCAAGAGTTCAGGACTGCCAATTTGTGGAAGCATTTTCAAGTTGGAAAAAAAAAGACTTTAAACAAATTTTTCATAGATTATGCAGATAAACAGCTTCTGCTACACAGCAAGGCATAGAGCTGTTAGAATTTATAGTTACATAATTGATAGTTCTGATAAATCAACATTAAATTTATATGCTCAATAATAAAACAATTGGACAATATATTAATTTTTTAACGGGCAGTAAATATTTAGTTTTCTAATTATGTAATCACACTCCATTTCCCCTTCCCTATTCCAAAAATACAATTAAAAATCAGGAATGCTTTCCCTGCTTTTAAACACAAAATTAAAACACAGTTGTTGTTTTTAAAAATAAGCTACAAATATCATATCTAGAGCTAAATTCTTAAATCAGTTCCCTCCTATTAGCCATAAAGTTATTTAAACTCTTGCTTACATTGAAGGAATTATGTAAAAAAGATAGTAAAAGAGAAAGAAAAAAGCATAAGACTTTTATAATTTCTGAAAACAGAATGAACAGATTTCTCCACCTTCTTTCTCATTCATTCTAGTTTTATCCATAAGGGCTGTAGAGGCCATGTATTTAATTTGAACGTAGACAGATGGAATCATAGAAATGTTGGGCTGGAAGGGACCTTGAGAGGTCATCAAAGTCCATACTCCTGGGCTGAGCAGGACCAAGTAAACCTAAACCATCTCTGACAGATATCTCATAGCTGTCAAAAATGCAGTCAGGCTCTCAGTGCTGTTAAATAAGGTAATTAACATTTCACTACAAAAAATTAGATTTTGTATGATAATATAAAATAAGACTCAAATGCACTCAAAAGTGTTGGCTATAAGCATACTAAAGGAAAACTAAAGACTTGCAACTACTACTTAGAGCAGTATCTTATACTTGCCCCTATTTGGCATCTTGGAAGCTGTTTACAAACAATCATTAAATCTCAATATCTTTATGAGTGAAGCTTCCCTATGATATCATTAGGGAAACTGAGGTAGTATTCATGGAAAAGCATACTTAGAGCATTCGAACAATCTTAACTCTGATCCTGCAATGACATCATGCAATAACCATTGATGATGAATGCATACTAGTGTGTGTAGTCCCAGACTAAGTTAAAATGATTTTTAAAGAAAGATTCCCCCCCCCCCCTCTTCATATAGTGTCACTACAGGGCAAAGTTAAAGTTGTTCGGGTGCTTAACTGTGTATTTGCATGCCATAACGTTTTATTTCTTTGACATTTAACTTTAACTCTGAATTTCTTGGGTTTTTATGCTGCTTATTCTGTGGATAGTTACAACAGCCATGTAATCTTTTTCACCCTAAATTATTCATACATACTCAACCTTAAATCCATCTCAACTTACTTATTAAAAAAGCATTTAATACATGAACAGTGAACAAGAAACCCAAATAGAATGTGATATCTAATAATGATGATGATATGCATTATCAATCTTTTTTTATAAAATTCATGTTATACAAAATACACACACACACAAATAAATAAAAACTGAAATGTAGGGTCAGATTCACTGAGATGTTTTGACTATTTTATACCACTTTGGAGCAGCAAAAAGTAGTCAGAGTGTAAGAGTTCAGTTTTCCATACTTCTTGACTTACCCACACACCCCAAGTTCCCCGTCATCTTTTCCACATTCCCCAACACATCAGTTCCCCTCAAATTAAAAAACTATAATTGTGAATCCTCAGAAATGTCATGGTGCATCCAATGAGTCAGTGCTGTAATTTTGGAGAGTATGCATATTTTTCCTACACAGTAGAATCCTTACTTTACATACAAAAACCCCTCAATTTTAACAATGGAATAGTAACCCATGCCACCACAATACTTTAACACTTATATCGTGGTAATGCCTATTTAACAGCAAGAAAAAGGTTCGCACGTGTTTAGAGGACAGTGAAAAAAATGTCAGTGAATGCTATTTATGCTTTTTACTTACACATTGTTACCACTGGTGTCACTGCCCAATAGTAACAGTGGAAGATTTCCTGGGAAAGGGGCTTGTGAAGACAAGGCCGGTGATCAAGCCATAAAATGGTCTGATCTAGCTTACATTGATTACCCGAGTTATCACAAGTTTCTAAATCTGATTATGCACATTTCTCAGGTGCGGGCCCCATCCTCAGTGGGCCAGATACGCTGATCAGTTACAATTGTTAAACTCCATCGTGGCTGAATAAGAAGGATCTAAAGTGACCTCTGCTCTCATCTTGTTTTTTGAAGGCCTGTTCTTTCCTAAAGTAGGTTTTACCCAGTAGCCTTTTCCTGACTATCCTGTTCCAGAGTGTGGGGTATCAAATGAGTGAAATGGATCACTGCAGCATATGTATAAAGGAGCCAGTTTTTCCTAATCATACGCCACAATACAACCAATGATCACCAGAATGTCTAACTATCAATCTGATCTCCCCAAAATAACTGCAAGTTAATTTCACACTGCTCTCTACACCCTCACCTCTGCACCACTCATTGTCAATTTCACTTCAGGGAGCAGCGGGAAACTAACCACTGGAGTCCCGAAGATCGGAAGTAACAAGACTGCATTCCCTCCCTCCCCCCAAAAAGCTTGCCTGAAAACAACTGCTATTTACAGCATCTAATAGAGATGCCGAAAAGTGTCACTTGCCTTTTGTATACAGTACATACGTTGATACTGACAAAATAATTATTTATAGCAATATGTTATCAGGTCACAAATTCCCAAGAGAAACTAGCTAAAGCATGAAAGTCTCCCAGGAGCTAATTGAGAGAATAGCTAGAAAGGCAGCTTTACTTACTGCTGTTCTCAGAAGAACACATTTCAATTCCCTGCTCTGCTTTGTTAGGATATTGCACCCTAGGTGAATCTAGCAGTAAAGTGAACAGCAGGCAGGGAATCTATCCATCACTCAGCACAGAGTCAGTGGGGTGCTCTTTCAAGCCTCTACAGAAGTCTGCAAAGGTCTCACTTATTAAGCATCAAGTGTAGCTGGAGACAGATAAGAGACTAAGAGGATTTAAACTAAAAATAACCTAAGAAAAATGATGTCAGTATTGGAAAAAAATTAAATAGGTAAATACAGCCTCACAGTGAGTTCATGAAGGTCTAGTTTATATGTAACCAGGTCTTTAATAACTATTTAATTCTAGATATTACTATGAGAATTAAAAACAATGCATCTTACTTGCACCATCTTTAGGATTTCATATTATATTGTACATATTAAAGGAAAAATACATCTGTAATACCAATAGTTTACACATTTAGGGCAAAATGTTTGGCTCAAGCTATTTACAGACATATTGTAAATTCCTTACTTACACTAGTCAATTTTTATTCACGTCATTCTGCTAATCTTACTGGAACTAGTCGTATGAGTAAGTACTCAGTATTGACACTGAGAGGTTCATAATCTGCTCCATTGTAAAAACATTTGTACACAGCTTGTTAATGTGACTCAGTTACCTTCCACAAACTCTCAACCTCTATGTATCTAATAATAATAGCATACAATGCTGTATATTTTGTAAAATGAATTTATTATGAAAGACAACACAAGTTTATTGAGCTATTCTCTCCCCTTATTATTCCCGCTTATTTATTTATTTTGCATTTGCGTATTCGCCGAGCCAAACAAGAGTGTTCTCAGTAGCCAAGTGGAGCTCTCGGAGCCCACTGCTGAATTTGGTTAGCGGGCACTTCTTGACAATGGGCATCACCATTTGATCTTCGCTGCAGCTGCAGTGTGGATTGCCTCCAAGACCCCAACAGTGCTGGTTGGCTGTACAGAGGCATTGCCCAGTCCGGAATTGGTTAAGAAGGGCCACTGACGACATGAAGAACAGGAGTACTTGTGGCACCTTAGAGACTAACAAATTTATTAGAGCATAAGCTTTCGTGGGCTACAGCCACTGACGACATGGTAGGTCAAAGTCAGGCGGGCAAGCAATAGGATCTGTGACAAGGAACTGATTGGTGGTTGATGTTAAGCACCCGTCTTCCCACCACAGGGACTCCACTGTCACGTGCTGGCGTGGCAGCCTCGATCACAGTGAGTGTCGCGATGAAAGACATGTAGCTGGTGGGCTAAAACGGTCTCTGAACAAGGGCAAGCTTGGGTTGGCACATGTCTTCTCAAGCAGCTTGCCAGCTGCAATCTCCCTTCTAATGTAAGGAGGAGCAGAACTGGAAGCCATGAAAGATGAGTCAGTCGGAGTGCTCCTGTGATAATTGTTGAATTGCATGACAACAAGTTTGGTGTGTGTTGATCAATTCCATACAGGTGCAATAGTACTCTGCTATCATGAGATGGCAAGGGCTGAGGTCCTTAGGGCTGGAGCATCCACTCCCCATGAAGAACCTGCCAGCCTTGCTGAGAAGGCTGTTGCGTGTCTTGACCTTTGCTGCTAGTAAGTAATCAATTTATGAAAGTAACTTCCCTGGTGACAATACCTGCGTTAATTTCTCCCCAACTTAATTTGGTTCAGATTCAGCTATTTACAAAGGGACTCCAACTTAAAAATAACTAATTATTTTTCATCATCTATTGTCACAAGCAACACCTAAGATACCCAAAAAGTTACAGAAAGTTATTTCTCTATTGTTTGTTTACATCATGCATTTGATAGCAGTTTGTTAATTTTAACAATTTCACTGTTCTCGGTAGTGCCAACTTATTGTGCATATCTGTGTCTGTCTGTTAGATGGAGCGGTGTATAGGAAAAAAGGGTCTTTCACGTATCAACAAAGGGAGAAAATATTTAAGAATAGCAAAGTGATTACTAACTCACCAAAAAAAAGCAAAGTTATTAAAGTGCAGGTAAAGTAGGCAAACCACTTTTAAACTCATTTGGGGAAATTGTCACCTTGAAATATAGTCAATTTCTCTTTAAAATATTTAGTGACTATCTCAAAGAGGTCCCATCGAATGTTTAATCTGAAAAAATGCTGAATACAAACATTTGCAAAAACTTTATATGAGAAATTGTCAGAGTTCAGCAAAATAAGCTTTGTGTCAAATGTGTATTAAAGAAGTCAATTCTGTAAATGCTAGGAGGAATACAAAATAAGTTTTTAAACCCATAATTTAAAGCTATTGGCAGTGCAATATAAATCTATTTTTCTGCACTAAAAAAATGTAACCCCCTCCAAGATGTGCACAATATTTCCAGAATGACTCTTTTGGGGACTGTTTTTCCACCTGCCCTCATCAAGATTTGCATTCACACGTGAAGCAGATAGAGGTCTGACATGCATTCAACAGACATGCACTCAACAGATGGGAATAGTGGGGGTAATGTTGCCGAAGTCTTCATGGATTGCATAGCTACTGTCTATAGTGCAGATGGCAGGACTTTACTTTGAGGCAGCACTGGTGAAAGAGACAAAGACCAGCTGCACTCAATGGAACGGTCCACAGAGAGAAAAATAGAGTTAGAAACTCTACCCAAGACTTTCGTTCATGTTCTGACACAAGAAAAGCATAGTTCCTTTCCACAGAAAGTGTGCCCAGTATTTACCAACAAGACAAAAATTGAACAAGTGATCAAATTTATTGGTAAACATTTTTTTTAAATTATGATAACCAACAGCAACTCATGAGCATATTTAGGAAGAAGTCATGTGGATGAAGCTTCAGAACCAATGACCACTGGTTGACCCAAAACAATTTCCCCCCCAATTTTTTGGAACTGAAACGAAAAATCAGTTATCCACACAGCTCTACTTACGAGTCCCTGGATTAAACAGTAAAGTACATTTATTTTCCAAGAGCCAGTAAAAACTCACAACTCGACCTGAGAACTCCTGGATTAAAACTAAACTGTACAGTACCTCTATATTTTAATAGTCAATAAGGACTCCCACATACAGTGAGCTGTAATAAATAAAAAGAAAGCCTCTCTAGCTGTAACTATGGCCACACAACTTTTTGGACAAGACCTGAGATGCTGCAGTCAGAATACTACCAAACACAAGCGGAATACAGTACTAGCACATTCCTTAAGCTAAGTTAGCTTTGAAGGACAATTAATTTTTCAGATCCAAAATGTATGCAAATTCCATTGTGGAAAACTGCAGGGTATTAACAGAAGTCTTGTTATCCAGCAGATCTCTCAGATATTGGCAGGCTAGACCAAGCCAAATAATCAAAAGCTATAAAGAAAGTTGCTACAGATTCAACTTTGCACTGAAGTTCACAAAAAACTTAGAGAACTAAATTTCTAAGGAGAGAAACAATAGCACTTTGTGATAAAAATTGCCAGATCAATTTAAAACATTAATATTTTGACTTGTTATAATTTTAAATACTTAGCTTGACAGACTTTACATATGAAAATTTTTTACAACCACAATGCATCTTGGACTCAACATATTAAACTAAACTGCATCCATAAGGAAATCCAAAGTCAATATTAGCTCTGGAAATGGCCCTGAATAACACATGACATGGTGCAAAGGGGAATATACAATTTATCAGACATTAAGTATGGTCAATCAAATAGCCTGATGAAAACTAGAACATAAGGTAAATTTCAAAGAGTGCATCCTGTTACCTATTCATCTACCCAAACTTAACTGAATCAGGTTCAGTTATCTACTCAGGTGATCAATAGTTTGATACTCTAGTTTTTGTAATGAAAGATTAGTTAAAATTGAGATTTTGGGTAGCTTAACACTTACAAAAGTAGAGTTTAAAGAGAACCTGCTAGAGAGTTTAAGGGACAGTTTAGATTGGGAATCTTGTGTTACAAGTGGCAGTGTCTTTGTTGCTAGAGGAAAAAGTGTTCCATGAGCTGCCTGGGAAAGAGCTTGCTCGACATCCTCAGCTGAGTTGAAAGTTCATCTTTTTAGAAAGATTAGTTTTGCAATTCTTTATCTGAACTTGGAGGAACAAGCCATTTGCTTGCCATGAAAGAAATGCTTATTTCTGAAATTCAAGCCCTCTCTTAAAATCCACCCATTTTGTCTTCATTCTTGTTCATTTAGTTACTTTATTTATTCACTGGTACATTTAAAATATTGTATATTACCCAAAAATCATAGTCCCGTAACAAGGTTTCTTCAAGCGGCTTTCTGGGATTGACTAATTTAAAACAGAATATAGGCAAAAGACATACTGTATGCTTTTTTCTAGCATAAAAAACTGCCATTTATTCTAATACACACTAGGAACAATGTTTTAGACATTCATATTATAGTTATCTCACTTTTCCTTCAATGATTGTTTTTCAAAAAGTTATTAGCCCAAGCTTGGCTTGACGTTGCCTTAACCTAATTCATACTGCTAAACATGACGGCTTATTTTCATTTTCTTCTCCCAAAAGTGCATGGTTTAATTTAAACTGATGTTGCAAATCTCAAACATTTTATATTTAGCATGAAAAAAGTAATGAAGTTTATTTAAGCACACTGCTTTTAGAAAATCCTAGTACATTTACCAGGAGTGTCAGAAAACTTATGGCAGCATCCTTGATCCAATTTAAAATATGTTCACCTTAAGGGTAAATGAGGATTTTCCTATACGATCAGAGATTCCAATAGCCATAGTAAAAAACAGGTCATTTTATTTTAAAAAGTGGAAGTCCTGCTAGAAACTGACACTTCTGCTACAGTACCAGTCACTTACGTTGCAAATTGGAGAATCAGGATGTTTTTCTAAACAAAAAGTCTAGTCGATCTAGAAGATATTTATATAGTCCTCATCACCACAGGATCTGAGCATTTCACAATTAATTTTTATCCTCACAACACCTTTGTGAAGTGGGGAAGTATTATCACAGCTGTTCAGATGGGGAACTGATGCACAGGGCAGATTACAATAATTTACCTAAAATCCCATAGGAAGTCTATGACTGAGCCAGAAACTAAACTTAGGTATCCTGAATCCCATTCCAGAGTACCACCAACTGAATTATCTTTCCTACTCTATGAAAACTTCCCTTGTTTATTACGCATGTTGTTTACAAACACAGAATGAAATGAAGCCTTGACAAATACAGTCTATGAGGAACAGGAATATTTTACATATTTGTTTACAGACTGGAGGATTTATAGGCTAAAAGCTTTGGAAAATATAATTTTAAGATAAATTGTGGAGCTGCAGAAAGGATTAATGACCCAGACCCTTAAGTATGTCATGTTGTCAGAGGTAAGGCTTAGTTCAGATAACTATCCTTTTCAAGGATTTAACCCTTTGAAGCCTCAAGTGACCTTCCACCATGTTTATGACAAACACTTTGGCTAATGATTATGCCTGCAATCCCTTTCTCCTTTCTGAATCCAGCTCATTTAGCGATGTGTATACTTTGTTCTAGAGTCTCAACTGGTAGAAAAACAAGTTTGTGGCTACTCAATTGCAATTATTATACAGAAACAAGATAGTGAAAGAATGTTCTCACAGGGTGGAGTGGGAAAACTGTTAAGTGAAAGTTAAGAGGGAAGTAACCTTCTCACACATATTTTATAGGCAACACCTACCTAAGACATACAGAATGGAAAGAAGCGTTACAAAAAACTTGGTAAGTAAAAGTGATGATTAGTCCAAAACACCGGATAATAGAAACTTTCTAAACAATTGCAACTCTCTTTCAGAAAGCCTCAACTTAACCTGAATGTTTTAGGCATGTAATAAGCACCCAAGAGCTTCCCTTGTTCACCCACAACTATGTGGTGTACCATTTCCAAGCAAACAAGACACTGGGGGGGAGGAGGGGGGAAGAAATGTGTGGATCACTTCAAAATAAATACATTACTGCAGCATGTTCTTGACAGTGACACAAGATTCTTACTATCAGGGTGGCTCAGTAACTTCTTTGCTGACTTGAGCATTTTTTTTGGCCAAGGGTCAATGAAGACATTTTGCATATTGTATATCTTGTTACAAGAGATGATCGCAGTTTGGCATACATCAAAACCACTTTTTTCAGGGTGGATAAAAAGCTTTTAGTTCAATTACTAACATGATTATTTGAAATATGCAAATAAAATCCATCACCACTTAGACTGGGGGATAAGGCAGAAGGAGGCTATAGAAAGGGGGTAAGGAAGGGAGAGAGTGGAAAAGATATGATCAGGTACATAAAGTTTACAAACAGGAAAAGGCCATTAGGCCCAATATGGGCTGCTCTTTCCGCAGGAACACTAAAGAATAATGAGGCTTACTAACCCACTATTACAAGCAGTTTGATAAGATTTAACTGAACACTGGGAATATCTGAAGGATGTGACATATCACTTGAGAAGTTATTCTAAAAATACAAAAGTTTTACAAGCGATTTCTTTGTTCAAACGTTACTAGGAAATTAAATTGGACTATGTTCTGCTCTGATTTGATAAACTGAACATTTAGTAAAAAAAAGAAAAAAAAAAGAACACATTGCATCCTGTCATTTTACCAGTCCCAGCAACATTAAGAGACATGGGTGAGGAATTGCACATATAATGTTGTAGATTGCTTCACCATATCCTTGGAGGAGCTATTTCTATTGATTTGACAGTCACAAATTGAAGAATTCACTTTCTCAAGTGGTTCCTGGCAATTACTGCCCGCATTCACAGATGCATATAAAATACTTTGTCTTAATGGGCTGCAGCTTTTCTTTTCTGAGCAGAAGGTAGACGGTTCAGTTGGTAAATGCAGAGCACACACAAGTCAGTTTTATGGTAAAAATCAAAGATATATCAGCCTTGTTGATTTTGGGTTACACAGTTTTTGAACTTCACAGCCCTTGAATTTCACTTGAGTTTCTTGTCTCCCCAGTGCCACTCTGAATTCAGAGGTACAGTACTAGGAATGACAAGTTTGATTAAACTCTATGCCCTAACTATGGTGCTAGTTACACTTCATTTGCAATCAGAAACAGGACTGGTGGCCATCTATAAGTGGCCAGCTGTGGGTGGTATTTAGGAGTGAGGTAGGTTTATTTTTGTTGCCGGTTTTGCAGATTGGGCACAGAAGCACACACATTCACATAATAGCACAGTTCTAAAAGTGTTTTTCCTCCCTACGTTTGGATGTTTAAGAGTTCTAGAAGTTGGCAGATTGCACTTTGAAGGATACAGACATAAATAACTATTTTAATTGTCTTAAAAAAAAAAGGAAATACCACCCACAACTATGACAGGAGAAGGAGAATATGATAGCAGGTGCAATGCCTTTATTCTGGTCTCCAATTCATCCCACTGCAGAGAATGGTCTTTCGTGTGGGGTCACTTCACCCTGGTTGTCAGACAATGTCATCTACACATTACATTAGAAACTGTCTTACTACCCTAACAGACGTTTCTGGAGAGCTCTAGCACTTTGGAGATATCCAACTTAAAAAGGAGGCCTGTCACCACAAGCAGGGTGGTGAGAGGCTGACATCAACAGATTCAAGCAGCCATAGCATAGATGCTGATGAAGAAAAAGTAGATGCTGCAAAATCATGCAATATATGAGTGTGGGGGCCTGTATGAGTGAGAAAAACGGGGCCCAATGCTGATGCCACACACAGGGCTCCTAAAGTAGAGTTCAGGGAGGTGCACTAAAGGAACTTTGACTGGCTCTTCATGCAATAGCCAGAGATACTGGCCTAGGAGAAGGTACACTTAACCACTGATACTTCATTGACTGAGGTGGAGGACACATTATTGGGATTTTAAATATAAATTCAATTTAAATCTAGCAGTTCTCAGTTTTGGGAATACCAAGGACAGAAATGCCTGGCTAAAAGGTGGAAAATTATGAAAACAATAAGATGCCCCAACCTCCCTAAACTTTGTTCTGTGCATTTGGCTTTTGGCCCTCAGAGATAGTCTTTTCCCAAGGTCTAGTCTACACAGGGGAAACTGACCGGCATAGCTATACTGGAGTAACTCCCTCATGTGGGCACAAAATTTCAGAATAAAAGTGATTTTATTCCAGAATAATTACTCTGCTTTGTGAATCGCACAATTATTCTGGAATAAGGCCACTTTTGTTACAAAATAGAGTGTCCACAGGGGGAGCTATTCCAGAACAGCCACTTCAGAACAGTTATTCTGAAATCACTATTCTGATCAATTTCCAGGTGTAAACAAGGACTGAGATATATTGGGTGTTTTTGCATGATGGTTGTCTCTGTTATGAGCTCTTTGTTGTAATAATTGTTTCTGTCCATGCTACTACTTTACGAACACATAAGATGAAAAATAGTACCTATACTGAAGTACTAAACTTTACTGGGCTTGCACTGTGCACGTAGGCCCAAGGATTACCTCACCAAGATCTAATATTTTGCAGTTACACAGCATCTTTTCATCAAAATACCTCAATGTACTTTACGGATGTTAAGAAACTCATGCTGGAGATTTTTTGCTAAAGGCAAAATACTACTACTCTTTCCCCACCCAGACATAATTCAATGTAAAACATAAAGACACTTACTTTTTTGTGCTTTGGGAAAATATATAACCAGAGCGCAGTTAAGCACAAAATCATTTAATACATGTTTTTAAATGGCATTATGGCTGTCATGCCTGACCATGCTGAGGTGGCAGCTAGTTGATGACCCTAAGATGGTACTTACAAAACTGTTTCAGCTCACGTAATTAACGAACTCAAAACTTTTATGAAGTATGCTCATTCCCCTGCATCACAAAGGTTCACAGACCCAAAAGTTTTCACAAACCAGAGCTACACTATTTTATGTAAAACTCACAAAACTACAGAACTTCATGTGGTTTCACAACAAAAGATTCACACAGCTCTAATAACAAGACTTAGAAGTATTCATTGAGGGAAAAGTAGTACTAGGTAAGTGAAGTTCTTGCATGTTAGCCTAGAAAATAAGTGAAAGGCTTCAGTGTTAAAAAGATACGTATCACCACAGAGGTTGTACCCTTTGGAGATACATTTAAGAAAACATAATATGTTATTAGGTATAGTGATTTCCAGGTCTTTATTGTTGAGCCAGGGTCTCAACCTGACAATATTTCAAAGAAGATAAAATGAAATCCTGGAGACAGCAAGGAGGTGGCTGTCAAAAGATAAATCAGAAGCCAGCATGACACAAAGATCCTTTTATTTTGGGAGATATGTTAAAAGAGCATTATTGAAAGAGATAGCTAGGGAGGGGGCATTACCCACCATCCATCTAGGGCCATCAAGTAAAACCTGGCTTTGACTTCAATTCAGCTGCATGAAACAGACATCCAAGATTAGTAACTGCAAAGGCAACCAGACAAGATCAAGAAAACACTCTGACAATTTGAGGGAAGGGCCCAATAGATCTAGGAGGTATAGGGTATTTGAATAATAGTGCAACCACCACATCTCTTCCTCACAGCATGTATTTATGCGTGTGTCTTAATTTTACACATCATATTTTTTATAATGGTATATAACTCTAGCCTTTCAATTTGTTGGAATTCTTTATATGGTTAATTGTATGATTTAAAAACAATTTCACAGAACAAGCATATCTACAATGAAATGCCATATTTGATAGCTGTCAGGTGATTTTTATTCTATTTATTACTTGTACTGCAGTAATGCTTCAAAGCCCCAATCAGAAATGAAGTTCCATTGTGCTAGATGCTGTACAATATAGAGTACAAGATAACGCCTGCCCCAGAAAAATGAGAGTTAAATATAAGGCAAGATGCAACAAGTCGGTATAACAAAATAAAAAACAATGGAGATGAGAGGATAAGGGAAAGCTAATAATGTGTTTGCAGCAGAGCCAGCTATGTGCATAGCTGGATGATTTGAAGTTGGTTAATGATACTGTCCTTACTGTGGAAAGATGTTTAAAAGAACTGGTTGGTCATGATTAACCTTGTCCACATCAAGGGCAAAATCCTGTAACTCTGTGCTAGTTAAACCATGTTACTTAACTGAACACACCTCGTAATATGATGCATTTTTCCAGGATAGCCAAGACCTTATAGTGGAACAAAACTAAAGCAGAGTGAAAACCAACTGAAATGTACTAAAGCAATTCAGGATTTTTATTCCACTCAAAATGCAGTTTTACTATATCCAATTTCATTATAAGTGGATTTTACTATATATTTAGCGAGTCTCTCACAATAAAAGAAAACCTGTTTTCACTAAAGCCCACTAGCTTAAGGTGAATAATACCAGAGAGGGCAGTTTACAATCTGTTTGCCAGAACCCCTGCCAATACTTCGCAGTCTACATTTATTAACCAAACTGGCCAATAATTTTAGCCACTATCCGGCATTTTCCCAAGCTTCAGAATTACTGTAATAAAAGCTGTTCTCATGCTAGGTGGTAATGATTTGTTATAAAAAAAAACAAAAAAACTTTTTAACTACTTTACAGAACATCATAATTTCCATCATGAACCTTTAGCCTTAAGGTTTAAGCAAAATAAAATCAAGCTGAAAATTAACATACAAGTTATCAGTCAGAAAGTACAATTTTTCATGTAATTGTTTTTGCTTACTAGACCTGCAAAAAAATTATTAGTCTGAGTGATTGGGAAAGTTTTATATTGTACATAAAAGTGCAGTTTTTAAAGACTGCCAAGTAGTTAGTGAACTAATTTGTTTGTGGAATTTAAATATAAGCATGCAAGTAACTTTTATTAAGAGCTAAACTTGCATTTTTGCAGTTTTAAGTGTGCAATTAGCAAAATTCCATAATGAATCCAGATGGGTTTGGAATAAATAAGCCACTTGAATAATTGAATATAACTCCTCTTCACTGGCAAAAGGGTTTGAAACAGCAAAAATGCTCAACTATAACCATTTTTAGACCACTAGTCTCAAACAGGGATTTCTCTAGTATTTCTTTAATAATGATGTCAAGTATCAAAGGGGTAGCCGTGTTAGTCTGGATCTGTAAAAGCAGCAGAGAGTCCTGTGGCACCTTATAGACTAACAGACGTATTGGAGCATGGTCTTTCGTGGGGGAATACCCACTTCGTCGGATGCATGCTTTAATAATGAGTTAACTTTGGTTGGTAATGCAGTTTTCAAACTTTTGCAAGTACAGTTCCTCAATCCCTATTTTGCTAGGGATAACAGTTTAGATTTGCAGATGATCATTGCCACAACTACTCATCCTCTCTCAAAGCCTTACATTGTTTTGCTTTTTCTAATTCTCTAGCATCTTCCCAGATCTTCATGATTTATCAAATATGACTGCCATTGGTTTGGCAAATTCATTACAGCATGTCCTTAGCTTCTTAGACTGCATGTCATAAGAACCTACTAATTTATGGGCTACATCCTCGCTGTCCATACTATGTCACTTTTTAGTAACGTAGCTATCCCATCTTTAAACAGATGCCCTCTGCATTTCTCTGTATGACAAATTATTGAAAACAATATCCACAATATCCAGATCCACATAGTGGGACCGAGACTGCCAAAACAGCCAATTGTAATGGGGGACTTTGAAACAGACAGCTGTCTACTAGGAACTAGTCTGGAAACAGCAATTAATTCAATGTTTTGCAAACAGCCATCAACTAGTTAAAAACAAACAAACAAACAAACAAACTTTCAGTCACAATCAACCTGGGATGTATGCTGAATAATGACCTAGAGGTGAAAGTATTTTTAAAACTCCTTATAAGGTCACTGAAAGAGTGTTTATCTATTTGTTAGCAACTCAACATCCAGCTAATCTAGATTTTAATTAAAATACTGAAATAAAGAATCTGTAAGAGTAAATCACTCTGTAACACAGCACACATTTCTGATAAAGTTCTCAAAATATTCATGAAGTTTAGCTGGTTTATTTAGAAAGCCCATCTCGAAGTTTTTAATCAAAAATCCTTAGAGTGTAGAAAGTGAGAATTAACTTGTCAGACTGAAAGCACAATTCCAGTGTTTACAAAACCTTGGAAGCTATATCCTCTGGAGACCCTGCTCAGACTATGGAAACAAGTCCCATTAGCAATTCCAATTTACAGGACAGCGGCAACAAAGAATTTTAAGCAGTGATTTCAAGGCAACATGTTCCGTGCGGAAATACTAAATACGACAAAACAGACCTTTACAAAATGCACTGCTGTATTTGAGTATTCTCAATATAAAATATTGGAATGTTTAAGACTGAACTATAATCTGATTGTGGTGAATATATTACTAAACTTTGGATAACTTAATAAACTTGTCTAAAGAAAAATTAAGTTTTCGACAAAATATTCTAGCCAGGTATTAACCTGTTTTTCAAGCAATAACATCTAAAGATATTGGTATAATTCAACAGTATCATTACACCCAGACAAAGCATTCTCAATACTTCCTGGTAGGTGCTTTAATAAACTGGCATACATGCAATTAGTTAAAATTTCATAACTTGTCATATTTTTCTCAAAGCAATTCAATTCTGATCTAAACTTTCAAATGTTATTCTAGTTATTATAAGATAATTCTCCTAAGGAAACTGTAGTGTGCATTATAAATAACTTACACAATATTACATCACTAAATAGTAAGTGATAAAAAGTCTGCAGTATTCACTGTGTATTTGCAGACAGTATAAAATGCAATAAGGGAGAAGGAAGCAAATTCAACTGCCTATCAGCCATGTCACAGGGCAACACAACTTTGTACACACATTTCATAAGTCTCCTGGGAAAACCTTATCACTTCACTGATTTTGCTCTCAAAACACTTCCAACAATACTGGGAAAATCCCAGAGAGTGTCAATAACTACAGAAACGTCAAAACGGGACAAAAATAAAAGGAACATATAGCTGTTTCTCCAAAACACTGGCTCCTTTATCTAAAGCAGATAGTCCACCATCATTGCTTTAAAAACTCAGAAAAGACATGCTAAGCATTAAAACTTTTTAGGAGAAAACAATGTGAAATGGAGACCTTCACTACAACCTCTTGGATTCAATTTGTGACAATAAATTTGCATTATGAATTTCTCAACGGACAGGCTTGAAACACAATTCACCCTCAACTTATTACAAACCTCTGTAAAAGTTGTTGCCCATAAACTTCTTGTGAATCCTCTCAAAAGAAATGCAGAAATTCTTATTTATTTCTTTTCAAGTCAGAGAAAGTCACAGTTGAAAGGAACAATGCAGAAAGGTGCCAAAAAAATGTGAAGCCTGGTTCCTGTCATCCATCAGAGGAGCATGCAATTACAATTAAAATGTGGTGCCTTTCCAGAAAATATATATTAGATTGGAAATTTTAGAGAATTCTGTTTGACTGAACAGAGTTGTGGGTTTCCCTGAGGGACTGAAAGGAAGACACTTAGCATGATTTCTAAATAAATGGGCATCAGATTTTGAAAGTGAGGGTGGAGAATGACTATTACGGTGAAGCTGAAGCCGAATATTAAGGATGTAGCTAAATTTCTGTTTAAAGCCAATATTCTGTAAATATCCTCTCTACAATCTCAAAAGTAGGACCAGCCTAAAACTTGGTAGGTCCTCAACCCCATCTCAACAAAGTGCTGCAAGACACAACTGAATTTGCCTATCAAACAGTTGCACATGGATAGAATCACTGCAGTGAATGAAGCAGGGGCCTTCACAAAGAGAAAGGGTGGTTCTGTGGTTAAGGCAATGGACTAGAACCAAAGAGAACTCTATTCTACCATGGCTGTGCCACAGACTTGAAACGGAGGGAAGCCTAGTGCTGTGCCAACGGGTGGGCTAACAGGAGAATTCGAGTTGTGTATGGAGTGTGGCTAGGAACCTCTTGTCCCGCTCCTCCCTCCTACCCGAGGTCCAGGACCCATCTCTCTGCCCCAAGTGCAGCTCTGACCTTCCAACACTCTCACCCATTTTCAGGGACCCACTGCCTTCTCTAAAGCAGATGTGCCTATTTATCTCAGAGGCAACTGCTGGCTGTTCAGTACTTCTGAAAAATCTAGTCTTTTACTTAGAAGCCTAACTATGGATACAGGAACGTAACTTGAGAGAGATAGAGAGAGAGAGTGTGTGTGTGTTTTGAGAGGTTCTGTAAAAAATTATCCTAATAAAAAAAGTCACAGATAGAAGATACACTAATTTTGCACTTGGTGCTAGCTAGAATTGTTCTCGTTGTGGCACTGATAGATGTATCTACCACATTATATGAGACATTTATCTTTTCAAAATCAGAAATAAAAAATAAAAAATAAGCACAGTGATATCAAACAAACACATAATGTGAACTTTATAGTGTACCCAGCTTTAAGTTAAAATATTCTATCAACTCTATTGGCTAAAAAATGTAAATTTTTCCCTTAGCAGCCCATTAAGGTTCAGCTTTTGTCATTTACCGTAACTGTAAAATGTGCACTGTTTATAATCTAAGCCCAAGAAGTTCTTTTGTCTTTTAGTGACAAAATATGTCCCTCTTTTTGTCCTTATACTTTGAAGGTCAACTTGAAGTTTCTTGCTTCATTTTGAGTCCACAATCCAACTGCAGATCACCCAACAAATTAAACAGAGTTGCAGAATCATAGTCTGTCCTTTTTTTTTTAAGTCGTGTCCTTTTTTTTTATATATCCTGTTTGCAGACAGAAGTGAATTGATAAAAGCTGGATGAATGTATTAGCAAACAAAAGCAGAAAATGTCTTACAGTTATAATTAGACATCTGGGACCTGTAAAGCTGTATTTTGCCAGCTAAATATTTTCCTGCAATTTAGGCAGCTAAAATGAATTTTGTATCCTGGGATTTTTGTTTGATCACCAGCAATGTGTTTAAAAAGGCTGCACAGAAAACCATTTCCTTTAACAAAGGCTGTTTCTTCTGACAGACAGCCCACTATATGGCAAATGTAATATTTCTATTTTCAAAAACGGCAATAAAATTGCTTGGAAATACCTAATAGAATACTACCGTATGAGCATCTGACAAAGTTTCACTCGTTCCAAATATAAAAGTCTCTCTAACAGGTTTGCTTGATGGGTAGTCTATTTTAGGGTACAGGATCTGTTTGGGGAAGACAGGTTTGAATGCAAGCTAATACATTTAATGGTTAACTTTAAGCTGAATCTAAAAACACACATGTTTAGCCTTCTCTAAAACCAAAAAGGCATTTTTCACACGAAGGGGTTAAGCAACTTGCTCTTCATGATATACTTCAAAGGTAAGCTTTATTCACATCTTGTTCAGCTGCCAAATGCAGACCTCTCCAGAGCTCCTTTTTCAACCGTAGATGTCCTAAAAAGCCTTTTAATGTTGCACTCTAATCACCCCCTCAAGCATGTGTGCCATTATCACTTATTCTTTAAAAATCAGAGCTAAAAGCAAAACTGATTACTGAAAGAAATCTGTCTCCTTGAACAAAAATTGATTCAGAGTATCTAACTTACAAGAAAGGATAGGAAATTAAAGGGATACTGTCATGGTTAATGCCTTTAAAAATGTTTAATTTGCCTTACTCCATGGAAGCTTAAAACTGAAACCATTTCCAAATCAAGTTTATATTTCTCCATTTATGCAACTTCTTCTGGCAAGCTGCTATGCTCCAGCATTTTCATTTACCTCCTGATTTACATGCATGAATCTTGGTGACACCAAGTTATTACACCATTTAGGAAGTCTATGTTCCCATTTTTCCCTCCATTCCTTAAAAAAGACAAATTGATTAAAAGAAAAAAAAAAATCTATCATTGGCATAATTCTATACGATGTGAATTATGAAGCATCACTAATATGCAATCTGTGTATATTAAAGGTATTAAAAGTCTACTCGTTTGTTCCTATTTTAAACAACCCTCAACACAGTTGAAGACTTATCAGGTTCCCCTTAAGTCTTCTTTTCCCAAGACTAAACATGCCCAGTTTTTTTTAAACCTTTCTTCATAAGTCAGGTTTTTTAACCTTTTATTGTTTTTGTTGCTCTCCTCTGGACCCTCCCCAATTTGCCCACATCTTTCCTGAAGTGTGGTGCCCAGAACTGGACATAGTATTCCAGCTGAGGCCTCACCAATGCCAAGCAGAGCAGGACAATTGCCTTCCGTGTCTCACATGCAACACTCCTGTTAATACAGCCCAGAATGATATTAGTCTTTTTCGCAGCTGTATCACACTGTTGACTCATCTTCAATTTGTGATCCGCTATAACCCCCAGATCCTTTTCTGCAGTACTACCACCTAGGCAGTTATTCCTAGCAGTTGTGCATTTGATATTGCCTTCCTAAATGTAGTACTTTGCACTTGATTTCATTGAACTTCATCTTGATGAATTCAGACCAGTTCTCCAGTGTGTCAAGGTCATTTTGAATTCTATAAATGTCTGATAAAGTTTATTAGCTGAATACCAAAGTCCCACCTAAGAGATTTCCCAGTGGAAGTTTTCAGCACCAAAATCTGAAACTAACTCAACTTCTATTTTAGCTTGGTAGTTCACTTTTAAATTTAAAGAGAAAGTCAGTAGATATTTTAAACAGATTATGATGAATTTGGTATCTACTCATGGGCCATATATAAACAGACTGAAAACTATTTTAGATGAAAAACTATATACAAATTTGTAATTTCAGAATAAATACACAACTTTCACTTTTTTCTTTTTGGCAGCCCTTTTTGAAAGATTTATCTGGATCTGGAAGCTACAGTCTAAAAAGAGCGTGGAAGGGCGACGGGACATTATTTTGAGTTGTAAGTAGTGGAAACAAACTCTTTTTTCAGGAACCGCTTGTCATTTTCATCTTAAAGAAGTAATTATAAAATTTAAATTAAATTCTGAGGACTTCACTTCTGGTTCACTCCTGGCAATCTCTCGCTCGCTTTTTTTTTTTGGGGGGGGGGGGGAAGAGATCTAAGAAAGCCATCATATCTTCATGAACAAGCCCGTTCTCCATTTATTTCTGGGACTATAAACTGATTTCAGCATAAGCAAAGAAAAAATTATTTTTAGGTGAAGGAAAATGCCTTCTCATTTCCAAAAAGCTGTTCTTTATACAAAATATACATCTAGGGATGATCTGCACAGATCCCTTGTCACCAGCTCTAGAAAATATTTTTTTCATGGCATGCTGTATCATCAGGAAACTTATTGTCACTAAATAAATAACCTAAAAAATGGGAAGTAATCCGACACATCCAAGAGGAATAAACAGCATACCAGATAAGTTTTTATTTATAGTTGTTTGAATAATTATCACTTCTACTAAAGTAAATTCATTTTCTGCATCTCATACATTAATCAGTTATTTAAAATTTGTTCCAAGCCAGGAATAATTTAAATTGCAAGTGATGCTTTTTATTTTGGCTGTAGCAGCTGGGGTCATTACCACTTTGGTGACAGTCTCCTTATCTTTTGTCTTACGATTTTGAGGTTTCATATATTCGCTTTAGAAATATTCACTATTCAAGATCCCTTAGTGGTTTATTGTTTTATAAAGCTGTGTTGGTGACCAAAACTGTATAGTCATCCTGCATAATGCCAAGAAACAGACAACGAAACGTGAGTGTTGAACAAGCATATAGTAACTACAAACCAGCTGTTCAGCAGATGTATTAGTCTTCATTCAGTAGTATTTAGCTCCTTATTCATCTCTTTGTAAAGGCTTCAAAAAAGCTTCCAAAAAGAGCATTCTTCTTTATATTCAGAAGGTAGCTTAGGAAGTGCATAGATACTATGGTGACAGTTACTACAAAAAACCCTAAGAGAGACAGGCAGGATGTTGTAATGTATAAAATCCTGGATAGAATGACATATGCTGAGAGAGAGTTTGGACCAAATATTTTTCCAATTCTCTCTATTTTTATCTCTGACAGACAGCCTGATAAGTAACACATATAGTTCTTCATCACTTCTAACAATATAACACACTGCAGATCAACTGATTCAGAAGTCAGTAACTGAAACACTGTGGGCTTTGAAAAAAAAATCTCCTGTACAATCTTCAGGTGGAATGAATTGCTTATCTATCACAATCAATTCTCGTATTCTCTACAACGCTGCTGTAATCAGTAGCTGAAGTTCCAAAACATTTTAGCATTTTAAATGTCTGGATTTTAAAAAGACTATCTCTGGGACAATGTGCAATAGTTAAATCTAACAGCATTTACATTCCACTGATGGAAATTTAATCTAGCAACACTATGCATCAAGTTGATTTGAATACCGACTTCCTTCTCCTCCAGTTTAACTTTTTTAGACTGCTTGATCAGGAGCTTGCCTCTCAGTAGCTAAAATATCTATTATCTTTGTGGAAAGGAAAGAGGAAGGAATCCTGCCTACTGAAGCTCCTAATTCAGGATGTTAGGTAGCAGGAAAAGACTATGAAAAAGTAAAGGTAGTAGACAACACAGCAGGGGAGGGGGAACAAAACACAAATGAAGAGTTATTTTCTTGTAAAAAAAAAAAGTTACGTATATAAGAGACACACAGGAAGAGGATTAACATTGAACACAAAATAAACAAGGAGTAAGGGAAACTGAGGAAGAAAATGGGAAAAGGAAGAAAATAGCATTCAGGTTAGTAAGAAATGTATACGTAATTCCTATATTTCATCCTTGAGGAGAAAAATCAACAATTCTGTTAATTTGACGGAGAAGACAAAACAAGAGGGAAGTGATGATAGAATGTTGTTGACGGGAGTCGAGTCAAATTGCTGTTTACTTTTGTGCTTCTTACTAGATTAATGGAATGATATTTTAAAGAACTGCATGGCGCAAGGCACAGTAGCAGCTAATGGCTGTCCTCTCCCTCAAACTTCAAGTTCCGTAGTGGTTTTTAAAAACCTTAATTTTCCTATGATTTATACCTAACTGTGGACTTACAAGATATGATTAAATATATATACTTCTCCTGTCTGTAGGCACAAATGTTTACATTTCTTTTATAAGAAGACAGCATCATTGTTTAATTATTGAAGCTAGTACAATATTTTAAAACATAAGCATTCTTACTTAAAGGCATTTCTTACACCATATTGCCTATTTAACTGCAGAACATAGAATTTTAAGTGTAATTTATTTCACTGAAATTCAAAACACTTTAATACTCACAAAAATGCATCAGTGAAACTAACCATGTGTGTACACAACTCAGTCAACAGCAACATGAAATGGAAACTAAAATTCTAAGTTGAAAGTTCCAATTATAGACTCTTAGAAGCGGTGTTATTTATCCTAAACAACAGAGTTTTTAGACTGAGGTAGAACTCAGTAACTCAAAAAATTAATTAAAATGACCAACTTCTGAAACAGATGAATCAGACGGTGATCTCACCAGCCATACAAAAACCCATGAGATTAAAATATACAGCAGTTACTTCATGCATAAAAAGGGCAGATACTGAAGGCAATACTGAAAAGTTGATGTACAGTTTATTCTCCGCTAATAAACAGTGTGCCGCCCAGAGGTATTTCCAGTACTTACATACACAGAAAAGGATAACGTCATTCAGAATGTCCTTATTTCTTTAGTTTCAACTACCCCGAAATGGACCATTCTCTATTTTGATTTCTTGTTAAAAAGGTATCAATTTCTAGCTTACTATATTTGACCAGGGCTTGAAAAATTCACGCATGTATTAGCTAAAATACTCAGCGGCTTAATTACAAAAAAAGAAGAGGAAGGAAGCCTGCCAGTGGGGATCAGGACTAATGCTTTATTGAAAAGCCTAGCCCCCAGCTCCTCTCCAGCTGCTGAGACCATTATCAGGATAGCCTCCCCAGACACCAGTTTAGAAGTTTTCATTCTTTGTGTCAGGCTCTGGTTAGTAAGTGCCAAAGATTTGTAGCAGCAGAGAAATTAACAAGGCTCTGGTCAATTTTACGCTGCCACTGCCTAGCAAAACTGAGAAAAGCAGCAGAAGCACTGGAACAATCTGTCTGCAGTCTCAGATCCATTTGGTCAAAAACTAAATGTTTTGTGAAAACGTACATGTTTCAACACAGATTTCATCCAGACAGTTTCTTGGGTCCAGGATTGGGATGGATGGACAGACACACACACCAGAACTTGAACCTTGGTCTCCCACATCCCAGGCTCGTGCCCTAATCAACAGGTTACAATTTACTATTGGCTATTCTGAGGTGGTTGTGTTCTTTGTCTGCTCAATTTTTTTTTTAAATGTTCCAGTTTCATTCCAAAGCCAAACAAAAAATGTATCTCAAAACCTCAACATTTTTGGGGAAATTGTTTTCGGGACAGCTTTAATTCCTGCCTCCCTGTCTAGTATTGTCCATTAGATCACGCTGCCTCAAGAAGTTGAGAAATTCACAGACCAAGTTTTCAATTCTGAGAATAAGAATCCCTTCCTCCTTCAGTAAGGGCAGAAGGAGAGCTTCAATTCAGGTTACAGTTTTGGGTGACTCAATATTCAGATCCTCTAGACTCTCTAGAGCTGTCAAGGTCCAGCAAAGAGTGGGATGCAAGGACCTGCTTATTCCTGACTTTTCAAATGTAAAAAACAATTAGAAAGATATTTGGGTACGTTTAAGATCATTTTTATATATCAAGAAGGCAAAACACAACAATATTTTTGCTGTCCACTTCATCTCTAAAAGAAAAAGCAGTTTCATGTTTAGATGGAACTTCATGGCTGATTCAATACAAACTGAGGTATGTAACAATATATACTGACTTCTTGTTTTGAGCAATACCAACTATGGCAGAGACAATATTTGCTTTACTATATATATACACACACACTATCAGACTAGTTATGCATAATCATTACTAATATGTGGAATTTGAGCTATTCATACTGCCTCAAAGATTGGTGGCATAAAATATTCTATAAACCTACTAGTTCAAGACGTAGACTGGATCCATTTGGAGAAAGTAATATGCTTCCTTGCCTTGCATGGTCATAAATTCACAAAGTTCACCTACTTGAATAATTGTACCTACAAACTACTGTATGTAATACAACCTCATGGAGGATATTACAGTAGGTATTCATTTCCCTTCCCCCTTTGATTTTGTTCTATAATTCAAACTCACTACTTGGATACGTCCCTCGCCCCCAACTGATTACTGGCATCTTGCAGGTTAAGAAACTACTTATGTTTAGTTTCTAGAATTAAAACTGAATCTTTCAACATATGTTTCATTGTGTCAAACCTTACAATGATCAAGAGAAGATAACACATCAGCAGCTCAGAAGAGCCTGGATTAACTTGTCATGGTGACTAAGAGGTGGGGGCAAAATAAATTCCGTCTGTTCATAAGGTTTATGAAATTTACAGGGAATGTTACATTGGAATCTCTCTCTACAGCAATTTGAGCCTAGTTACAAAGATGTGATAGTATGACTAATATACATACATCTATTTTGGAAGAACTTCTTCTGCTTGCTTATACAGTATTTAGATTTAAATACAGAAAAACATGTAATACGCTTGGTCATTATAGTTGCTTGTGCTAATGTTTGTTCGTGAACATCTTAAGAAGTTCATATGTTCTCTGAATTCACAGAAACAGGAGCCAATCAACAGAAAATTTAAACAATTAACTTTTGTTTTCCCTTAAATGCTGTTAACACTAAAGTTCCTGGAATGATCACCTGAAGGAAACTTGTGTTACAATAACATCGGCAGGTTCTATCATTTTCGAAGATACCTCTTTTTACTTATTTTCTTGTCTATTCTGGATATATTCACACTATTAAAACAGTAGTCATGACTTGATAAAACAAGTTAAGTGATTGCAAGAACAGTAAGTTTTGGTTAAAAGCTTTACCAATACCATGAACCTGAGTGTTTTTTACTTCAGATTTATCACACATGGGATAGTTTCAATGTAAAATTATTTAATCTAATTTTAGCTCAGACTTTTCAGCTTTTCAATAAACAATCAATTTTGTTCCTCCATTTCATTCAATTAAATTGTTCTTTAAATGGCAATGCCTTTTCTTTGCTAAAGTTTCCAGTTCCACTTCCAACTCACGTTTTTCCCCCTCTTGTATTGCCATGCTTACCATTTGCTTTCCCTATGTCTCCCATGACACAGAACAAAAAAACAAAAAACAAAACAAAAAACATCAAGGCAAAAAAGTGAGCCTAATTTTATCTTTCAGATATTACAAGCCTTGTATCAAAAGTAAATTTGTCTATATCATTTTTTGGAATTTGCTTAACAAAAGCTGTCGGGAATTATTTCTTTTCAGACAGACAAATCCTTTCTGGCTTCACAATCACTGTCTGCTAGGTCTACTTCTCTCAAACTCTGAATCATAAAAATCACCCAGTAAAATAGAAATGCAAGACAACTGTTTGTTATCTACCTGCTACCTTAGATACTAATTACTATATATTCTTGCATTGATTTTGCACATCACACAAATAGGTATCTGAAACTCCTATGTTCATAACCAGAAAATCGCTTTTCCTTTTGCATTTACTGTATTTTACTTCACTGTAGCATCTTAAGAATATAAAGAATATTTCTCCAAATACCCAGTTCTCCATTCATTTCTAGAACCAGCTTCAAGTAACTTACAATGCATATTATTCTGCAGCAGCATGAAAATAGCAGCCCTTCACATAAAATGCATTTTAGAAAGTGGCTTTTGTGCAACTGACTTTTTGACCTCTACAGAATCTTCAAAATCACCCAGGAGGACTTGCCCTAAAAGGGAATAGGACATGGAATGGAGGGTCTGGTTCAGGCTACTAAGTTTCTAATAAGCAACTAAATGGTCAGTATTTTTAAGAAGTCCGTGTATCTGACGCTATTAATAAATAGTATTTGTTTGCGGTGCTGGCAGCAGAAACAGACCTATTGGTCACTCACAATACCTCAAGGCAGTTGCAATAACTTCCACAGGTAAGGATTCTAGTCATTTTAACCTTTATATCCTTGTGGAGAAAGAAGGAGATCTGTATTATTTTTAGGACTATCCAAGGTGCCACAGGTTACCTGTTTAATATTATCCTGCATGACTGGAATGAGTTAAATCAAAGGAGACTGTTGGTGGAAAACAAACCGGAAAGCAAAGTTAAGGTAATCTACAGAAAAGACAAAGGGTTTTTGAGGAAACAATGTGGAAGATACTATTTGGGGAATACCTCCAGCCTAGCTCCAGCTAAGTTGGTAAGGTTTATTTTTCCCAGACCTGACTCTAGGCTCAAAGGGGATAATAAAACCGTAAAGATGTTGGCCTACAGAAGAAGTGGGGTTGGGTAGGTTGTCAGTGTAGCCTGTCTCTCCCAACACAGAGATGGAGGTAACTGCGCTAAGGGGAATTTACAAAAACTTGCAATTAAACATTACAGTGTAGACAAATCCCTTGAGTATAGGTCTTTTTTGTTTTAACCCTGCATGCTATGTATCTTTGGGTGAATAAATAATGCTTTGTTTTGAAGATGCTCTTTTAAAGTCACTTTAATCAGCTGCAGTCACGGGCTCCCAGAAGAAGAGGGCTTACACTTGCCAAAAGGACCTATGATGTTAACTTGGTTGGGAAATGGGGGGTGCTGCCTCCTACTGATCCAGTCCCACAGTAGTTGAAAAGTGGGGTTCAACCTTTCAGAGAGGTGCAGGAAGACAGTCCTATCACCTCAGGGATGCACTTAGGAGGGATAAAAGAGATCTAGGGGACAGCTCACCTTGTAACTGCAACCATCCTTCATTTTATTAATTACAAACCTTCTGAAAATCTGAGGAGGTTTTTAAGTCTCATTGGGAGAAAATGGGAAATGTTACCTTAGAGATCTCTTCATACAAGCAGGATCTCTCATCCCTGGATGTGGCCATTGCCCTTAAGGAACAAGCCATGTCTACTAATAGAAAAACTCTATTCCTTGCTTTGTATGGTTCCAATACATGCCATTTAAACCAGCTAGATATTTAGAATTTTGGAAGTATATTAAGCCCTACCTAAGGTGGGTTTGTGTTGGGGAGAAACAGGGGGAATGGTAGCTCTGGTGGTACCAAAGGGAGAGTTGCTCCAAACAAAGAAAGGGAATATTAAATTACCATTACAGCGTTAGTCCCAGATTAACATTTTGGTTTTGGGGAGAGAAGAACCTAAGCTCTACAGCAGTCTAAGTTCTTCCTGCCTGCAGCCGCAGAGGGAGAGAAAAGTAACAGATTATTCAGGAGTAGCATCTTGGGGGGGTGACAGAGAAGTTCTCATAGATCCATCTCTGCCCCCCAATGATGCAAGCAGGATAAAGGTCCAGTGCTTTGCTCCTTTCTTATCTGAAGACAATGCTCCAAATAAATTTACCTTAGTATAAGAGCTACCTTTTACACTGAAGTCCGGATGAGGAATACACTAATCCAAGACACAAATTTAAATATAGTAAATAAAAGCTTGTTTTATTAGAACCAAATTTAGCTGCATCCCACTGAAACCTGCTGGTCTCTATTATACAGATTATTTAATCACGAAACCAACGTTATAGAAAACTTTACTTTATGTTAAAGAAATCCTTCCACATCTCTCTCTCTTTCTGGTGTCTGACATTTGGATCTTGTTTCACATGTGTCTCCGCTGCTACTTTTAGGAGAATCTCCAGAAGATAATCTCCTTTTAAAAATAAAATCAGGATTACATAGGTTCCGCTAAACAAATGCTGAGATTATCAACAATAAATAGAAAAGATTGAGCCACCTAACAATTTTAGTCAGTAGCTGAGAATCCATTTAAAACCATAAAATGATAGCCATTTTACTTCCTAGAGACTAGGATTAGCCAGTGATGCCTTTTTTAAAAGACAGTTGCCAATATTTATACGGCATGGAATAATAAAAAAAAACTACGCAAACTAAGTGGGAGATGTTATCTGCTTTCAAGAAGTATGCTACCAAATAATTAAGATCAGAGCCAGAACACTTGCTTGACTGTTCGCCAACTGCATGAGCAACCTCAGCATTACTGCTGCCAAATCAAAGATGTAGTCCATTCTCAGGCTACACTGTTTGGAGGGGAAAGGGAACTTTAAGTTCACTACCTAGTGGTACGGGGTAATGTAGCAAGGATGTAACATGGAAGAGGTTAGGGATTAAAACTAGAAATAATGCAAGTCCAAAATGACAAGGAGGCTGAACACACCACCTTCCCTGACCAACCCTTTTTATCCTTTGCTCAATTTTACATATATTTATATTTCCTATTTACATATAGGAAAGGAAGGGAATGGGAAAACTATGTTCTAATGTCCAAAGATTCCAGATGCCATTTGAACCTATATGACACGTTGTAATGTCCACACGGATTTGCAACAATTCATAAGAAAAGAACACTTTTATTACATACTTTTCAATTACATTGTTAATGCCATCAGAATATACCACATGGTAAAATGCTAAAAAATTATTTATCAGCATGTATCTTCTGTAAACTCAGTAAGCTATGATCAGTGTAATGTTAGCTACACCAGCTTAAAGAGTATTAAACCTTTAAGTCTCAGATGCAATGTTTCAACTCTGTAAACTTCTTCTAGGTGTCTACTCCTTAAAGAAAGCCACTACTAGGACTTGGGACTTTTCAGCTTCAAAAAGAGAGTACTAATCATGACTGGTGTGGAGAATAAATAAGGAAGTGTTATTTATGCCTTCTGATAACACAAGAACTAGGGGTCACCAAATGAAATTAATAGGTAGCAGGTTTAAAACAAACAAAAGAAAGTATTTTTTCACATAATGCACAGTCAACCTTTGGAACTCCTTGCTAGAGGATGTTGTGAAGGCCAAGACTATAACAGGGTCAAAAAAGAACTAGATAAATTAATGGAGGATAGGTCCATCAATGGCTATTAGCCAGGATGGGCAGGGATGGTATCCCTAGCCTCTGTTTGCCAGAAGCTGGGAATGGGCGACAGAGGATGGATCACTTGATGATTACCTGTTCTGTTCATTCCCTCTGGAGCACCTGGCATTGGCTACTGTCGGAAGACAGGATGCTAGGCTAGATGGACCTTTGGTCTGACCCAGTATGGATGTTCTTATGTTGGTGATCCTGCTTACTGCCTTTATCATTAGTTTTCAGACCTCTTACTAAGCACTTTAAAAAACTTAATACAGTAACGTGGAGGGTTCACAAGCTGACCAAAGGCAGGACATTTAATGTTAAGGCTGACATAAGTCTATCCTTAATTCAGCCATTATACACATACATTGCATTTGCTAAAGACACAGCATTAGCCTTCCTTTAATGCTGAAGCTGTTCTAACAGCCTGTAAAATCAAACTTATCAAGTCATGTACAAAAACGTAATTCTTTCATGGAAGCTTGAGCCACCTGAAATAAAGTTTGTTTGTCCAACTCCAGCTTTGTTTGTCCAGCTCCAACACAGCTGTTCTGATCTTTTGTAAAATAGCTTATTTACCCTGATAGAGTTGTTCCAGTCTACTGTTTCACTTCATATTTAAGATGTACACAGTAGTACAAAAATGCATATTAAGTAGTTATAAAATTAAACAGTGAATTTGTAATAAAAAATTCTTATAAAAACAATAACTCCCAGCCAAAGATCATAGCAAAAGTATATTCCCCCACAAGTAAGAAGAATGATATATGATGACAGCCTAAACTAAGATGGAGGTCAATGTACAGCTAAAATATTTACACCACTCATTAAAAGTACCAGCCCCTTAAAAATCCTGATATTACTAACTTGACCTCCCCCCGCCCCCATGAAACTACTTCAAAATTAATGCACTTTTGATCATAGACAAGTTAGAAGTTTCAGTGGAAAATGTTCAGTTTTGTGAATGTTTCTCTGTTTAATAATATGTGTTGTCTAACTTAATAGTAGCAAATTCAGAAATATTTAGATCACAACAAAAAAATCAGTTGACTAGAATGAAGTTTTATAGATACAGACCTGCCTTTAGTCAGTTTGTTTGTTTTTCCCTTTAAAACTATTAAGGTCCCAACCCAACACATGATCTGCCAGCACAGACTTCTACCGTGGTATTACGGTAATTCCAAGCCCATGTCTAAGATTTGAAAGGTATTAGGTAGTTAACAAGGCAGTGTGCTGTAAACATGTTAACTGGTCAAGTTAAAGGTTTTAACTTGATCAGTTCTTCATGTGTTAAAAGCACACTGCTTTATCTATACTAGACTGTTAACATGTGGTAGCTAGCACATTAGCTAACCTCTTCCAAACCAGAGTCTTCATTAGAATTCCTTGCTGGTGTAAAAGTCCACACCAGAGAATCCTACTGTAGGACTAAAGTATAAATTCTTGTAGTGAATATTAGAGATATTTGCAAATTATAGACTACATGGGAAAAATCCTTCATTGATGCTTAGAAAGGTAGGCAAGCATGAACAGATATGGGAAGTCTTACTGAGATCTGCTTCTTTTTGCAGGGACCATGACTTGCCTTAGGGGAAAAGATTTACAAATAAAATTCCCCACAAAGAACAGTGAACAGTCAGGCTAAACATTTAACAGCATAAGTGATGAAGCATAAGTGAGGGGGCCTCTGATTGGCAGGCAATAGTTTGACATTAAAAAAAAAACAGGTAGTCTTAAACCATGCTTTGGATAAGATTTATCTCCTAGAAGGGAAACAGACACCTGGAAGTGCAGCTGTGGCTATTATGCAGGCAGAAGAGTGCACCCACTTCCCCATTGCCCTCAGAACGGCCTGGCCATAGAGCTTTGATTGTCTACATGTTTAGAAGCAATGACCGCTATTTTTTCTTCCCTTTTTCAACATACGTCTATGTCCTAAGATTTGTTGGGAGTGTTACTTTAAATGAACCAATCATACACTTTTCTACTAAACATTAATTTTTCCATCCTCTTGTATTTAGAACTGCACATAATTACTTTGATATGCATCACCTGTAACTATTACCCATGCTTTTTCACCACTGCTTTCACTGATTTCTTTCTGGCTGCCTGTGATTGTTAAAATACTATTATCTATAAATAAAACATTAACCACATAAACTTCTATCCTTTACATACATATTTACACTGCTTGTCACAAGCCACTTGCATTTAAACTTCAATTGCCTCACTCAGGGGTCTACTTTACAAAATTGGGTATAATAGCTAGTTTGACTCACAGTAAAGCAAAAGACTTACAGCCTCTACTAAACAATGTACTTTAGAACTACATAGATGAGGTCTTACCTACACCTTCAGCACTCAGTTGTCTGCAGAACAATTAACTAAAACACAAACAATTGAGCACATCCACACTAGCCATCTTAAAGTGCTGTAAAGCTTGTCCTTGTATCCAAAGTAGAGTTGCCTTACCCTGGTTCAGGAGAGGTAGCTGACATCTTTGCCAACTGTAAGATCTGACAGCTGCCTCAGCCAACGAGCCTCCCTTCTCTGTCCCCATGCCACATCCCACACTTTCCCCCTCCCCAGAAACATTCCCCCAAGCCATGTTTCTCCCCACCTCCATTACCAGACCAGAAATGCCTTTCTCCAACTCTGCAGTTTCTCAGCCCCTCCCAGCTTACCTCCCCAGCTTCCTCACCATGATCCCCCACTCCACTAATTCCATCAGCTTCATCTCGGCAGGTTCTCAGCCAAGCCACTAAAATTTCACTCACTAAGGAAATTTGACAGCTAAGGGAGATGACAAAGATGACAGCTCTCAGTGTTGGCAGTGCACCAACTGTGCTAGTGTGTCGCATCCACAATGGCATTCTAACTGACTGAACCTCAATCAATTGAGACTTTACTCCCAACACAATACTGGGGTAAACTGCAATGATTGTTGTTACCATAACAATCAGCTGAACCACTTTTTTATGTAGACACGTTGTGGGATAGGGTAGAAATAGCATGACTTCCTCTAGAGGTAGACAAGGCTTAAATTAGTGCTTGTAAATCAATTCTGCAGTCAAGTGTACACTTTTTGAATAATGGATGACATTTTAGTTAAGGAAATTTTCACTAAGTGTTCCCTGTCCTTATAAAGATTTTAGGCGGATTCAAAACTTAATATTGTATTCCAATACACACGTGTAAATGTTTTATTATACTCACACACACACACGTATGTGTACAAATAGTAGTTACCCTTTGGGAAACAATGGCTGATTTACAGAAAAGGAGTTTAACAACTGAATTATTTGGTACTGAGGAACACAGAAGAGTGAACCTGATGCTACTATCGCATCAGATCACAATGACTTTTTTTTTTTTTAAACACAAAATCTTAAAGGGATGTTACACTAAATCATAATGTGTGCTGTCTATACTGTACTATATTCTAAAAAGCTCACAAACAAAATCAAAAGTTCACCAGATAGATTTCATAAGAATGGCCATACTGGGTCGACCACAAGTCCATCTAGCCCAGTATCCTGTCTTCCAACAGTGGCCAAAAACCAGGTGCCCCAGAGGGAATGAACAGGACAAGTAATCATCAAGTGATCCATCCCGTCGCCCATTCCCAGCTTCTGGCAAACAGAGGCTAGGGACACCATTCCTGCCCATCCTGGCTAATAGCCATTGATGGACCTATCCTCCATGAATTTATCTAGTTCTTTTTTGAACCCTGTTATAGTCTTGACCTTCACAACAGCCTCTAGCAAAAAGTTCCACAGGTTGACTGCGTTGTGTGAAGAAATACTTTCTTTTGTTTGTTTTAAACCTGCTACCTATTAATTTCATTTGGTGACCCCTAGTTCTTGTGTTATCAGAAGGCGTAAATAACACTTCCTTATTTACTTTCTCCACATCAGTCATGATTTTATAGACCTCTATCAGATCCCCCCTTAGTCCTCTCTTTTCTGTTGCTAATCCTTAAGCAAATACTTCCTCTCATGTCTTCAACACTGGAGAAAGGTAGTGAGGTACTTTCACAGATTTGCAAAGAAAAAGAGTGCTCCTGCCCACAAAGCCGCGTTCACACTGCCGCTTGCGTCAGCAAAACATTTGTCTTTTGCGGGGGGGTGAGGGGTGTTTAAGTACCCGCGAAAGACAAAAGTTTTGGCAACAACTGTGCAGTGTAGACATACCCTTAGTGTAGGAACATTAGTTACAGCAACGGAAGCACTCTTCCAGTGACACAGCTGTGTCTACAATGGGGATTTTGTCAGCATAGCTACATCGGTCAGAGGTGTGAAAAATCCACACAGACATAAGCACCTTCCATTGGTGTAGGCTACATCTACACTACAGGGTTATGCCAGCATAGCTATAGGAATGCAGCTATACCAGTATAGTCTTTGTAGTATAGACATATCTGTAAGCACAAAAACTAGGGCGATATCTACACTATAGCTTATGTTGGCAGAACTTATGTAGCTCAGGGAATGAATAACACTTTTCCCCCCTCCCCCCTCAAGTGACAATTTACACAGACACAAGCACCGGTGTGGACAGCACTATGTCGGCAGGAGAGCTTCTCCTGCAGACATAGCTTCTGCTGCTTGTGGAGGTGGTTTTATTATTCCAATGGGAGAGCTCTCTCCCATCGGCATAGAGCATCTTCACCAGACGCAATGCAGCTGCGCCCTGCACATGTAGACAGGGCCTAGGATTTACAAAAAAAATCAAATCTAAACATTGCAAGCAAACACACACTACATATTAATGGTGGCAAAGAGTACAGAAAAAAAGTTGATGGAATTTTTGTCTTGATTATTAAAATCTTTCCACTAAGATAACAGCCCTGTTCTATAATTGTATAACTCCTGTATTCCTTTCCCTGCATGTATTTTCTTTCCCATCTCACCTCAAGTCTTACACCTTGTTTTTATTGGTATTTTTAATAACAAATTTTGCAATAACTATTTGCTCCATAGTTGCTACCAGTAATTCCTACAGCCCAGCTGTACTTTAAAGCATGATTTCATGTTTTAACATTTTTGACACTCTAGGTTTTGGTTTGGTAGGTTTGTTGTTTTGGCAGACTACATTTATATCAAAACCAAGACCGCTCAAAAAAAGTTAAAGTGAACCATTTTGTTTAAATGGCAGCTATAAAGCACATCCACGTAACACTATTATAGCGGCCTAATTACTGCAAAAGCCCAAATTAGATTATTATAAATTCAGTCACTAAAATTCCCATGTTTATTCAACATTATAGTTCATAATTTAAATGTTCACATGTCATAAAATCCAGCATTATTAGGTTCCCACAACTACTTTAACTGGGTCACTTAGCATGCTACTAATGCATATGTTGTTAACTTGTGTCTAGTATATGCAAAACTGATGTTACCACAACTAAGAATAATATAGTTTTGGATTTTCTGACATTTCTGCATTTAAATTCTCAACCTTATTACTTTGGTTCATGTGCAATAGCTACTTTTATTTAGAAAACTAAATTTCACAACATTCGAATGTACACTGAATGTTCTCATACATATACAGAGTCACACACTGAAACAAGCACAATTTGTTCATTTCACCTAAGCTCATGCAGTGGGTCTCCATCATAATCTTTACAACTCTAATTTGCAAATAATTAAAGTTACTTCAGTACTCCCTATACTAAGTACTGTACAGGGAATACAATGATTATGAGATGATTGACAATATTGGAATGGGTTGTAATGGCAACCATGTAATCTGAAACGCTGAACCTTGGTTTGTCTGAAGATAGATCTACTCCACAGGTAAACTAATAAAAGCATTTTAATCTTCCTACATAAAAACAAACTGAAGAATCTGGATCATGCAAAGTGTTTGTACGGTGTCCTACATACTCTATACCAACCCAGAAAAGGGGTTCATTCCCCTCCCCAAGACAAGCAGGAATAATCAGGAAAAAAACCCACCTTTGTTGCTCTCTTTACAAAAGGGGCTTGCCAGTTGACAACACTCTAAACTTTTGAGTAATGAAAGATCAAATATGTACACCACCTGGATAACAAAACCACGACCGCAAAAATTGGGAGCAATGTCTTGTCCAATTCAAAACCAAAAAGTTAACGGGCAAGCTACTTTTCAATATCTTATACTAGGCCAGATAAGCAGAACTTCAAAAGCAGTCCTGGAAATTCAAAACAGATGAGACTATATTTCCATATATGAGCCTGCAAAAACACACAAACACACACCCCCAACCACCTCCCACACACACACCATTCTGCGTAGCATAGCAAACATTCAAGATTCCACCACCCCCCGCAAAAAAAAGTTAACATATATTTAAAGCTAATTTTGACTCATAGCACCTTCTGAAATGGTTTCTAAATATTCCAATTTTAGAATTCTATTTATTTAAGATATTCATTTTAACAACAAAAATTCAGTCTTTCATGGAAAACAACTCAAAATGCTACCTCATATTTCATATCCCAGACTCACAGGTAAATAGGATTAAGTTTTTAAAAATCCTACCCAAGTGGATTAAGGCTAAATGAGTCCCAGATATAACAATCACAAGCCAGCTCAGAATCAGACATGTCAACAACTTCCTCCCATCTCGCATCCCAGCCCCTGGTTCCAGAGAGCATTAATTCTGACTCTCTTCTCTCCCCCAGTTCCATGGTTCTCCAAAGAAATTAGGCAACTAGCATACCCCACAACATAGCCTGGTGGCAACACGCATGTGCCACACAAATGCTTGTTACTCTGCTTCACTCTTACCACCCTGCCTTGGTCTGTTGCTAAATGCTTCATGCATTTTGTTTCTTCTAAAAGTGGACAATTGACTCAAATTCTGTTTTTTGTGTATTCTCTCCTAAAACTCCTAAGTAAAAACAAATTAAGAGCTAAAAAAAAAATGCATTAGTCGGGGAACGGGGGGAGTCACATCTGAAATATAAATATCTTGTGAAAACCTAATTTTGATTCCCAATCCAGTTACAAGCTGTTCAGCTATAACATTTGCAGAGCTGAGCTGAAAGAACAAATATTGGATTCTATCATGTGCTGTATTGCCAACATGCATTTACATATGGATACAAACAATATAAAGACTTGCAAATGGTATAATAGAACAAAATGGCATATGAAGTTAGTCATGAAACAATGACCTGTGCATAACTTACTGCAAACTGATTTCCCTGAAAAGAGTCTCACTCACCTTTGAGAGGAAAAAAAATATATTGTCCATATTCCTTGTTTTTTATGCCATCTTGCAAGGCAACAATTCAGACTTTATTACTTAATATGTTACCCAGTTTCCAGATAGTTTCTTCATAGCTAGTAAGTGGATATAATAAGGAACTATGCCAATACCGAAAGAAAATTTTTTCCTGTACAACACCTCATGACAAACAAAAATATTTAGAGATGTCATGTACATACATTTGATTTAATTCAGCAACACTAGGGAAAGATTATATCTATGTTACAATAGGTTCTCTCTTTTCACAAATGTTGGGAAGTGAAATTTTGATACATAAGGAGCATCTCAATTTACCCAACATAAAATTTAAAGAATAAGATCATGCTACCATGATGTATTTCTTTACAACCAACAAGCAACTCTGAAAATCACAACCCTGAATTATTTAAATATAGCACTCCTTTCAGCAATACCAGCATACCCATATAAGGATGTATACCCATTTATTCTTAAAGCGTGGTGGTCAGTGTTCGGTACAATATATGCACTGCTCTGTCATGGTCTCATTGTCAGCACTGCATCTTTGCCTCAGGCTTCGTCATGGTTTCCTCAAAGCACCAATGATATGAAACTGACATAATATCTTAGTTAAGAAATGATGATTAGCTGCATTAGATGTCTCAGGCAACAAAAGAATTTATTATACCATGATACAAGTACAGGAATGCTTCACAGATAAATCTCTAATGTAATTTTCAAGTTTGAAGTGGTCCCACCCAATGTCTTCAATCCATTCAAGATAGCCTGCTACTAATACAGAGTTTCTGCCTAGATGAACAATTAGTGGTCACATTTCAAACCTACACATTAGATTAAAGTAGAAGTCAGGAAATTGTACTACAACGTCAACGCCAACCTCAGTATCTCATATTTCTGGGTGTTCTGAATAGATCTTCACACAGCAAGACAAACTATGGAAGCAGTAACTGTGATAATATGCTTTTCTATCAGAAACGTGTATATCAAATTTTCAGATTATGGTATTGCTCTAGACAAACCAGATAAATTCGTTGAATGAACTGACATTTATAGATATCTAGAAGAGAGAATTATCAGCAATGCTGAATGTAATACCCATTTTTCTGCAGTTGAGTTTTCCAGGTGTAAACAAGCATTTGGTCAGGAACATTTTTTAATTTACACACGCACGCACTTTTTTCCATTTTATTTATACACTCCTAAACAGAGTTCTAGAGTCCATCATGAGGAGAGAGAGTTTTACTGGGCAAAACTGATATTTTATGGCATATTTTGAATAGGGGATTTTTCTTCAGAAAAAAAGAAGAAAATTAAGTTATATTCTTTACTTGGCAAAGACCAACTCCAGACCATTAGTCATATTAGTACTTTTTTCAATAGTCTCCTTGGAATTGTCTCAGGTTTGCTCAATTAGCGTGTTTTGTTTTGTTACAACAGTTTCAGCAGTGGCCTTCTCTATGGATAATACGTTATCAGTATGGATTACTACTTCTATAGCCTCCTACGGATACCTGGCTATATCTAGTTGAGCTAGCATTTCCTGTTTGCGGTTCAAGTATTACTCAGCCTCATTAGCATTTAAAACTCCAAGGAAAAACTTTCAGATAGGTTTTCTTTTATGCCAATATTGGAAAAATCATTCTAGATTATTGCAAAGCTGCAGATGAAGTATTTGAAAACAAAGTGAGTAACCGCCTTCCCAGATGTCAGTCAACACAGGAATATTTTTCTGATTGTTAGAATCACTTCCTGATTCATTTGCTGAATGGATAACATAGTGTTTGCTAGCAGGAAAAAAAAACACCACCACTATAAATGTGTCTCCTGGTTCTCACAGGTGAGCTTTGTGTCATTGGAAAATTACCTTCACACAAAATGGCTCCACAAAAGCTAATGTCTGCAAACATAACAAAACTCCTCTTGAAAGCTGTTTAATGAAAGCTTTTTAATCATTCAACTATCTGCTGAGTTTCCATACTTTACTAAACTCGCTCTAGGCTTTTATAGCTTGGATTTGCATTAACACCCAATGCAAAACAGCATCCTGGTTCCCATCAGCACCTGGACACAAAAGGAGAGTTTATCCTACACTTGTTTATAGGATTCTGAACGTACAGCCTCAATTGTTTGTTCTACTATACCCGCCAACATATTTTTTCCAAAACAAATAATCTGTACTGTACTCTTGCTCAGCACACAAAACTCTTTCACAAAAATATTAAAAGGTTATCAGTTGATTCAAGAAACATCTTCATAGCTGGAGCATTTAATATCAATGATGTACCTCACTTTGAAACAAATTCCAGGCCCACATTTTATCCACTTAATATCAATTACAAATAATCATTTTTTCAGTAGCTACTTAGTATTTGCTTTAACCATTTCAGATCTAAGTACGGGCCAGGGAGCAACTGCATCTCCTGACTGTCCTTATCTTTAATACAGTTTCAAGCTACAGTCCCATCTTTATATGAACCAGACCACTTGGTAAGCCATAAGGGACAGTGTTAACCTTTAGGATTTTTTTTTCAACTTGAAGAAAATGAACACTTTAAAACTCATTTCAATTTGACGCTTCAAAATTGGATTGGTCTTCAGTTTTATAGCTTATTTGTATACACATAATTTGTATACAAATATATGTTGACATCCTAGTGCCTGAAGTTCAGATGCACCAGTGAGAGGACATTACATTATACAATGAGCTGGAAGCCATATACATCCTCTTCCATGAACTACACAAAAATACAAAGTGGTAGTTGCCACTGTTCAAATCTATGTACTTAAAATGTGAATGCTAGTAAATTAAGCTATCAAGTTTTTAAGCTTTTTAGAGTTTGTACGTTTTCTGTGCATTACATTGACACCACTTTAAATTTGGACTTCCCTCCAAAAGCAATCCCTTACCATCACCTTTTAAGAAACTAAATGGATTTCTCCCACACACCTTAGGAAATCGACCACAAGTAAGGATGCTGTATCCTCATGGATATGACATTGGACTGGAATTAAGGAGACCTCAGTTTAGTACCCAACTCCACTACTGGCCTGCTCAGTCACTTTAGGCCAATCTCTTCAAAGCCCCATGCCTCAGTTTCCTTATTTGTAAAATGGGGATAATGACACTGACCTCCTTCCTTTGAAAAGTGCTTTGGGATCTACAGATGAAAAGCACTATTTAAGATCTAGGTATTAACATTAGTAGCTGTAGTAAGCACCTTCTAAAACACTGTTCTCCCTCCCACACACAAACCCCGGCTCCCCACATATGCAAGCAAACTGTCAAAATCACTTAAGAAGGTTTCCCAAAAGATCTTCTCCAGCACTGGTTCCTCACCCTTCTGGGAGGGATGCTCCAGATACTACTGGAACTATAAGCATCTATAGTGTCTCCTGACCACCATGAAGTGTTCCCAATCCCTTTATGTCTTTCACCTCCTATTGTGGGAGCACGCTGGCAGCAAAAACAGATCCAACTCCCACGAGCAGCACAAGTAGTTCCTCATTTGCTCTCCTAAGGGGCTCCCTGGCAGCATCCATCCCTCATCATTGGCCCAGGGTGCAGTGGGGTGCTCTGCAGTGGCTGCTTCAGCTTCTCTACATCCATCCTGGGGAAGCTTTACAGGCACTAGCGTTTTCTCTTCCTCTCTGATACCAAGCCCCTGAGCCACAGCCCCCTTCTTTGTAGGGGAATCCCACCAGCTGGCAGCAGGTCTCCCTAGCAACACAGAAGCACTCCCGTGGAGGACAGCTCCTTGTGCATGTGCACATTCTAAGGATGTGCAGGAGTCTTCCAAAAAACATATATAGGATCAAATAGGGAATACACACAGAACTTTCACTAAGGATAAAGATTTATAAGGCAGAATTTTTAACAAATGTAAGTTTGAGTTTACACTGATCCTTTAAAGACCAGGACATCTGCAAACTGCTCTGTTTTAAGCAAGTTACATTATAGTCCTTGGACTATTGGCAAGTTGACAACAGAGACCTCAGTTAAACAAATTTCAGATGTCCCTGGCTAAGGCACTTTTAAACCCTTCACTGATTTTAACAACTTTTTTTTTCGTAAGTACCAGTCTTTGGTTAAGTTACTGCACGTACCTGTTTATTCTTTACTAAAATGTACTGGACCCTGAACAGTAAAGTGATTTATTTATGGCTATTCAGTCTGTTGGAGATTCCTTATGGCTAAACCAGCTAAGTTAAGCTTATTTCAGAATCTACCTGTAGTTGAGGGAGATGACATTTGTCAAGGATACTCAAATTATGCTGCAGTGGTGCCCACATAAACAAGGATATAATCTGTGTATATGGACAACAGTAGCAGTACAAGTCTGAATGAGATAGTATGGAAAACACTGAAGCATGATGCTTTGACAACTCATGAGTGGTGAAGTACAACAGCACACTGGCTGCACCAAAACATCAGAGTACCAGCCAAATAAACTAAAACCTTTGGATGTAAACAAAACCTAACAGGCACTGTTAATTACAAACATTAATTCAATTGTCAAAACAAAATCTTTACCAGCCAGCTAACAGGAAATTCAATACCTTTACAAAACTGTCCACTACTGATAACTTATTTCACTAGCTACATTCAGCACCAAGATAAATCAAGTCCCAGTTGACTAACTATTCAGTGATAAATCTGAATGGTAAATTGCAGGATTACTTCTACAAATATCTCATCTACATGCAGAAGTAATACCAATTTCCTTCAAAATCACATGCATTACTTTTTTCAGCAATTAATTAGTGCCACTGTGTGTTTAGGAAGAGAGAGATTCATTGTATAAAATTAGTTTAGGTTTTATTACAGCTCTCAGGTTACACAGGTACCAAACTTACATTTTTCATATCTAATGATTTTAGGTGATTTCATGTAGATAAACATAAATTATAAATGCATTCTTATATTTTAAAACACAATTTGCTTACATGCTAAATCTTAAATTCTGGATGCATTTCACCTGCAAGCGATGATAACATCAAATGCCAAAAGCAGAGCAAGGACCACTGAATTATCTCAAAAAGAACAGGAGTACTTGTGGCACCTTAGAGACTAACACATTTATTTGAGCATAAGCTTTTGTGGGCTACAGCCCACTTCATCAGATGCATAGAATAGACCACACAGAAACAAAATATTTATACTACATTCTGAGATAATTGTATGTGCAAAACAGGAACTAATTGCAAATATATAATTTAAACATAACTAATTGCTCAGTGCATAGGAATATACTAAGTTCCATACTGGATGATACCTGTGCGCCACACTATGGTGATCTTAACCATTTTTAATTAAAAATTTCACAGTTTATCTTGAGGTAAATAATGAGATCACAATTCTGCAACTGAAGCCACACTGGGAGACCCTTCCATCTGCATGGATCAGGGCTAAGTTAATACCAGTGAAACATTTGGCCATCATTCTACTGTAGTCACACAGTCAACTGCTATTTCAACAACATATTTTCCTTTTTCTTGCTGTCATTGTTAATGCTGAAATACTTTACTATTTACTCTGCATCTTTATTTCATCAAAATGAAATATTTACAAAGTACTAAAATAACAAAAGCAGGTCTCTTTTTGCAGCTTGTTTGCAAACAGAACAGTCAAAACAGAAATCTAAGGAAATCCATACAGTAGCAATGTATGTATGCACCAAATGATAAAGAATAGGATGTGATCTTACATAGTAGCCAAAATTAACAAAGCCTACAGGAAAGTATATTCCCAAATATAGACATAGATATATCTCGAGTAATAAAAAACAGGGACAGGTGGAAATAATCTTTGGATATATCTTTACAGTGGACTTCTTTCTCGTTATCTTAAATTTAAATCATGTTACACTGAATAGTGGCAAGAACACCTGCACTAGGGATACAGTAATTCAGGCTCTTTATAAACATGTGTCATCTCTTGACTTTGAAAAATTAATATGTCATTAATTTACAGTATGGAGATCTCAAAATTCAAAGTTTTCTCTTAAACAGTAAAAATGCAGGTTAAAATATTAACTCAGCCCCTTAAGGCTTATCTAGTTTAAGCCACAAATTTTGTCTTCTTAAAAACATGATTTTGTAATGAATACATTTGTCTGGATAGTTTATCAATCACCTACCTTTAAAAAAGAATAAAGTCTTGTTTTTCAAAGACTTCTACTGTAAAACACTCTGGAGCTGCAATATGTACCAGCATACAAAGACAATCACAGCTTTAAAGGGTGCAGTACTTTTAATTAAGTAAAATGAAATTATAGGAAAGCTGCTAAGGCAGATGTCCCTTAAATGACACCAAGAAGTTATATTAAACAAATACAGTGAGAAGTTTTGTGGAGTTACGCCACAATTATATGCTTGTGACTTCATATCTGTGATACAGGAAGTGTGCTGCAATATGCCTGCTCTGTCAAAAAACAAAACCCAGACATACTGCGTGTTTCTAACGCATCTTCAAGTCAGTGGTAAATTTGTTGATTTAAAATCAACACATCATAAAAATGAAAAATAAACGCTGGTTTTCTTTCCGTGACCCTGGAAAGGAGGACTAAGGGGAATTAAATAGGCTAAAGTTGGACTGGTCACAAATTCTATTTTAAGAGATTAAGTTCCAAAAATAAGATCAACTGAAATAAGTGGCTGGGGAGAAGACAGGACATTCAGAGCTACAGTAAGACAGAAATACCCATTTATGAGGAAAGTGCAAAGTACAGGGATCACTGTCTTAGGTGGTCTGTAATGTGTTACTGTAGAGCAAATGTAGTATGCTCAACTAAAATCTTAGCAGGTGTCTAAAGAAAAAATTAATTTTCACATTTCCCATTTGAAACTCTTAAGTCTAAAAGTATATTCTATTACTCAATTGTTATCTAAAATTTATATTTTGTTTTAAAGCTGTGGAGTTCACCTCTAAGGAAAACAAATGCCATTTCATTCTCGTAGTATAAAGTTTTTAAGGTATGTATAAATATGTTGCATTTATCTCAAAATAATGGTGTCATCCAAAAACTGACTTGGCTTATGGCATGGCCTAATGGTACGAGATTGTTGCCCCACAAAAACAAGTGAAACCAACTTTCTACAATAGATATGAATCACTAAAAGCAATTTGTAAGTAAGTAGCTTTCTTGTATTCAGGCCCAAATGACAAAAATGAGTTATGATTCGGCAAATAATGAAAAGGAAAAATTAGCTGAGTTTATTTTCTGTACTCACCAGACAACACCAAAGGCTCCATATCCAATAGGTCTGTCCGGCTCAATATCCAGTTGCTGTTGTGGATGATGTGAGTGCTGATGATGGTGCGCTTTAACTGCAGCAGCTGCTGCAGCCTGTACCTGAGCAGGGGCCGCTGCAGCTGGTCCAGGGGCCTGACCCGGTGCCGGTGATGGGAAATATGGCTGTTGCTGCCCTGGGTTTAACATGGCCGCAGCGGCGGCCGCAGCTGCGGCGGCCGCAGCTGCCGAAGAGGCATGCTGCTGTACGGGATGTACCGCAGCCGCAGAGCCTGGATGCAAGTGATGTTGAGGGTGGTGGTGGTGATGGAGGTGAGGAGGGGGGAGGTGAGGAAGGTGGTGATGATGGTGGTGGTGGTGACTTGCTGCAGCTGCAGACGTACCGCCATTGTAAGCCGCCATCATTTTTGCGTTGGCTGTTGTGCCACAAAGAGACATTCAAAAAAATGCCCCTTTGACTGGATAACAACTGGGTCAAGCTGTCATTTGGCCATAAAAAATGAAATTTGCTACACTTTAAAAGAAGTCAGGTTTCATCATACACGGCCCACCTTTAAAAGCATTGAGCTCAACTAGCTTCACATCTCCATCAAGCCAAATACTCGGACGAATCTTTTCACGTACACGTGAGCCTGTGCGCCCCAAACCCCCCTTTCCCCCCCAAGAGTTCTGCCGTGGTTGGCGACTAAAACTCCATCCTTGGGTTGTTGGGGCTTTTTGCGCCAGTCTTTAGAAATAAAATGATCACGCCCCCTCCCCCCCGGAGAAAGGATTTGAAGTCACCCCCCTGGAATAGTTTGAGAGTATTGACAAGCCTACCCCTTCCATTCCCACATCCTCTACGTCAAAACCTTCACAGAGATCCCCCCAAGCCTCCTACATCACTTCCCTCTTTTATACCCCCACCCCCTGAAATAGACTAAAAACTTGGAGGCTTGCAACTTTCCCTGGAAAGACAGAGAAGCGCGCTGTGCACACGCACAGAGCAGCCAGAGAAGGGATGAGAACCAGAAGGGGGAGGGAAAGAAGGGGATAAAATAAATGGGGGGGGGCTGAAATCAAGATGTGAGACCGGAGGAGGGATGGAAGAAGGGAGAGGAAAAGTGACAAATGAAGGAGTGGGGAAGGCAATGAGAGGAGAAGAAAGGGGGGAGGAGAAAACGAGCGGGGGGAGATGAGGCAGAGAGGCGGCAGGAGCCCCAGCCCCCTCTGTGGCTGCCTCCCCGGGGCCCTGACAGCCTGACCCAGTGCGGGGCGGGGGGCGTGGGTGGGGGGGAGCCCGGAGGCTGCAGCCCCCCCCCTCAGGCAGGGAGGGGAAGGAGCAGGAGCCGGGATGGGGGGAGGGGAGAGGGTCTCCCGCAGAGTGTGTGCGGGAAGGAGAGGAGGGAGGGGGGTTCTCAGGCCCCCGCCGCAAGGCGCCGCTCCGCCCCCCGGCAGCCGCCGCCTCCTTCTCCTCGGCCGCCCGACCCGCCGGCGCCGCCGCTGCTGCCGAGACTCACCTCCTCCCGGAGCCCCTGAGCGGAGCGCACAGCGAGCGAGCGGCGGGCACGCGCACCCGGCCTCCCCTCCCCACCACCCATGCGGGGCGCGTGCCCGACACCCGCCCGCAGCCAATCGGACCCGGCCCACCAGGCGCCGCGAGAGCCGCCCCTAGCCAATCACCGTGCAGAGCAGAGCTCAGCCAGCCCATAGGCTTCGGCCGCTGCAGAGACTCCGAGACTCAGTCCCGCCTGCCTGGCCCTGCTATCCAATCACCACGCGCCTTCCCGCCAAGTGCCGGCGAGACCCCGCGAGATTCCCTCACCTCACACAACCCTCACCTCGAATGGCCGCACCTTCTTCACCTTACTGGCCAATCACATAGCGCTGTTTCTCCCAACTGACCAACCGGCTCTCCCCGCAGCTAAAACCCACCCCCTAAAAGGTCACCGGGCCAATAGAGCTTGAAGGCGGGAACTCAAGTTGATGGACAGCCCTTCTCACGAGTGACGGGTGCTGATGGAGCCGTCGTTCTTCAAATCGTAACGGGGAGGTTTCCCGTGACGGATCAGGAAGCGGCTTGTGCCACCTTCCGCGGAGGCCAGACGACCAGTCAGAGGCAGGGATGGACGCGATGAGCAGGAGAAGCAGCCAATCCGAGCGGAGGGGGGGCGGGGTGAGGTAAGGACGCGCCTGGCAAGAGACGAGAGGCAAGTGGGGTCGATTTCGTAGCTGGGGCGGCACGGGAGGGGCCTAAAGGGGCAGGAACTTCCGTCAGCCTGAGATGACCGGGGGCTGGTAGCCACTGCTTGCCAGGCTCCGTGGGGGAGGGCTGGGCCTGGGGGCGCGGGCAGGCCTCGGGGCATGGTCCAGGCGTAGGTGCAGGGCGCCGTGTTACCCCCAGTCCCCCTCACGCTGGCCCGCCAGTTCCCCTGCAGGCGTGGCCCTCTTTGCCTCAGGGTGGCTGGCGTTAGTGCATCGCCTCAGGGCAGCATCCGGCTTGCCCCGCCCGAGCCTGTTGAATCAAGGATCTAGGCCAGGGGAGCCTTAAACCCCCTCTGCTTCCTCCCCCCCCCCCAACAAAGTAAACTGCCAACAAAAGAACCGTTGGCCCAGCCCAACTGACAGAAATACGTTTGTGGGTTTGTTTGTTTTTTTAAAGGTGGGGGTTGGTTTTAAATGGATCCCTGCTTGAGGGGCAATAATCTGTTCGGGTGTGAAAACCAGCACGTGAAACTGACTCGGACCAAAGGGAGATGGGGGAGACCCTGCAGCGTCAGAGATGATCTGATCTCTTGGGCCTGGGTGTCATGACCCTGCTCGGAAGCGGAGCCAGATATGGACAATAAAGAACCTTGCTTCTAAAACCGGCGACCTCCGCCTCCCTCCAAAACAACGGGATTCTTCTCTCCCTTCTCAACAGAGTTAATCCACCTCCCCCTGAGGCAATAGCTGTGTTGATGGAAGAAGCTCTCCCATTCACACAGTGCTGTCTATACAGGGTTACCTCGGTATAACTATGTCGCTCAGGGGATGTGGATTTTTCACACCCGTGAGCAATTTAGCTAGACTGATATATGTCTGAAGTGTAGACCCGGGTTTAGTAACGGATACTGTAGTGAAATCTTATATTATTACATCTACTACTGAATATTTACTAGCATACTCAGCAGTCCTATCCAAAGTTAAAATAAATGTCACTCTTCACAATTAATAAGGCAAGTATATTTTTGTACATCACATCCTTGATTAATTTATTTTTAAGGTGGTGATTCCTGTAGGGAGTGAAGTCCAATAATTCAAAATGTTTCTCCCAAATCGTATTAGGAAATGCAACGTGTATGAGCCAAAAGAGGCAGACACAAAGTAAAGATACATTCCATATATGCATGAGTAAGTTTGAAAATACTGCTCAAATCTGGGAGGCAGCTTTAATTTTCTACAACTCATTGTCCTTAGACTCTAACCAAAGTATTGTTATGGGAAATGCATAAAAAATTACTAAATGGTGAGAGAGAGTTTTTTAAAATATATTTAAATTAGACAGGCAGGGTAGCAATTCAGTGTCAGAGGAAGAATGACTGACAGAGTGAATTTGCAGGTGTCACCCTCAAGTGTGAGCAAGTTGACAGCCCTTCTTACTCCTCCCCAGATGACACTGGGAACGTATCTACATAGGGAAATTGACCGGCAGAACTATAGTGGTATAATTAGACTGCCGGTCAAATTCCCTGTGGATACAAGCCCTATCTCTTATTATTCCAACTTCTGTTAAAAAGGCAACAGCCAAATCATTGTGCTGTTTTTATAATAGTACAGAAGAAGCTAAGATCACATCATGTGTAATCTCATCACAGTACCAGGAAGACTCAGTAGTACGTACTTTCTTGAAAGCTTCAAAATAGTTATATCAACCAAATTCTGATAAGAATAGGCTTCTAAATACTGTTAGCATCTTGTTTGACATATTGGTAGAAGAGATGAAGAATTTTTGGTAAAACTAGATATGTCAATTACATTTTACAAACATTGGCAGCGAAAATTTGTATGTAGAGTATTGCCCGGTTTTGCAAACAATCCACCAACATTTGGTGGAATTTTTCTTAGTGTCATGATCCACTAATGAGCAAACCTCATTATTGTACATCGAAAGAGAGAAGATTTAATATCAGGTTTTGTTTGCATTTTGTGTCTTTTGATGCCTGCTCACAGCTCTCATTGAAGTCAGTGGGAGCCATGAATGTGGTTCAGAATACAGAGCTTCACCCCTAAGTGTCTTGCACTGGGATGCTAAATAGGGAAGCAGGCAAACACCATCCTCTGGAGAAATGCAGGAATCTAAGGCATAGAAGCAACCAACAGGGCAAACAGTGTGTGCACCAATTTGAGTTTAGCACACATAGATCACTCCCGGAGAAAAAACTACCTGCAAGGAATTAAAACAAAAAACGAACAAACAAAACCCGCCAAAATGGTGCAGCGTGATCTTGTTAAAATACCCTTTGCCCCTCCATGATGACAACACTTTTTGAAGATTGCATGGAAGAAATATTTTTAAAGGGGAAAAATCCAGTTTGGACCTAACCTCCCTAGTGTAATTCTCTGACTGAGAGCAAACGGCAAATAAGATGTGATATTTTGGTGGTTGTTCACAGGCAAGCACCTACATACTACAATCACAAGTGCTTTGCAGATGCCTAAGATAGACCTTGCTGTATGGAAATTCAGGCTCTACCCCTACAAACACTTGTGTAATTTAATGTACATTTGTAGTTCCATTGAAGTCAATGCACCTACATAAATGTTTTCAGAACTGGGCCACCGTTAGATTAGATGGGTCACATATGTCCCAGAACAGTGGATCAATGAAGTTACAGCAAGGATGAATTTGCAGCCGAGTATTTACTAAATATGTTGCGAACCTCACAAATTGGAAATCACAAATGCTGGAGAAGATGGAGAGAAAGAACAAGAGCTCATTTTTCTTGCTCTTGCCCCTGATCTGTAAGTGAATCATAAACTGGCTTGCTGCTGATTAGAAACAGCAAAAATTGTCCCAACATAATCTGAAACTCCTGTAATGTACTTATTGATTGGCACAGTTGATTGGCACAGTTCTGGCTTTCAAAGTTGAGAGTGTGTTTGAAAGTTGCCTGTGAAGATGTTAAGCTGTTTCCACTGGCAGAGTCTGGCTCCTTCAGGTACTGTGCTACTGAAGAGATCTGAATCAGCTCCACTCATTCCTATCAGTGCTACTCAAGGCAGCTGTTACCACTTTCTCAGAAGCACACAGGTTGCCAAATAACCTCAGGGAAGCACCATATGATATTCATACAGATTATCTTGTGTACTTTCTTGAGGCATCAGTCGCATATTAGGGCTGCATTCCTTTCAGCATCTTCTCCGGGACCCAGGATGAATTAGATACTGCAGTTTCCCACTGTAAATTACTTGTGACTTGTGTCCAGTATCTTGAGCACAATACCTGTGTTTTGCTCCTTGTATACAGAAACAGCAAAAAGGTCTTTTAGATAAGTATTAGGAATAGTCCTGTTTCAAGCTATTCTCTGACAAAGAGGTGATTTGCCTTAGTTTGTATACATTCTTTGTTTGTGCTACCTGTAGCCAAATCATCCGTCTGTTACATTTCAGTTGATCACTTCGGTGTGGTATTCTGTACCTGTGTTGAAAATAAACCTGCTCCTGGGATTTGAAAGCGTAGTTAGTAGCGGTTTATGTCTGCTAGAGCTAGCAGTGTTTGTCTGCTTTGCGAGGTTCGTAAAGTAAGCTGTGGTCCTGAAATATCCTTGCACGTCCGCAGTGTATTTCTAATTAATAAAAATACTTCTATTGCATCTGTCATTCAAAGATCTTAATTTTTGTTCCACATTTTATTATGATTTATTCATTATTCTAACAGATTTACAAACTCTCCATTGCATTTGTTTGTACCTCATATTTTTACTTACTTTAGTCCTGATTCTGCAAACCATCTAAGCACTTGTTACTTTACACGTGTGAGTAATCCTGTCAAAATCATGTGAACAAAGTTACATAGGTTCTGAAGCATTGGCAAGACTGGAATGGTAATGCACAAGCACCATGAGGTGAATATGGACCTCTATGTTAAGCAAGTGCCCCCTGCAGGGGATGGCAGGGGTTATGGTCCAACCAGAAAAATGTTTATTAACCTCTAACCCTAATCCTGTTTAACTTTAAAATCAGGGCTTTAACATATCTTTGCCTCAGTTTAATGTATATAAACCTAAGCCAGGATTTTTTTGGGGGGGGGACGGGACGTGACCACTAATTATGGATGTCCAATTTGAAATAAATACGGCCGGATTTATAGAGGTGCTGAGCACTCGTAGCTATCATTGACTACAACCGCTAAGCACTTCTGAAAATTAGACCCAGCATACCTCAAGATGAGGCTTCAGAATTAGTGGTCACATCTGGATAATTTGGTTACTAATGAATACATTGTATTAAGATTGTGTGTGTGTACACACATATGTACATATTATAGCTTGTCTTACCAACTGAGTTTGACTTCAGAATTCTGAATCATTGCTTTCTGGATTTACTATAAAAATCAGTAAATGAGATATAATTAGGAATTACTGTGAAACATTGCATTTGTTTTTCATAATAGCTGCGACAATATGTTGTTCTTACAAAGCAACAGCACTGGAAATAATTACGGAAACACCAGCTAGAGCAAGGGAAGATTTTGTTGGACTCAACATTATAGTATAACAAGACACTGATCTAAAGCTCATTACAAAATTACTATCTGTCAAGAAAAGATTAACCTCACACATTCTAGAGTGGTGTAACCCAGTGGTTCTCAATCAGGGGTATGTGTACCCCTAGGGTTACTCACAGATCTTCCAGTGGGTACATCAGCTCATGTAGGTATTGGCCTAGTTTTACAACAGGCTACATAAAAAGCATTAGCGAAGTCAGTACAAACTAACATTTCATACAGACAGTAACTTATTGTACTGACTCTATATACTATACACTGAAATGCAAGTACAATATTTATATTCCAATTGATTTATTTTTTAATTATATGGCAAAAATGAGAACATAAGCAATTTTTCAGTAATAGTGTGCTCTGACTCTTTTGTATTTTTTATGTCTGATTTTGTAAGCAAGTAGTTTTTAAATTAGGTGAAACTTGGGGGTACGCAAGACAAATAACATTCCTGAAAGGGGTACAGTAGTCTGGAAAGGTTGAGAACCACTGGTCTAAACAACATCCTGAGATGAACACTTTTGCATTATTGATTAAATTTAGAAATACAATACATGGGTCATCAAAAGCAAAAAGAACACTAATAAATGTGACGGAGCAGTGGTGTGTGGTACAAGATCACATAGCAAATGTTGACAGTGTAGTTTGTCATTTATATGTATTTATATGTGATCCCAAGCCCATTCCAGTTAATAGGAGACTTTCCACTGAATCTGGTCCTTAGTGAATTGTGTTACTTTTTATTTTATTTACATAAAATACTTGGCCTAAAATGTACTATTGACAGTACTGTATGTCAATATCTGAAAAAAATTATTGTTCCTTTTTTAAAAAAGAAAACTAATTATCATAACTAATGGCAATCATTACTACACTATAAAGCCAAGGATCGTGCCTTCCATTATGACCTTAATCTTGCAAAGCCCTCTGTAGTGTATAGCAAAAGCTGTTGTCCTCCAATGCATCTGCATTCCAAGTCTGCTCATGGGCACACACAAGCTTAAACTATAGGTGTATTCATCTGCATTGCGAGTGTGCTCCGGTAAACAGGACACAAGTGCGGGAGGTAGGAGAACTGGGTTCCAGTTCTGGCTCTGTCACCACTGACTTGCTATGTGACCTTGGCCAAAACACTACAAATCACTCTGCCCCCACCTGTAGAATGGAGATAAAGATGTTTAATGGTACCTGATCATTGTGTGCTTTGAATCTAATGACCGAAAAGCACCATTGAAGTGTTATCTATTACTGTTATGAATAGTATGTCTCACATGCCCTTACTGTTTGTTTAAATGAGATTGAGGGCCAGTTTTTACTCATCAATCAAGTGGAGGGCTGATGAGAGATAGTGTTTGAAGGGATGCATTTATCTGAGGTATCCACATCCAGTTCTGGCAGATGACAGCTTGGAAGGAGCCCCTTAACAAGTATATCTGGCTGGCATGCAGGGTCTGCAAACCCCCTCTTTGGGTTCCCCATATTGTATTCTCCTGTGCAGCCGAACCTTAACCAGTCCTGGTGCTTTTTTGACATCCCAGACACACTCAGAGAAGGGGACAAGATTCCCCTTCATGCTTTCACTTGATCGTCTTTTTTGCAGAATGCCACACCTGCTCTGGAAGCTGCAAGAAAAAGAAAAAAAATCAAAGTATGTTGTAGCATAAACCAAAAGAACTATCACCAGGAGAGTCTGCTGCTGTATATTTAAAAAGACCATGAGCACATGAGAGGAATGAATTATTGTTTAAAAATTGCTTGACAGCCCTTGCAAGATACCATTTAAACAGTCAGTTTCTTTTTTAAAAAATGGGCAGAAACATTCAGAGATCAAGTGACGGTGAAATACGTAAAACTTTTCTACTGAACCATTCAAGGGAATATAAGATGTACAGAAAAAATAAACAAGATGCTCGTCACTTCTAAGATACCCTTAGTTTCCTCATTCTGAACTTAATGCAGCTACCCTTTATTCACAATGAGTAGCACTTACAGCATGTGTTAGTAAGCCCTACTTAGTGTAGGGTGCAGAATCAAGCTGTCACATACTATTGTGTGTGCTTCACAGCTTTTCTTTTCACTGTTCCAACCATCCAGGGCCAGACTGTGCAACTTTCCTCATGCTGAATAGCACCTTATTTCATGAGTAGTCCTCCTGATGTCAGTAAAGCTGTTTGCAGAATCTAACCCTCATTAGTTTGGAGGGTGCAGGTAGAGACAGCATGAGACCATGCCAAAGCCCGGATTGACTGAAACTAATCTGTTGTTCTCAGTGATGCATGGTGATATCTGATTGGTGACTGTTGTTGATGACACATGACAGATCAATTCTAATCTTTTACTGGTGAAGCCAGTTATTCATGGGGACATGCATCTGTCTGTTGCTATTTTGTTCACACTAACGGTGCTATAAAGTGGTAGCAAGTATACTGTTTGTGTATCCAACACTGAACACTGGCACTTGAGATCTACTTGCCTAAACCCTCTAAAAACTTCATGGCGCCTGGCAAAGTTAGTTGCGCATTAGTTGCACAGAATACAGCCCAGTTCCTTTGTGAAAAGGTAGCATGTCAGATCAACATGCGGAGTTCCATGGACCTCATTCTCCACTGCCTTAAATTTGCCACTCACTTTGCACAGGTGGAATCCTTTTGGCAGCATCTTGCCCTAACTCTGCACAAAGTTAAATTTAGGAGGACTGTGTGGATATCAGGCCCAGATAGCACTTGGAGCGTCTTCAAAATGTTATTCACAATTGCCTTCCTTCATTAAAAACCCTATACAATGGGTGGCATTATCCTGTATTGTGTATAATACATGGGCCAGTTCTGGGCATACGGTAATATTCATATACTGCTGGGACTAATGAGAACAGAAATTTCAATATTAGAAAGCCTCTCTTTTGACTTCATAGCTGAAAGCAGTTATGTGCATAAATACCCTTTAGCCCTTGTGTATATCCCTTCTTTTGACCCATTAATGCAAAAAATTATGTAATATTTCTCAAGGAACAAAGCATAATAGGATACTTGTGGATCAGTCAAACAGAAGAATCTGTACAAAGGGAGTCTGAGCTGGACTATTGATAATTTACCATGTGGGTGTTTACAAGCCCACACACACCCCAATACACAACTCTACAGCCAGCAACAGAACACTGAGAAATGTAAATGCCCGGGTTATATTTTATTCATAAATCCTACTGATGCCATTAAGATGTCATAAATGCAGTGTTATGTTAATATATGCTAATCAGATTTTTTTTCAAATAAACATCCTGCTCTAATTAGGTGCATGGTTCCTAACATACAGAAGACAGTAAATATATTTAATACACAGAGAAAATACAAAAAGGCTACAGAATTAAAGCATCTCCATTCATATTAAAAGGCCTTTTTTCATGAAGAATTAATTAGTTGAGGCTTCATCTCAAACCTTTTTTTTCCCCTACAAAATTAGAAGCAAATCAGTGCCTCTATTAATAAAATTGAGGGAGGGGGGAAATTGAGTATTTCCCTATACCCTAAACAGCTTGAGTAGGAAGGTTTGTGTGGTGATGTTGTTTTGGAGCTAGTAATAAAGGCACATTTCAAGAATGAAGACACGCGTAAATCAGTGAGGCTTCATGTAGGCACAGAGATCCATCCACCCATGTATATGAGCTTGCAGGATTACATGATCATCATGCATGTGAGGGAGGATCAAATCCAGGACCTTCAGCACCAAAAGCACAGGCCTCTGCTATGTGAGCTAAAAGAAAACTCTTTTAACTATGAGGCGGTAGAAGGTTGTAGAGTCACTAAGGCCCCAGTTCAACAAGGTAGTTAAGAATGGGCATAACCTTAAGCACATGCATAATCTCACTGAAGTCAGTGGAACTATGCTGATGATCTACACTCATTGAGAGTCTGATCCAGATGATAGGATTACTCCGTGCTCATTCTGCCTGGATTCCCTTCTCCCTTTTCTCCACTTCTCACTACAAACCACCACATCTTCCCCTGGGGTATTTATGGATAAGGTGACACAGTTCTGCAATTTGCTCTGTTCAACATTTCTTTGCACCAAAAATGCCCGTCCACCTCCCCCCACTGTTCTTCATCACCAGTGTTTCCTTTCATCCTTCTCCTAGCAAATGCTCTCACTCAATTTTCATGTTGGGACAGCAAATGAACTCCCTCCGAAGCTATGCCAGCAAAGGCACCGATGCAGCAAGAAAATTGACATTCTCTCCAAAGACTATGATGGGCCTGTGTGAATGAGCTACACGATGGTTAATAAACTCAATTAAGTTCTTTCCATAGCAGCTTTGTCAGATACTTAAGGCGGAATTGTGCTCAGTTGTACTAATGTAACTATGAAGTACAGTAACTCCATAGTTACTCTGGATTTACACCAGTGTAACTGAAAGCAGACTCTGGTTGCTAATGTGTATTATAAAGGGGCACTGTCAAATTAAAACTCATAGGCCAGATCTTCAACTAGTGTCAATCAGTATAGCTTCATTGTCCTCAACGCCTACTTATCAGCTGAAGAACTGGACCCATGTTTTTATAAAAGGAAGTTTTCTCAGCTCTGTTACTGACACCTTAGATCATTATACTGGAACCATTTTACATAAGAAATTTAGTTTTTACTAAATATGATGTTATCTTTATTACATTTTGGCTTGGAAAAAGAAAATAGATTATTCAGTTTCCTTTTAGTTTCAGTTTCCTTCATTAATTCAAAACCTTTATCCTAAAATACAGACTTAATCTTCTTGCTAATAACATTTCCTTTAACAGTTTTTGAATTATGTCCTCACCCCCTCCTGAGAAGTCTTTTTTTCCTGCACATAAAGCCAAACTAAGCAATTTGCTAGAAAAGAGAACTGCAAATAGAATTAAGAAAAAATAGTAGCAGACAAAGCAATACAAGAGAACTGAATAAAGAGAAATAAAATATAATGCAAACTAGGGCCTGATCCTACAGATACTTATGTAGGAGTAACTCTTCTTATAGGAGTAGCCCTATTAAACTCAGTCGGACTAATCATGTGAATAAAGTTACACATGTGCATAAGTGTTTGTGGAATCAGGCCTAAAAATAAGTGTCAACTTTTTCACTTCCTGTTATTGCTCTGTTCATGAACTTCACCCCCCCCCCTGTTGCTACAGAGAAATAATCTGATCTAACTTGCATTACATCACTAATTTCATTGGCGCTGCTCTTGATTTACGCCAGGATAAGTGAGATCAGAATCAGGCCCTATGCTTTTCTGCGTTAGACAGGAATAACAAGAGAAAGTATTTCTGTTACGCCCAACTCAGAATGGCACCCAAAATAGCACTTCTGAAGTTTTCTTGTGTCAACTTCATTTTGAAATAGGTTTGACTGACAATGAGGAAGGCCTTCAGGCAGGTTCAACACATAAATATAGTTTGTTATATCAAGGGAGAGGTGGGGGAAAACATTTAAATCAACAACTACGTTTATGCATACCCAGATGCATCATTTGTAGTAATTAGATTATTCTTGACATAATATTGGTAAGGAGCTGTGTTTGCACATTTTAATGTAACCATTAGGCACACATAACAAGGCCCATTAGGCAGAAATGACAAGATGTATCATTAAACAAGCCAGAAATCTCTCTATGCACAGTAAATGCCCATGCTTGTAAGCACATTCCTCCTAAAACCAACACTACCTTGTACCACCACGGTGACCCAGCAGTCTGTATTCTTGGAAGTACCTCTTGGCCAGGGGTCGGCAACCTTTCAGAAGTGGTGTGCCGATTCTTCATTTATTCACTCTGATTTAAGGTTTCACGTGCCAGTCATACATTTTAACGTTTTTAGAAGATCTCTTTCTATAAGTCTATAAGATTATAATATATAACTAAACTATTGTTGTATGTAAAGTAAATAAGGTTTTTAAAATGTTTAAGAAGCTTCATTTAAAATTAAATTAAAATGCAGAGCCCCCCGGACTGGTGGCCAGGACCCGGGCAGTGTGAGCGCCACTGAAAATCAGCTCGCGTGTCGCCTTTGGCACGCATGCCATAGGTTGCCTACCCCTGCTCTAGGCCATGGGAATATAGCGCCTGCATGCCACAAACAATAGCAGCATATTATAAAAACTGCCTTGAACTCCTGAGCACAAGCCAAAATGTCCTGCATGATATGGCTTTATCCCGCTCACTTTAGAACCAGGGATTTTTCTCTTACAAGGGAGCGCTATACAAAATACAAATGAATGCGTGGGCAGACTCAGAGAGGCACTGAATTACTGTGCTGATACCCTGGAAAAACAACATACTTTGCCACAGGAAAAACTGACTAAGTTACTACTGCCATTGCCAGCAATTACTAATCATGAGACGGTACTTGCACCTCTTGAGTTTATCAGTGCAAATGCTTCATTGGATTCCTGAATTTACAGGATGTGAGAGAGTGGTTTCAGATTACAGGCAATTTGAACCGACACCATAGTTAATAATATGTAGGATTTATAGAGCACTTTTCATCTATAGATCTCAAAGCACAATAAACCCTATATTACAGGTGGGAAACAGCTAGAGATTGTTAAGTGACTGTGACGGGATTCCTATTCCCTAGTGGAATGTTGAGTCCCCAATCCCAAGTGAGTAATCTATATTAAATGTGCAGCTAAAAAAACCTTTCCTTCTTTGTTTTATTTTTTCATGGCAATATCAGTTCAACAACAGAAATCTCTCCACCCAGTTTCTAGGAATTTGTTGCTGTTCTCAGGCAAGTTCAACTCACTTGACCTTCAGCTTTGTACCTCACAGTGCACCTAAAGCATGGAATAACTCCAAACAGTCGTACTTCCTCTTGTGTTTTATTACTTAAAAATATCGCTAGTTCTTTGTGGCCATGCTCTCCTGTGTGAGCTAAAGTACTTTAGCTGAAAATAGCACAGGGCCAGATTTTCGGAGGTTATAAATCAGCATACCTCCTTTGAAGTCAGCAGAGCTATACTGATTTATCCCAGATGAGGATCTGGTCACGAGTGTTTTGTGTCCCTTGCCTGTAAGTAGACAAGAATGGTATTATATTCTCTTAGGGCCTCATATTGCAAGCTCATTCAGGCAACAAGCTCAACTGATACTTGTATAAGTAAAGGCTATAGGAGTCTAGTTCTCTCAACCCATCAAACACTGGGATCAGAGTTCACTGAACTGTCACTTACTCATGGGTGCTGTTGATCCTCTTGTTTTCTTTCACATATGTACATTAGCAATGGATTGTATAATTAACACTGTATGGCACAGTTATTTTGTTACCATGTTCTTATACACACATGCTGGGTGCATTGTGAGGCATGCAGCTGAAGGTTGTGAGGTTTATCACTAGAGACAAGTGTATATGACACTAAATCAGACACTTTGCACCTTGCCATTTTATTTTGGTTAATCCTGAACACGAGCATAGTCACTTACTTAATTCCACCGCTGAGCTTTTGTGTCATCTAATCCATTTGCTCCCTCAATCCAAGTCTGTTTGATCAGAAAAGATAAAGGGAGGATGGAAGTTGGGAAATGGTTATCATTTACATGTGACCTGGGAATTACTTGTTCAAGTGGTTTGAAGATCTGTTTCTGTGGTTAGACAGACATCAATCATTACAGAGTACATGGAGAATTCTGTTAGTTTAAGAGCCCTTGCTGATATTTTTCCACCTGAATAAGCAGCCACCTCTGGGTGTTTGATTTCCTGATGGCCTCGGGAGAATCCCTGTCAGTGTTTAGACTTGCTAGGAGAACCTAGGAGCAGGTACATGTGCATTATTTTGGTTAAAACATCTGCTGTCTTTTCAGAGAACATATGCCCGTGATTTGTTTCCTAAATCTGAGGGGCATTCATTTGGATTACAAAAGGCCAGATGAAATGGTACTTCACAAACAAATCACTTTAAATATTTCTATATTTGAAGGCAGCTGTTTGTTTCCCTTTAGCAAATAAACTTGTGTTATGCTGTCTACGAGGGAAAATAAGGTATTTAAGTCACATATACAGGGGCTGCAGAAGTTGTAGACAGATCATTCTACTATAAATCAGCCATCTATCTAGGTATTTATGTCATGCCTTTTGGTATCGGAGCACAGCATGCTTCAGACAAAAGTGCTTTCCCAAGGTTTTGAATTATTTGTGGGCCGGGTACTGGCAGTATCAGTCTATTTCTCTTGAAGGCATTAGTCTTACCCTCCCTTGCAGCTCTGCTGAAAGGCCCTCTATTAGGCCCTGATTCAGTAAGGTTAAGCATCTTGCTGAATTGGGTCCTGAAACAGAAGATGTCAAAAGTTGGTTTGAAGTATGATTGAGCTCAAAGAGCCATTATGCAATTCCCTCTCCAGTGTATTAGCTACAGTACGTTAACACTTTAAAATGATTCAGAAAATGGGATGAAAGCAACCGTCCCTCCCCCTAAGGCTTGTTGTAAGGGTGAAAGAAAGAGATTATGTTTTGCAGTGTAAATCTAGAAGTTGTATTCAACAGTCTTCTGGGGGGGAAGGGGGGCGCTTTCCTGGCTGTCCCAATTTCCCCAGAGCCCCTATTCTTCATAAAGCAGTAAAAAATGGCTATAATACAGCGAAGATACCTACCTGGCTAAAGGAGTTGAGAGTAATGTGTATAGGAATAGGAAAGCCCAATACATCTGAAAGACGAACAGAGCTGAACCTCTGCCCAACGTGTGAATAAAACTTTTGCAGATCCGGAAATACATAGATCATCTTTGTTCTTGCATTCACTTGAATAATAATTGGAAAGTGAAACTGGCTGGAAACAAAAATGAAACTGACCTGTCAAGAGGGATGAAATTCTTGAAGCAGTTTTTTCATCATAAAATGGCCTTTTTAAAAAAAAGAAAAAGAAGGGAAAAAAAGAAAAATGCCACAAAAATAATTGACATTTTCAAAAATTTTCATTTTTTGTGAAAATGTCCATGACATTTTTAATTGAAACTTTATCCAGAACATTATCCATATTTTTCATTTACTGAAAATCCCCATTTCATTCAACAAAAAACGCTGATAAACATTGATAACATTTTTTTATAACAACATCTATAAAAACGTTGGGAAAACTTTTGAAAAAAGTGGAAACAACTTGCAATTTTGAAATCTTCCATGAAATGTTAACAAATTTTCAACCAGCTGTACCGACCTATGTATATTTATTGTGTACGTTGTATAAATAATCAGCATTAATGGTAGAAAGAAATTTCAGGTTGTACTGATAACACAGTATGGAAATTTTAAGAAGTGTGATTCTTAGCTTGATAGTGTCCCTTTAAGAGCTACCTTGGCTAGATAAATGAGCTACCTAGTAGAAGCTTTTCTCTAGTTCATCTTGTGGTTATAATTTATCCTTTAGGCCTGAATTTCTCATATCAGGATAACTAACAGCGATACTCCCTTCTGGAGATTCACATCAATTACTTATACATCATTCATCTCTGCAGCATTGAAGGATCAGTCAGTTGTAAGAATGATGTTTCTGTAAACACCAAGGACTCTGTTTTTGAAAGAAACTGCATGCATGGCAGCATATTAAAAGATGGGAAATGTGGAGATTTATACACACACATACAGAACCAGGTGCTTGCTTCAAACAGCCCCTTTTGGGATGTTAAATGTCTTTGCCCACAGATCTCATAAACAATTTATGAAGGATCTTATTCTTATAGCTAAGCAGATTTCTAACAATACTAAAGCCAAAAGGGAACTATGTGTCATCCAGAGGAACAAGAGAGCTCCCAGAACTCACAGCAGCTGGGCTCTTAGCTGATGCATAGATCTAAGTGCTTTTATGTCCCCCATCACTGCAGTGTCTGAGTGCCTGATGCCACCATGATGGTACCAGATGCCTTAGATATAGATAGAGTCCTGCTGCCTTAAAATCCCATGTTGTGTATCCTGAAGGGGAGGGTCTTGTCTTTTCCCCCATAGGATTAATATTAGTCCATGGAACTTGCCCTGCAGGGAATGTGGAATTTTAAGGCTCTCTAGATTGCTGTGATGTGATCTCAGAATCTGCCTCTGGAGCTAACGAGGAGGGAGCCATGCAAAGAGAAAGGTTAGACTGTGGCTAACATTGTTGGATAGATATAGTTCAGCAGCCAGCAGCTGTAGCTTCGTATTCCATCATATTTGAGAAGCCATTTAGTCTTCTGGAGAAACAAGGGAGAAAAGCAGCATGAAGAGGAAGCAATAGCCAGTTACCGTATAAGAGCTTCGCTATCATGTAACTAACTACTTCTTTGTGTAGATGTAAGTCAACTAAGCACATTATACAGTTCTGGCTACTATTTGTGCACATGCCCTGAGCTGGCTGGGGTAAGAGCTGCTGACATGTGTGTCGATGTGGCCCGAGTAGTGGTTACAGCCTGCAGAGGTGATGGGTCAAAATTAAACATTAGATTTAGGCTCCTAAATCCTTTAGCCACTGCTGAAAATCTGCCCCAAAGCGAAAAGAAACATGACAGGCACTGAACAGTCTAAAATGATGTCAAAAGGTCTTTGTTTTGAAAAGGAACCAGGAATCCTATTCAATTCCATTTCAGAGCCACTCGAGTCACATGGACTTAATAGTTATTATGGAACCCAACGTTTTGGAAAGTTCAACAATCCACAAAATGATCTCCTTCAGAGGTTGATGTTCTGAAAATTGTCATTCTAGCCTATTAAGCAGATCAGGATTAACTCTCTTGGTCATGTCTTCCCTGATGTTAACCCTACCTCAGAGACAGCAAAGGGTGTTAGTGCAATGGAGCAAGTTCCTGATTAGAAGTACATTACCACCAGCTGGATTGCACAGATATTTTTGCAATTGAAGGGAACTTTTGTACCTGTTGCAGCATGGGGCAAGAGCTTAAAAGATTTAGGATGAGGCATGGAAGGGTGGGAGAAAGGATCATCTTGGTTTGGCTGCAATGGTGAATCGGTGGACTTGCATGCATTCTCCACAGTGCTGCAGCCTGGGTGAGAGTATGCATCACTTTAAAATATTCCACGGTAAAGGAGGGGAAGCAAGATCTGGTAACTAAAGCACTGGAGGTAAGGAGATCAGTTCTATTACTAGTTCTGCTACAGACCTACTCTGTGACCATGGGCAAGTTACTGAACCTCTCTGCCTTGGTTTCCCCATATGTAAAATGGGGAATACTTATCTAGTTAACAATATTTACCTAGTTCATAGGCTTGTTGTGAGCCTTATTGCATTAGTGATTAAGAGCTTTCAGACCCTTTGATAGAAGATTAGAGAGAGAGAGAGAGAGAGAAGGGGCAAGGTAAAATAAAAGCTAAATGAGCCAATCAATGGCCTCTGAGTCAGCAGTGTTCAGCTTGAGAAGCTCTCCAGGAAGCCCAACATGGAAACAGCAACCGTCCAACACATGTAGAGCATCTTCCACAGCACCACAGATACACAGTGGGCAGCCCTGGATGCCCCAGGCATGGTCGGGCTTGGCGCAGCGAACCACACCACATGTGAACCTGTTAAGCTGGCTCCAGAGGTGGCTGGGGAGCCTAAAGCCAAGCAGCCATTCATCCAACCTGATGATGATGTAGGAGTTCCTGGTAGTGGCAGAGGCTCTCTCCCATTCTGTCTGCCTGTGCTGTAGATATTATCAGCTGGCTGGAAAGTTTGCAGCACTGTCCAGATGGAATTTTTGCTACGCAGTTGATGGAAGGGTGCATCCCATATATCAGTGAACAGTGGCAAGAGTGGCATTTGCTCTATCATGATGATCAGTTTGTTGGCTGCATTCTGACGCTATATGTTAGGTGGAGGAACGTTGGCTAGGACAGTAACCATACCAGTTTTGTTGGCTTCAATGTGCCAGTGATAATTTTTATGGTATGATTAAGCGGTGTATCTAATCTAGTGTGAGCAGAATTGGGGCACAATATTCGCCAACTGCATAACAGAGAGTGAGCCCCAAACTACTCAGTGTTTGCACACTGGCTCCTCAGGTAGACCCTACCAGTCTGAAGGAGCTATGAGAGTACCATTTATTATTAACACATCTTAAGTTTTAGAAATTTTTGCGAAGTTCCAGAGCGCAGTACACATTAAAGGCTAACATTCCACAGCTTGGCACGCAAGTGCTATGAAATATAGGCTCCCCCAAGGACTTGCCCATACATGCAATTATCTGAGTGGTACCTGCAAATGTGAGGTTTATGTGGAAAGCAGGTTTTTTAGATTTTTTTGAAGGATACAGTTTAGGATGAAATAATCTGAAATTTTGTCTGGAAACGCTTTTACTACCTTTGAACCATGTGGCTCAGAGGGAGTGGCTGCAAAGCTCTCTAAATGCTGCATGCAGGGTAGAAATAAGCTTTTTGCATTAATCAATTATAATAATTATCCTCCTAAACACATGCTTGGTAAGATATGAGAGCCTTACGGAGATTGATTAGACTAAAATAAGCACCTCATTTGCATTTTTCTGATTTTCCTCCACTCCATTTGTCCCCATTAAGGCGCCTGCTCTACAAAAGGACAAATGTTGAAAAGCACATTTAAGAAAAATGTCATGTTCCACACCCACCTGTTAATGCATTGATCCTTTACCTCAAATGCCCTTATGAAAGCCTCAGACAGGAAAAACTTGTCTGTCTCTCAAGGTGAAAACTGCAGGCTAAAGTTTTCCACTCTTGGCAAAGGAAGATTAACCCTTAGGCTTCCATACACTTTTCCATAGGGCATTAGTTTTAAGTATGAATGTTTAAGGAGAGCTTATTGGCATAAGAACTAACTAAGCATAGAATTTATACTTTTAAATAGTTAATAAAAATGGGAAATGAAACATTAAAGAGCCAGTACTAATAAAATTAAGTAGTTAAAAATAAATAGTCTCAGACATTTTAGGTTGGAGGGAAAAATACCAGAACACAATATAATTGTTCAAGACAACCTATAGTTGGCCTGATCTTGAGTGAGTCAGTTAGAGTTATGAACGCCCAGCCCTTCACCTGGGCTCCAATCCAATGCCCACTGAAGAGAACAGACTCCCATTGACTGTAATAGGCATTGGACTGGGTGATTATTTGTATATACCATAAATGTTATTTAAATCTTCAGTCGTATACATGCAAATAGATAGCTCCCCACATAGTAATATTTGTATTATAGATTATAGTAGCATTGTCAACAACAAACCAACCAGGCTATGTCACTGCATATTTGCTATCAAGAGTGGCTAAACATGCTCTCCATTGTATCCATTAGTCAGATAAAAATTGACTAGATCTAGAACCAGGGTCAGATTAACCAGATCACAAGAAAATAATGGCTTGAACCTTCATACATCCCTCCAACTAAACCTTAATTTGAGCTTCTGTAATGCCATTTCCATCTCTCTCCCCCTTCCCCCTCAACTCACCAAGATGGCAGTGTTTTTTCACTTTCGACGTATCCTTCTTAACCTGCAATTCCTAAGTTGCCCCTTCTGGCCCTACCTTACAGCAAGTCTCTTCTCACAACCTTGTCCCATATATTTTCAGACCCTATTGATATGCCAAGCTGCTCTTGCAGCCTCACTCACCACTGAATTTAAATCTCTCGTGCTGTGAAGTGCATAAAGAATGTACACAAGGACGCACAGTGCAGAGAGAAAACCAAAGTAGATTCCGCCCAGGAGGCCAACAGAAATGTTGCCAAGAGCTCCTGGGATCTGCAGCTGAATGTACAAAGACAGAAGGAGAAGGGTAGAGAGACAGGGTAAGGCAGGGCGTATTGGATTCTTCAAGAGCTAATGAGGAACCTAGACTAGGTCAGATGATAGAAACAGGGGTCAGAAGAAACTGTTCAGGTTCTTTGACCTTCTAGCAGTGGTTATTTCTCAAATGTGGGGGTCAGGGGGGGGGGTGAGGGAAATCAATGACACAAAGCTTCTGCTGTATACTTTGATTGGATTCAATGTAGTATAAGTCAGAATCATTGCAAAATTACTGCTAGTGCAACTCTCCTGCACTTATTTGTGCAGCATCAGTGTGCAGACAGTGTGTGTGAATGCTCCCCTCCTCCATCCGACTAAAACAAATGACTGTGGATGTGGTTTCTCACAGCTGCTCAATGTCCCACTTTTCCCTAGCAAGCATCCCACTTTCCAGGGGTGAACTCTGTTACTATAAATATATATATTGTTATATATATATATAGAGAGAGAGAGAGAGAGAGAGAGTTATATCTGTATAATGGAGGGAACTTCAGAAAGGTAGACAATACCTCTTTTCCCCTGGGCTGGATATTGCTTTTAGCTCATGTTTTTGCAGACACTTCATGAATGGAGAAGAGAAAAATGATTTCTAACCATACTTCAATGGACTTTAAAATATATCAAAGAGCGGCTCATAAAGATATACAGTAGTTCATTGATACAAAATTTCTAAACATTTTATGGCTAAAAGATATAGACGAAAAGGCATCCATAATGACTAAAATGCATGCTTCTGGTCCTCAGTAAATCCCCTTTCACTCCTGGTTAGCTCATCAATGTACCTCAGAGACCCCAGAGAGATGGAATAGAAAAGACAGGGCTAGGGCTAGTCCTGAGTAGGACTTTGTCTACACTTTGCCCATTCCAGACACTGCAGTAGCTGCACTGGTAAACCCCTAGTGCAGATGGGTAAAGCCACTGTTTGTATCAGAGGAGCTTCCTCTTGCTTGAAACCAGGGTAAGCAGCGCCGGTGTGAATAACATGTCTACGCTAGGGGTTTGCATCAGTGTGGCTGTCCTAATGTAATCATGGCAAATCCCTAGTATACACAAGGCCCAGGACTGAGTACAGGTAATGCAAAGCCAACAGACAGGTTGGAAACCCTGCGCCTTATCTCAGCTATATCTGGAGTTATTCTGTTGACTTCAGTGTCAACTTCCCATCCTTATTGTGACTATAAAGCCCATGGGCCAGATTATCAGTGAAGCTATGTTTACACCAGCTGAGGATATGATCCCAATTTTAAATATTCCTCTTACTTGTTTAGCTAATACCACCTCAGGGCCTGATCCATATTCTATTGGGCCATAACCATATTTCTATGAAGAAGATGGGGCGTAACGTCACAAAGAGACCCTGCAATTTCCACTGTGTTGAGCTGAAATCAGGGCATGTAAGATCGTTCATATCTCAGTGAAGAGACATAGGCCCTGATTCTGAAGCCTGGCCTACACTAGAAAGGGTTTGTCATTATAGCTATACTGGGAAAACCCTCCTAGTGCAGATGGTGTTTTTGCTGGTGCCGTTTATACTGGTTCCCCACGTGAAATAAGTTATACCAACAAAAGCACTCTCTTGCCTTGCCTACACTAGGGTTTTGCTGGTATTAAAGTGTGGTAAAAAACAAAATCATCCCCGTCCCCGCCAAACAAAATTACTATGCTGGCAATAGTTTCTAGTGCAGACAGACCTCCGTGAATCCATTCCTGAGCTGAGCACAGGAATGGAGCAGGGTGCAGAGGTGGCTTTAAGCTATGTCTGTGATCCCTGTATCCTGGGGACTTTCAGAGGCTGACCCAGGCCCTGGTATCAGAGCAATGATCTTCAGTGTAGTAGGGTACGCGTCGGCCAACAACTTTAAGGAAAGGTAACAGGGCCGGAATCTGCTCAACTAAGCCAGTATAAATCCAGAAAAACTCCAGAGGTTTCGGTGGCATTACTCTGGATTTACACTGGTGCAAGTGAGAGCAGAATTTGTCTCTGCTGTAGAACGTACTAGGGACAGACATAGGAGGGGGAAAAATACATTTTAAAACAGCTGATTCTCTTTCACTGATGCTTAAGACAAACCTCATTTCAGAGGATTATTAGCGAAGGACAACTGTAAAGACAAAACGATACACGATCTCATTAAAATGAAAATGCTGAAATAAATGGGTAATTTGGCATTGATTCCACTCCCCACCCCCTCACTCTGAAAGCCATTTTGTATTAAAAGTTACATGGCTGCAGGATGATGCTCCAACATCTGTTATTGCTGAAATAAAATGATTTGCTTGGGTTTTTCCCCCCCTCACATTCTTCTAACATCTGCATGTGTAGATCTCTCCTGTATATTAATCATTTCCAACACTGATTGCTCATGTGCTGGAATAATGCATCAAAGAATATGGAATTCTGTCTTCATTTAGGCAACTGAATATTTTGGTTGGAGATTAAAGTTTCTATATTCCTATCCACCTACACTGCTTGCCAGGTGATTATTGTTTACAAAAATGAACATGGTGGGTGATATACATTCCTATGCAGAGGGCCCACATCCTCAGAGGTATTTAGGCACCCAATGCCCATTGAAATCAGTGGGATTTAGCTGCCTAAATACTTTTGAGGATCTGGCCTCAGTCTCACATGAGACATAAGGGGTGCATAGGCCTTAAGCTGGTCCTCTTCATAGAAGTTAAGTGCACCTTATATGATTAGAACAAAGCAAATAATTCACATCCTTCTCTGCTCTCAGAATGCTCGCAGACAGACTGCAATTTCCTCAAACATACTTACTGCTGAAAGCATTCAATTTTTGTTGTTGTTCTTGTTGAACTCTATGGATTGATCCAATTGACTGCTTGAAAACAGTCCTCTGTGAGTCTTAGCTATTCCTACTTTTTCGGTTAGCTGTGATTGGTCAGATAAAAACCATGGTATTGGTTTGCTGCGATTAAACATTTCTGAAACAAGCACTTGCACATGACAGTTTAGAATTCTGTTTCCCCTGAATGTATTTGTAAGTGTGACATTAAAATTCACTCTCTGCCAATATTTGCACCAGTAAAACTCAGCAGAAAAAATGTTCCCGGGAAGCAAATGCAAAAAGTTCACACTGGGTCTGAAAATAAATCATTTAAAAATTCAAGTGAGTAGCTGCAAACATTTTATTTTATTATATGTACCAAGCTCTAGTTTTGATGCATTTTAGTGTTACCTTCCAACATCCAAACTATGACCCTGATTCAGAAAAGCACTAAGTCCATCCCTATTAAAATTAATATTAAAATTAAAATTAGGCATGTGCTTGTGTCACATTGACTCCAGAGAGAAGGAAGCACTTTCCAATGAGAAGTAAAAGCTTTCATAAATAAGGAGGCTTTGCTGACTTGGAGTATGAGTATATATCTATATTTTCAGATTTATTTCAAAATACTGCAAAGGGAAAAGAATTGTGGTTCTATTTGCTCTTGATATACATTTATAATGGTTTCTGACCTTTACAATTGTTCTTTAATCTGTGCTTGAAGTCAGAAAACAAAAATTAAAATACTAAAACTATGGCTTTTATTTCAGGAATGTGCCGAAAAGTATTGGGTACACAAAAGAAGGTCTATAGTGTAGTAATTCTGCATGCAGAAATAGAGTACCCAGGGTGCACAGCAGATGGTTTCAAAGGAAATCCTCGAGAGCTAGGATTAAAAAGCAATTTCCAGCAAGTTTAAAATGGGTCTCCATATTTGGGTCACAGAAATTAACTCTTTCAGTGTGAGCGATGGGAGTCTTTTGTTGGATTATCTGTCCGTATAAACTACCAGCATGCCTATGGAAAAGGAAAATTTAGGGGAACATGAATTTGTGTTGCCTCCATTTGTGTTTTATCATGCTTTATAGATACACAATAGTCACACTCAGACTCAGGGTTTTGTTTGGAAATAAGGATTGCACATGTGTGTGGAAGACAATTCCACATTTTCTGAAACTTGAATACATTTTGGAGGGATAGTTAGGGATTTAAGAAAAATAGTTTGGATGCTAAAGAAGAGGAAACATGGTGCCATGCAGATACTCTTCCTGGCTGCACTAGTTCAAGTCAGTGGCTTGACGTGACTGCCAACAGTACGAGTCTGAACATACAGAGATATCAGTCTGTTTCAGTTAGAAGTGAGTTAACGAGGAGCTGCAGATCAGCTGGGTGCTTTGTACTCTGAGGTCAGCAGAAGATACTGGGCCAGTTCCTTAGCTAGCAGCTCCATCAAGATCATTGAGTCTACACTAGTTACACCCGCTGAGAATATGGCCCACGACAGATTTTAAAATAGGCCTAATTAGGAGCCTCATTCACTTTTTCACTAAGATAGTGTAAAGCTCCAGCAGCGTAAAGGAGCCTTAAAATGGATGTAAATTACTCTTACATCCCCTTTAAGGCCCCTTTATGTTGCTGTAGCACTGTAAAGGGGCCTAATCTAAATGAAAATTGGGCCCTAGACAACATTCAGTACTAAACAATTAAATGTAGCAACTGATATTGTTTTATCTTGTCCATAAAGCTAAATCAGGCATATTTTGAACAGAGCTGGAAAGTTCTCTGAGCAAAGGTGCCTGATGCTTTGCTAAGTAAATTATAAAAACAATTGCTGGTTTAAATTTCAGCAGGGGAAGGAGTTAATTGCATTGCACTTTGGCTATTATGTAAGGTACATGTTAACAACAAAGTACAATGTACTCCTGAAAGGGCATCGTAACTGTCCCGATGGGATGAGTAACTGCAGGTGTTTTAACAAAGTTAATTAACAATCCTAAATTTTCTTTTTCCTCCAGAACTGATCTAAGATGGATATCAAAGACCCTGAAATGTCTTATCTACTATTCAGAAGGGGGAACAAAAGAGTTCAGATGATTGACAAAGTTACAGTTATAAGGTATCTTTCAAATGCCCTATGCTGCCATTCTTGGGCCAGTTCTAGAATTGTTCAGTAGGGCCACAACTACTTTTACCTTGGTCTCTTATAAGTGCACGTTCTATTGGCATTAAATGAGACATTTACCTTTGTATGGCCTCATATGACAAGATCTAAAGAGTTTCACACAGTACTTCAGATTTCTATTCTATTCAGGTTGTCACACCACAATGATAAGTGCAGTATATGAGTGCTTGATGATACCATGTTGTGTCCTTCACTGGAAGAATCAAAGGAATAATCTTTCTACTTAAAAGATCATAGTATGACTAGAAATGTGTTAGGTTCCATTTAAACTATAGTAGGTCTTGCCAAACACAAATAATGCCCTCATTTACTTATACCTTTACCGCCTTCTTGTACTCAAGGGGGCCAGGTTCTGATGTAAGTTACACCAGTAAAACTCCAGATGAACGCCACTGATGTCAATTCCAGTTTTACATCAATGCAAATGAGATCAGAATTTTGCTGTGGGTTTTCAAGTGTTTATATCCTGCAAGAGAAGGCAGACTGGTTTGAAACAGCTTGTTCTTTTTAATAAGGTCTGTCTTTTGAAAAAAAATCTTAGAAGATTCTATTAAGTGCCTTGAGAGATGGCTTGATCCAAAGCTCATGGAAGTCAATGGGAATCATTCCATCGGCTTCAGCAGGTTTTAGATTGGGCCCTGAGTGAAGAAGTTAGCATTGGAGTTACAGCGACAGAGTGAGTCTATTTTATTGATTTTTCACCAAACTGTGCAGCCAAATGTTGAATACAGCAAAGAACTTCTAAGAAAGGGAAGAACCCTATTAATCAAACTGTCTGGGTCATTGCCTGCCTCGTAGAGCTGTAAAATATTGGTACTGCACTCGGTTTATTAGGCTGTTTGTGCATCATTTGTTTTCACTTAAAACAGTGATTCTCAGGCTAAATCGTTTCAGTTGCATGCAGCTCTCTTAGAGCCTACGTCCAACTATAAGGGTGAGAGTGATCTCAGGCAGTGCAAGTAGAGCGCTGATCTATAAGCACTTCCTCTGCTGCTCACGCGCAGGGGTACTGAGCCCCTTCTGCCAGGAGAGCAGCACTTCCCCACCACTCCCTCCCTCCACAACTGTGATGGGGAACGAATGACTGAGAATCCCACCTGCTGCTTTCTATAGAGCAGTGTAGGGAACTACTAGGTTGTTGTGTCCCAAAGGGTACGTCTTCACTACCCGCCGGATCGGGTAGTAGATACACAATATCGGCGGGTAGTAATCGATCCCTGAATGCGCTCCCCATCGACTCCAGAACTCCACCAGAGCGAGAGGCGGAAGCGGAGTCGACGGGGGAGCCGCGGCCGTCGATCCCGCGCCGTGAGGACCTGAGGTAAATCGATCTAAGATACGTCGACTTCAGCTATGCTATTCTCGTAGCTGAAGTTGCGTATCTTAGATCAATCCCCTCCTCCCCCCCAGTGTAAACCAGCCCAAAGTGGACTCATACTTTCCCCAGCACACGAAAGCGCTAAGTTCTACTGTGAGATACACAAGTGTGGCTCCCACTGAAATCAGTAATAGCACTGCAGTCTTCTGAAGGCTACAGTTTTGCCATAGCTCTTTATAATGTTTGAGACGTGTTCTGAAAAGCGTAGCATCAGGAAAGTTGGAAAGGCTCAATTCCATTGAGTGGTTTAGGATTACTCCCTATTTAGAGTTTAAGGTAGTGTGGTGTATTCAAATGCATTGTTCTGGGTGGATTACTGAAAGCACTAATGTATTCATCTCAAGACCATGAATTCACATGTAATGTGACTAGTTAAGAATGGGTGAAAGATCATATGCTGATGAATTTGTGTTTTCCTCCTACATAGGCTTATATGGACTGCTTTATTGATGGCACTTTGAGTACTGAGATGAGGAAGAGGAGATAATGAACACTTGATTCTTCTCTGCAGGTCTCTGTTGCTTACTGTTGGACTTGGACAAACCTAATCTGTGAGGATAATTAAAGTTCCCTCACTCTGATTGCTGTAAGTGGAGTCTTAGGCCTTGTCTACACTTAAAAATTAACTCCACCTAGCTACATTGCTCCAAGCTGTGGAAGATTTTCACTCCCTGTGCAATGTAGTCAGGTTGACTTACCCCCCTGTGTAGTCGAGGCTAGGTCAATGGCAGAATTCTTCTGGGCAAGAAGAGGTGGATTAACTATACTGATGGAAAAACTCCTTTAGCTGATGTAGGAAGTGTCTACACTAAGCTGTGTTGCTGAAGTGTAGACCTATCCTTGGTTTCATGAAACTTATTTGGAGCCTATTTGCCCTATACAGGGAGAAAAGTGAAACTGCCAAAGCACAAGCAACTGGCAAAAATGATAAAGCGAGCGCCAATTTGTTATCTAACTGCACATGTTGTGAGTGATTCCTTAACGGCATTTTGTAGCCAGAGAAAAAACCCAACCCTGTTGACAAATTGAATAGCACAGTTCTAATTGTGAATTGTCAGTAAAGATAGCAAATGTAACAATATTTTGAAGGATACTTTCATCAGGATTACAGATGGATTATTTATCTCAGCATGGTAGATGGGTTCTGCTGTTGTTATGTGTATTGCATTTATTTCAGAACAGCTACTAGCATTCCACTGTCAGTTACAGTTAGACAAAAGTGTCACCTGACATAAGAATATCATTAATAAATATTTAGCCTTGTTCTGGCTCAGAAATGCCTCTTGCAGGATTTCAGGTAACAAGGACATGAACATGCAATTATAGGATTTGCAATTTTGCTAGAGTCTTAAACAGCCAGAATGTTTTCAGGTCCACTTCACCCCGATGAGCTGAAGTGCCTACAGATAAAAAACACATCCTGCCCACCTAAAGGAAGGTATTATTACCGTCAGAGTCGAACACATCCACAGGTGCAATTTGTTCTACTGATGATTGATCAAATCTCAGGAATGCTAAGCATGGGCAATATTCTGGGCCTGTGCAACAAGAACAAACAAACTAAACATGTGCTTTAAGATTGACCTCTGGAGATATGTACATGCTCAAACAAGTGTGTACTTCCAAATATTATAGGAGGTTATTTAGTATGGTAGTCATAATGGGTATACCCCATAGCTGGGGTTATCATCATTACCTTGCACATCTTTGTCATCAGGCAGGTACTAAATTTGCCCTTATTATGTTGTCTTAGGACCTGATCCAAAGCTCACTGAACTCAATGGAAAGACTCCCATTGACTTGAGTGGGCTTAAGGATCTGGCTCCTACTCACCTTTCTGCACAAATCAACTGTGAATGCTTTAGGGTGTCTCAGAATAGTGGAGGGGGTATTTATTATGAATTTACAGGCTTTTCTAGGGCACATTTATCCTCACAACATCTCTAAGTCACAAAGGAAGTCTGTGGCAGCACTGAGAAAGAAACTCACATCTGACATGTCGATTCAGTGCCTTAACCATAAGACCTTCCTTCTTCTTGAGAAGCCCTGGCACTCCTAATTTTGAAGGGTGATTGAAATCCCCCATTAATGTTAATCACACAGCAAGCTAAAGGCTTGATTCTGCAAACACCACCAAGCATAGTGCTTACTATTGTGAAACCAAAGGGATTGCTCAAAGCAGTCAATGCTATGCTAGGTAGTGATTGCTTCCAAAATTGGGCTGTGAATTGACTTTTACAAAACCGGAATATTGTTTCGCTCAAATTGTGCACTCATCGTATAAATAATGGGCCAAATTCTACACTGATTTACTCCCACTGACAGCAGCGAGGCTGCAGTGTCGTTCCGCCCAAAATTTGCCTGAATGAGCTTAGCTGCATTGATGGAGAGACCACAAGAGACTTCTTCTATCGACTGCATTAATAATACTGCTGCTAATGACATGTCCTGTATTCCTACAGACCTTGCTATCAATGGTTAATATTCTTGTAATCAACCATGGTGAAAAACACTCAAAATTCAGAGTGCCCCCCAAAGCCATAGAAGCCATGTGCTGGCTTCCCTCACAAAGAAGTTATGGAAAGTTGTGCAGCTGACATGTGCACCTGGCTGACATATTCAGCAGGATATTTGGCTTGGATGCTGAACCACTTTTGCCAAAAGTACCTCTCTCATTGTGCTGGTTAGGGATAGAGACTTCATTATATTCCTTCTTTCCGCCCCTAGTGAAAAACAAACTGATTCCCCAGTGCCAGACCCTTGCCAGAATGGAAGCTATTTGGGGACTTTGATCATTAATCAAGCTCTGATAGTTTAGCAAAACTTTGATAACTAACAAAGGGTTCATGAAGGCTTATTTCTTTAACTCTGGTGGCAGATATGGATTGCCATTTTGATTTGCTTGGATGGTAATCTGGCCCATAAAGCTGAAGCGTGATGTGCAAACTGCTTCTCTGGCATGCCCACACTCATGCCATCTGTGTTAGGATAGAACTGAGCCTGCTCAGAAGGTGGTCTGCCAATTTTAAACAGGGCATGGGTGCCAACCACAGATGGATTTGAAAGGATAGCCTCAAGAAGACAGAAATTGATACTTCTGCAGAAAGAAGAATCTCTTGTTGGCAAGAAGCTTCACTTTAAGGCACTTTCTGACCCACTTTCTGGTGGGTCTTGTGGGAATTGGAACATCAACGAATGCTCTCCTCCTCTCTCTCCTTTTACCAGCCCGCCATCCCATCGTGGGAATGCTGTACATGGATTGAGTAATCTAAAGGCATTTTTTAAACCAGCAGCAATCACAGACCTTCATAAATCTTCTCTCTCTCTCTTCCAAAGGTGAACATCTCTGAAGTGAAAGCTGCACCCCTCAGAAGTATCATAGTATTGTATCTGTCTAGGACGTGGGCTCTGTCACTCCAGGACTTCACTAATTTTGAAAAAGGCCCAGGAAGAAGCATGCTACAAAAATTCTTGCTTTTTTTCAACCTGTGTAATCAAAATTGCCATCTCAGTTGTTGCCTGGGCATCTAGACTACTCCACTGTGCAGAAGAGACAGAAGGTGCACACATTATCCCAGTTCCTCAGGAGTATAAACTGTGGACCTTTCTTCACTGTGTCCAGAGACTCACCACCATAAATATACATCGTACATTTCCTCATACTGCACGGTTTAGATCTCCGCCATAATGGAATACAGTGGAACCCACCTGGCGGACCTGATCCTGCCAGGTTTGCCATATTGGATCAAAAGCCCCAGCTTTACTGTACAGCAGGATGGGGCATCAAACATCATGACAGCAAAACGTTCTGTACGTTTGACACGTGATGAGCCTGTCTTCTCATGCTGAACTAAAAAGTGTCTTGACACAATATGTGACTCAAGGAAGTAAATAAAAGTGATTTCGACTGGCTAACTATACACTCTGCGAAAGAGTATTTCCATATATATTGCTTTAAATTTACCTTGTAATTAGTTTGGTTGAGTGACCACATTCTTACATTAAGGATATATAAAAGGGAAGCATTGATCAATTTCCACTTCATAATCTTAAACACCTCAATCGAGTCCCCTCTAAGCCGCCTCCTTTCCAGTCTAAAGGAGGCCAGATTTTGCACTCTCTCATCTACGCTCTTTAATTACTGCTCTTGAGAGGGTTTCTGCCAATGCACGGTGCTATTTTGTCGTGTCACATTGAATTGCATCAGCTTTATTTTTAGGAATGAAAAGAGGGGGAGGCAGAAACAGGATGTGGGCTGCAAATGGAACCAAAGGGTTTTCTTAAGGACAGTCTGAAAATAGACAAGAAAGGTAGCAATGCTGTTTCAGGCAATAATCCATGAAAGGGAAAAGTCAAGTCAGTGAAGACAAAAATGGAAAGCAGGGCTGGGTGCGTGGGGAGAAGGGAAGTGAGGTATTGGAGTGGGCAGGTGTCAGGGGAAAAGTTGATCAGCTTGATTCTCATTTACACGAAGTCTCCTTTACACTGCCAGAAGGATATAAAGTGGCTTTAGTGTAAATGAGAATCAGGTGTAATGAATTCCAGGTACTGAAGGGAGCTTGATCTGCAAGTCCTCAAATTTTACATGTGGAGGCTTTGTAGGAACAGACCCAAGGGTCATATGGCAGAGTTTACCGTAATGGATAATATTGGCCTATTAGCTGACATGTCCTCTGTGATGAATTGTATCCTGGTCATGATGGTCAATAGGATCTTTTCCATCTCTAAGCTATGATCTTAAGGCTAAATTTGGCATTGGTGCAAGCAGGCCCAGCTTCATTGACTTCAGTGGACTTCTGCCTGCTTACACCAGGGTTGTGTTTATCTCCTAAGGTTGGAATGATTTGCTCTTGCATCGTATGGCTCTGGATACCAGCCCCACCTGCAGGGTTCCCATTGCCTTCCAGGGCAGTTCCATGTGCAGGGAGCACATGATTGCTCTTTCTTGTTTACCTTATGCTGTTTGTACCATTTCAGGCACAACCTGGGAGTTTATTATACTTTGAAAAACTAAAGAAAATGAAAGTTTAAGAAAAGGAGAAGGGAGAAGAAAAATATGTACTAAAATAAAGAGAAGGAATGGGAAAAAGAAAAACGGGATGGTACTTTACAGATGGGTAATGATTCTTTGCAACTTTCCACTGTGGTTTTCAATTGACCTTCGGCTAGATCCCTTCTGTAAGCTTCCTTCCCTTTTCCATTACTTCTCTTTATTTTAGCAGATTTTTTTTCCTTCTCCCTTCTCCTTAAAGTATTAAGTGCTAATAAGAGGGTAAGCCCGAAGTGTGCCGATATCACATAATGTTGGCGCCCTCAAAGTGCTTCAGAAATATGAAACCTTGCAAAACTCCTGTGAAGCGGCTGGGTGATGTAACAGGTGGCTGGGTCTAGTCTCTCATCTCAGTAACACCACTATACATTTGGAGTTAGCTCCATTGCAGTTACAAAATTACTAGCACCACCGCCCAGACCTCCGCTATTGTAAATCACTTTAACACCAGAGATGCTAATGGAGCTATTCTAATTTACACCAGCTGAGAGTCTGGCCCAATCACTTTAATAAAGCCTTTACACTGGTGTAACTGAGTTAGTTAGTTAGTTTAATGAGAGACTGAGGCAGAAAGCTGAAGTGCTCCGAACTCAAATATCAGAACCAGAATTGGAATCCAAGAGTTCCTGGTTTCCTGTCCTATGCACAATGCATTAGACCAGGAGAGGTCCCATTGTTAAAGATTCAGGGTCAGACCATGCCACCTTTACGCAGATGAGAAGCAACTTACTCTACAAGTAGTCCCATTGAGAACAAATTTGATGTCAATGCGTTTACTCATGGAGTAAGTTGCTTCTTACAAGAGTATAGCTGGTAGAATTTGGTCCTAAAAATGGGTCCAGATTCTTATGCAGGTTGGGCATAAGTTCATTTGTGTTATTATTCCTAATATATAATATAGTTCCATTGACTGTTGCCTTTGTTAACAAGGCAATAGGGCTAAGACTCCTATTGACTTCAATGGGCTTTGGATCAGGCTCTTTGTAACTATTATTCGTATGCCTTGACCTTGATTCCATTCCACTCTCCAAAAGTTAGTCTTTTCTCTGCTTTAGCTTATGTCACTTCAGCTCTTTGTTTTCCCTTGGGACAGGCAATTCTGTAAGAACTACAATTAGACTCTGTCTAAATGTTTGATTTTTTTTTCAGGTGAGAGTAGTCAGAAGTAGTTTTGCGAACCACCTATCTCAACTCAGTGTTCGGCAAAAGACTTTAAAGCAGTCAGATAATAAAAACATTTTAATGTCACTGTGCGGTAGAAATGTAAAAGTGACTTTGACAGAGAGACTGTAGAGGGGAGAGTTCTCATTTTAAATATGCTTGAAAGAAATGGCACAATGACATTGTTACAGTGACAAAGTCAATATTATGCTTATTGTTTGCATAGCTAGGTGTGAAATAAGGCATCTTGTAGTAAACACATTAGACTGTCTGCTGGGAGACTCAGCTGATGTGCTCTGATCTTTTTAAAATCATGCTAGATCAGGATCCCTGGCATCACAATTGTTTACTTATTTACTTATTAAAAAAAAACGAAACACACACCCTGCAGAGAAAATAGAGATTTAGTGGAGACAGAAATAGAAAGCCACATTGCAATCTAGTTGACACTGGTATAATTTGGAATAACTCAATTGAAATTAATAGAATTGTTTCAGATTTACACCCATGCAAACAAAAATCAGAATCTGGCCCATCAAGCTTATTATTTCCATGTCTTTTTGTTCTGTGTTTGTACAGCTCCTAGCACAATGATATCCTGGTCTACAACTAGGTCTCCTATGGGTCACCCCAATACAAATATTTGACTATAATTGAGAACTGCAGTAAAAGGTTTAGAGGCAGCAATGGTATAAGAGAGTGAAAGGAAGACTGATAAAGTGATAAGGAAGGTTGGAAGCAGGCTGAGCATCTTGCATTCTGACTGCCCTTATTACTACCTGTTCTGTAGATAAAGACTTCGTATTGTAGGGTTGTTAATTGGGTGAGAGAAGATCAGAATAAAAATAGAAGGAAGACAGGAAAGCTTTGAAGGCGATGTCCTCACCCTGCTTTGAACAGTCTACATTGAACGTAGGCCAAATGTGTTCCCTTCTGGAGATCTGGGCTTCTTGATAAATGGAAGAGTGCGACTCACTGGCATGTGCACCCCTTTGTGGCTGGATGCGCTGCAGCAGCAGGCTCTTTGCCCCTCCCCGACAGCCTCTCCAGCCCTGCGGGGATCTGCTTCTTCTGACGCCTCAGCCCTCTGACCAGGTTACAAAGTCCCTCCTTTTCCAGGGCAAACCAATAGTGCAACAAACAATAGTCCATTGACCTCACATTAGGCCTTCAGTCCAACTCCAGACAGCATGGTATCAGGGGTTTCAATAGTCCATACCGCACGAGCCTCGAGGTTTCCACCCCACCGCCCTCAGGAGGCTGCTAGGGGAACTCAGCTCCTCCCTCTCCTCTGGGTTCCAGTTTAGGGACCCTTTAATAAGCAGTCAAGGCCTGGCTATGCCGACCCCTTGCTGCCTCCCTGGATGGCTTCCTAACACAACCTCTCTTAGGCCTCTTCCCGGGCTCACTATGTATCAGCATGGCTCTCTCTAAACCACTTCTCCAGGCTCACCACAGAGCTTCTTCGCACTTTTGCCATCCAGCTGGTTCTGCTGAAGGTGCGTTTTCTCCCCTCCCCTGACCCCTGCAGGCGTCTTCCTCTCTGCCAGCACAGAACCCTGGGCACAGAATCCTTCTCCCAGCGTTCCTTCACCGCTGCCTGGTGCTCCCACCTGCAGGCTACCTTCCTTTAGGCAGGTTCTGTCTGTCAGCGGGACAACTCAGCGGCCTGGCTCCAGCCAGGCTCCTCTCCCTGAGTGAACCAGAGATCTGCTGCCCTTTCCTAATCAACTCCCAACTGAGCCAGGTTCATCCCTTTGTTAACTCCTCCTTCTATTGCAAGGGTAGGGGTGTTTGAGCCCACAGGCTGTCATTAACCCCTTCTGGCTCAGTGTGAGGTTGGTACACCCGTAACAGTAACGCAAATACGGGATTATTGACCATGGGACACAATCTTTCATGACTGCAGCAATGATCAAAATCCAACTCAGGAACAATACCAAAAGCCAGTACTTTCTTCATGCTCTTTGCTCGCCTAGGGAAAATAAGTTGGTCAGTCCCTAGTGAACAAGTGTCCACATCACAAAAGCCATTCCCATAAACTGGCAAGTCTCAATAGAGCAGCCAAGAACCGAATAGGCTGTGGAGACTTAACTCACCCCCGGAGTTCAGTCCCTGTGGGTCTCGGTTGAGTCACATGGGAGGGACAGCCTGGGAGAAGTTTCCAGCCAGTGCCTGTGGACAGATGAGAGACCTCAGTCAATCCATCACATTTCATGAGTACTAATTGCACTCTCTTTTGGTTTTTGAGTAATTCCCCCTCCCCTGGCATAATCATTTTAAAAATTAGTCTCAAGGAGAGTTCACTTGGTTGTTCAGAAAATATATTAGCACTTTCCCTACGGAAAACAGACTTTTATTTTGCCCCTCTCAGAACTTGGCAGAAAATGATCTATTGAAATCAAATGCATAAATTATACATGTCCTAGAACTTGCTTTGGAATGATGAGTCTGATAGGAGGCTGATGGAAATTAACATGAGCTCTGAAAGATCAATTCTGTTTTAGAATCAGCAGAACTCTTGATGCAGATATGATCTGTAGGCGTACAGCAGCACCTACTTATCAAATTAGAAAAATACCATTCATTTCATATAGCCGAGTGCTTGGAGTCTTGCCTCTGAAATAATTGATGATGTTTTAGGTAATATTTTTATTCTTGTCACCGAGGATAATAAAAATGCAATAGAAGTTTGAAAGCGCATATATTTATTGGGTTATGACAGATGTAAATCAAACACTGCATTTCAAACTCTAGCTAGGCAGAATAAGCCCAGCCATTCACAGTTAAATATTAACAACCGCTCAGGGCTGTAAAATATTCAATATATCGATGCCATTATCTAAACTCTGCCTTAATTTGTAAACTTTCCTTATACAAAAGCAAAACAACCACCCTGGTGCTAAATCCATCCATCCAATGCAGGCAGATAGTAACAAGACAACAGCTTTACACACAGAATTGCGGTATTGGGGTGCGTGTGTATGCCCGTGTGCATGGTGAATGGACTCACAAATGAGATAAGGAACATACTATTGGCAGTTAAGTCTTTTAACTCAGGTAGTAAAGACCCATGTCTTTGGACTTGGTCCATATTGCCGGATCCTATCTTTTGTGACTTTATCTAGTAATTGTGCCTGCTGTCTGTGGCACTTGGATGTATTACAAATGGAGCAACAGCAACGCTACTAATATCTGTAAGTGTGGACCTTTGTGTAGTGGGATGAGAAGAGGATAACAACACTTTTCCTGCATTGGTCAGAATTTTTCATCTATTTTTTTAGTCCATTTCCCAGCACTTTGTTTTAACAAACACAAACACATGCAATTTGATTTCTGTCCCCTGATTTTTCTGATTCATGGCAGAGAATTAAACCCCCCCCCCAAACAAACAACTTATGAATCTCCAATGCATTGCCTATTTTAACAGCAAAAAATTAAAGCCCTGGGTACTTTTCCAAAACAAAGCATAGAAATTTTCTGTTTGGTGCAGTGCATGATTTCTTTTATTAATTTTTTTTTTTTGGACTGAATCTGTCTAAAAAATACAAATCAAATGAAGAGATTCCATAAACATTCTCCAGGTTGCCTGTCTAGTCACAGAAAACCATTGTAACAAAAGCATGTTCTTAATTAATGTCTTTGTCTAATGAAAAAGCATTGTGATGCTCTTTAAAATGTATTATTAAATCTATGTTGTTCAGATAATAAGACGGGGAAAGACACTTGTACTGAGAACTGTGTCGAATTCATCAAGGCTTGTTTTAATTCTAGTTCACGTGCTCCATTTTGCAGCTATTTGTCTGGGTACTGGGGTAATTTGGAGGATTGAGTGAAGCCAGATGACTGTAATAAACTCGTTTTATGTATTTATGACTCATTTTGGCAAAAAGAGACACTATTTATGGAGTATTTCGTATTGTTAAGACTTCTGTTCCTCCTGTCTCTCAAACTTTCTCTGGGCTACTGTCTTTGCTCCATCACCAATAATTACATCAAATTAATTCAGCATAATTTAGTTAATTATTAGCACTGGAGGTTAGCAACATGACTTCCATTGAACTGAAGCTTTTATCCCCTTTTCCCTTAGGTTTTACAAAATGTAAACAATCTGAATCACGGATAAAAATGAGGGCTGGTCCCTTTCCATCAAGAGCTGTTGCCAGTCTGAAGAACTGTCCTGCCACATTCATTCACTCAGACAGGTGCTGATAAACGCGCTGTCTGCTGCAGGCGGGAGAAAAAAAATCCCGAGGCTTTGTGTGTCAACACCCAGGCAGTTCAGGAGACAGGATGAAAATCTATTTAAAACACCACAAGAACGGATCAATCAAAAATAGGACAAAGAGAAGTACTAAAAAAAAAACCCCCCAAACATTTAAACATCTACTGAATATTGGCTCTGGCTTGGCAAACACATGGCATGAGCACTTAACGTACAAATTCCAGAGAAGGAGAGGGCAGGGCTTTGATTTAGGGCCGTGGCTCTGCATTGCCATAGAGGAGGCAATAAAAAGCACGGTTCAGCGAATAGGGCAGTGGTCTGGGAATCACCACTGATTCCCAGGTGCTATTCCTGGCTCTGCCCTTGACCAGTCGTGTGACCTTAGGCACACCACTTCATCTCTCTGTGCCTCAGTTTCCTCTTCAGTCTGGCTTGTCTTTTTCGATGGTCTGCTGTTCGGGGCTGACACTGTCTTTTGCTATGTGTATGTGCAGTGTCTAGTACAATGAGGTCCTGATACCAACTGGGATCTCAAGGTATTACTGTAATATTGATAATCACGATAGGACTTAAAATCTACATAATGCTTTTGATCCTCAGTGCACTGTAAAGGCTTGAGTGTGCCTATCCTTGGGAGGTATGTGGCAGGGGCAAGAAAGGAGCCATTCTTTCTATCCTTCCCACTAGCACCAAATTCGTGTGTGTGTATTTTTCATTGAACAAGTCCTAGTCCTAACCAAGATTGGGCTCACAATTTGGCCCCTAACCCTCCCCCTAGCATGGACCATGTAACTGGGCTCTGGGCAAGGGTCAGGTCTGGGCCCACTGCAGTGATCCAGGCTGGGCTCAAGCACCTTGTGTTACACAACAGCAGTTTATGAGTTCCTTGCCCAGAGGCTATTGACCTGGAAGTGGAGAAAGACTAAAGGAGAAGAGACTGGAAAGGAGAGCCTCAGGCCTCCAGCAGGATTGCAAAGGCCCCCCCAGAAAAAAAAATAATCAGAGTTGGACCCCAAACCTGTACCTTGACAAATGAACGTAAAATCCATCTCTCTGTAATGGATAAAAACAGACTTCTGGCTCCACACACCCTGAACTTGAAGGTCAAAATCCAGATCTGAGACCAACTTTCTCCAAAGTTCAGGGTGTTTGGGTTTGGTCCATTCTAGCAACAGCTCTGAATTTGGGAACTCAGATCCAGGGTTTTGGCTTGGGTTTAATGGGAATTTTAATCCTCCTCTGAATCCATCCTTCAGAGATGATAGCTGAGATTTTGGGTCTCAGATTTGAGCACACAGTATACCAGCTCAGTCCTAAAATCAACAGGCATACTCTGCTGGCCTTCATTGGGCCTTCTGCGTGTGAGGGGACTATGCCCCAAGCAGCAGCAAGACCATCCGCTCCATCTAGAGTACTCCATGCTCCTTACCCACAAAGGTGTTACACAGCGGCATTCTCACTGGTTCATTTGATAACATTATTAGACTTCTACTGAAAACACGGGGTGAGCTGTGATCAAGGACAGGATCCACTTAAAGATGCTCCTTTGGGAGTAAGGATTATTCAGGAAACAACAAAAAACATTGACAGGAAAATGCATCATTGTGGAGTTAATCTAATCTTACGACAGCCTGCAACCTCATTACAGAATCCTGAAAGAAGAGCAGGATCTAAAGCTCCACGTAGGTAGCTTTCTCCTGTAATGTTCAGACCCAAGCAGCAAAATTATCTTGGGCAACTTCAGTAAAAGCAAACAAACATGTGAATGATGGATTTGAATGACTGGAAAACTGTCCATTGAAGGGAGGCAGCATGATCCAGCAGATAGGGCGCCAGACTGGGCCTCAGGTTTACTCCCGGCTGCTACTGACACGTTGTCTGCCCCTGGGCAAGTCACTTAATCACTTTGTGCCTTCGTTTCCCTTTCTGGAAAGTAGGGCGAATGATGCTTACCTTTCTTTGATAAGTGCTTTGAGATCTATGGCTGGAAAGTGCCAAGGATTATTTAACAACAGAGCACTTTTGAATTCTGAGACTACTTGTGGAAGAAGACGAGACAATGTCGACCCACTTTGCTTTCTGAAAAATCATTACACAATCCGGGGACAATTTCTGCTCTCAGTTACACCAGTGTAAAACTGGAGTGACTCCAGTGCCATCATTCTGGCCCTTTAAGTACAAATGATGCAGGGCTGGAAGAGAATGAAATAACCGTTGTTTTGGAAAGCTGTAATGCATTGTTACCAATAATACGCATACTGTATCACTGCATAATGCAGTGCTATTTACTCATCATGGGCTGGTTAGCATAATCTGATGTAAGCAGAAGAACAGTGTGGTTCAATTGTAAGCACTGAGACAAATTTCAGATCTTAAATAATGTGGGGTTTTTAAAACGGTGCATGGCCCATCCGCTGATTTTTTTTAATTAATACCTCAAGCTGCCATGCTTTATTCCATGTTAATTTAAAACTAGGTGCTGAATTGAAAAAGAACGGATGTCACAAACATAGACGTTCACAGCGTCTGATTTGTATTCAAATCTGAAAGGTGCATCCCCAATTCCACCCTCCCCATACTGTCGCCTGATGCACAAGTGCTTTTGTGAAGCCTACAATGTTAGTACATAGGAGGGGATGCCAGACAAAGGCCCCAAGCCCACCTGGAAAAGGGATGCGGAATGCCTCCTGCAAGCTTCTGTGTGCCCTTAATTCCCACGACAGTCACTGGGAGTTGAGGCTTTTCAGCACCAGTTAGGGGCCTGCTCCCACTGGACCAGATCTTAGTTAGCTGGTGTAAATGGGAACAGCTCCATAGGAGTCAGTGGAACTATGCCCATTTACATTAGCTGAGGATCCAGCTGGTATCAGTGGGATTTTTGCCATTGATTTCAACTGGATTGGGCTCAAGATGGCTATTTAGTGGACTGTTTCATTTAGATTTTGCACAACTGTCTTCTAACAGCAGCCAGCTCCTCTTTTCATGTTGCTTCCTGTATCTAACCCAAACCGAGCAGGAAGGATTCAGCTAATGCAGGCAACAACTTGTATTTAATCATCTGTTTAAAGCATTTCAAGCAGCATTTAGGCCTGGACTTTAAATACACTGCATTAACTGCCATCTGCTACCAGTACATCAGATCTGGCTTCCATTACTTCTGTCGTCATACTGGGTCAAATCCTGAAGCCATTTACTCCATTTTTATCTTGTTCTTTCTAGAGCCAGGCTCCCTTTAACTAAATTCATTATGGAAGTCCATCAAGGTTTTCCTTACGTGCTTATAGCATACCCAAGAAAATTAAAAATGGTGGTGATCTATAGCATCTATAGGGGAAAAGGTTCTTGAGAGGGGGAACCACCCCCTCCCCATCTAAATCATGGAGACCATTTAAATCTCACAATCTCAGCTGATTTAGGCTCTGATCCTGACACTGACTCCACCTGTGTGCATCTCTGTGCCTGCCCAGAGCCCCACTGAAGGCAGGAGGTTCCGTGCAGATGTCCTCCCACATGGATCCAGTCGTAGGATCGGGACCTTAGTTTATGAAAGGCTCTTTGCTGGCCAGACTTCCTTATTTCTTTTAAAACAAATCCAATTTTAGCTAAGCTACAGAGAGACTCCATCAAAGTTACTGAGAAATCCTGGGCTATGGCTTTAAGACAGCACACAATATTCCTGAGGCATGATGGGCATCTGTCCACGTGATTAACTGTTGGTATGGTAACAAACCCTGATTAGTGAACTGTGCCAGTTAAAATCCCTCTTAAGAGGCTAAAGACTTATATGTACGATACTACTGCTTATAAGCATTGCCTCCATGAATAGGCATATCCTTTGCTGAAGACAGAGTGGGTGAAATTCATCCCTAGTGTAACTCCACCGAAACTAGAGCTTACACCAGGGATGGTTTTGACTCAGTGTGATTATTGCTTGGATTGAGGGCACAGGACAAGGAGCTGTTATGTTGCAGGTGGTGTGATGTGAGATGGTAAATTGCACTTGATGCTGCCGTAAGGATGATGCAGATTGGGAAGGGGAATTACAAGGACGAACTATAGATACTAGGACATCATACAAGTACCACCAAGATTAGCCAAAGGATTATGTACATTTACTTAGGACTGAGAGGAACATATTGTGACAGTCTGTACCCTTATGTTCATTCTTTTTACAAGACTATGATAAATTTTGTTCAAAGTATGCCTTGTGAGGTATCATTAGAAAACTCATAATCTTCTGAACATCATTGTCCTGGTAAAATATATGTGGCAACATTATATGTAAAATTATAAGATTCTACTATATGACATTGCTGAAATATGTTCTAAGTTTAGAAAAGCAAGCACAGACCAGTTCCTCAGAGACAAAAGGCAAACTGACACCTCAGCCACGTGTCAATATAATCAATGGACCATCACCTGGTTACGCGGCCATTCTTTGGCAGGAAGAAGGGTGTGAGCGAGAAATGTACATCTTGGCAATGGAACAGCTGGAAGTTCCCGTCCAACAGACTTTTGGTCTCTTGAACCCCAGCTGGAGAGGATTCTCAAAGAAGGGAAATGCTATAAGAAAAGGGAACACACTCCCTACATCACCTCTCTCCTCCCTTTCTCTCTGCCCATGACATCCACAACTCCTGAAGGATAAGAAAAGGAGTATTGGACTGGGGAAGGGGTCCTGACTAAAAGGCATCCAGGCAGCCAGTAAGACTGGAAAAGAACATGTGGTGAGAGAAGCCCGTTTGCTTTAAGTTCACTTAGCTTGTTAAGTCAGGCATTAGTTTGCATTTTACCTTTTATTTCTTTGTAACCAATTCTGACTTTTACGCCTCATTACTTGTAATCACTTAAAATCTATCTTTCTGTAGTTAATAAACTTGTTTTATTGTTTTAGCTAAGCCAGTGTGTTTGGATTGAAATGTTTGGGGAACTCCATTTGAGATAACCAGGTTTGTGCATATTATTCTCTATTAATGAAAAGAAGGATTTTATCTGAGCTTGTATTGTCCAGGAGGCTCCTGGGCAGTATAAGATGCACATTTCTGGGGGAAAGTCTGGGACTGGGAATTGGCTGGTGTCTCTCTGCAGTATAATTCAAGGGCGGCAGGCCTCTTCTATAGCTGGGGGTAATTTACATGCTGAAGACTGTGAGCAGGCCTGGAGTGGTTGCTCTCACAGCAAAGCCATGTAAAAGGCAGGTTGGAGAACTGAGGGGACACAGCTGTCCAACAGACCAGATTGAACCTGGGCTAATGTCACGCATACCACACTGGATCAAAGAAATGAGCAGTGGAAAATCCTTGTTATACCATGAGATCCATTCCCTACTAATGCAAGTACAGAGTCTTCCTCTAAAGGGTGTCAAAATACTAAGGGGAAGACTCTGGGATTATTAGCACTTTGGGCAAATAATTTCTCCATTCCCCTTAAGTCAAAGTGTGCCATGATCTCTTTCTTACCTTTTCCCTGGAGTTCCCCCATCTCTTTCCCTTCCCTAGGTGACTTCCCTACCCTTGGTCCTTCCATTCTATCTCAGCATTTTTTTCAGGGGAACCACCTCTAAGCCAAGTGGTACGTACCCTGTTTTGAATGAGGTATCTTTACCTGTTGGCCTGTTATTGAAAAAGAGGTAAACCAGGGTGGCACAATCCTGTCTTGTGCGACTAGAATAAACTTCCACCTGCTTCAGTCCTCCTTGTCCATGGCCACAAAGTGTGAAAAAAAAAAAAAGGGTGGGAAAAGACTGACTACGAACCATGATTAATAATGGACTGGAGTGAACAATATGAGTGAATTCATTACCAGGTCTCTGTTAGCAACAGCAGATTCTGAGCTCATAAGGGCTGTCACGTTTGCCTACACAGATGCAGTGTACAGGCTTCCTTTCTCTATCATAAGGAAGCATAAAGGGTTACAAACCTGCCATAACCTTTGCAGGTCATCTTCAAGTGTAACATACGGTGCTTTCAAACACTTTTGATTATTATTTGGTACATAAAGCTGAATTCTAGCCTCTCATAAGCTACTTGGAGCAAGGAGCTTCAGGTTACCCACGTGTTCATGCTCCATAGCCATCTACTCTTATGTGCATTAACTTTTACGCTGCTGTCATATACTCTAAACTTTCAGCAATTGAATTTTTCCTCAAGAGCTGTCAGTGAAAGAGGTTTTACAACTAACTCTGACTGCAGTCAGTGAAATGGCATTGCTGGTTTCTTCGCTCCTGTTTCCCGAGGATTAATCCAGTAAATTATTATTATTAAATGCTGAAAACCTGCATTTAAATAATATGAGTTGTGACACACACTGACAAAATCCAGGAAATGAAAAGTTAAGGCAGACAACTCTCTTATCTCCCCAGGCACAGCACTGGGATGTGTTGAGGAGGGACAGAGGCTTAGATCTAACTTGGTTTTCCTTTATTTTCTTGGTATCTTTTGAGTTTCAAACTGTCACAGTCTATTGGGTAAATATTCATTCAGGCAGGCTGTAAAAGTTAAGATTATTAAGGCCATCTTGTCCTCATGTCTTAGCACATAAACTTTGATATTAAGAAGGTTTTTTTATTCCTCCATTTCCCCCTTTTTTTCCCTTCTCCTTCAAAGACCCCAGCCTATCGACTCCACTTGTGGATGACTTCATGGCTTGGGCTTCTCACTTCAATGGTTACAATCTAGAAACACCCCTGGACATCAGGAAACTTCAGATTTGGATCTAGAGCCAGATCTGAACCGTACAGCTCAGTCCCCCAAGAAGAGAAGAGATGGGACTCAGTTGTATTGAGTACAAAGGAGGATTCTTTATTTTGGCTGCTGGACACTGACAAACCCAGTGGTTCTTTTTATAGCTCTTGCTACCAGATTTATTACCACCACCTGTCAGGTCCATTGAGACAAATTTGGGGTTCTGGTAGTTCATGTTTGCTGAGGCTTCACCCTCTCCCAATCCAGTGGCGTATTATCACCTAGGCTGGCAAATTTGCAGGGGCGGCAAGTTTATAATAGCAGCATTTTTGTAATCGCGGCATCAGTGACGCCACGATTCTACCAATCATAGCGCGTATTGAAACCATCAATGACGGCACGACGCCATTTAGTAAACATGCTCGCGAGAATCCTAAACGTTAATAATATGACCGGAAGGAAGAAATTAAGTGGTTCTCGGTTTTGGATCCAGGCGCGGTCCCGCGCTATAAGCGAAACCACGCTATCCAGACGCGCGTTCAAGCGAGGGTCCGCTGTACTTGTAATTTTATTTATAATAAAACTTGTCAATGTTCAATTATTTTAATGATATTTAGATTCATTTTAGGTCAAACGAATTTGTAAAAAAACTAAAACAAGTTCATATGGGGCCGGGAGCGGCAATTATTTCAGGGCCTAGGGGCGTCAAAATCATTCATCCGCCACTGCCCATATCACCCCAGTTAGAGACACTGGGGGGTGGGGGACAAACTCAGGGCCCTGGTACAAGTGTCCCTTCCCCCCCCCCCCATTAGCCCTACCACCTGTCTTCCCCACACATAGGGTCTCCTAGCCTGCATTAAGCAGTCAGACAAAGGCCTGAAGATTACACTGCAGTGTTAAGCACTGTATGTAAATAGCTTCACCAAAGAAGCCATGTCCAGAGCACAAGACATTTTATTGGTCCTACAAAAGCGAGGATTAATGCATATTCATAAGTGCCATCATAGAATATCAGGGTTGGAAGGGACCTCAGGAGGTCATCTAGTCCAACCCCCTGCTCAAAGCCATCTACTGGCACCTAATCTATTAACTATTTACACACATCTACACCTCTGTTATAAAGCACTCCTGTAACATGTAGGGCTTATCTCACTTATTTGGCTACATCAGTGTAGGTATGACCAATAATAAGTGTTACATGGGAGAGGTGTAGAGTACTTAGACAGCAAGGAGTGAGAGTAATTAACCATTGGAACAATTTACCAAGGGTCAGGGTGATGTCTCCATCACCAAAAAGGCGTCTGATGAAGTGGGCATTCACCCACGAAAGCTTATGCTCCAATACTTCTGTTAGTCTTAAAGGTGCCACAGGACCCTCTGTTGCTTTTTACAGATTCAGACTAACACGGCTACCCCTCTGTTACTCTCCATCACTGGCCATTTTGAAATGAAGATTGGATACGTTTGGAAAGAGCCGCTCTAGGAATTATTTTGGGGAAGTTCTCTGGCCTGTGCTCTACAGGAGGTCAGACTAGATGATCACAATGGTCTCTTCCGGCCTTAGAATCTATGAAAAAATGCTATGGGCACTGAGAAATGTTAGCCCAATTGCTGCCCTCAAATGGACACATACTCCAATGTGCCTCTGTTCTGACTGGCGATAGCCCTCTGCACAGATTACTCCAGTAGGGGCTGAAGGGGGGGTTAGATGGTGTTGTGCTAGATGCCATATCTGGGGCGGGGGCAAATACCAATAGTGTCTGTTTTTTCCCCTCCTAATCCCCTGTCTGTCTGTGCTCTTAGCTTGGATTTAGTTTGTAAACTCTTTGGGGAGGGCCCATCTTTTTGTTCTGTGTTTGTAGTACGACAGGTCCTGGTCTGTGAGTGGGGTGCCGAGTTGCTACTGCAGTACAAATCATAATGCACAATACTATGCTGATCACAACATCTAAGCCTTAGGCCTCCGTCCAGAGGGCCCTACTCCGGCCCCTGCATAGCTATTTTCTGATCAGTTTTCAAGGAGTCAGGAAACCATCTTTTCTTTGCTGTGGGTGGCTTTGGTCACAGATGCCTGTGCCAGAATGTGACACCATATTAGGCAATATTAACTGAATAAAAGGTTCAATAAACAAATCTAAGATATATAATAGACTGAAAGAAAAATCCTGCGTTTGAACAGATTTGTTTTGGGACCATTTGTATGAGCAGTGGTCTTTTTAAGTTCCTGGGACAAGAAAGCTGTGTTCAGAAATGTATTAAATTGTGGTTACTTAAGATCTTTCCAAGCGTCAGTAGCGCTGTATGAGCTATTTATCACCGACTTACCAAATATGCCTTCATATCAGGACATCTGTATGCATAAGGGAGCAATGTAGACTAAGGAATCTGCAATTTGAGGGACGTGAAATGTTAAGAACTCCTTTTTTTGAAAGCTCAGCAGGGCCGCCCAGAGGATTCAGGGGACCTGGGGTCTTCAGCGGTGGGGGTCCTTCCGCTCTGGGTCTTCGGGGCACTTCGGCGGCGGGTCCTTCACTCGCTCCGTGTGTGTTCGGCGGCACTGAAGGACCTGCCGCTGAAGACCCGCCGAAAACTCTCGTGGGGGCCCCTGAAAACTGTCGTAGGGGTCCCTGTGGGGCCTGGGGCAAATTGCCCCACTTGCCCCCCCCCCGGGCGGCCCTGAAGCTCAGAGTCAGTTTATAGGAGAGCATTTTAAAATAACAGGTGTGCTAGGGTCTCAGATGGGCTGCAGGACCAGCAGAGGCCATTTTGTTTCTGTCTGGTCTGGAATCTTTTTACTGGAGTCCATGGTGCTCTTAAATTCAATTAAAAATGGGAGATTGGGTAACAGTGGTACTGGTTTGGAAGTAGTTTTGCAAGTAGCATGAGGCAGACCCCTACCCAGTTCTTAAATCTGCCATCTAGGGAGGATATTATTTGAGACCAGACTCTCCATGATCTTTCAATGCTTCAGTATCTATGTGTATGGCTGAGGGTCATGTGTGTCCATCCTTTATGTGGCACGGAAAGGAGGAGCATACAATCAGAGAAATAGGGCTGTGGGGTGGTTATTTAGTCAACCCCCCCACACGGAGGCAGGTTTACATATACCAAGACCGACCCTGACAGATGTTTGTTCAACCTGTTCTTAAAAATCTCCAGGGATGGGGATTCCACACATGGCAAACAAGGTACAACATGGCTGCGAACCTACCATGCATGTGGAACAAACGCTTATAAGCTTCAATGCCCCTAAAATGTCCTAGAAAGGCACAAGATCAGTTGTGTGTGGTTGGCCTGCAGAAGTGGAGACGGCGTGGTCAGGAGCAATGTGGGAGGAGCCATCTAAACAGAGCCAGGGTCTGCTCTGCTGGGAAAACAGCAAAGATCACCACAAGTTGCTGCCCTGAGCAGCACTGTCATCATCTACACTCCTGGGAGGCTTTCAGTTACTACAGCGATGGCCTCCAATATAGAAACCTAGGCAGAGGTGTGATGGGAGGACCTCATAAACAGCGTAAAAGAAGAATCAATGAGCCAAGGGCAGTAAAGAAATGGAGACCGCCAAGATGGCATACCATGGGGGTTCCACCACATGCCATCCGTCTGAGTTCCTCAGGAGATGTGGGGTTAATACTGCTGCATGGCTGACTCTCAGCAGGCATGGTGGTGGGGGGAATTGTTACATGAGACTTCTGCTGTTTTCCTCCTATTCTTTTATCCTCCAGGTTGTTTTTAAACCTATGTGCACTGATCTGACACCTTACTTAGGGCATGCTTTCTCGAGGCCATGCTGTAGAGTGTGTCTCTTTATAACTGCCTACTGTGCCCAGACGACCTGACTTTATAAACTTGTGAAGCAGGTCCCCATTTTAAATGAGGAAAAAAAACAGAGAGCGCATCTGCTTCCCTATTTGATGTAGCTCCACTGGGCAGCTTAAGGAATGTGAAAAGCTGGCTTCCTGGTAGATCAAATTTAGTGCATAATTTTGCAAGAGATCATTTATACATAGATCACTTATTCTATTACTGCCTTTGTGTGCCCAAGAGGGCCCAAAAGAAATAGATTTCTTGTCCATTTGAACAAACTGATTATACCATAATGAAGCATTCTTGGAATATGCCATTTTAATTGTGGAATTATGATCCATGAGAGAGCACTTGCCAGGTACCATTAATCACTAGACTGGTTGCGGTATTCCCCAGGAGAGACACTGAAGCTCAGTTACATAAGAGGGGATATATAATGGTACAGTAAATTCTAATTTAAGCCATTGAGTTTTCCGGTAACTCTTTGTCTTGTAGGGTCTGGTTAACACCTGCCTTAGGGTAAAAGAGAGAAGATGCACATGGAAGATGGAAATGTGTGTTTTACATGGTTACCATGGAGGGCAAGGTTCTTACTGCAAGGAAAGATGTGATCAGCACTCCTGGTCTAATCTCAGCTTTGATACTGACTCACTTGGTGACCTTGGACAAGTCACTTCACCTCTTTGTGCCTCCGTTTCCACGTCTATAAAATGTGACTAGTAATTCTTGCCGACCTCCCACAGAGCATGGTAAGAATAGTCAATGTTTGCAAAGTGCTTTGAAGTTGTACGTGCTAAATCTTGTTAATGCAAACAGCGAGAGGAATTATTTGCCATTAAACGCTGAGAAATTTATTTTGGGTTTTAAATTTTTTAAAAAGTCACTTGCCGCTATAGAGGCTGGATTCTATACATACAGCCCAGACAGTGGCTGGATTCTACTCCTGGAGTAACATACATGTTGGGGGGGGGGCAGAATCTGACTCTTATGTCTTTTAAAGTTGGAGATAGAGAGCATGAGCAATTTCATTGTTTGGATTCTGGCCCATTAGGAGAAGTTAATAGGGGACCTATGATTTGCCTCATTGATTTTTTTAAAGTTATATTTTACATCATCTTTATATTGTATCTGCCCAAATATTGGGGGCCTCATTCTGTCCCATTTAAATCAATGGCAATTTCACCATGGTTTGGTGGAGGCAGAACTGAGTCCTGGGTTTCTAGCTTAAAGGGAGCAGGACTAACACAAAATAAGTGTTAAGGAAGTACCACAGGGTCCAATTCTCTGTTGGCAGAACAGAGCATGTGGTCCATGGACATCTGTAGTGGTGGAATGTCTGTTGGAATCAGAGCAATGTGGCACTGAAGCTGACTGATCAATATGTTGTCTGCAGAGAAGAATACAGAGAGCTAAAGCCTTTTTTGTGATCATTATATTAAATTGAAAATACCCCTGTAGTGCAAACTAGTCCTGTCACTATGTTTTATCAGCTCCTTATCATTTACATCCATGCCATTTATCTAACTAGTAGCCACTGGCAATTAGAAATGGATGATGGTAACAAAGGAATCCCCAACTTCTTTTGCCATTCATTTTAATAGAATGCCTTTAGAATTTACCTATGTTCTCGATATTCCACAGATCATTAAGTACTGCCCTGCCAGATGTCACGTGTCACTTTGACAGAGTTTGCAGTTGCATTACCTCTGTGTTAAGTTTTGTGAGCACTTTGAGGATTCAGAAGAAACTTCTGAGGGCCATTAAGGACATAGATAGTATCAAAGGTAAAAGGAGTGAGAGAAACTAGATGAGGTCTCAGACACCAGGTTTCAAACCTATGGATTTATATGCACACCAAAAACCATAAAAAGTCCAATCTCTGTGAGAAATAAATGGGTGAAATCCACTGATTTCACTAGGTTGTTTGGCTTAAAAATTGATAAGATCTTGGTTTAATCTCAGCTCATATTCAGCCATGAGCTTCAAGAAAGGTAAGAACTTCTGGATTTGGCCAAGAACAACAAAATGTATATTGACAGTGTTTGAAGCTGGGGAGATACAGCCCTTCTAGGGCTTTGCCTTTCGGAAATTTCTCTGTAAGCCAGGGAGAAGGCATTGCCTGCATGAAAAGGTGAGCAGGGAAGAGTATGAATTGCACCAAAGACACGGAAATTCCCCCCCGGCTGCCCATTTCAGTTTGAATGTGGCATTTGGGGAATGAGAGCAAACTCCCGGGACTATTTCTTTAATTAGCTTTCTAAATAAAACCTTTGGTTAACCTAAGCAGAAAGAGTATTCAGTTCCTCTGGCCTTAGAGTGAGTATTAGGAAAGAAGTGACGTTGCCTGCACTATGTTATTGTACGAGTCTCTGTGTCCTGTGTTTAGTGTATACACGTCTGTGCCTTGGAAGATCGGTGGCGGTCACTCCTGGGACTGCTATCAAAATGCAGCGTAAGGTAAGATACTTGCCCCATGACTTTTGTGAAAATCTTCATGTGAGTAAGTGATCACCAATGCGAGTAGTGGGTTCACAGTCTGGTCCCAGGCTGTCACTGGGTATGTACCTGCTCCGTCGCACCCCCCTGCTAGCCCCGTGTGGAACAGTAGGAGCTCTCTGCCTCAGTTTCCCCTAATATCATCAGCAAATTAAACAAGGCTTTAGGCCCTGTCTCAGGGGTCTTGTCTATTAACTAAAGACCCAGTGAAAATACAAGTAAACCCTTACCCCACTGTTTTAGCTGGGAGACCGAGTCAGTCTTAGTTTATCCATTCCCCCTGGGTTCACCGTTCCCCTCCAGCAGGGTTCTCCCGGTTCAGGTCTCAGACCTCTTGCCACTACTTGGGAAGAATCCTTGCCCGGAGCCAGGCGTCTGCAGTGATCTGTCAGCTGCAGCTCTTCTGTGGGGCAGCAGGTAGCTCCTGACAGGTTGGGCTTCCTTTGGGGGTTCCCGTCCATAGGAGCATCCTTCTCACTGACTGTGGTGAGCTCTTCTGCTCAGCTTCTCCTCAGAAGCGTCCTGTCTCTATGATCCCCCTTCTGGGCCAACCCTTTAGCAAGCTGATTAGCTGCCAGTCAACCAACCACCTAGGGATTTAGTTACTTCCAGGTGAGTTGGAGTCGATTCCTTCTCCCTTACAGGGGCTTGTCCTGGGTGGGCTGGTCCCTGACTCCCCTTCAAAGGCTAGCCCCTGTGACGCAGACAGAATCCAGTGCTAATTTATGCTATGCATAACACATTGATCTAGATGGGGGCTAAACTCTCCCCCTTGCAGCCCCCATCCCTGTCTTACAGTCAAAGCCTAACACGCAGACAGTAAGGGGCTGATTCTCAGTTCCCTTTGCACCCTCTGGCATTATCAAGGCTCCATATTTAGCAAGGCCGTTAAATGTTACCCAGTTATTATTCTATTGAGCCCAATAACTTGGGTTTGACCAAAGCAGAACTTGCATTTGGCTAACGCATCTCTTCCAGAAAGCCATCCAGACTTGATCTGAAGAGTTCAAGAAATGGATAATCCACCACTTTCCGTATTAATTTGCTCCAGTGACTAAATCGCCCTCACTGTTAAAAATTTGCGCCTCATTTCTAATCTGAATTGAATTGGTTTCAGCTTCCGGCCAGAGAGACCTGTTCTGCCTTTCTCTGCTAGATTAAAAAGCCTTTTAATACCTGGTATTTTCTCCCTTGGACAGTCCATATACACTGTGATCTTCTCTTTGATCATCTAAACAGACTGAGCTCTAAATTTCTTACTAGAAAGGCATTTTCTCCTTCCCTTGAATCATTTGAGGCTCTTTTCTGCCCCTCCTCTCCAAATTTTTCAACATCCTGCTTTAAAATTCCAGTATCTGTCTCATCAACGCTGTATCCACAGGTGAAATAATCTCCCTACTGCCCTGTTTATACATCCAAGGATCGCATTCATCCTTTCTGCCCACAGCATCATGCTGGGAGTTCGGGTTTAGTTGCTTGTTCACTAGGACCCCAAATCCTTTACAGTCACTGCTTTCCAGGCTACAGCCCCCCATTATGTAGGAATCAGCTACATTCCTTGTTCCTGAGGCATAACTCCACATTTGGCTGTATTAGAAGACATTTTGTTTGAATGGGCCCTGGTTACCAAGTGATCCAGATTGCCCTGTCCTCCTCGCCTCATTTGCCAATTGTAATCAGCAGAGATTTGATATTTACTATGGATCATTTATGGAAACGTTGAATAGCATTAGGCCTAGTACCAACCCCGGGGGAACCTCACTAAAAACATCCCCAATCAATGATGATTTGCTGTTGACAACTACTTTCTGAGATCTGTCGGTTAACCAGTTCTTAATCCATTGAGTGTGTGGTCTATTGATAATGAATAATGCAGATTTTATATTGAGCCTCAAAACGGTCATGTCACTGCACCCTGGCATTTGACATTGCTTCTCTACCTCAGGCTCGAAGCTGAAAGCAGGGGGAAGAATAAAAATAGAAGAGAACAGAACAAGAATGTCTGGCATCATCATACAGGCAATACAACATTATGGAGCATATTTAGAAAGGACCAAATCCACCATAATGACAGGCCACAGCTTGTCACAAACGATCACATCAAAACAGCAGATCCTAATAAAAGCTCAGCATGTGGGAGAGATGCGTTTATTAGAATGTGACTTCAGCATTGTACGTGCTCACCCATACACCAGGAAGGGTGTATCTACAGGGCAGGCAGCTGCCTGGAGCAGCAAAATATTCGGGGCAGCGAAACATTCAGTAGCTCTGTGGGTTGGTAGAGACAGACATTTGCTGGTTTGCCTAGGGCAGCAGGACTGAACGTAGTACGTGATTCACTCTCCTGTGACCTAGTAAGGGACGCAGCAAATGTGTCACAATATGACGACCACAGAGGGAGGCATGTATTCATGGAAATAGAAAGAAAACCTGATTCTCTTCTCTGTTGCAGTGGTGTGAATTCGGAGTAACTCTACTGCAGCGAGTTACACAAGTGCTTCATTTGTGTGAGAGCAGAGTGAGGTCATAATAGGTCTTTCCCAAGAAATAGGCAGGTGAAGAATGACATACCTAACTATTAAGACACAAGAGAGTGAGCATTCTCTTGTGTAACAATAATACACTCAGGCATCATGCCAGAAGCTGAACCTAGATGCTTTATAGCTAGAGACGTTTCAGTGACACTTCCAATTTCAGCAGAACCTTGTTCATTCTCATTTTGTTCAGCTGATCATTCCCACTCGCCCAAAACGCCTAGCAGTCTCACTTTGCGTAAATCCCAGTTTGCAGCCCTTATTCATGAGCACAGTCCAGTGAAGGTTGCAGAATCGAGCTCTCAATACGTAGCAGGAAGGGTTCTAGCGAGGTTTCGTGTGAGACTGTCTTCCCTTACAAAGTCTATTGCAGTATATTTAGAGCTACGTTTTCAAAAAGGACAAGCGATTTTGGGTTCCCAGTGGGAGGCACCATAAAGGGAACGGATGGTCAGAAGAGCCGAGCACCCAGCCTCTGAAAATCAGGCCCCCTGCAGGTGTCAAGTTGGACACTCAAAATCACAAGTCATTTTTGAAAAGGTAGGGAGCGCTACACTGTTATGTGAGTAATTGCACTGCTGGGAATACTCTGAAGTATCGCCCTAATTAAAACTAACCTACCCTTGTCCCAATCAATAAACTCTATGCATTTTGTATCCTCCCTTTCCTTTATTCATATTTTTCTTATCGTATTGGTTTGCTCTCTTGCTCATTTGCAAAATCCAATGAGCATCTCCCAGTCATTTTTGTGAATCCGTGAAGGCTAAACTTAGTAACAGTCAAGGAGTCAGAGGGTTTTTCCCCCCCCTTCCTTATTAACAGGAAGCAGCAAAATTGATTGTCAAATGCTGCGTCTGAACAACTCCTCAAAATAAAACGCTCACATGCTTGGCAAATACTCTCATCTGACTGGCTATCAGCAGCAAGCTAATCATTTATTATTATAGCTCTCCAGAGTTGGATGATTATATGTAGCTTTAGGATTTAATAGACAGCCATGTCTCTATGTTGTAAGCATTGCCTGAAACACTGTGTTTGATGCATTATATCCCTAGTGACAGCTGAGAACTAAACAGCTGTGTTGTACCCCTTGGATATTGGAAATCACAAAGCACAGGACGTTGTTAACCCTTTAGCTATATGAAAGGAAGGTAGGGAGGTTCATGTAGAAGGCATCAGTCTCTGTATAAATCGTACATGCTTTTCCCCTGTCTACTGGATAGTGTATACAACTCACTTGCCATTGCATTTAATCAACCCTATTGACTTCCCTATGGGATTTCTATTATCTTTCGATTTAAAAAGAAAATCCTGTGAATGCATTGTACTTGAAAGACATCAGACTGGCAGCTGTGGAGACTGAAGTCTGTTCATCTGTGGAGCAGATACTGCACAAGAAGCAAAGAGGAAGCTTTCCCCCCCCCCATCACCTTTCAATCCAGATTTGGAGGGACCCTGACAGTCAATGTCTCAGCTAGGTTTGTTAGTTTGGACTGGGCACATGAGTCACATGCTATATTCTCTGTTCCCTGATTGGATGAACACAACCCTTAGTCATGTTTCTGGTGACATTCTTGTGATTATGAGTTCAACATTTGCTTTTCTGAGAATATGCTCTAAGGCCTGCTTAAAATTTGCTATTTCTGCAAGTGCTCCTGCCAATAAACGAGGGTACTGGAATCATTTTGTAAAGCTACACAAAGGGGCTGTGGACAAAGGCAAAGCAACTTCACAACGTGTCGCAGCAGAACACTTTGGGAGGTGTTCTCCACCCCGTAGTCAAGCGCCACAGGATGAATCGATAAATCACTGGATTAAAAAGCAGAAAATGGAAGTAAAATATTGAAGGATAAGGCTCTGTAATGAAAATCCCTAACCATTTTGTCCAACTGTTCTAGTTTACGAGACAAAGCCCCCCCAAAGTCTGCCTGAAGCATTAGCAAGATCATGTTCGACTCTTTGAGATATGCCGGAAGCCTCGACAACTCACAGCTAGTACCCCACAAAAGCACCGACCGACTCGATCTCCCCGGCACAGAATTTAGAGTGAGAAGCAACTCACAATCCAATTCTCTCCCAACTCCATTGGATTAGCCCTGAAGACGTTGGCTGTATCTGACCCCAGCATCTCCCATACAGAAAAGACAGCTGGACTTTTTAATGGAGCGTGGTCTGCTTAAACCCCAGGCTCTATTGTGTGTGGTCACACTTGCTTGTGAAGCGGGCAGTGGCAGTGCAGGCCACCCCAGCAGAGAGCCTCATTGTTAGGGTATGGAAAGGGAGCTTAGCGCACCATTGAGAAGGGAGTCTAGAAAGGATGAGCCAAAGATTAAAGTCCTAGCCTAGGTGGTGGGAGACCCAGGTTCGATTCTTGTTTGATCCTGAGCAAGTCGGTCCCTCATCTATAAAATGGGAGTATTAGCCCTTTTCTACCTCCCTGGGGTGTCGTGAGGATACATACAGTAAAGGTTATGAGGCGCCCAGATACTAAAGCAATAGGGGGCCACATGAGTACCTTAGACAGAACCCTGAAGAACCAATATTGGGACACATAGCAGTAATGAGGATCCATTGCTATTTGCAGTGTGTGGAGAGAACAAAAAAGTTGATAAGCAACTGGCATCAGCGAGGGATTATAAAGCCCTCGCTGACCCTTTTTACCAGCCCTTCCAGTCCCCGGAGCTCAGATTCTCAGGCTATTTGACTCCAGTTAGCCTAGAGGGAGTGAGAATCTAACTGTCAAACGATAGGGATTGGCTTGAAAACCAGTCACAGCACCAGAGAGAAATAAATCTGAGGAGCAGCAAGATGAGAGCAGTGGCCTGGTGTCATATCAGCATCACTGGTTCCGCAATACACTGGGGTCAGTTGACAAGCTTGCTAATGCAGAGTGCAAGATTAATTGGCTTTGGTCAGCCCGGGCTTCACTATCTGAATATCTTATCAGTAACGTAAATGATTATGCTATGCAGAGAAATACCACAATAGTCTCCGTGTCTCCTTTTATACTCGTCTCTTTTTAAACAAGCCTTTATCTAAATGCAAATGTGATTTCAGCTTTCTGATTAGGACATTATACAGTCATCCATTGCAGAAAAGCACAATTAGTGGATTATTTTATTTCTGACTCAACAGTTCTTTGTTTAGCAAGTTCGTTTGTGGGGCTGTGCGTGATACTTAAGTGATCAGAAGCAGATTTGCATTATGAGAACAAGGATTGCAGCCAATTTTTCCGAGGGGTTTTTAGCAAAAGAAAAAAAATTATCTGAGCAGATAAAAATGGAAACATTTGTGGGATCATAGAATATCAGGGTTGGAAGGGACCTCAAGAGATCATCTAGTCTAACCCCCTGCTCAAAGCAGGACCAATCCCCAGACAGATTTTTTTACCCCAGTTCCCTAAATGGCCCCCTCAAGGATTGAATTCACAACCCTGGGTTTAGCAGGCCAATGCTCAAACCACAGAGCCATCCCTTGATTTTTAGAGGGGATTTTTTTTTTAAGAACAAAAAGCAGCAACTCCAATTTTTACGATGCTTCATTGTCCTTATACTGCAAATGTAGGGGAAAATTCTCAGTTACACCAATGTAACGCCATTGACGTAATGGGGTAACTGAATGAAGAATTTAGCCCTAAGACATTTTAGGGGCTACTTATTTAGGCAAGTTGAGGAATCATATTACAAGGAATGGGAGACGTCCAGAAGGTTTTGACCCAATACCAAACTGTAACTAAAGTCACTGGAGGTTTTGCATGGCCTCTGGCAGATTACCAGAACCCGGAGGAGTGGGCTGGAGCCACTTGCCTTGGGAGTTATGGCACAATGTGAGAGGATTTCAGGCTACTTGCCTCTGGCAGCCTGTGGCAGGGGCAGGAGGCTTTTCACTAGAGGGAATGCAGAAGAATAGGTGAGGCAGCAGGGAGGAAAGTGCAGGGAGAGGGCGAATGGCTTAAGACTCTTGTCCCTGGTGAGAGGAGGCGGCTGAGAAAGGCTATCAGGACAAGCAATCCGTTATCGCTTTCCCCTCCATGCTGGAGACAGGGCCCCGATCCAAAGCCCATTGAAGTCAATGCAAGTCTTTGGCTTCAATGGGGTATGAGTCAGGCCTCTGGAGACCAGAGCCCGGTAAATCTGCCTTCTCCAGCCCCAACATCATCCCCTGGGTAGCAAAAGCCAGCTTTCCTCCCCACCGCACTATCCCTTCCCATCTTCTTTTCCTCAGGGCTCTTTTGTTATTGTTTGTCCTTCCAGGGTTAAATTAAAGGCAGGCTTGAGGACAAGGCTTTTTATTCTGAAAAATGAAAGTATTTTAACAATTTGTTTCACCTTGACCCAGGCCACTTACTGCCACCAGGGCCGGATTTAGGGGCACGCAACCCAGGCGACCGCCTGGGGTGCCAGGCTTGGGGGGCACCATTTGGTCTAGGTCACAAGCCTCTATGTACAGCATTTTAAAAATACTCCATAGCAAGGGGGTGCGACGGTGACTGGAGGAAGGGATTTATTGGGACGTGTTCCACACCCGAACAGTGCAAGGAACAGAGGCAGAAGCGTGCAAAATAAGGTATTCAAAAGTTTCACAAATGGGGGGGGAGGGGCGCCGAAGACGCTCCTCGCCTGGGGCACCATTTGGTTTAGGGCCAGCTCTGACTGCCACTCAGGAGCAATAATAATACTAGCTTCTACTTCATGTGACCACTAGGACACGTCCAACCTGTCCCCATCCTGGTACCCAGAGGTGGTTTGAATGGTTCAAGGGATCAATGGTAAAATCCCTGAGCCAAAATTTCCAGCTTCTCTGCTGTATCCCTGAAAATAGAGGGCGGGTAGAGGGGAGACCCTACCGATGCAAAGGAGCACCTCTATTCCACCATAGGCCTGAGATGGTTCTCAGCTCTGGCCCTGTAGGTAATGCCAGAATTGTGCTCTGTGGTTATCACGCACTCATCGCTATTGAACGGCAGCTAGATTAACCAACAGCTGACCCTGCCTGTTTAGAAAGCAAAGAACAGTGATTAGTGGGGTTTGCTTTCATGACTAACACACAGCCTTTGACACATCAGCAGAGGTGAGGAATTACACTTGATGCCACTGAGTCTATGGCTGGCGGAGCCAATAACTGTTTGGCTTCCTTGTACTGTCATGGTTCATAAGAGTAATCATAAATAACTTCGGTTTGATTAATATCTGCAGACTGCAGTTGCTTGCTATTTGAAATAATTCAGTTCGCTGGGGTTTCCTCTGGTTTTATAGGTTGAGAGCTTCCAGATGGTTGCACTCCTCTTTTAACATAGGAAAAATGTAAGTGTTGGAAGTTGGGGTGAGGAGTAGGGTTAACTCACACTTGCTGAATATGGCTCTTTGTCCCCCTCTAGTGGCTAGATCACATAGTGGTTTATGAGTCTGCTACTGGCTCTGGACTAATAAAGCTGGGTCTCTTAGTTCAGGCGGTAGAGGTGCATGGTTTTAGACATAGGGGTTCTTGCTGCCGACAACTCAACAAGGGGTGTTGTGTTACATTCGAATGCCGGGAGGTTAAAGTTGCTTTGGGCTACTGGGAACACGGGCAGATCTCCAGCTCTGATTTGGTCCTTTTGTGCGAAAAAGCTGTAAAGCTACACTGATCCTGAAATTTCCAGTGATAATGACAGCATGGCGGAAGCCCCAAATGGCGTAGAGCTACAAGGCAGACCCTCCTGGATCATGGCAAAAAGCCTGGCTGGAGCTACCTGCAGAGACAGACAGAGCCTTAAGATGATGACACCAGACAGCACAGCCTGGGTTTTGGGGAAGAGCTGTCAAGCCCACCAAGGGCTAAAGAAATTATGGAGGAAGGGAAAAGATCTGGTTTGATTTAAGTTGACATTTGAACAATGGTGTTTTAATAATCCAGATCCCAAGAAGAGGTATTATTTGAGTTACAAAGAGGCTGGGTGCAGTTTTTGAGAATCCCAAGAACGGGAAACTGAGGCAGTGGTAGGGTCCAGCGCTGGATTAGGTGTGACCCGTTGCAGCACCCCTCTATAGCCTATGCCCTTTGGTTGCATATTTCATGGTAGGAGTTTACAGCACTTCACAGACGTTAATCGTCACAATTTCCCCGTGCAATAGGTAAGTAGTATTTTACTCATTTTACAGGTGGAAAAACGGTGGCACAGAAGGATGAAGTGGTTTTCTCAAAGTCATAGTACCTGTGTAGCAAATTCAGTGGCTTGATCAAGCAAATCTCCCATTGATGCCAACGAGAATAAGACTCAATTAAGTACAGGAGAATTTGGCCCCGAGTCAGGAACAGAACCCAGAGGTCTGACTCCAATCCCCTGTGCTAACTATGAGACACCGCTGCTTCCGTAGAGGCGACAAAGGTCTGAAGACAATTAAAAGGTCTGAATTCTCTCGGATGCACAAATCTTGTGTCACGCGTGGTATGTGTTACCAGGTTACGGTGTGACAACACGCAGGCCAACATCTGTTATTGCTGATTAACTGATCTGTTACGATGGCGTACAACAGCTGCCAGAGGCAGTTAGTAGCCTGGAAAAAGAGCCCCAAAGTTACAGTGCCGCACACAAGCTGCTGATGACGTTACAAAGCCCTGGAAATGAGCTGCTCTGAAAAATGGAGTTTCAAGCCAGCCCAGGGACGTTGCAAAATCCCAGCCTTTCGTTATGGCTGGATGGCAGAGGGGACTTGAGACATTTTTTCCCTTTGCAATATGGGGTCCTGGTATATAAAAGGCTGAGAACAAGGACGTCGTCCTTTATCTTCTCCCCCCCAGGATCTCTGCAGCAGCATTTTATCTCCATTGACCGCTTGCCTCATTCCATATTCGTCTATTTATGCCATTCTAGTATCCTGCTCTCTCCAGTGGCTGAGTGTCTTTCTGCTGAGGCTGCCCTATGCATTCCCAACACATGAGGGATCTTTGCTTTTGTGACAGGAAATCTATTGCAGCACTTAGGTTTAATTAGAACACAATGACAGCTGATGAGTTTACACATCAGAGCCTAGAAACAACTCAACAAATTGGCCCTACTCCCATAGCGCATTATGAGTTCTGCCTTGGACTGCGAGGTTTTATTGCATTTTGTGGGAATATGAAAGACAGAGGGCCAGATCCTCAAGGGGTGTGAACAGGTGAGGTCAGTGGAGCTACACGGATGCTCCCCAGCTGAGGATCTGGCCCCAAAAGAGCACATGGCATATGCATTCTCACTCAGACTACATTCCCCTGAACTTCCATAGATTGAATAAAGACCGTGGGAGCAAACAGACCCTATATGGATTTTTTTACTCTGTCACAGAGCTGAGTGGGAGAGCTGCGTGGGACTAGTTCAAGTTGCAGAGATGACGCTTAGCCTCCGCTCCGATTTGTAACCTCGCACTGTGTGTACAGGAATAAGTTACAATCTCTTATGTGAATGAGACTGCCCACTCCACCATCTTCAACGTGCAAGATAGTTTATCGGTTAAAAACAATTAGGGCTCAAGCTCGCAGCAACTCTTCCCCCCAGTAGATGTGACGAGTAGGGTGACCAGATGTCCCGATTTTATAGGGACAGTCCTGATATTTGGGGCTTTTTTTAATATGGGCTCCTATTACCCCCCGTCCCGATTTTTCACACTTGCTATCTGGTCACTCTAGTGACGAAGGAGTTTCAGCATATCACAGATACAGATTTTTTTATCATCATTTTAAACAAAGATGAGCCTGAGAGGTAGCATCCGAATCCAGATCAAAATGCGAGGTGGGGAAATCTTACGCTTTGGGCCCATCTTTATTGTTTGCATTTACACACCCACCCACCAGGCAAAGGTCAACGCTTCCCTGTAAAGAGCAAGCGAGGTGTTTGATAGAGGAGGAGGAAGTTAACCAGGGGTTCATCTACGTTCAGTAGGGAAGCACCAATTCATGTATTGTTTTCAAAGCTACATTCCTCTTCCCCCTCCCCCCCCCAATCATTTGATTTCTTTAGTATTTTACGAAGCTGCGCTAACTGGAGACAGCAGGGCCGGCTCTGGCTTTTTTGCCGCCCCAAGCAAAAAGGAAAAAAAAAAAAAAAAAAAAAAATGCGGCGCGGCCAGAGCGGCAAAGCAGGAAAAAAAAACAAAAAACTTGCGGCGCGGCCAGAGCGGCAAAGCAGGAAAGAAAGAAAACCTGCGGGGTGGCCGGAGCCAGGGTGCAGGGGGACTCCCTGCACTGCAGACATGCCCCGGCTAGCGGGGGGGGGGAGGAGGAGGGAGCGGGGGGAGAGAGAGAAGGGGGGCGGCCAGGGCTTCAGCGGGGCGCTCGCCATGCGGCCCCAACCGCCGCACCGCCTGCCGGGAGGGCTCCATGCCGCTCCGGTCGGCAGGGAGGGAAGGACGCGGGCTGCCCTGCTGGGCTTGCTACAGACCTGGCACCGGCTGGGGCAGACGGTGCCAGGTCTGCCCCAAACAAACAAACAAACAAAACAAACAAACAAACAAACAAAAAAGCGGCCGTGCTGCCCTAGGATTGGGCGGAATGCCGCCCCATAGAATCTGCCGCCCCAAGCACGAGCTTGCTCGGCTGGTGCCTGGAGCCGGCCCTGGGAGACAGAGTTATTGCAGATTAAAGACATTATTCTTTCACTGCCTAGCTCACCTTTCTGATTTAATTGTATAGTAATGGTATGTGAACTACACCATCCCGGCATTACCCCAGGAAGCATTGTGCTTCGGACACGCACTTTTAAGGCACTCTTCCCTCCCCTCCCTGCCCACCCCCCCAAGTAAAGGGGGATTAATTTGCTGCTGGCCTGTGCTAGCAGCAAGTTATGACACTTCCCGTGCTCGGTCAGTGGTTCTGGCCAAGTATCGTGATGAAGAGCTAAGTGTTCAGCCATTCCCAGCTTACCCGCTCTGCAGGAGTAAGCAAGTGAATCCAACCCCAAGGTCTGAGTATCCCAGACGGGTTCAGATTCCCCCGTGGCCAAGTCACCGTCTATCTCTTAGTGTTCTAAAACGACAGCCCAGTTTCACGGACTTAAGCTCATTTAGACTAAATGCTCTAGGGCTAAAATACCAGGGAAACGGATACTAAAATACCATGTGCCGTTCCTTCTAGTGCCTCTATGGTCTGATTTTCAGAGGTGACAGGCACCTGCAACCTCACTGAGCACTTCATCTCTGTGCGTCTCTGTCCCCACCTGTACAATGGGGATAACAGCACTGCCCTAGGCGATGCGAGGATAAATATTTGAAAGGTTGTGAGGTGCTCAGATCTAGTATGGTAATGAGGCCAGATAAGTACCCAAGAGAGCTAGATTTAAAGTCAATAGGAGCTGGAGCTGCTCAGCACTTCTGATTACTAGGCCATTATCTCCACTAATTGTATGTGACTCCAGTGGATGGTAGGCTTTAGATTAGAAAAACGTCCTGCCTAGTCATGCTTTAATCTGCTGGCAGAAGAAAACATCCTGACAGTCATTGGGATGTGACATGACTTACTTCCGCCAAGCTTTGCAGAAGGGTTTTCTTGCCTGGCCTCTGTAACTGCAGCAAGGCAGGAACTCTCATCAAACAGAGAAGAAAATGAATTGAGGGGGACATCTGTAAGACAGAGACGCTTACGGTGTCAGGCAGAAAGTGAATAGCCACACTTTAGAGACGTGCATATGCTTCCCCTGCATAATTCTGTATAATAAAAAAATCTTAAGACTGAAAAACAAAAAGGCAGAGTTTATCAGGTTATTGTACTTTTTGTCCTATAGCTGTCAGATGAAAGTCCAGATTTTGATCCAGAATGTAAAGGCCCAAAGCTCTCAATACTTATGAAATGAATCAGCATTGACATTCATGCCTGTTTCATGATGTATCCAAATAAAATAAAATTAAGAATGTGAATCATTTAAAGAAACATCATTTGGGAGAATTTGCCCAAGCCTTTTGGGTTACATTCACAGCTTACACCCAGAAAAGTCTGAAAAACAAACCAAAACAAAAACCCATGAAAGAGATTCTTCCTGGAAGGCTGCAACGTAACCCTATGTTATTTCTTAAAATCTAGAACTTTAAGACCACAAGAACCAAAACCAGAAAGAGACAAAGCAGGCTACTCCCTAAAACAGTAAGGCCCACTCATCCAACTTTACTGTAAACTATCCTTCTGCTGTTCTGCTGCTTGCATGCTTCCCTGCAGAGCCTTCTAGGTTGTTGGCAGGACCAGGAATCCTCTAAGCATTTAGAGTGATAGATCACAATTTTAAAACAGTTTTCCAGACATCACCTTTCGCATGTCAAAATACACAGTATTTGATTGGTTTTCATTATTATTCAGTGCCCATTGAAAAGCAAGGGACATGGTCAGTTTTCAACACAGGTGAAGTTCTTAAGCAGCTAAATTAGTCCAGTGAAGATATTTGGGATCAAGTTTCCAAACTCAAGCTGTACGTTTACATGTCCCAAAAATACATGGCCACGTCTTTGCAAGTGTAACTTTGGGTGCACAAGTTTATGGGTTCTAACACCTTAAAATTTCATAAGCAAGACAGGTTGATAGATCCCTTTCTATCTGATATGCACACGCCGCCAATGCTGTCTGCACATACAATTCTGAGATCTGCTGTGGCTGGAGATCTTCTTTTGTATTTGAGAACACACAAGACAAAGTGAACATGGTATGGATGCTTGGTGTGGGATTCACTTCAGATACAGAAAATAGTCCTCAGAGACAAAAAGACAGGCCCAGATCAAAACATTGCGAGAGTTTGGATCTGATCTTTGCAGTCTGCACCCATGCCTACTAAAATTTGTATGCTCAAAATCTGGGCATGCAAACGGAGAGGTCAGGTGGAAGCCGCTTTGAAAGATCATCTCTTGCTCCACATCTCTGGCTTTTTGTAACATCTTTTTTCCTTATGTAAATTCTAGTGAGTTGAGAAATCTATGTTATTTCTGGGTCAATTTTTCAAATCCCTCATCAGTGACAATGGATGGCTTTTATTAAGCAAATATCAGAGCATGGAATTTGAAATGTCTCCTTCAAACACAAGAATGTAACAGTAGAGAGCCACTTATTACCTTCATGATGGAAGAATGGTTTTCTAATCAGCTGTGAACCCTAATGGAAATCATACTTTGGCTGTGAATAATTCCCAGGAGGGAAACTTGGCAGAAAAAAAACCCCTTAGCTCAACTTTCTTACTTTATCTGACTCAACACATCTACAATACTCAAAAGCAAGCACACCCCAGGTAGCACACAGTGCGATGCTACAGTAAACCACTGCCTATTTCAGACAACTCAAGGAAGATGTAGTAGCTGGAGGTGATTAACGAGTTATGCTGTCATATCACTGACCTGTAGGAGACCTGTACTGACCCCTCTTTATCATGCAAGTGTGGATCAGGGTCCAGGAAGAAGATAACTCTAGGAGAGGACCAGTGTTTCATACACAGGCGCTGAGTTTCCATTGTGCAGGGGGGTGCTCTGCCCCAGACCCCGCCCCCACTTCACCCCTTCCCTCAAGGCCATACTCCGCCCTGCCCCTTCCCACTTCCACACCACCTCTTCCCGTCTCTCCCCCGAGTGCACCCCATCTTCGCTCCTCCCACCCCCCCAACCTCCTGCACGCCACGAAACAGCTGATCGCGCGAGTGGGAGGCATGGGGAAGGAGGGGGAAATGCTAATCGGCAGGGCCTGCCAGTGGGCAGGAGGCACTGAGGGATGAGGGGGGTGCTCAGCACCCACTATTTTTTCCACAACCTTTTTTTGACCTTGAGCAAGTCACATCCGCTCTGAGCTTCCCTCCACCAGCGGTAAAATGGGAGGTAACAATATTCCCTCTCAAACCTGTTGTCTGCCTTGTCTATTTAAAATATAAGTTTTGGGGGCAGGGAAAGTCTCTCATTGTGTGTTTGTAGAGTGCTTAGCATAAGTGGGGTCCTAGTCTTGGTGCTACTGTCATGCAAATAATAAAACCCAGAACAAAACAGTCAATGGGAGACTCTTCATGGCAGGGACTGCATCTTCTTCCGAGTCATGCTGGCAGGGGGGCGCAGTTAGCTCCCCCCAGGCTAGGAAGGGGGTGAGCGGGTGTCTTGGGCCAGAGGAAGGAGCCAGTTTGACAGAGGACGTCCTGGAGGGAAGCCCTAGGAACGGCTGAGCTCGGGAGAGAAGTCCATATTGCATTATCACTTTGAAGTCTATTAATAAAGATAAACTGCCGAGAAGGGGTTGAGTTTAGACACCGAGGACTTGCGCCAATAGGCACCGAAGTCAGTGGAACTGGGCTCTAACTCAGGATGTGTGTGTTCGGGTGCTTTGACCTCAGAATCAGAGCAAGGAAGAATTTGGCCCGGAATGGGTAAACGTGCTCACATGCTTTCCTATTTTCTCAGCCTCCATTTGTTCAGCCCCCTCTCCCTCCTGCTTTTATACATTGCTTTTGTATCACAGAAAGGGACCCAATGTTTAGGAAGGTAGAGAACAACTTGGCATAATCTGATTGCCATGTAGTTCTGCCTCAACTTCCCCTCCCTGCCCCCGCTGCTTGCTGAGATAATAGAAAATGTAAATAAAGGCAGGATCGAGCCCCTGAAGTGTATTCCTCAAAGGTTTACAATGCTTATTAAATAAATTATATATTGGTGAATTAATGTTAATAGTTTGTATGGTCAGCCCATGAGACAATAACCTGGTTAAAATCACTCCATTCAAGTAGGCATCCTTTCCCTCTGGAAGCTTGGAACAGCTTATAAAGTGGGAGAAAGGCCAATCTTGGGGGTTTCTATAGTATCAGTCACCAGAGTCACGACTCACTGTTTCTGCAGATCCTTAAAAAAAAATATTTGGTATGAAACTTGTTGCTGTTGCTAGACAGGTGGCGAGCTATGTTGTGTGCATGGTTAGTCTGCATAAGCACAAGTTTATTATCATCTCTCCCTGTCGATTCCCTTCCTGCCCGTTTGTCTCCTCCACCTCGTCTCATGACTTGGATTGTAAACTTTTTGGGCCAGGGACATTTTCGTTAGATGTGTACAGCACCTGGCACGATGGGGCTCTGATCCCTAACTGGAGCTAACAGGTGCTACTCCAATACAAATAATACTATAAAACTTCAGGGCTCTGTTCTCTACCCACCTCCGGCAGATACAAAAATCTGCCCTATGGTGAACTGTCCCTTATTTAGATGGATGTGGCTTATTTGGAGTCTAATTACCTTATGTCCTATAGCAAGTCAATCCAGCATGGACTTTGTCCCATACTTCAGCAATTATCTTGCAGAAGATAAAGTACACGATTTTGTACTATGTATGACTTTGTACCGTGAATACAACAATATTGTGGGATCCTGTCCTTCAAGAACAATTTTTATCCTGTATTTTTCCATACATGGTCCTTTAATTGTCCTGACACAGAGGTACCATACCTAAAAACTTAAGCAAGCCCTGAATCTTCAGTAGCATCGGCCTACAGATGTTTATGCCAGAAACTTTTATGAATATTTTCAGCAACCTCATCAGTGGGTGTCAATCAACATAGCTCCTTTCATTGTATACCGAGGATCTAGCCCATCCTCTACAACTAGCATCTGTTTACACCTAGATTAATTTACTGAAGGTGTATGGTAGCCCCTCGCCCCTTGGGCTGTGCATTGTAGGCATATATAACAGAGTTTTCCCTCCTGGAAAAAGTTGACAACTTAAGTAAAGACGCAGAATAGAGATACTTAGGAAGAGAATTCAACCATTTATTGATGCTACTGTGCTAGAGGTTTACCTTGTTATGCTGCAAAATGCTTTTTGAAATGCTAAACTAGAGAAAAGCTGAACTCTGTGACAAATGGAGAGGAAACTATATGCAATGGCACAGAAGAGTTCCACTTGTTCTGTTCTCCTTTTATAAGAATGTTCATGTCATTGTCCATTATCTGTGTGGGTTTTATTTTAAACTGACATATTCCTGGCCTCATGCATTTGCAATGCATTTTCCAATTAGCAGAGCATTTTGTGAATGGCAAGGACTATGTGTGTTTTTGCAGCTAGGAGGGGTTCAGGGACTCCAAGGGGCGACCTTTTCAAGGCTAAAAGAAAGCAGTGTGAGGTCTGAATGAATATTTTATGAACGCTAAAGGTATTAGGACACTGTTTCAAGAACACAATGATCTCGGAGCAAACAATGGCGGATACCAGAGAACAGATTTCTAAATTTCTTTCAAAATACCAAACCGATCAAAACAGGCATGTGACTGGGTGTTCTACTGGTGGGGAAAAAAAAAAATAACCTACAGAAATAGAAACCGTAGTCTCCATCAATTCAGAATGGCCCATATAATAAATTTAGCAGACTAATGGTTTATTGATGGGCTCTGCACCAATGTTGTTATGCTAATCAGATTCAGGCTACTGGAGTAGCAACCATGTACACCAGGTCTGGACTTGGCCCAAACAAGATCCTGATTTGTGTGAGTGCACAAAATCTCTTAAAGAGACACTCACTGTCAAAGGTCCAAAATGTAGGGGAGGAGTGTTGTGGAAAGGGAAA
>NW_020664582.1:11130799-11220238 GCF_002925995.2 Terrapene triunguis
CTGTCAAAGGTCCAAAATGTAGGGGAGGAGTGTTGTGGAAAGGGAAAGGAGGGTTTCACAAGGCCTAAAATGAAGATAATTTGTTTTCATTTTTTTTTTTATTCTAGAGGAAAACAATTTCCTCAGTTAGGTATGTCCCTGCATGTTGCAAACTCAAAGGCAGCAGAACTATGCTAGTGCAGGAGAAGCAGAAAATGATACTGACTGGTCTAGTTTTATTTTCTAAGAGATCACCCCAATGCAGGAAAGCACTTAAGCACATGCTTAAAGTTAAGCACATGCTTTATGTTTAAGTGCTTTTCTAAACAGGGAGACTTTCCTTAATTGCACCCTGAGCAAAAGGCAGAAAGCATCCGTAGATCATATGGTGGCACTTAGATTTCTCTTCTGGCATCGGTAATCTAAAATATTCTTAGTAATGCAAGTAAGGACGGTTTAAAAGTGATATGCTTGGTATCTTGAGGGTGCCCCTTTCTCTTCTAGTACACTATGCAAACCAATCGAAAAAACGCTCTCGACATGTTAGAAATATTGATTGCCACAAGATTGCACTGAAAGTGGGGACATAAATTGCACAGCACAGAACAGACTTGGCTCAAGAGTGACTCTCCTCAGTTCCCCCTTGATAATCCACTGAAGGATAAGAGCCTAATTTTGAAGGGGAAAAAAATGGACTCAGGAACTTATCCTTGAAAGGTACAGTTTCTTGGCCTTTTTTTTAAATAATAGAAGTATTGGAGGAGAAAATTACATATAGGCTCAACTGACATTTCCTAGAGTATTAAAAACAATACCCATGAGGTACATCATGGCACAATTGAAATCAATGGCAAAATTCCCATTTGAATCAATGGGATCAGGCTGCAGCCCTGAAAGTTTTCCTGAAGAACGTGATCCACAGAATGCCTCGTCTCTTCTGTAGTTAGTTGTCAGGAATGCATTTGCTCAACTTTGTCTCCCTCTGGAGCACTATTGGTTGAAATTCTAATCTTCCCCCATCCAAAGTCTGAGACAATGGACTTTGCATGGGGTGCAAAGGTGGAGGGAGAATAGAAGGAATCCAGCCCCCTCCACTGACCACCAGAGTACCGGGGTACTCCAGCATGCAATCTGATGTGGCCGTTAGGGTTCATGACTTGTGGGAGTAGCCATTGCTCACTGTGGGACTCGTCACCCCACCGAGTCCGTTGTGTGGTGTAAGTGTCTCTCTGCAGTTCACAGACCCATCGAAGACATCCCTGGGGCACTCCGCATAACTACGTCCCGGTGCTCCAATAGCATAGACCACGATGGAAGATGGTGCTGCAGGGTTCTGTGTGACCTCCCCCCATCTGAACCTTTCTGCCGCCCCCCTGTATTTTGTGCCTCTCCAGCAGGGACAGTTTCTCCCCCTTTGCACAATGTGGGAGGTTTGTGGGGTGCTTCAGTGCTCATTCCCGATTTGTCCAAGAGAAAAGGCGTTTCCTTTTTAAAGAAGAAATGAACAGCTTGATGAGCAGGTGTCTGAAGACGAAATATAATTCAGCAAAAGGAAAAATGAAGGTAAGCGAGTCTCAGGAATATATGTCCTGACAGGGAGTTCTTAGACCCCCAAAGGCAGTGGTGGAATCCCCATTACTTGGCATATTTAAAACCAGGTTGGACAGAGGACTGGAGAATATGGTGTTGGGACAATCCTGTACTGGCACCCAGAGGATGAATGAGATGCATCGAACGTAATCCTTTTCTCTGCACTCACGCTGTGCTTGAGGGTTCCATTTGCTTCTACACCAAACCCAAGATTTTAACTTTGGTAACAGAGCCTTTGACTCCATCAGACCTGTTTTCCATACATAGGTTTCAGAAATATTTCAGCGCTTTCTAAGGAATCTGACCCAAAGCCCACTAAAATCAGCTGGTGTCTTCCCATTAATCCGAAGCCCACTGAAATTGAGTCCAGAATTCCTTCCACACACTCATTGGACCTTGACTTCCATTGCAGATCAATGCAGCTTTGGAGAACCTGCCCCATAATCACAAATAACCTCAGCAAAATAAGAAGTGAAGGACTCGCTAAGGAGACAGTGTGGTTCAATGGATAAAGCACAGGCCTGGGACTCAGAAGATCTGAGTTATACTCCCAGAGCTGGGATTAGGAGAGTCACTTAATGGCCCCGTGCCTCAGTTTCCCCACCTATAAAATGGGGAGGATGATACTGACCTCCTTTGTAAAGTGCTTTAATATCTGAAAAGTGCTACATAAGAACTGGGTGTCACTGTTATTATTAAAGAACCAGTTATCACAACGAAGCTGGAAACTCCAGCCATTATAAAGTATTGACAGAATCGTTTGTTATGGTTTGTTTTAGATAGAGACTAATGTTTCTCTCTCTCTCTGGATACAAAGCTTGCATTTGATCAATTCAGAGCAACATTTTAGCTCTATACACTACAGCAGAGAGGGCTATTCAATAAAATAAACATTATTTCACTTAGAGACAATGCCAGTTGCAGTAGCTCTTTTTCCAATTAAATTCACCATTCCTTTTCTGCATTACCAGTCTGGATTGGTCTGAAGAGATTGGTACTTACATTACTGTCATATTTATTCTTTTTGACATGTGTTATGGGACTGTAATTTGATGAAATGAATCAAAATGTAGCTCTCGCACAAAAGCCAGCCCCTGAAGCTAATTATCCACCTATAATTCCTGTCAATACTTGTAGTTTAAGAGAATGGGGAAGTCTGCTCCCTGGAACATGAGAGACAGGTTAGGAAAGAAAATGTTAAAGAGATCACATTCAAGGATCTCAACCTTCTGACAATAGGACAAACTGCTGAGCTAATCCGGTCTGAGCTCACTTTCACCTGAGCTCAAGCGTGGCCTTCTCTCACCAGCCTGCGCCTGCCTACACTTATCCACACCCTTGTGATGGATTGCCTCCACATGGGGCTGTACAGTAAAGCCCCTCCGAAACTGAACCCACTGCAAACTGCAGCTGCTCATTGTTAGTGATGTTTGATGCTGAGTGCGCATGAGATGCTCTGGCTGCCAATGAATTTCTAGGGGGAATTTAAGGTACTTAACTTAAGGCCCTAAATAGCTTGGGACCAGGTTACCCAGAGACTGGCTCTCTCCCCATGCCAGAAGGCCAAGGAGATCAGCAGAAGTACCGATGGAGATACTGCCAGAGCCATGAGCTTGCAACTCGCTCCCCACTAGGTCTATGCTGCAATCGCAGGTGTGACTGCAGCCCATGTGAACATCCTCAAGCCAGCTTTGATCTAGTTCAGGGGTGGCCAGCCTGAGCCTGAGAAGAAGCCAGAATTTACCAATGTACATTGCCAAAGAGCCACAGTAATACGTCAGCAGCCCCCCCACCCCATCAGCTCCCCTACCCCGCTCCCAGCGCGCCCCGCCGATCAGCACCTCACCCTCCCTCCCCGCACCTCCTGATCAGCTGTTTCGTGGCCTGCAGGAGGCTCTGCGGGGGAGGGCATGGCAGGTTCAGGGGAGGGGGTGGGAAGAGGTGGAGTGGGGGCAGGGCCTGTGGCAGAGCCAGGGGTTGAGCAGTGAGCACCCCCCACCGGTACATTGGAAAGTTGGCGCTTGTAGCTCCAGCCCCGGAGTCGGTGCCTATATAAGGAACCGCATATTAACTTCTGAAGAGCCACATGTGGCTCTGGAGCCACAGGTTGGCCACCCCAGTGCTAGTGAGTTCAAATAACAATAGCAGTGAAGCTGTGGCAATGCAGGTGGTACAACCCCCTCCTCTTACCACCTCCACCCCCACCCCCACGGTATGTATTTGAGCAGCTAGCCTATGCTACCATGGTTTCGCTGCTATTATTATTTGAGCTATCTAGAGCAAAGTTAGCTTGAGGCTGTCTACATGTGCTGCAGTGACACCTCCGACTGCAGTGTAGACATACTGTCACTCCACCCGCGCCCAGCTCTGTTAGCCTTCTGGGCAAAGCCCCTCTCTTTCCCCGGGCTTCTAAGAGACTGAGGGGTTTTCTATGGGCTAGATTCCAATACCCGTACAATGAGTACTACCTTGGTGTAAGGTGCTATGCAGTGTGATCACGATCTGGTCCTGTGCATGCAGTAGGTTTATTTTATTTCTCCCATTATATTTGTCTATGGGTATTTAGTTCTCTCTCAACGTGGGCTGAGCGATCATTCGTACTGTGCTGTCGGCTTTTTCACGTAAGCCTGGGGTGTCTGGAGCATAGACTGGGTGCCTAGTGCGATTCTTATACGCAGAGAAATCCATGATGGGCCGTGGCCTCTATGCTTTGGGTACCTGTATAAGGGATGTGGCATTTCAGGGGTGCTGAGCTAAGGTGACTGTCTCTGTTGCAAGGAAATATTGTTCCATCTGTGTCGATATATCCAGCAAAAAGCTTATTTGGGGGGCGGTACCCGCAAATGTCACTCCAGGGAGTAGCCATCTGTACAGCAGCCTATGATCACTAGTGTGATTCTGCCGCAGTTACCCGATTATGCTACCTCGCCTTGGGACGGGACAGGAGGCAGCAAACCGAAGGACGGCCCTCAACACAGGTGTCCCCCTCTGCATGGTCCAGACAAATCAAGGGTCGGTGCTGTCCGTTTAGTGTCTTGCTGGTGTGATCTGCAGTTCGCCCGGCGGGGGGCGCTGCTCACCGTCCTGGGCCTGGCAAAACAGCCGCGCGTGGCAGCCCTTGCCCTTGGGTGCAGACAGGCTGGGCTCCGAGCTAGCGGCCCGGGAGGTACCTGCAGCGCGCTGGGGAGGACAGGGCTGCGGGGTGCAGTGCACGGGGGGGGGGGCTAAGGGATATTGGAATGTAGGAGTATTGGGGCGCAGTGCACTAGGGAGAGGGGGCGACGGGATACTGGGATGTAGGGAGATCGGGGTGCAGGAATAATGGGGTGCAGTGCACTGGGGTAAGGGGGTGCAGTGCACTGGGGAGGGGGCTGCGGGGATACTGGGGTGCAGTGCACGGGGAGGGGGCTGCGGGGATACTGGGGTGCAGTGCACTGGGGAGGATACTGGGGTGCAGTGCACTGGGGGAAGAGGGTGCGGGGATATTGGGGTGCAGTGCACTGCGGGGATATTGGGGTGCAGTGCACTAGGGGGGATATTGGGGTGCAGTGCACTGGGGTGGAGGCTGGCTCCCGGCTCTAGCCGAGCCTTGCAGCCTCCGGAAGGAAGCGCCGAGCCGCAGCTGTGTCGCCGCCTCCCCTCCCCGCAGCCGGGCGGGGCTCTCCGGCTCCGGCCCTTGGGGCGCTGCAGGCCGGGGAGCTGCGGGCCCGGCCCTGTCCGGCTACCCCGCGCCTGCCGGCTGGACGCGGAGCCCCCCGCTGCATCTCGTGCCCGGGGGGCAGCTGAAGGGCCGCGCGCTTGGGCCCCAGCTCCGGGTAGGTGGGGGGTGCCGGGCTCCCACTGCTAACGCCCCGGGGAGTGTCTGCGGGCTGGTGCTTTCCCCCGAGCCTTCACCCCGGGTCTGCCGTCTGGCAGCACCAGCCTGGGGGAGCTTTAACTTCACCACGGGGTGAGTCCGGCTGGCCCCTCTGCAGGGCACGTTCCTGCCCCCCTCAGCCTTACCCATCACTCACCGGCAGCCACTTCCTGCTCGAAACCCAGCAGCTGTTGTGAATACCACACCCCCACTGAGATAAGAAGTGCAGATTAGCCCTAGCGCCAGGTGACAGGACGGGGGGCTTAGAGAAGGGGAAGGAAGTTACCCCCGTGGGAATTAGGCCAAGTCATCAGGGTACTCATGCCCTTATTCTTGTGGACTATGTCCTACACTTCAGAGCCCCCTCCTGCCATGAACTGAGCATGCACAGACCCCTGCCGTTTAGGATTTCCCCCAAAATAGTAGCTGCAGCAGTGCTAAGAGGAAGGGAATTTGAGGGGTAGGGTACGGAGGTACAGTGGACACAGCCATAAGACCCCCCAGCGCCTGTTTTAATACTCTAGCCCAAAACTTGCAGTATTCTCTTGCTGTGTATTTGCTGAGATGGAGGGGGTTGGTTCACGGATATGATTTGGCTGAGTACTTGGAAACTGAAAATAGACTCGCCTGCCTCCATTGCTCTCACGCCCAGACAGTCGTGTCACTGTTGTCAGGCGATTGTGGTCCTGTTAGCCTCAGAGCATGATTTTCCGAGAAGAGGCGGCTGATGCAGTAGAGCTGTGAAATGCACGAGTTGCTAGGACTGGAGCTGACATGAAATTGCCCAGCAGCCAGCGCCTGCAGAAAGTTAATGGTGTTACACTCCAGTATGAATTTGGCCCGAGGACATGAAGTGTTTAAGAAAACCCATAAAAAGATATTATGAAGGCTAAATACCTTAATTGATGCTAAAATTATATCACACACCTACTTGGTTATTTAGTTACTCATGTATTTCTTGACTCTAATGAGTAATTATGTAAAAACTGTACTTTCTCCAAAATGTTAATTTAGGTTTCCACAGATGGCAACCATCTGTTAAATGACTAGTCATTTAAAATATCCTATTAGCACTTTATATAGCTTGGGTGGACTTTCTGTTACAATATACAAGTGTGCTGGTGGGGGGCATTTGGTAGATGTTGTTCTTTTCCCTGTTACGGCTATGTTCATGGTGAGTCTCAAAGCTATTAATGTTTGTGCACGCGTCCTGCTGTGTTTATGCAGCTTGTTTAAAAGGTGGAACTTGAAGCTTGCAAACCAGTTTTCACCTAGTGCTCTTGAAATGATTAGAGCACTAGGAAAACTAGCCCAACTCACGTAACCTTAGTAGCAACCACCAAAGGCCCTGATCCTGCAATATCAGCCATGGGGGTTGCCCAGTGTGCCCAGATGGAGTGTCACTAAAGGCACGTGGGAGAGGGGCAGCATGGACCCAGAGGTCAGCCCATGGGGATCAGACTACAGGTGCAAGGGCTAGGACCTCTTCTTCCAGACTGGCACACTGCATGAGGATCATTTACCGTAGCGCTCAGACGCGGGCCTCATTCTGCTAAGTGCTCTACAAACATCTCAGAGCAAGACAATGCCCCTGCCCCAAAGAGCTGTTTGAAGGCCCCATTCCTGCAAAGACATACACTTGTGAGATGTTCCACCCCCAAGTCAAGATCAGTCCCTAATACAAGTGATTTACAAAGGGGGAGAGGGGAAAAAAAATTGTATACTGAGGGGGGTATGTACACTCTGCCACCTACTCACACCTCTCTCTCTCACACACACACACACACACACACCTCTATATTTATAGATTTGATTAATGACACCTAACCCCAGCTGCCCTCAAATAAGCAATTTCTCAATAGTTTGAACAAGTTCCTTAACCATTCCACGCCTCATTACCTCCTCATCCCACGGGGAGATTATATAAAAACTTGCAGATTCCGGGATGAAAGTTCAAAGCACAATTAAAATAAATGATACTATACCTGCATCTTCCCGCAAACTACTCAGGTTACTTCTAGTTTTCAGCTTACTAAGCCTGATGCTCTCCTTGTAAAATTAGCCTTGAGTTCTACTTCTGCAATGTGCGTTTTCCAGTTTTGTGAAATACACATTTGTTTGTTTTAGCGACTGAAATCTTAACATGACAATGGCTCCATTACCGAGGGCTGAATTAGTCCAGAAGCCTTTGCAGTTATACCGCTATCTGCTTCGATGTTGTAAGCAGCTTCCTACAGAAAATATCCAACAGCATTACAGACATGCAATCAGACAGGTAAAGAGATGATCTCTTTGATGATGGGAAAACTGGTTTCTCCATTTATTTGGATTATTAAAATTTGAGGCTATTTGTAATGGATTAGTGATGAGCATTGGAAAAATTGTGTCTTTTCAAGCCAGTAGAAAAAACAAATCAGGTTAAAAAGATCCTACAATTAAAAACCAAGTTTCGTTACTTGTTTTACTAAGAGCATTTTAGAATCTCTTTTCCATCACTGATGCCCTATTGTGGCAGTTCACTCAAGCCTTATTTCTGCTAGCCACAGGTACTGTTCCTCCTAAAACGATTGTAGCACACCTTGCATCCAACATAAAATGCTTTATACGGTTTACATGGGAACATACAAGTTTTGCAGTGCTAGACACTATTTCAGTCTGAACTGCTTTAGTGGACACAAACTAGCTGAAGCGGTTCAGTTAGTCCTCCCATTGCTGTTCCACAATACATAGGACTGGCAGAGACCTTCTGGGTTATTGAATCCAGCCCCCTGCAAGTGCAGTCAAGTCTATCAGATAATCCTGTTCATGAATGTGCTGGGTGGCCTTTCCAAGCATCCCACAATGCACCACTTCTGGGATCTAACGTGCGAGTCCTTAATGCAACGTGCAAGTCCTTAACGCAAGTCAGCAAGGCTAACGTGAGCATATGGAACATTTGTGCTCCAGCTGGTGCAACACAACCAGGTAAATAGCCCTGGTCCTTGTTAGCACAAACGTCTGCAAGACCCCCTGCTGCTGAAGAGTTAGAACAGCGAATATGAAAGTATGTTCACCGTAACCCAGTGGTTCTCAACCTGTGGCCCGTGGGCCACTTGCGGCCCAGTCAGCACACAGCTGCTGCCCATGTGACATCCTCAGGGCCATACAGGTAGAATTGGATGTGGCCCACAATGGTAAATAGGTTGAGAGCCACTGCTGTAACCCCTTCTGAACAAAGCTCTGCCTATTTGCTAGAATAGGCATTTCTACCTCTTCAGATTGTATACACTTTTGATCAAGTGCTTATTTCAGGATTTTAAATCCTTATTTTAGCAGGATCTGATCAGCTGTTACATTAACGGGGGTTACTCATTTTCACATTCTGCTCAAACCCTGTAGAGTTTCCGAGTTCATGCAGATGAAGACAGTCCTGAGAGAATCCAGCAGATTATTAAGAGAGCCATTGAAGATGCTGACTGGGTCATGAATAAAGTAAGTGCAGCTACATTCCTCCCCATGATGTTGTCTGAGTCCTGTTCTTAGCTAATTCAGTTCAGGAGCTGGGATGTTGGAAAACAAATGAGACTGGTCTTCCTCTGCAATGGGCTTTGAGATCTATGGGTGAGGATGTGTGTAATAACTAGAGATAGTTTCAGGGGATTCTTTAAAAAAAAAAAAAAAAAGGCAGCTCTTCGTTGACAGAAAATAATAATAAAAAAAGAAACTAATGAATCACAGGGGTTTTGCAAGTACACTCTCACTCAGGAGAGCAAACTTCTGCCCCATTCGAGGCCTTGTTTACATTGGGGATTAGTTCAGATTTCAGCAACTAGTGTATCTGCAGCTATGTAAATATCTAATATAGACAAGAAAGCCACAGTTTACCCATGGCTCAGCATTGAAATGAATCAACTCTCTCCCTGCTAACATTCCATCCACTTGTAACCTGGCTCTTCTAGCCTCCCAGAATGCTCATCTCACGCGTCTTGCCTGTACCGCTAGAATCAGGGTTAGAAGACACTGTGGTGAGAACCCACGCGCTCTTACCCGTGCTACCGCCACTGCAGCTGCATCAGCATTAGGAGATTTTCCTCCAGTTGCCACATTTGCTGCCTTGCCTGCGCTGACATGTCTCCATGCAGCCAGCACAAAATAACATGGCTTGAAAGAGAACTAGATTCCTAAGTGCGGGAATGCAGATCTCTGCTGAGCCATGAGTCGCACTTCTGGTTCACTGTAGTTAAGTTTGACTAGTAAGCAAACAAACGTAACAAAATGAGTCAAAAATTCAGCTGCCTTAAAAAAAATTATCTATCTATCACTGGAGGAGGGGGGAGAAAAAAAAATCCACACGGAAATCCAGAAGAGGTGAACACCAGGAAAAGCTACGAATTAGTCACCGATTTTATAAAATTTCAGCAGCATCCAGATCTCTGGCACTTTTAGCCCAGTTTGCAAACCCTATTCTGAGTGCCTGGTGAAGGCCCCAATTCTGATCTCACCGCAGAGACTGATCTGACTCCACTGGCTTCAGCTGAATTATTCCACATTTTACACCGTGGGTAAGAGGCGACTCATTCCCAATGGCCATCCAGAAACAAACTCATGCCCAGTATTCTACATCTCTCAGAGGGGAAGTCCCAGCGTTTTACTCTGTGAAGGTTCAAAGGAATTCACACAGCCTTAGGTGGCTCAGAAACGGGGTCCTGAACGTTAGTGTTTGGAAGGGTTTTACCAAAAAGAATCCTTCCTTGTGTGAATGGTTACGTTGAATATGTCCCTGTATCACGTGTGGTTTGTTTTTTGCAGTATACGAGACAGAAGTAGAAAGAAGGGGGTGAAGAGAAGATGCTCATCAATACAGATCCTCAGACAGAGTCCAGGCAAATAAGCCCAGTTGTTTGTAACAGTGCCATGCTGTAAACTGTGCCTGCAAGTTTCTCCTGGTGTAAAATGATTTGTCATAATACCTACCTCACTGGGGTGTCATGGGTTAATTCATCTTTCTGAAGCTCTTTGGGATAATTATATAGTAAAAAAAACCTTGGCTAGAGAGCTAAATTTCCCCACTATTTTTTTGGCTGGAGGGAGTGGGGGAGGTGGGAAGCAGAGAGGGATTTCAGATCCCATGTTTTGGGTTGGTTCATCCTATGAGAGAGACGGGAGCTGGCTGCTGAGGCCCCTATCCTGCTAGTAGATATTATTGCAACATCAGAGCCTAAGATTAGATCAAGATCTAAAATGCATCCAAGTTTTGTAGGGTTGGGGTTTTTATCTGCTGTTTATTAATAATAGCCGGAGCCAAACAATCTAACATCTATTTTTTTTTTAATTAATAATGGCAATCCTGCACTGCTGTTATAAATCAGTGGCCTACCAGAGGTGAATAAATTGGATACCGGCATTTGCTGCAGACTAAACAAATAGGGCAATCTACCAACTACACCAAGGAAATTCAAAGTCTAGCCCTTGACTAGTTCTAATATACTTACTCTTGGCAGCATGTATTGAGCTAGGTTCTGTGCCCTCAGTTACACCCATAAATGGGGGAGGATTACATGCATGTAACTGATGGCAAAATAATTGGCCCGGGGTATCTAAGATTCTCTTCACCCATCCACCTCAATGAAAGGAGACAGAAGCTGCTTCTGCCATGCAGACACAGCAAAACAAAGGAAGGATGAAACTTCTCTGCCTTGTGGGTTTGTCATGTGAATCTCTGCTAGATTATGTGAATGTCATTTTTTGATTGTTGCTTTTAGTTATCCTCAATGTTTCTACAAATTCCCTTTAAGTTTGACAATAAACAGGAACCTGACTTTGCATGGTCAGAACGGTTACACTGACACGTCTCACCTAACTAGTACCTGGAAGTTGGGAGAGACAATTAAGTTTTATTTAATACCTGGAGGGGAAAAATAAAACACTGTATGAACAAGATGCATTTGTATCAGCCTTGCCTTTCTATATTTGCAGTATAACAGCGGAAAGTATTGTGTTTTGAAGTGTAATACAGATTAAGTAATTTCTTGATAATAAGCACACCGTATGGCATTGAAAATCATTGGCATACATGCTGCGTTATGGACAAATAAGATCACCAGGCTCTTGCCTCAGACAATTTAACATGTGACCAAGCATAAATATATATGATTTAAGATGGAACTGACTGACAAACACTCACTGTAGGCCATAGCAAACTATTGGTAGACTGATTTCAGTGCGGGTTGGAGTGGACACAGGCCCTGATTCAGCAAAGCATGTAAGTATTTTATTAACTTTAAGCTTATTGATCCATGTTCAGCAATGAACTGCTTAAATTCTAATGGAAGTAAGTATACTGAGACTCCAATTCAGCATAGCAATTTTGGGACTGCTCACATGCTTGAATGTAAGTACATGGTCAGCTGCCTTGCTGGATCAAGCCACTAGAGAGATGATGTTGGTGTTAATCCTTTAGTCCTAATCTCTAGTTTTGGGGAGAACACAGTCTGTTCAGTTAGGGGGTGTGTGTGCACCTGTGTGTGCACTGGACAGTAATACAACATAGTATATTTCACAGTACAGCCAATTTATAAAGGCCTTTGCAATTTATTTATTTTTAAACATGCTGTAAGTGTTTCGTTACAAAACAGCCTCCTAAGTGTCTTAAAAAAGCAGGCCTCCTTCTACTGCCATCAGATAAGCCTCCTATGAGGAAGCACACGAGAAAAGCTAATGGTCTTGAATAAAAAAAATTTATTTGAAGCAAGACTGTGTTTAGGTGCATTTGCTTTCTTCTGTCCCTAGATGGCAGTGCAACATGTACATACCATTACTGTCCCCAACAAAACAACAAACAAACAAAACAAACCACAAACACACACCAACCCGCCAAAAGCTAACTCCAAATCCTTAGATTATTTCTCTCTCTCAATAATGACCCTACAAAGGAAATAAATTAAATCAAACAAGCAATCTTAGGTTTTGTCTACACTGGGTTTGTTAGACCGCTGCCTCCCTGCCCAACTCCTGTGCCACTGTCCCCCTGCTCCTGTCCTTCCCCCCCCTCACCCCATGGCTCCTGCCTCTCTCTCCTTCCCTCTGCTCCTGCCCATGTTCCCTTTCTGTTTCTATCCACCCTCTGAGGCACCTGCCTCCCCAACTTGCTCATATTTCCCCCCATACTCCCACTCCCCCATTTTCTGCCACCCATGCACCCCCTTGGTTCCCAACACCCGTTATTGAGTCACAGGAACAAAAGGCACAGCCCTGACACGAAGGCCAAATGTCAAGTTCTAGCATGGATGCACTAGAGTCCTAGAACCTATAGGGTTAGAAGGGACCATAAGGGTCATCTAGGCTACTCCCTGCCATTAGGCAGGATTGGTCATGTCTAAACCATCCAAGACAGATGGCGCTCCAGCCTCCTTTTGTAAACCTCCCGTCAGGGGCGGCTCTACGTTTTTTGCCGACCCAAGCACGGCAGGCAGGCAGGCAGCTTTTGGCGGCGCGCCTGCGGGTGGTCCGCTGGTCATGCCGATTCGGCGGCATGCCTGCGGGAAGTCTGCCGGTGCCGTGTCATCGGCATCCCCGCCGCCAAATTGCTGCCGAAGCTGCGGGACCGGCGGACCTCCTGCAGGCGTGCCGCCAAAAGCCGCCTGCCTGCCGCCCTCACAGCGACCGGCAGGCCGCCCCCCTGCGGCTTGCCGCCCCAGCCACTCGCTCACTGCGCTGGTGCCTGGAGCCGCCCCTGCCTCCCGTGGCCTCTGTTCCATTGTCCTACTGTGCTTCCAGCTAGAAAGTTTTTTCTAAGACGCTAGAGCACCTTAACCAAAGAGTTGTAATCAAACGACAACTGTTCAGGCTGAAGCTTTCCGTGCTGGGTGTTTGCCTTTGGATGAATTCCTCTGGAAAGTTTCAGCTAAAGCAGCTCGGCCATTTCCAAGAGTGTTTGGAGAAGAGGGGCGGGGAGTATTCTTTTTCTTGCCCATTGCAAAGATATAAATAATGGAGAACGTCAGGCATCATTAACTGTAGACATCCCTATTTGCATTATATCATAAAGGGCAGCAAACAGTTGTACCCTGCCAAGTTCCAGCTTGTAATTCAGATAAGTTTGTTCTGGGAAAGGGAGGTGCCTAAAACAAGTTTCATAACCACAACAGCTATCACCCATTGAACGCAACAATGGCTGAAGACGCATTTGTATCTTAGGGCCTGCTTTTCCAATCAGAAGCACACAGACCCCCCCGGTCCTCCCCCCCCAATGGTTTGGGGCATCGTGGCCACATTTTGTGCAGTGATGTGAACATTTTATGCAAATTACTTGACATGGTAATTTGCATATTTTCATATTCTCAAAGATCATTATGGACAAACACCTCCAGATTCAGTAGGCGGTGCAGCAAAAGAGAGCACCTGACCGCCTGGATGGCAGGTGCCACAGTGGCTTCTAGTGGACAAAAGGTGCAACTGCAGCTGAAGTGGGCATGCAATCAGAGTGGTCAAGTGTGTAAGTGTCATGCCAGCCCTAAACTGGGGATATGCCTGTGCAGACCAGACTGCAGGATAGGAATCAGCGGATTTCAGTCTTTGACACAAACATCCAGCATACATTTCTAAGCTTGCAACAATTGGGAACATTGAGACTGATCAGAGGTATCTGTGTGTCTCCCCCCCACAAACATTTCCTCTATAACTAGGTTTGCCAATTTTGATTTAATTGGGAGTTTAAATAGGGAGGTTGTGACTTGACTTTCAGTGCTCAAAATCTGTTAATAGTTAGCTCCCACAATAATAGAAAGGGAACAAATATAGAAATGATGCAAGTCATTTTCTTGGCAATGGGTTGGCATTCATCTGAATACTATGTACTTCCTTGCAACAGTGAAAGTAACACTAGGGATTGCACAAGTGTGGCTGCACGGATGGCTGTAACGGGAGCAAGTCTGTATGGCAGAGAGATCTTAGTACCGTTGCACACATAGCTTTGTCCCGGTCATGCATGAAGGAGCATGCCATTGACTGTGCCCCCAGAGCCATTTGCAAACAGGAATGCACAGCTGATTCCTCAGTCCCTTATCCAGAATCCTAAGGACTTGTCTACAGAGTGACTTAGTGCACGGCCAGGTAGGGTGGGAACGTGCGGAACTGGTAGTGCATGGTAGCAGGTCAATGTGGCCACTTGGTGTGTGGCAAGCCAGGATGGCACTATACAGTGCACTAGCCTGCCATGCAGGCAGGCACTTAGAAAAAGAGAGAAAGGGTGCAGAGCAGTGGACAAGATTCTCTCAAGACACCCCCCTGCCCCCCCCCCATTGGTAGAGCCAGCTGTCCCTGTCAGTAGAGGATGCAATGGTTCCTACAGATCCAGTTGGCAAGGAAGCAAAAGGGTATGAAAAGAGGCGGTGAACCCTTGGCTGCATTACGAGCAGTGCAGGCTTCTGTGGTCACTCGCTTTGCAACCACCATTGGCAAATATGAACCCCACAAAGGCAAATGCCAAGTCAGAAAGTCACCTAAAGAGCTTTGTGCCTGCTGTCAGTTTCTTTTACTGAAACTGACAAATCTACTTCTATGAGGGCATATTATGCTGGTTCTGGTAACTAATGGTAGATAATTCTGCTTTACATTGGGTGTAAGTGTTTGACTCTTTGGTTATTTGTATTACAATGGCATCTCAGTTGGGTTCTCTAGCTTGGGGCCCCATTGTATTAGGCACTGTGCAGTCTCTGCTCGAAAGACCTTGCAATCTAAATAGACAGAGTATTCATAGAATATCAGGGTTGGAAGGGACCTCAGGAGGTCATCTAGTCCAACCCCCTGCTCAAAGCAGGACCAATCCCCAGACAGATTTTTGCCCCAGATCCGTAAATGGCCCCTTCAAGGATTGAACTTGCAACCCTGGGTTTAGCAGGCCAATGCTCAAACCACTGAGCTATCCCACCCCAAAATTGATACCTCCATTTTACAGAAAGGGACAAGAATAATCTTGCAGTTAAATTGCTGTAGCATCCAAATTGCTGTAGCATCCAAGTTAAGCACCTAACTCCCATAGACAACCTCATGGGAGGCAGGCTTTTAACCTGCTTAGATGTTTTTGTAAATCCCACTAGATGCCTAAATACCTCTGTGAATCTGGCCTAAGTAACAGGATGGCAAGTCTGTGGGAGAGCCAGGGAATTGTACCTATATCTTCTGAATCTCAGTACAGTTATTAACCAAGACTATTCTTCCTTTCAACTGACCATTTATTCATAAGCTTTTTTAAGGCCGTAAATGAGCATTATGATCATTTAGTCTGACTTCTTGCATAATGCAAGACAAAGAATCTCATCCATAATTTCTGCATCCGCCCAGGACTTCTGTTGGTGCTACATCATGTCTTTTAGAAAGAGAGCCAGGGCAAGCCACGGGCAATCCACCATGTGTGTACTGAAGGCGCACTACTCAGTCCTGCATATCTGATGACATGCAGCAACAAAGCCAGAATGGGATGGCAGCTTCTTTCATGTATGATGTTTGATGAGGATAAGCGGGTGTCTTAGAGACTGCACGACGGACTAAGCCAAATGCAGAGGGGATGTCTGAAGTAGCACAAGTTAGACTCCCCCTCCACTTGATATGACAGAATTTAATCACTCCAAATCATTAGGAGAACCTAAAGAGCAGTAAACAAGCCATGCTGTGTCCAATTCACAACCTTATCTTCCCCCAATCTCGTGGCATAACTAACTTTGGTGTTCTTCTAGGTGTTTCACAGAATCCCCAGAAAAAAATTAGAAGGGTTTAGACCTTTTGAGGTAGTTGGTTATAAAGACTTTTTGTTCAGGGTGGAGATTTCAACCTCCTAGGTCAAGAGATATTAGCAGGCAAGCCCTTGTTATACAGATCTGAAAAAATTCAGAGCCAGCCTTTAAACCCCCCTAAAATTTCAGTGTTCAGATCTGAAGATAAAGGGAGGGGCCAGTTTGGATTCTGAATCCCAGCCCCAAATACAAAGTTCATGGTAGTCCTGATGTATTTGTAGTCCCTTTGTCCAATGGGCCTTGAAGGTTTTACCTAAATTAAGCTATTACTGATTTGAGTCCACTGTTGGTATTGACAGTAAGGCAGCTAATGCAGATAGGAGACTGACCTTTTAAGCACTGTTACTTAGACCAGCTCTGAACAGGGTTAGAAAACATGGTGCTTAAGATGCTACTGGTCACCAGTGGACTATCTAGACTTTTGCTTCTAATGTTGCTTCCACCATTGAAGCTCCAGAGCAGAAGGAACCAGTGATTGCAAGGGGAGACTGCAAAAGACGACACTGTAGACACTCACCCCCGAAGAGGCGCAACTCCACATGCCCTTATAGCTGCAACCAGCTTGAGTCACCACCACTTCCAACATGGGCTGTTGCCAGTTGGCCTTTCATTGGCTCTGAGGGTTCTTTTCATGATCATGGTTATTATAATATTTACATTCCCGGAAATTTTTAATTCACAGCTGGTTAGTCTAATGCCTGGGGGCGCCAACTCCACCAAGATATCTCTTAGAATTTCCCTATTACTCAATTGAATTTGTCTGTCTGGACTGCTTTCTGGTTACCTCCCCTAGACAGGAAGAAAAGTTCAGCAAAGCTCAGAACGCTTTTACTTTCCACTGTTTGCAGTGTTGTTGTAGCCATGTTGGTCCCACATACCAGGATATGAGAGAGATAAGAAAGGTGAGGCAATACCTTTTATTGAACCAAATGACCAATATGGTCTGTCCCACCCTGTCTGTCATCTTTGACCTGTTTGCAGTATGATTGTAGCTGTATTAGTCCCAGGAAACGAGAGAGAAGGTGGGACAGACAATATCAATCATTGGTTCAATAAAAGGTATTACCCCACCTTCCTTGTCTCTCATATATCCTGGAACCAACATGGCTACAATCGTACTGCAAACAGGTCCAAGTTGACAGAGACAGATTGGGTTCATTCCCTAACAGGCTGAAGTAAGGTCAATAGACATCTTTACATTGACGTCAATGAAATTTGGATATGCCCTTCATTCTCAAAGCTTCACCAATATTAACTAATCTTTATTTCACGCATGTGGAAAATGAGGAGAGAGAGGTTTGCTTTCATTTGCCAAAAGTCACAAATGAGTCAAGATCTGAAGGAGGATCAGAGCTCAGGAGTTCCTGGCTCCTAGCCTGATGCCTAGACCACAAACTTCCTCTCCTACATATGGAGCGACTCGAAGAGTGACAACGAAGGGGAAATATTAAAATCCTACCATTGTGTAAGTGACTGGTGTGGAAAGCAGTGGAGCAATGATTTTAGTGGTGAGCTAATGCAGTGCTTTTCAGCCTTCTTTCATTTGCAGACCCCTAAAATAATTGCAAATGGGGGTGTAGATAGGGTTACTATACGTTCAGGTTTTCCTGGACATGGCCTCTTTTTTGGTAGTCCGCCCTCCGGCCAGGGCGGATTTTCCAAATAAGAGGAAGTGTGGAGCAGGTGTTGCAGATCAGAAAGAGCCATCTCTGCACCCTGACTGGTCCCTCCTCTGCATCCACAGCGGCCAGATCCCGCCTGCCCTGGCCTGCCAGGTAATTGGAGCCACCAAGCGCCTCTCGGCCAGGCCACCTGCCCTGCCATGGGGCCTCAGAGCCTGGCCAGGATGGGTATCAGGGCCAGGCCCCAGCTCCCCGTCCTGCTCCTCCTCCTCCACACACCTGACATCCCCCCCTCCCTGTCCCCCAGTGTCCCCTCAACTGCATCCTCTATTTGGGAACTTGAGATATGATAACTCTAGGTGCAGACCCCTTTGGACATTTTAGGCAGTCTGCAGACCCCTAGGGGTCCACAGGTTAAAAACCACTGTGCTAGTGAGTTGTACTTAGAACATGTGACCTCCAGGTTGGAGCACAAAGATTTCAAGGGGTCATGACCACCCTTCCTGTCTTTATGGCAAGGTGGAAGAAAGGTCCTGAAGAACACAGTGCAAGGAATGTCCTTACTCTTTTCTGACTTAACGTGGCTAAAAGATCTGCACCTGCTCCCACTGAAAGCTCTGGCGTAGATGCCCATTGCCTTCCATAGCAGCAGGAGCAGACCCCAGGAACATATGAAACAGGCCGGCATTTACAAGCGTACTTAGCACATTCAATCATTTGACCATGAATTGATTATTTCCCCCTCACTCCCCCAAATCATCTTTCCACTTCCACATGGTTCATTAGTCACCCTTGCATACATCACAGGCCCCAGTTTGGGTGTTTCACTTCTCCCAGGCTTATCAGAAGGAATTGGCGCTAGCTGTTGATGCTAAACACCTCATGCAATGCCCACCTCTTCCCCCCCCCCGCCCCCCAGTTACAGAATTGAGGAAGACCAATTCTGAAACATCCTGATCACAGCATTTCACAGAACATGCAAGTGTACTGTTCATTCTGCAAAGGAGTAAAACCAATTCTGAAAGGATTTCTCAAGAGACCAGTTCCTGGTCTGTCAACAGCTGGGAACTTGGCCTTCCAATCATTAGCCAAGGGCACCCTCCTACGCAGAGTTTGAGAACATGTGAACTGAACAGCCCCCCTGGAATCAGGACCACCCGGGGGGGGGGGGGGGGGGGGCGAGGGGGGCAATTCGCCCCGGGCCTCGCAGGGGCCCCACGAGAGTTTTTCAGGGCCCCTGGAGCGGGGTCCGTCACTCGCTCCGGGGGCCCTGGAGGGCTCTCCCCGCCCCGGCCCCCGCCGCCGAAGTGCCGGGTCTTCGGCGGCAATTCGGCGGTAGGGGCTCCCCGCCGCCGAAGACCCCAGGTCCCCTGAATCCTCTGGGTGGCCCTGGCTGGAATACTGATAGAGGGAGGATCCCAGACTGTCAGAACTGCAGCATGGGCCTCCACCACTTGAACGAAAAGAATGGCTCTCTTAGGGTTTAGTCCTATGAGGTGCCAAGTTCCTTGGCCTCCCCCAGCCTAGCATGTACTTAATTGAAGTCTTTGCGTCATCTCATTGAGATCAGGTATCACGGTCTAATGGGATGGGCAAAAAATTGGGAGTCAGGAAACCTGAGTTCTCTTCCTAGCAATGCCACTGCCTACTGTGTTGCTTTGTCCCACCTACCCTGTGTCTCTCCTGTCTAGTTAGATTGTAGGGGTCTCTCTTTCCTTGTATAGACGACTGCAATTGCTATTCCAGAATAGCTCTGTTGTGGAACAGTGAGTGTCCACACTGGGATGGGGGGGGGGGAGGAGTTATTCTGGAATTCCTGAATCATGCCAGAATAGCTACCCTGGACGAAAACTATCCCAGAATAATTAGGACTGTCCATTGCTCCTGTGTAGACAAGGCCTTAGTTCTGCACGGTAGGGCTTGTCTTCTGTGTTTGAATTACATTAGTGCCTAGATGTTCCAACTGAGGTCACAGGCCTGTTGTGCTAGGCACTTTACAAATAAAAATAGAAACAAAAAAGGTGAAATTAAACTAGTTTTTCCCCCCTCCTCCTAACTGAGGGAGATGCAAAAAGAAACAAGCAGCATAAATGGCAACAGGCAAATTGGACCGAGAAACTCTCAGTTTTAATCATTTACATGGATCAAAATGAAATAAGGGAATGTTTTAAAAGCATTTTACAGAAACAAAATGTGTATATTACATTCACTTATGTAAACATGGACTTTGAAGTGATGATATAACGTGTTTTAAAAGGACAGTCCGCTTAAGTCATCAGTGTATGACGTGTGACAGAGATTTTATATATACACGAGAGAGAGAGAGAGAGAGAGAGAGAGAGAGAAAAACCCTTATGCTTAATGATCGGTTCCACCTTGTACTTAGCTCAGGCACACTGGTTACTTTCTCCAGACCTGAGGAAGAGCCCCACGAAGCTCGAAAGCTTCTCCCTTCCACCAACAGAAGTTGGTCCAGTAAGAAGGTATTACCTCACCTACCTTGTCTCTAGCATTAATATAAGGAAGTTGAACAAACACTAATAAAGCGCAACTGCTGAATTTTTGTTCAGCTGATTCCATCAGTCACTACAGTTCAGTTTAAAAAAAAAAAATCTATTTTTTCCATTAACACAGTAGCTATTTATATGTATCTCCATGCAACATACAATTTACTGGAAGACAAAAGCTAGATTTGAAAAGGAATGGCAATCAGAGAGTTTAGAAGTTGTATCAACAAGACTTTTGGTGTGCAAGGATTTTCCTTCCTTAGGTCCAAATCCAGCAAAAGACATTTAAGCACACGCTTAAGTCCATCCCTGTTCCGCAAAGCACTTAAGCACCTGCTTAACTGGAGCACAAGTTTCAGTGCTTTGCGGAACAGGGATGGACTTCAGCATTGCTTAGATGGTGGGCTAAGTCTCACATTAAACATGTGCTTAGCAGAATACAGATGGTCTGCTGTGTCACAATCATACACAGACATGCAAATAGCTGTGCTAACAAAAAAAACCCAACAACCTGATAAGGCTATTTTAATGTGTTAAGAATGTGCACAATGTGCCTTCCTCTTGTTACAACCCTTCCTCCTGTTAAGAGGCAGGACATTTCTTCTTGATTAGCAGCCAGCTGGCACCCCTTTCGACTTTCCTATTATTGGATTTAATTTATCTTCTCCTTCGATCCAGCATGGTTTTATGAAATAGTGTTAACTGAAATACAGTGCTCATCAAGTGCTCCTTTCAGCTTGTATTTAATCAGCACAGGCATCCCAACTCTTTGTTTTACTGGTTCTTTGAGGAATATTTGCTGTGTTCTTAGTAGTTGTTTTTGCTATTGCTTGGGAAGTTCATAACCAGAGAGGCATCTGCCATTTTTAGCTGCAGCGGTCCCCCATCCTGAGTCATCCCATAGAAAGGAGGATCCCAGGTACAATGGTTAGAACTCTACTCTGGGGCTCGGTAGACCCAGGGTCAATGCTCTGCACAACCACAGACGTCCTGTGTGACCTTGGACAAGTTGCTTAGGGCTCATCTACACATGAAAGTTTTCAGATTAATTTGAGTTTTTTGGGTGGGATAAGCTGCTTTGTGTCCACACACAGAAAGGTGTCCCCTAGTTGTTTGGCATCTCATTTTACATTAGTTAATCCACTTTGGAAGTGGATTCACACCATTTTGGAATAAGCTAACCCTGGATAAGGTTTGTGTGGATGCCTACTCATGTCAAATTAACTATTCCCTTCTGGCATTCCTCCCACTGCTATCCCACAGTGAACTGCTGCATAGCTGAGTCAATCTGTGTACCTTCTACTGCTCTGAGGTCATCATGACGGGACGGCACATTCCCATGGGCAGCCAGGTGTGCCCCTTTGAAATTCCAGCTCCTGGTGAATTCACACACCCATTCTAGCACCTATGCCCTGGGTTTCCCCCATGCACAGGTCTGGACTTCCTTGGTCCTTGAGGAGAGGAGCGTGTCCAGTCCCATGTTAACAGCAGTCACCAGAATATGTGAGCAGATATAGAATATTAGGGTTGGAAGAGACCTCAGGAGGTCATCTAGTCCAATCCCTTGCTCAAAGCAGGACCAAACACCAACTAACTATATATCTGACTGAGTGAAGGAGAGGGGGGCACTCCCGGAACATGGCCCAGTGCAGCAACGAAGCAGAGAGGCTCCAGGAGAATTATAAAGCCACCAGGGTCAACAGCAACTCAGCAATGGTTCCTGGGTCTGGTCTCACAAGCAGACTGGAGTTTTGCTAGGGAGGCCACCACTGAACCCTAGTGTGTTCTGCAAAGTTCTCATGGTAACAGATGCCCACAGACCCCAATCGGGAGCGTAAATATTGCCATGGACAGCCAGGAATTCTTGGGTATGCAAACCCCTGAGGCAGGAGACCCCTGAAACCTAGGTTGAAAGCCAACCTGATAGTGCAGGGGCGGGGACCTCTTCCGGTAAGTATCATGGGCTATATTGTGATATGCTTACATGTATTTGTGACCCCAGCCGCACAAACACTTTTGCACTTTAGGCATGTCTGCCACCGTTCCAGTGGTTTTTAGTTTGCAGTGTTGTGTTCAACAAAGGTTATTATTTACAACTTGGTATAAAAAAAAAAAAGTTACACAAAGCATAACAAAATCCTTGCACACAGTATATAGATTTTTCACCACTGTGTCCTAGCCTCAAAGTATGAGCACAATGCATCTCCAATCCTGCGTGCCTTACTAGACAAGGCCTCTGGCTAGTCAGAACGTCTGTCCATCTCTACCTCTCACCCGTCGCTGAGGTTTGGTGCCTTGCTTTCACAGATGTTGTGCAAAACACAGCAAGTAGCGATCACATGAGGCAATATTTCTCAGCAGCCTCCAGCTTAGTCATGAGGCATCCCTGTGATCCAAAAAACCCTTAGTGCCACATGGCAAGGAGGTAACAAGAATATCCTGATTCTGGTGTTTATATCCTGGTTCATATAAAAAAAAAACCCACCAGTGTCACACTAGTTATATCACATCACTGTAAAATGTATGCACGGCTACTGTCTAAGGAGTTATGTACATATACACTGGAAATACGTTCTTGTATCAAAGTGTTAATCCCCAGCAGAGATGAAAAAACTTGTTTCCTGCCAGACCAGAGATGTTTATCCACCTATTTATCTGTTGAAATGTAAATTGAATATTGTCTAATTCACAATCACCAGTCTGAGCTAAGTTGAGCTATTTAACAGGAAGAGAAGAACAGGTGGAGAAAAACTCTTATCTGGGGATCCGCTTCAAAGATGTACTGGACTAGAACTGGGGGACTAGGAAAGCACCCCGTTATCCCTGCACTTAGGGAGTAAATGGAGAACACATTTATATTCATGAAAACGGGATCTCAGCCAGGCTCGGCTGAAAATGCTGCAGAAGACATTTGTGGTGAGAAACTTATTTAGACTGGAGATTAGCCTGTTAAGTTTAGTCTTTAAAAAGGATTATAGTTTGGTTTTTTATGCAACTTTTCTGTTTCCATTATCCTTACTCACTTCCTCTAAAATCTTGATCTTTACGAAGCAATTTACGATTTGTCACTATAAATATATCTCAGTGCTGTGATATTACGTGTTGATCCTGAGCTGACTCATACAAGCTGGTGCGTACGCTGCCCTTTTGGGGACAGCAGTCAATGACAGGGGCTGGCAGTCACAGAATGCTTCAGAGGGGCTGAGAGATTGGGGTTCACTTATTGTTAACCAAACAATCAGCCCTTACTTTGCCCTGCAAGTTGATTAACAGGCAGAGGATGTCAGGGAGCGGATACCCTGGTAAGCACCAGTAAATCTCCCTCACGCTGGAGGCAGGAGAGGGACAAGGTGACTCTCAGTCCTTGGTACTAATTGTGGTTTTATCCTATATAAGCTCCCGTATTTTATCTGTTGGGGGGGGGGGGGTTCAGCTGCCTTGGCTGACTCCCCCATGCATGCATGTTTGATTGATCAATAAAGGAGCCTCAGGCTGTCTGATCCAAAAATCAACCGTGTGGTCAATTTTCCACAACACCTGAGAACCATCACAAGCTCCACCTTCCCAATGCACTCCATTGGCATTGTGTAGATACTCAGGATATAGCTAAACAGTTCCTGGGTACTTGGACAGGAGAGAGGAGAAGGCTTCAGAAGCCAGGGAAGCGGAGGGCACGCTGGGTGTCCTAGAGCGACAGGAGTAATGGTGCGGTGATTCATGTCCACAGTGGTCCTGGGAGCAAGAGTTCCCTGTCGTCATGTTCATGACACACACACACACACACACACACACACACACACACACACAGATAAATTGGATAGAAACATACAGTGCTCTTGCTGGAAGGTTGTAGTGTCCCACTGCTTAGCCTTTAGACCACTACCACACAAGAACAGGGAGACAAAACAGGCTGCTTCCTAGAACAGCCAGGTGCTACCCCACCCTACTCTAGCCTGGCTGTAGATTGCACACTTCCCTACAGATGCCCCTAACCTACCAGCAGGACCAGGAAAAAACCTGGCAATTTAAAGTGACAGTCTATATTTTTTAATACAGCACACATTTCTCATTGCAGAGAACAGGCTTGAGTGGCTGAAGGTCCTAGCACCTTTCTAGACCACACCTCAGATTAATATTGGTGACTCCCATGTCCCTGGTGAGGAACTAGCTAAGCCTCTGGTAATGAATTCAGGGATATTAGGCTCATGACAGTTATGCAACATTGGTACTCCTTTGTTTTTCCATTTCTACGTAACTAACTATGATATAGGTCCAGCTGGTTTTCCCCATGCATCACCCTAAGAGAGTCCCTTGGCTGGAGTCCAAGCGACCCTCCCTTCAGACATTCTGGCTTTCCCAGATGCGGACTTGCCTTTCAGTTGCCTCAGTGGGTGGGGCAACTTGTTGGGGCCTGCAGCAAAGGGGGACAGCCCCTGTAGCGAGGGAGGGAGACACTTGCTGAGGGACACCAGGTATCTCCCCCACCCCCTTTGACTCAATGGAGGCCAGAGACTCCAAGGGTGGGGAGAGGCTCTGATTGGCCTGCATCCCCCAGCTACAGGGATATAATCTGGAGTATGGGCCATGTTAAGCCTCTTTTGGCACCATTCCACCAGCAAAAGGTGGATAGGGAAATTGTTCGGTCAATAGTCAATGTATGACTCACTGTCCCTGGTGATGCAGTGGCTCTAAAGCAAATCAGGGTTTTCCCTAAAGATTAGTCCTGAAAGCCACTTCAGTTTGCGTTTTCACTGTTTATTTACTGGGAATCTGTCTGTGGCAGTAAAAATCTCTCTAACAGATGGCATGATTGTTTACTAGACAGTAACCCCAACGCCTATTAGTCATTTGGCTTTGGAAGGTGCTTGGCGAATGTAAAAGCACCAGTTGCTCAAGTTTGGCGTTCCTTAAAATAAATCAAAACACGAAACATTTGCATCTGGAAATGGAACGCATTGAATTTTAAACATTAAAGGGACAGACCCACATAGGGTTGAATTTATAACTGTGAAACTGTTCAGCCCTGAGTATTAAGGGAGGTAGACCACCACCACACTCTCTGGAGTATGCACTCTGCAAGCAAAGGTACTTAAGTTTAGGTTATCAAGTGAAGCTCTCTCCTTTCTTGTTCATAAGTAGGAGAAAACATCACAGATCCTGCTGCTCCTCTTCTCTGCAGTTCATTAATCCCTAGTACATGGATTTTTAACACAGTAAGGAAGACAGTTTTGTGGGATCTCATTGATACAGCCTTGGCAACAGGTCACTGCCCAGCGTGCATATATATAGCAGTCTGAAAGTTGAAATACGCTTTTTCCAGTATAGTGGTACACTAGAGAGAAAAGCCATGTGTCAAATTCAATATCGTACCCACCTCTCCCTAAGAAAGAGGAACCACAGGGAGGAAGCTCAATGGTATAGCTAAAAAAAGGTCTTGGAGCTACCACTCCTATTCCTGAACAGGAAGTTGGACCAACCAAGGATCCAGATTTCACACTGAGCCCAGGGCAAGCTGGGACAGGACATGGGGCTGAGATACTCTAGCTGCCTAAGGGGTATGGGTGCCCAGCTCTGGAAATCTCAGCCCAATTTTTAGGGCTATGTGAATGCTCATACAGGGCTTGACCCTGTGCCACTGAAGTCTACGGGAGCAGGCCCAGGTCCACAGTGAAGGTTTGAGGCCAGATTCTCGGTAGGTTGGTGCACACTGGGTGTGGAGCTCTTTGGGGGAGGTGTGGTTGGCGGAGACATCTGTCCATTAGAATCTCATGGAAGCGGTGATGTGCTGCCCAGGCACATTAGAAGATTTGGCTCTCGTTTAGGTGCCCAAATGAAATCTAAGCACTTTGGAAAACCTGGCCCATGATCAGTAAAGCCTGCAGTTATGTCATTCAATAGAATCCCAGAATGTGATTGGTGGAGCTACCAATGCCACTTACGACCACTCAAAAAGTCTGACAAAAAAAAGAGTACATACACAAAGTTGACACAAGCCAAGAACAGAACTCCCAAGCAATTTCTGGCCCTATATAACCCCAAACATACAGCATCAGTTCAGCTATTGGCTTTTTAAAAATATATATATATAAAAAAAAGAAGGACAGCATTTCTGCCTGCCCTGGAAAGAGACTTTTTGGTCAGAATTCCCCATGCTCATGTAGGGAACAAATGTTCCAAGCAATCCATGTTGATAAATGCTGATCCAGGACCTGCTGCTGAAACCCACAATGCAGTTTTGCAGATGGAAACCGGTAGTTTGAGATGGAGGGCTCTGGAGGGGGTGGGGCGGGGCTGCGCTCTGCTCCTTAAAGGAGCAGAATGCAGCTAGGCGGGGCGTTCATTCTTTAAATGGCTTTAACAGCACAATACAGATGCTAACAAACTTAAAGGCTTTGTTTAAGTTTATCATCATCATATATGTTGTGCTGTTACATTGGTCAGGAGTCCTCAAGAGGGGAGGTGTGACGGGGACAGAAGGTGTTTAAACAGTGTTTTTGATTCTGTTTCTCCCCATTGGTCTGAATTATCCATACTGCATCACATCAAGTCCAAATCATTAGAGGAATGCCTCTGCTTGCACTGACCAGAGGATGTTTGGATTCGGATGTCAGCCCAGTTCTGCAGCCTGATGGGAATCAGATGTTGTCCCCAGCGTACCTAGAACTCTTCTTTTCAGCCAAACTAGTCTAACATGCATTTTGTTAACTGGAACTGGAGCAGCAAAAACAAAACAACAAATGCCTCATTTTCCAGCTTTGTGGGTGAAAGAACTAAGTGAAGATTATAATGCCGGACACGGACGGCCTTAAACCGGCTGCCTCAGGAATCTGCCAAGAACTTTGCTGAAAATATGTTCGTCATCTTAGCAACGAAGCTAAGACTTATCACACATCTGCCCACCTTTATTCAAATGAAGCTCCTTTGGATCGGACAGCTCAGGCATTGTCAGTTTCATCCAGAACAATTTACAAACTTGGAACCTAATCCTGTAAACCCTTAATCATTTGATCAATCCCATTGAAGACAATGGAACCATTTGCATGACTATGGACCACTTTTGTGGACTGGTAAGTGTTTCAGGAGTCTGTTCCTATAAAGGAAGTTGAATCTGCCATTGAAATGCAATGTTTGGGTATGATACCATAAAGCAGTTTAGGATCCAGTTCTACTTAAAGTTTGTCTTTTAATAAGTCATACATATGCTGAAATGGCTCCTCACCCAACTCCCATATTCCATATAAACAGACTGAATACTACATATTGGGGGGGAAAGTGAGTAGTTAAGCATGTTGAGGTTTGTATATACAAAGGGGGGTGTCGGAGTGGACAGAGAGAGCACGGGGGCAGGGAGGAGTCACATGGGGAGGTCACATGCCCCCCCCCTTGTGTCCCTCCCATGAGTGCAGTACCATCAAGAAATGATTTCTATTTGCACCACTGACAACAGCTAACCCCTACGATTGACCAGGAAATGGACATCTCAGTTACTTTCTCTATTCAGTAACAAAGATTTCTGTTACCCAGCAATCAGGAGTCATTTAAAACTTGTGCTTTACAGGAAAAGAGTCTGACTTCCAAGAAAGTGAAAGTAATCTCCCCTGGAGCCGGCCAGCTGAAGCACACATGGTATGAGACCAGGAAAACCACAAGGTTTCAAAACAAACACTAGCAATGCCCCTCTGCCATGTACATTGGCCAAACCAGACAGTCTCTACGCAAAAGAATAAATGGACACAAATCAGCCATTAAGAATGATAATAATCAAAAGACAGTCGGAGAACACTTCAGCCTCCCTGGACACTCAATAACAGACTTAAAAGTGGCAATTCTTCAACTTCAAAAACAGACTCCAATGAGAAACTGCAGAACTGGAGTTAATTTGCAAACTGGACACCATCAAATTAGGCCTGAATAAAGACTGGGAGTGGATGGGTCACTACAAAAACTAATTTCCCCATGCTAATTCCCCCCTACTGTTACTAACACCTTCTTGTCAACTGTTTGAAATGGGCCATCCTGATTACCACTACAAAAGTGATTTTTCCTCCTGTTTCTAATGTGACAATTCAATTAAAGTGGGCTGACCCCCCCACTTGGTAAGGCAACTCTCATCTTTTCATGTAGTGTGTGTGTGTGTGTGTGTGTGTGTGTGTGTGTGTGTGTGTGTATATACACACACACACACACAGAGCTACTCCGATACAATACGACCCGATATAACACGAATTTGGATATAACGCGGTAAAGCAGTGCTCCGGGGGGGGGAGGGGCTGCGCACTCCGGTGGATCAAAGCAAGTTCAATATAACGCGGTTTCACCTATAACGCGGTAAGATTTTTTGGCTCCTGAGGACAGCGTTATCTTGAGGTAGAGGTATATATTTTCCTACTGTATTTTCCACTCCATGCATCTGATGAAGTGGGTTTTAGCCCAGGAAAGCTTATGCCCAAATAAATTTGTTAGTCTCCAACGCGCCACAAGTACTCCTCGTTGTTTTTGCTGATACAGACGAACACGGCTACCACTCTGAAACTAGTCAGACAGCCTGGAAAATATTATATCAGGGTCTGACAGAGCTAAGCCTATTTTTTTGGGGGGGGGGGGGGTTTGAAGGAGGAGAAGTTCCTCCCAGCTTCTCACTTAGGTGCAGAAAGGCAACTCCTCCAAGGAGTAAGTTTTCTGCAGTTGTGCAATTGCCAGTCTTGCTTTCTCAACGGTTTTTGCTTTTGGAATGGTGTCTGTCATTCAATGCTGCAGTTAATCGCATTTCCAGTACAGAACTCAGATTCTGTAGAGTCCATTTCTACCTGACCTGCAAGGAAGGAGGAGTGTCTTTGAGGAACTCAGTGGAATTTATCCTTCAGGGCAGGAAATCCCACACCGGACAGGTGGAATTTTAAGACTCAGAGCCAAGATTTTCCAGAAGTGCTTGTGGGTGTTGTCCATTATTAAATGCCCATTGGGAGTACCATAAAAGGAGCTGCTTTTTAGAGGATAAGTGCTCAATGCTATCTGAGCATCAGGAGACAGTATGTCCTAATGGAGAACCCCTTGGAGTAGGAGTCAGGAGACCTCGTGTAGTCCTGCTTCTATCACTGATCTGCCACGTGAACTTGGGCAAGTCACTTCACCTCTCTGTGCCCCCGTTTCCATTGGTCAGTCTTGTTTATTTAGATTGTAAGCCCCTGCCCTGAAGATCTCCCTCTCACTATGTGTACAATGCAGCTCTGGACTGGTTAGGGAACTCCAAGCACGACAAAGGATCACAAGTTGGACACCCAAGAATTGTGATACTCTAAATCACCAGCTGCTTTTGAAAGTCTGGGCTTGGAATTATTTTACATAGAGTAATGAATAGCTTGCACTCAGAAAGCAGCTACGCTCGCTCAATGCCAATGGAGTTACTCCTTCTTTATGAGAGAGAGAGAGAGAGAGAGAATCAAGCAGAAAGACCATTAAGCAAACACCTACATATGGGACCATGAAAGATCTATCCAAGGTCATACAAGTTTCCTCCAGAACAGAATACTCAGTATTGATCTTCAAAGGGTTGCCCAGACATTAACTAGTTACGCCTCTTGACACACCTGCCCCATAGCTAGATTGTTGTTCCTATTTTATGCAGGGGGAAAACTGAGACCTAGCGTGATCTGCATAGAATGCCTCAACAAGTTCTGTAGTTTCGGATTCCCAGATACGGTAGTGAGCTCTGTGCACCAGCTCACCCTGCCTGTTGTTCTAGGAGGATGTGGATATCCTTAATTGCAGGCTTGCATGGGCCTAGGGCCAGGGTGGTTTTGTTCCAGTAGGTCATCTCTATTTATAGCTTATTATGTTTCTGATTAACCAGTTTACAGACTGACTCTGCTGCTTTCTGTCCACATTTACCCCATTGTCCTCCAAGCCTTTTGGGTATTACAAGATAGTAATCCCTAGTTAGGGGTGGGCATAAACCAAAGTCCTGGCTCCAAACAATGGGGAAGTTAGAATTTCAAGCCTATCATAACTCAGGAACAGGCCAAACCAAAAATCCCAAATAGAAACACCTCCAGAACTTTGCTTTATTTGGTGTCTGGAACAAAGATCTGCAGCTTGGGCTCATCTATGGTTCAGATAAAGCCAATGACTCTTTCCTTCCAAGGAGGTCAGATCGTGTACAAAACATGCACCTCTTCCTGGTTTTCAGTGAAAACAAGACGTTTCCCAATGCTCCCACATTAACATAGTGACAAAAGAGATGGGTGAGATCCTGGCCCTACTGAACTCAATGGCTGAACAGTCACTGATTCCAGTGGGGTCAGGATTTCACCTATGGTCTTTATCCCAGGGCCGCCCAGAGGGGGAGGGGGTGGGAAGTGGGGCAATTTGCCCCAGGCCCCACAGGGGCCCCCATGAGAACTTTTTTTTAATGGAAGGGGCCCCCAAAATTGCTTTGCCCCAGGCCCCCTGAATCCTCTGGGCAGCCCTGATTTATCCAACATTTGCAGTACATAGAACTTGATCACATGTTGTACCCTGATCACATGGACTTTGCACTGCAAATTTATTTTAAGTTTGGTTTCCCTGTACAAGATATGATCATCAGCTTTTACTTAAGGAGCCTAAAGGGGATTAAAAATAATCTCATACATGCCAATCTTTAAAAAGAAATTGCATCTGATGAGGAGGATTTTGATGCAAGAGTCACGTTAGAGAGTAAATTAGTTATTTCCTCTCCAATTTCTTAACTGGGGAAAGCACCATCTCCCCGCTGATTTCTGTGCACAGAACAGCTCTTTTCTGGGAAATATCTGAGAAGCTGCAACACCACCCATGGCTAGAAAGATATTGACATGGAGATCACCACATTGAAATTATTTTGGAAGCACAGTTTTAAAATGTGTACAGATCCGAATTCTGCTTTTTGTGCTTTCATCCAAAATGGCTGCAGTGCTGCCAATTTAGGGGAGGTAGCAGCTTAATCCATTAGTATTGCCACTGAAGGTCAATGGAGCTACTTCTGGGTTCAGGTGATATTCCACAATAATAAAGAGGTCTGGCCCAAAAGAATTACTCTGGTTTGACACCAGTGTAACGGAACAGAATTTTAGCTCATTCTTTTCCCTTTGGTCCCAGTATTTGTTTATTCATCCAAGTTATTAAAACTAATTATGATCATTTATTTAAGAGACTGGTCAAACAATTGTGCCATGCACAATCGACTAGGTTAAGGCCAGAACGGACCATTAGATAATGTAGTCTGATCTCCAGTGTATCTAGTTATGCCTGTACTGAGTCCATTAACTTGTGTTTGACTAAAGTGTATCTTCCAGGAAAGCATCCAGTCTTGATTTGAAGACTTTGAGAAATGGAGAATCCCTCATTCTCTTTAGTAGCTTGTTCCACTAGTTAACCATTCTCACAGTTCATTCAGAAGCGAAGGTTTGTGTCTTTGGAGTATTGCAACAGGGAAAGGCATGTGCAGATATATGATACGGTGGGAAAAACAAAACAAAAAAAACCAAAAACAAAACACTTTGACTTGGATGAAATTCATGTGTAGCCTTGAGGAACTTGCAAACAATCATCCAACAAAACAAGAACTTGTAAAGATATCCAGCTACTCATGCTGAATAAAGCGGTTTAACTGTAAAGTGCTGACATTGCGCTATAGGTGTTTATGATTTTCTGTTTAATATGCCGAAACTATAGTCAGTTATACAACGTTAAGAAAGTCATGAGTCACGGTGGGGCATTTTCATGCGGCAGCTCTTCCAAAGGAAACACCCACACTAAACATGATGAACTGTGGGCACCAACTAAGCATCCCTGAAACGCAGCAAAAGCCTTGCGGAAATAAATAAAAAGATCATTAGATGAGCAGAGTATTTTTCTCATCTAGTGCTGCCCCAGTCTAGGAGAGCCAAAGCCTTCTTCACAACCGGTGGCTCTTCCTGCTATTCTATGCCACAAGGAGCCTGAGCCAAAACTACTGAATTCTATGGGAAAAGAGTCCCAGGGATTTCAGTGGGCACTGGATCAAGCCCTATGTCACTCCTCACTGCCCCCGTAACCACCATCATCAGATGGACACAAGAAAGCCCCATCCTCACCCTTACCCACACGCCCGTTCATAACTACCCTCCTAACAACTGATCTTCAGACAAACAACCACACTGTGCAGGCATCTCTTGCACCATCTCTCAAAGGCTACAGAGCTTGGTCTGTAGTGCAGCACAGAGACCTCCACTGAGCATATACTTGCCCTGAAGAGTTCAGTCCTGGAGGCTGGGTGCAAAAGCTTTCTGGCTGATCACAATTGCTGTGTAAGGCGTGGGGAAGGGAGAAGTCATTTCTGAAGTTGACACTGTCTAGCTGCTCTGTTTTGACGCCCCAAGCCCACCAGTCTTCTGGAGAAAGGGGATGCAGCAAGGTCTCTCCATCTCTCATTCTCACCTTTAACCTCTTCACTCTGTTCAGAATGCAGCCAACTGGTTGAGGACCACTGGTCCAAGCTTGGCTCACTCGTGTAAACACTGGCCTGGAAGGTCCATCTTTAGGGCTGAGAAGGGGTCCTGGCCCATTCATTTCTGGGCCTCTCCCACCACCATAACTGGCACATTTAGGGATTGTGGATATCTGTCCCAAAGGGAACTGGACTGAGATGAGCAACTCATGTCACACAGGCCACCAAGTGCATGCATAGGCTATGACCTCTTGTTTTATTGCCGAAGGCCACGAGACAGTATGTGAGCAGCATTGGATGGATATTTCATTATCTATTTAGTTGTTCATGCAGAGGTTCTGAAAGCCATCTCAGCTGATTTCAATAGGGCTTTTCTACCAGGCCACTGTCAACTTTAAAGATTTACCCATATCACCCATGGTAGACAGCTATGTAGGCATCTTTCTTTTCTCACATGTATCTGACATGTACTGCTCTTCCACTGACCAGATTAATTTGAAAGTGAATGAGTCTGGAAAGTAAAGCATGTAGAACCTCACATGCATGAAAGGACAGTCTTAGATTGTTCGCAAGCCAGTCTGTTTCCTGCTCATTTCTGGAACAGTCTTCCAAGAGGACCAGTGGGGGGTGGGGGGGGGCAAAAAAACCTAGCTGGCTTCAAGACTGAGCTTGATAAGTTTATGGAAGGGATGGTATGAGGAGAGTCGCTACAATGGCATGTAGCCAATCTCCAACGGCCAGTGATGGGACACTAGATGAGGAAGATTGAGTTACTACAAGAGAATTCTTTCTCCAGTGTCTGGTTGGGGAGTGGGTCTTGCCCACATGCTCAGGATCGAATGGATTTCCTTCCTGGCCCCAAACATGGTCTTTTCCCCAGGGTCAGATTGGCAGAGACCTTTGGGGGTCTTCCACCTTCCTCTGCAGTAGAGGGCATGGGGTCACTTGCAGGTTTAAAGTAGTGTAAAGAGTGAATTCTCTGTAACTTGAAGTCTTTAAATCATGATTTGAGGACTTCAGTAACTCAGCCAGAGGTTAGGGATCTATTACAGGAGCGGTGGGTGAGGTTCTGTGGTCTGCAATGTGCAGGAGGTCAGACTGGATGATACGAATGGTCCCTTCTCACCTTAAAGTCTGAGTCATTAGGTCACTTAGCTTTGTTCCTGGCTCTCTTTTGGCCACATTAAAAGCATGGCCTGACAGGAGGCATGTGACCACATTTTAGCAGTAAGTATGAGCTGCCTCAGCATGTAGCAACCGCGTAATACAAAGTCTGATATCTGAATGTACTGCAAGTGAGAACAACCCATTCTTCCCAACGCTAAATCGATCGCCAAGCACTCCCCGTTGGTGCCGGAGGATAGGAAGTAACATGCACATTTTTGGTCAGCGTTGGTCACAGAGCTGCCTCCTGCTGCTCTAAGTCTACGGGTTATGTTAGGAACCCGCTGGAAATTCCCTCATTCAGTCCTACCATCATCCTTCAGAAGCTTTATGCTAAAGTGAGTCACTGTGAAAACAGAGTGACTCAAGGAGAACTGGTTATGCCATCAACCAAAGAAGCTTCAAAGTTATTTCTCTTCCTCAGAGGTTGAAAGGCTCCTGTAACTAGTGAGGAACATACTTCTCTGCCAGCTCCTTTTGCTTTGGATGGCTGTGATCCAGATATTCAGTGGCTGCAGCAGCTAGATGGAATATTTATCTTGTGTAGCGGTAGTTCTACACCTTACTCCTTTTTGAATGGATACTAATAGTAATGAACAATAACAACTAATAATTAATACAGAACAATATGTGAATATTATTATGGGACACAGCCTAAAGTCCTTGCCCATTTTTAACTCTGTAGTCCCTTGGGCAAAACTCCCACTGACTTTGTCCCACTAATTCAGGTAGAGTTCAAAGCTTGCTGCTTCTTTCTCTATAATTTTTCCAGGCTGTGATCTCTTTCCTTCAGGTCCCTGTTATTTCCCATCTTTACTATTGGCCTCCAATGCCCACATGGTCTTAGGGGCTGCATTTTGAATGGGACACTCTTCCCTTCCCCATCACTCTGATCACATCAAGGTTCCTTTACCTGGTCTACTTGTCTGCCCTTGTCCCTTATTGCAGTGGTTCTCAACCAGGGGCCTGGGGGCCCCTAGAACAGGTTTCAGGGAGGCCTCCAAGCAGGGCCAGCATTAGACTCGCTGGGGCCCAGGGCAGAAAGCCGAAGCCCCACCGCATGAGTGTTTATGATTTTCTGTTTAATATGCCGAAATTATAGTCAGTTATACAACGCTAAGAAAGTCATGAGTCACGGTGGGACATTTTCATGCGGAAGCTCTTCCAAAGGAAACACTCACACTAAACATGATGAACTGTGGGAGCCAACTAAGCATCCCTGAAACGCAGAAAAAGTCTTGCGGCAATAAATAAAACGATCATTAGATGAGCCCCGCCACCCGGGGCTGAAGCTAAAGCCTGAGCAATGTAGCTTCGCAGAGGCCCCTGTGGCATGGGGCCCCAGGCAATTGCCCTGTTTGCTACCCCCAACAGCAGCCCTGGCTTTTATATGCAGAAAACCAAATTATTGTGGCTCGGGTGGGCCATGGAGTTTTTATAGCATGTTGGGGAAGGGGGAGTACAGCAGGGGTCACTCACCAGCCAGTACACCCCTTCACGGGCAGGCTTGGTCCAGCCCCCTTTTGAGAGCCCCTCCAAGCCTGCGGTAGCTTGCCCCTTCTCACAACTCCTCCCTCCAGCCATACATAGGCCCACTCCATCCAGGGTCACAGAGTCCAAACAAACAAACAGACTAATAACTTTATGTGGTCTTCAGTCGTTACCTCAGGACTCTTTCACATCCCCTTTCCTGGTGGCAAATAGGGGAATCCAGGCCCTCCCTCTACTCTGAGTTTTCCAGCCCAGGGACCCAATATTACCTAGCTCAGGACTGCTACCTCAGAATCACGGTTACTTCTTTGACTGCCTACCTGTAGCCACCTCCAGTCCCCTTTTACAGGACAGCTCCTTCCAGCACCTGCTCCCAGGAGGTTCCAACTGCTTGTAGCTGCTACAGAGTCCTCTCAGGCTCCCCAACGGCCTCTTTCTACCAGCTCTGCAGGCACTTATCCCAGCTGTGGATGGTCCCCTCAATTAACCACAGCTGAGGAGGCATCTACTCTGTCTCTTAACCCCTTAGTGGCAGGCTGGAGTTTACACATTCCCTCATAGGGAGTTAGGCCCAGATCCTGAGATGTGTTAGGCGCTTTTCAATGGAAGTTAGGAAACAATGGGGGCCTTGGGCACTAAACTCCTTCCAGCAGGAGCTGGGTACCTCGTTGCCCTTTGTGATGTTGAATATCTCCCCCACAATATAATTAAAAGCTAGAGAGAGAGAGAGAGAGAGAGAGAGAGAGATTTTGTTGTTTTCTTTCATCTGCTTGTCTTCTTAGGCTGTCCACTTTCTGGGGCAGGGACGGTGTCTTCCTGTGTGTGTCCAGACAGTGCTAGGTCTGGAGTAAAGGCTTACATGACCCATGACATACCTACCATGCATCACAAATCATTGATGCAAACACTTGGTAAACAACCCACCCCACCTACTTTGAAATTTATTCACCAACCTTTTGGCAAACACTTGCAAAAAACTTGCAATACCTGGACAGGCACCAGGACGGGTGACTGGGGATGGATCACTTGATGGTTACCTGTTCTGTTCATTCCCTCTGGGGAACCTGGCATTAGCCACTGTCAGAAGACAGGACACTGGGCTAGATGGACCTTTGGTCTGACCCAGTATGTCCGCTCTTATGTTCTTATGATTTGACACCAGAGAAAAGCGCTACAATTTTCAGCTAGTTTGTTCTCAATGAATAAGGCCTAGGGAGGGTTGACACTGGGAGCACTGGTATAACTATATTGTTACACTATACTGGCAAAGTGCTCCTAACATGGTCACCACTACACTGGCAAAACAGCATTTTTACCAGTACAGCTCATTCCACCACCCTGGAATGAAACTAGCTATAGTGGTAAAAGCAGTTTTGCCAGCGTAGTTGCATCTACACTAGGGATCTTCCTCCAGCACAGCTGTGTTAGTCAGAGATCACACCTCTTCACTCCCCTGTGCCAGAAGATGCATATAGTGTTGACCTGGTAGTGTTGACCGTCTCCATTTGAAAGTTTGCCATTTGAGTATAATTAAACCCCTGCTAGCGTAGACAGAGTTAAATCAGTACAAAGAGGCTTATAACAGTATAGTTTATACCCGTTCCCTGACTAGCATAAGTTATAGCATTATAAGCACTTTTATACAGATATAACTGCATCTACACTAGGGTTTTTACTGGCAGAGCTCTGTTGACAAAAGATCACACCCCTCTCTGATACAGCAACATTTCCCAGTGTAAACAACCCTACAATAGGTACCAGTGGAGAAAAATCAGTCTGTGATGGAAATTCAGTGGATGATCGTGCCTAGCGTGACCCTGTAATCATAAAGGCCATGCTTAAATACCTGCTCTACCGGAGTAGTAAGGTATAATGAGGTGAGGTGCTCGAGTTCTGGTAAGAGCTTTCTATTAGATAACATCTATTTTTTTAGGCTCTTCCTTATTATGTAGTTTTGCTTCCTTGTTTCTGAAATGATATTTAGTTACCGTTTTGAAGCAGGCTGTTGGTAACTCATCATGACAAATACACAATTTGGCTGAGGAGCATGACAGATGACTGGGTGGCTAAAACGTGAATGGGGAGGCAGGAGGATATTCTCAGAATAGAACACTTTCATTTTCATTCTTAAATTGAGGACACTTACAGGATGTGCATGCTTCCTGTATCTGTTGTATGGTCATCTCACAGATATTGAAGCAAGGCAGGTAAGTATTTTCCCCTGCTGCCACCACATTAAGGACCACCCGTGGGGTAAGAACCCTAACACAGATAAGAAACAATGTGAGGACAAGAGAACAGGACAGAGTGGCATAGCCATCGGCCATTGAGAAACCATCCAGCTATAATTATCTGCAACCAATGCCGTTGAACCAACAGCTCTGGCATCTGGAAGCTAGTGCACTCGCCAGTGCTGCCCTAGAGGTTAGGAAACCTGAAAAGGTTTAGCCTTTGTTAGATCCATACAGCGACTCTGCTTTTGCTGTCCAGGTTGGAGGTGGTCCCTGAATTTCTCTTCTAACTTGAAGCAAGCCCAACAATAAGACACGGCAAATGTAATAAGAGTAAAAGAGAGATAAACTGATGAACAAGCATTGAAGCTGGAGGGGGGGAAATGTTGGAATAAGCCCTCACCCACCACAAGGTCCAATGATTGCATGGCTATAGAAGGGTGTGGTGCTAACAACCATTGCTTATACCAAGGGTCACTTCTACATGCAGCGAATCCGTGAATGCATAATGAACACTAACTAGTCCTCCTTTTGGGTGGCAGGTTCAGAAAAATCCCTGGTCTCATTCAAACTAAAGTTGAATCTTACCCTCGTCAACAGTGGACAACTGCCTGGCCTTTAACCTCTGCAACACCTTGGACTGAATCCTTAGAGTACACACCATAGACCAAATGCTCATCTTTGTTACACTGGTGGGATAATGGCATTACCATGGGATAATATGTCCCATCTACCGTTCTTCCAGTTCCCTAACTAAACTGCAGTTGAAAGCCTTCTCGTGTTTGCTAGGGAGGAGCCGAAGCTGGAATCTTCCTTTTAACCCCCCCCCCCCGCCCCAAAAAAACTTTTTTGGTTTGCATAAAAAGGAGCCTGGATCCAAACCACTGAGATCTGAAGGGTTATTGAGATGAACCCTAAAGTCTTGTAAATCAAACTTCAAACTCAGCCGGCCCAGCCCATTTCTATTTGCTTATTTAAACCAGAATTACAGCCACAGAGGGGGACTCAGTTACAACGCAGAGGAACCCCAGCCTGATTAAAACATGGATGCATTTTGTAGCATAGATAACAACTAACTGTTTCTGGACTATAGCCCTGAACCATAGTAAAGCTTGAACATGTCCTAGTCTACACTGAGTTTCTTAGACTGTAAGCATTGCACGTCACAGACTTTGTCTTCCTATGTGCATCACCTAGCACAAAGAGACCTCGATTCTGATTGGGTCCCCTGGGCATTTCTACATTATAAATACTGTGGTTGGCTCCCGCTACCGCTGTGGTTCTAGGATAAATGGACCCTAACATACAGAGACTTAAACTTCACAAAGTCTTCAGTTTGGTGACTCTCTGAAAGCATTTGCCAAGGAGAGCAGAATTGGGCGAGTTTCCCATCAATCAGAGATGCAAGTGACCACCTGTAAAAGCCTCCAGATTGGAAAGGGTGGGTCATGAGGGGAGAGAGAGAGAGGCAGTGGCTCCCATCCAGCTGCAGGTGCAACATAACAGAGCGCTCGTTCACTGACTGTGTTGTGCACATGTCTCTTTTTGCTCAGTGTTCATCTCTGCCAAAATCTCTGCAATTTCAAGAAGCATTCCATGAATGCGCATTCCTCCCCCATCCCCTTGATCTCCACCTCTTGTTCCCAAGGGCTTGGCCAGTTGTCACTGTTTGCTTTCTGCCCGTGTTTGCTGGGCACGATGGGAGGTGAAGAAAAGCACCTCTGTGCATTTACAAGAGACCCACTGAGCAGAACAAACCATCTTTTTCACAAGAATGGCTCATTACCCTGACAAATTTAAAACAACAAAGCGAAAAAGGAAAATTCATTAGACTGTCAGGATTCACGTGCATGACAATCACATTGATATAGAGTCTCATGTCTCAGGCCATTTGGAATCAAACTAACACTGCAAAGGCTTAGAGAGTTTGATATGTCAGAGATCTCTCTGGGCCCCTTATTTCAGATGAATGCAGGCTACTGCGGGCATGCACATATTCCGTATGCTACTATTGTTTACTTCTGTGCTGCATTTTAATACTCTGCTTCTGTTCTGCCCAAATACTGCTTATCTGTCTTATAGGCTCATAAAGTTTACGAGTGCACCCATTGCTCCGTCGTGAAAAAGTACCCACGACAGAAATGCTTCGGTTTTTACAAGCGACAAAGATCTCCTGGCTAAAGGCTGGGTCTAGAAATCGGGTATTAATGGATTTGACCCTGAGGATCCATACTTCCTACTGAGCCAAGTCCTTACTTAGCAACTCCCTTCCCCCATTGATCGATACACAGACATGCGCTCCCACTTGACTTTGTGCCCTTGAAAAGCTCCTCCCATTAAAAATAAATTCGAAAAACAGAAGCGGAGGCAAGAATTTCCACCTGTGGCTGATTGCGGTAGCCAGGGCCGGTGCAAGGAAGTTTCACACCCTAGGCGAAACTTCCACCTTGCGCCCCCCCCCCCCCCCCCCCGCCGCAGCCCCCCCCCCCCCCGCCCTGAGGTGCCCCCCCCCTGCGGCAGCTCTCCCCCCCAGGGAGCCATGCGGCAGCTCCCCACCCCAGCTCACCTCTGCTCCGCCTCCTCCCCGAGCACACCACCCCTGCTCTAATTCTCCTCCCCTCCCAGGCTTGCGGCGCCAAACAGCTGATTGGCGCTGCAAGCCTGGGAGGTGGGAGAAGTGGAGCGGCGACCGTGCGCTTGGGGAGGGGGCGTAGGAACAATGTAAAAAAAAAAATTGGGGGCACCGCTTTTTGGCGCCCCCAAATCTTGGCGCCCTAGGCAACCGCCAGTTTGCCTAAATGGTAGCACCGGCCCTGGCGGTAGCACCACGGTTAGGCCATACGTGCATTAAAGGGGCCTTGCTCTGGAGTGACAGTTGTGTGGAGGGTGGGGGGGCCCTCCTTCAAACTGTGGCATAGATAGCTAATCCTTTGATAAGGATGACCGGGAGGGAGGGAAAGGCCTTTACAGGAACCAGCCTGAGAGGCAAGCGTCTTCTATGCGTGTTTATGTTTGGATTAAGCTGATTGTATTACGACCCGGCAATAAAAGGCATTTCATCTTTAAATAGTTTTATGGGTTAATTTTAAGAGTGGATGTGGAGGCTTCCCAACAATTGCCTTGAGGAAGAAGCAATACACCAATCCCCTTCTTAGACGCTTTTACAGGAAGTGGGAAATTTTATATATTAACTTTTTATTTCCTTATGTAGGAGGGAGGCATCGACTACTGTTTGATCATCTTCTGTGGCCTGTAAGACTTGTAATTAAATTCCTGCTCTTCCTGTAATTCCATTGGGCTGTGGTAAAACAGTCGATTATTGTTTGGACTTTACTTTTATCTCCAGCTGTGAGGTTAGAATTTTTTTTATGAAAAGAAATTGACGTGGCTCATGTAATCGATCGTCTTTTTAGGCAATGACCTGCCCTAATAGCGAGCCATCTGAAGGGACATCCAAGAGGTGCAGCTTCTCCCTAGTGGTCATATGTCACGAGGAAAGAAGGGAATGTAATTGTGCATCTTAACAGAGACAAGGGCAGCTTGGAAGGCAAAAGTTGCAGAAGGAAATCATAGCGAGGAGGTCTCTCATATTCACAATTGTTCATATACTATAACCAAATTCTACTGTCAGATACTCATCTCCCATTGAAGTCTCTGGTACTTCCTGTTCAAAACCTTTCAGCCATCGTGTCTGCTTAGGCCTCGGTCCTGCAAAATCTTAGCAGTACGGATTCTTTTTATTTGCCTGTTGGTTTTTGAGACTTTAGGGTGCCCTTGATTCACATTTTCCAGCTTTTCTCTTCAAACATAGAACCATAGAACTGGAAGGGACCTCGAGAGGTCATCTAGTCCAGTCCCCTGCACTCAAGGTAGGACCAAATACTGTCTAGACCATCCCTGACAGGTGTTTGTCTAACCTGCTCTTAAAAAATCCCCAATGATGGAGATTCCACAACCTGCCTAGGCAATTTATTCCAGTGTTTAACCACTGTGACAGTTAGGAAGTTTTTCCTAATGTCCAACCTAAACCGCCCTTGCTGCAATTTTAAGCCCATTGCTTCTTGTCCTATCCTCAGAGGTTAAGAAGAACAATTTTTCTGCCTCCTCCTTGTAACAATCTTTTATGTACTTGAAAACTGTTATCATGTCTCCCCTCAGTCTTTTCTTCTCCAGACTAACCAAACCCAATTTTTTCAATCTTCCCTCACAGATCTTGTTTTCTAGACCTTTAATCATTTTTGTTGCTCTTCTCTGGACTTTCTCCAATTTGTCCACCTTTCCTGAAACGTGGCACCCACATTTCTGTAGAACTGTACACAATACTCCAGTTGAGGCCTGATCAGTACAGAGTAGACTGGAAGAATTACTTCTCGTGTCTTGCTTACAATACTCCTGCTAATACATCCCAGAATGATGTTTGCTCTTTTTGCAACAGCGTAACACTGTTGATTCATATTTAGCTTGTGATCCACTATGACCCCCAGATCTCTTTCTGCAGTACTCCTTCCTAGGCAGTCATTTCCCATTTTGTATGTGTGCAACTGATTGTTCCTTCCTAAGTAGAGTACTTTACACTTGTCCTTATTGAATTTCATCCTATTTACTTCAGACCATTTCTCCAGTTTGTCCAGATCATTTTGAATTTTAATCCTATCCTCCAAAGCACTTCCAACCCCTCCCAGCTTGGTATTGTCCACAAACTTTGTAAGTGTACTCTCTATGCCATTATCTAAATTATTGATGAAGATATTGAACAGAACCGGACCCAGAACATGAGAATGAGCAACTTCTTTAAAAAAAAATAAAAATAAAAATAAAAATAAAAAATGAAAGCTGTGGTTTTTCTGCCATCTATGGATTCCAGGAACTAGGCGTTAAGAAATGCAGCAAGAAGTGATAACTCAATAAAAACCACAAGAGTTGGCAATGCTGTTTATGCATATGCTTAACTTTATGCAGCGTCAGCACTGCCACTCAAGTCAATGGGACCTTTTACAGGACATAAAGTTAACCATGTGCACAAGTCTTTTCAGTACCATCGCCTCAGGTTGTAATCCCTTTGGGACAGGGACGGTCTCTGGCTGTGTGTGTGTGTGTGTGTGTGTGTGTGTGTGTGTGTGTGTGTGTGTGTGTGTGTGAGTGAGAGAGAGAGATATACATATAGTAGCCAGCACAATAGGAATCTGAGTCCGGGGACTCTAAACACTAACAAATAATAATAATAATAAATAATAATAATAATAATGAGGAACTCGTTTGCCCCACTGCATCCTACAACTATATAAAACCATTTAAAAGAGCAAATGCTGTTATCCATCCCAAATATGAATATAATTCATATTAAATATGCACATTTACATTTATGAAAAAGCCCCCTGAAGTGTAATCGTCTTCTATAGAATTATTAAGCCCACTATAGAATTATTAAGCGCAGATATTCTTCTTTATTAGGGCTAGATTTTCACTCACACTACTAGAAATCAGGAGTAATTCCATTGAAACCAATGATATTTCACCAGTGTAAACCTGCTTTAAGGGGTGAATAGGCCTTTAAATTCAACAGGATGATATATAAATTCTTTAAAAGGCACAGCCTTCCATATTGGCAGTGTTGCCTAATGGATAGCGCACTGGACTGGATGCAGGAGACCTGGGTTCCATTCCCAGCTCTGCCACTGACCTGCTGGGTGCCCTTAGGCAAGTTATTTCCGCCTGTCTGTGCCTTAGTTTCCCCATCAGTAAAATGGGGATAATGATACTGACCTCCTTTGTAAAAAGTGCTTTGAGATCTACTGAGGAAAAGTGCTATGTAAGTTAAGTATTATTATTATTGAATTCTGTAGGATTTCAGAGTAATCTATATTAGTTTAGTTGCTATTAGGGTCCATAGGATTTACTTATAAAATGAGATGGTTTTTAAAGTCCTAAAGTTTCAAGGCTCATATACGCAAAATGTTCTCTGTGACCCAGAATACCAAATCTCAGGCTTCTGAAGCAGAAGCGTGAGACTGAGATTTTCAGAGCCTAGGTGAGTTAGGTGCTTAACTCTCTGAGGCCTTTAACAAAACAACAACAACAAACAACAACAACAGTATAAATTCTCAAGACCTTTAAGTCAATTTCTTCTGAGCTGTATCACAAACACAAAAAGCTGATCTGATTCTCCCTGGACGCTATTAGAAGCATTTTGATGATTCATTTGGATTCCAAAAGCAAAATCCTGATTACAATGCATGTTTTGGACATCAGGAATGTAATTTGAAAAATATATTGCACACAGATGTACTGTTCATTATCCTTTAAATAGAAAACAAGCTGCATATCTGAGAAACTAGAAACCATGTCACACGGGTGTAATGAAGTAACACAGTGAAGAATGCATATGTGGGTCTAACAACGACTAAACCTTTGCTGTATTACTTTCTCACTCTGAATTTGATGAGCCAGATCACCAGCTGTTTTAAATTGGCATAGCTCCATTGACTTCAATTCAGCGATGCCATTTTCACACCAGCTGAGGATCTGGCCAGATAAAGATTTTAAGTGACGATTAAAGAGCTGCCCCAAACCAGTGCTGCCTTTTTCTCATCTCAAATACAAATTCCACAGACTCCAAGGGTCAGAGCTTCATGACTCTGCACGTGCAAAAAATTGTCCATTCATTTGCATGCTGAATTTGCACAAGCAAATTCAGCGACTACACGAATGACGAGATACACGTCTGATTTTCTGCATGCGTTTCGTTTCTCCAGAAGCCCTTCGGGTTTTCAGACCCGAAGGGGAAAGAAAATAAAAGATAAGAAGAATGCACTGAGTTTTTTAAAAAGCAGAATACATGTTTAATTGCTTGAGGGCTCTCTTTCTCTCAAGGAATTACTCCTGCTAGACAAGTAGCTGCTACAGCACATGATACATAGCGCAGACAGCTCAGCCGTGGGAGGCTACAGGTTTGATGCTGAGTCAACGCATGCCGTGGGAGTTTGAGTTGGTATTTTTCCGCAAGCCAGTGTAAAACGGATTTGTCTGGGGGAAGGAAATGACCCACAAATGTCTCACACAGACAGCATGTGGTTCACTGACCCTAAAAGAAAAAGGCCCCCTACAAAACATAGCACAGTTCCTGGACTAGAAGTGCATACTCTTACTTTCACTCTCGGATGCTGAGTCACCTTCACACTCACTCGTGACCCTCTCTGGAAGAGACTGGACTAGATGCACCTTCACACGGACATGAGCCTCTGCAGGCGATACTTACGCCATGTTCTTTAAGGGCTGGAATTTGCAGAAGGCACCTACAATCTGTGTCTCAATGGGAGCTGCCCTTTTTTGGAAACAGAGCCCTTATTTAGGTGCCTGGGTGGGAGCGGAACTGGGCTGAAAATCCAGCTTCAGTTGTGGGTGCTGAGGACTCGGCCAGCTGTAATGAAAAGTTGGTCTTAGACATCCTCTTCCTTATAGCATATTTAGCTCGTCACTGAGGCTTTGCTCCTGCCAGGTGCTGAGTGCCCTCTGCTCCCAGTGAAGTGAAAAGAGACAAGCACCTTGGCAGGATCGCACCGTCAATGGGGAAGAGAAGCAAAGGAGGAGCAGTGGGCTACTGGCTTTGTTTAGTAGAGTCACTGCTTTTGGAACATTATTTTGAATGCGTTTCTGTTTCTGGCTTGGCTTGTAGATATCTGCCCCTTTCTGCTAGCCCTAGTAAAATACCCCTTCGCTTAGCTATGTGTCCAAGCGATTAGTGGGACCCACCAGGGCTTCCAACTATAGGGCCTAGCAGCTGAAAGACATTCAGCACTTGCCTCTGAGCCCTGGTATACTTGGAGCCCTCCCAGAACCTTAAAGGTTTGATATGACCCAGCATGAGTGGCCATAATAATTACAATATTCTACCTGGCAAATGTTAATGAATGTGTGTCACCATTGCTAGCTGGGGTGAGTGGTCTTCAGATGAGCCAGCAGAACATTTCCCCTGGGTTTTCTGGGTTTTCTGCACTTTTGGGGTGGTTCCTACCAGCAGCAGCAGCTTCTTCTCTCTCCATGTGAGCAAGTGGATTCCCCGATCCTAGTCTACAGCAATGGATCCAAGGTCATTCCCATCCTGTGCTTTGGCTTTACTTTCATAAAGAAACTCAAAACGAAGCACACAAGCCAGGTCCAGCTTTCCTGCTTGGTTACCGACTCCCCTCCCTGAGAAATGCTCAGCCCAACTGTTATATAGCTAGGGGTGGTATAATGAGCTATCTGAACCAACGAGTCAAAAAAACTCACCTCGTGTTTTTCTGCTGGAGTTTCACCCATCATAAGGGTGGGGGTTAGGCAAATAGTCCTGCAGAACTTATTAGGGTTTGAACCAACATGGCTGTAGTGCAGCTACTCTACAAATCAATCAAGTGTCATAGGTAATGACAGCCTTCCTAGGGCTTAGCAGAATCCCACAGAAGGGAAACATTTGTCTATCATCTTGGCAGCTGGTAGGACTCTGTAGTTACTGGGGCATTAAATGTTTCAATTTGACAGGCCATAGTTCACATTTATTTTTTTTAAAGGAAAAAGTGGAAATGACTGTCGGTGGGTCAATGAATTTTTAAAGCCATTCTGGGCAATGACAAAGACACCTGGGCTGAGATATAAATGCACCCCCCCCATGCCGATTGCTGAATCAGCTCCTCTTTTCAGATGCCTTCTGGTAAACGAAGGACCACAGCCCCATTTACACCAAATTTGTGACCTCAGCTCAGCACCTCAGACGTGATACCAGCGTGGCCCCTTTCTCAACAATTTTGGGCAAATTAGGATAAAAGGCATTGTCCCTCTAATTACAGAGAGCTATGCCAAGGAAGATGGCACAAACCTGGAGTTTCAGCACATGGTATCCCCACCCTTCAGCCCAGAGGCTCAGCTGCAGGTTGCCCCACAAGCTTTTGGTGTGTGGACCGATGAGGGGCCAGAAAGGAAACTGGAACATTAAGGAATGTCACACTTCATCTAAAAAACCCATACTACCTCCAGGAACGGCTGTTAACCCACAACTGACCTGTATTTACCATCAGCCCCGGGACTGATATTGGGTGTTACTAGTGGCCCCCCAGAGCTCCTTCACCATTTTATAAAATGGCAGGAGATTATTTGGAGTGCTGCCTGGGTGTTGCTTTTATTCATGTCTCTGATGAGATTTAAGTCCAATTCATTTTAGCATAGATCTTTCCAGTTCTCCCCAACCTTAGGAAATGCACAGTTGGTTTGTCAGGATCAGCAGCAAAAGGGACAGCTCCCACTATTCTAAAGAAGATGATGAAATATCAAGTTTCATCCTATGTTCCTTCAAGTGCACCGTGCCCTCTGGGACACCAATTTGGCTCAAGGACAAATCTGATCTTTGCAAGGATCCAGGTCGGCATTCTGCCAGCTGGTAACTGCTACCTTTGCATATGTACTGGAGTGTCATTTTTTCATTGGTGTCCCGAACTAGCAGGACCCACCCACGCGCCTCTTCCACGAGGATGGAAAGATTCCTATATATAAACTATCCAATGTTTAATGACTTGAATCCTTTACAGACATCCTCAATAATAGGTTATGTCAATTTTAATCAAATCCTACCTCTAATAAATGGAACTATCATTCACAAGTAGCTTTCCTTGAACGGATGCCAGTCTCCACAATGGAGGTCGAGATTTCCAAGAATTACCCTCTCTCTCCACGTGCAAGTGGGTTTTTTGCCACTATTCTGCTTTTGGGGGGGCCAAAATTAGGAAAAAATTATAATTTCCCCCCACTTTATATTTTGATTCTATTTATAAATGGTTTATATAAGATTCATAAATGTTTAATAGATATTAGAAGTAGCATTGAGTGAATGATTTATTTTTCAGTTCAGTCACCTTAATGTGACCAAGCTGGGTTCAACATCAGACTGAAAACTTTTCTCTCACTCCATTTCAGCTATCAGCTGGTAACGTTTCCATTTATGGGAAACAGAATTTAGTTAACCTAGAGAAGACTTCTAACTGAGGATTTCTGTAAAAGATAAAGTAATTAAACATCTGGTAGTTTAGACATTGCAATCCTTCTGTCCTCTCTCGAAAAGGGTATGCGTTGGACCTACTCATCTGGAAAATGAAAGAAGTGGTTTGTCTCAAGGTCATCTTGAAAGAGATCTTGGAGTCGTTGTGGATAGTTCTCTGAAAACAGCCACTCAGTGCACTGTGGCAGTCAAAAAAGGGATGTTGGGAATCATTAAGAAAGGGACAGATAAGACAGAAAATATCATATTGCCTCTATATAATTCCATGGTATGCCCCCATCTTGAATACTGCGTGCAGATGTGGTCGCCCCATGTCAAAAAAAGATTTATTGGAATTGGAAAAGGTCCAGAAAAGAGCAACAAAAATTATTAGGGAATGGTTTCCGTATGAGGAGAGATTATAAAATTGGGACTTTTCAGCTTGAAAAAGAGACGACTAAGGGGAGATATGATTGAGGTCTATAGAATCATGACTGGTGTGGCAAAAGAGTAAATAACACTTCCTTGTTTACTTTTTCATAACACAAGGACTAGGGGTCACCAAATGAAATTAATAGACAGCAGGTTTAAAACAAACAAAGGGAAGTATTTTTTCCACACAATGCACAGTCAGTCTCTGGAACTCCTTGCCAGAGGATGTTGTGAAGGCCAAAACTATAACAGGGTTCAAAAAAGAACTAGATAAGTTCATGGAGGATAGGTCCATCAATGGCTATTAGCCAGGATGGGCAGGGATGGTATCCCTAGCCTCTGTTTGCCAGAAGCTGGGAATGGGCGACAAGGGATGGATCACTTGATGATTACCTGTTCTGTTCATTCCCTCTGAGGCACCTGGCACTGGCCACTTCTGGAAGACAGGATGGCTGTCATGTTCTTATCTGCAAAGTTAGCAGCTATAGACTGAGAAAATGTTAACTTGTAGCCTTTCAGAGATCAGATTTGATCATGAGCCAAGATGGTGTCACAAAGGCCATGGACAAAGGGGATACTTTGATCACCTTCTTAAGAGCATTGTGAGCAGTTGCCTTTGGTGATGCTAAGTTCTGCACTCCCAGCTGAACATGGCTGGGGGCCAATTGTGCACCCCCTAAGTGTGGCAAGTTTAGCGCGCATGATATGTCCAGATGATAGTGACTAGTTTAAATCCCACCAGAAACGCAGTGTAGCTGACACCAGGGCAGTTAGCCGCCTACCATTTTGTAGGATAGTGATGGCTGCTACTGAGCCACAACGTCACCCCTGTGCCTGTTTTAGTAAGTGCAGGTCAGGCATTCGTAGGCGAAGCTGTAACATTAAGGACTTTGCTGCTGCTGAAGTGTGAGATCTGCTAATATTCTGATTTCCCAGCTAGTCCAGATGATCCTCAGTGCACCAGAAAATTGTAAGGTGACGGCTGAGGCCACCGAGTCAGGAAATAAGGACTATGTAGGCATAGTTTAAATGGGCTTGGGTTATTTTATAAGTAGGAGCTGGGGTTTTTTGGGGGTTTGGCTAGAAACCTCCTTGCCTCCATTAGAGAACCTGTTAAGTGGAGAAGGAGCTGCAGACAGTGAGTGGGAGAGGAGCGGTCAGTCATGGAGACAAGTCAGCAGAGCGAAGATAAGAACGGACATTGCTGAGTTCCCAGCAGTGCCAGTGCAGGAGAAGCACAGGGAAAGTACACACAGCAGGGAGGTGTTGTGCAAAGGCTGGCCAGGAGAAGCCATGCCTCAGCAAATGGAACATGTCAGCAGGTTGCTCTCGGTTCCCGGGGGAATAGCACGACCCACAGGAGGGAAGTCACCTGGACTGTTTCCTTTGCCTGCGCTCCAGTGCTAAATGACAGTGGGGTGATGGTGAAAACATACACACTAATTCTCTCTGGAGAAACAAGAGCCGTCGCCGTGAAAGCATCCTTGTGGGAGATGCCGCTGCTTGTTCTTCCAACCAGGTCTAGAGCTTCCCGAGCTGTTCCTGGCATGCATCTTAGTTCCCTGTTTGAGTATTATTCCCCAGTGTGTTTTCTCGTTATTACGGATTGAATATTCCCTGACGTTAATAACGTTCTAATTCCATCCACACACCCCGCCCAGTACAGAGGGCTGACTCAGGAATACTTAGTTGGGCCATTTGTTTCCAAGGCTACCCTGAGGGTATATTTCCCTTTTCAGTGTTGCGCAGCAAATCATGGTTTTTCAACATTTCTTATAACTGCCACCACTTCTAAATCATGACTTGTACTGGTTAACCAGCCAGTGGCAGGAAGTGGAAGCACGTGTTGAAAAATCCAGATTTGTTGTTGGAATTTCTTGGCATGGCTCTCTGTAGTTATAGCCAACAGGGTATTTATCCATCTCCATGAAACCTTGGCGATGGCAACATTTGTGTTTCATCCAAAGCGATAATCTGTGGGGACTGCAAATGTGGGATAAACGTGGGCAGTCATTTGTTTAGAATAGGGATCCGAAAGAAGAAACAAATGGCCAAATTTCAGATATCCGTGTTGGAGGAACATTTCTTCCTTAACCTCAGGTCTCTTCTCATTGCCCAGAATATCTTTAATAATTCAATGAGACCTCACAGAGCAGTTTTCACTTCACATTTCCCCCCTCCCCCCCGCCACCACCTCAAAAATTCATGTGGTGTGAACTACCGGGGTTTTCTGAAATACTATGGTGTCCTAGTCAGCCTCCATGATAAGAGAATTATATACTTGCTATAGCATTCCATAGGATGGTTAAACCAGCCTCCAGAAAACCTTTCATTCCCTATTAAACTTTACAGGGTTTAGAGCAGTTATTATAGTATTGGTTTCAACCCTATTCAATTTTAATAGGATTTTTCTGATCGGGGGAGAGTCACTGGTTAGCAGTATTTTTTTTTGTACATACTAATGGAGTGGGGGTTGTATTGTGGGGCTAAAACCATTACTTTTGTTTTGAAATCTTTGAGTAGAAAGCATTATAGAAAGCAAAGCATAATGGAAGTGTTTAAGGTTGAAATCCAGCTTCTATTCTAACCCCTCTTTTCACAGACACTTATGTCGTTCCTGAACCTAAATTACCTATGTGCTAGGATATTCCATTTTGGTTTAAGGGGTATCATTTTTGAAAGTATGATTAAAATCTGTTGAGTCAGATGTGACACCCTCTCCGATGAGAAATTCTGCTCATCATGTCAAACTTAAGAAGTGTTCTGGGAACGCTGACTCAGTGCAGGGTGCCTTATTCATTTTACATCTTTACTCCACAGGGAGTACGTCTGCGAACTTTCTAAGCCACCATCTGTGGGAAAAGTTCCCTTCTTACTCATGGGGCCCTGGTGACAGCTTCCTTCACAATACAGCTGTCGTACAGCTTCAATTTCAGAAAATTTCTGAGGACAGGCGGGAAAATGTGTCAGCATAGAGAATGTTCTCTGTCCCAAACAGCATCACGAATGAGACACTAGGCAATTATTGTTTTCCTAATGACTGGGTCCAAAGTCTGAGGGGGCAAAAAGCAGATTACATAATGGAGCATGTAGACCTAGGAAATCTCTGGGGGCGTGTGGGGTAAACCACACGGGGGGGAGGGGGGTGGAACCAGGTCTGAGGGGAGGCAACTGCCCCCATTGCCCATAACAAATGGCTCCCCAAACAGGGAAAGCAGCCTCATTTTGTATGTGTTCTCTAGCCCATGCCAGTTTTCCTCATACTCCAGACAGAGAAATCCTAAGCAGACATCTCCTTGACAGGCTAAATGTGATGAAACCGTGTTAAGGAGCATAGGGTGGTGATCTGCAGCCAAGCACACACAAACACCACAAGCAATTCCTGGCACAAACGGCGCACAGGTTAGCCTTGCCTGACCGCTCATTTACCTCTTGGCACTATACTGCTACTATTAAGCCTTCTCTGCTGTTGATGGATGGGGATAGCCAAGCCACAGTGAGTCAGTGCATTTCCCAATGCACTTGTACACGGAAGAGACGCCTGCCCAGATCATCAATCGCACGGTTGCCTTTTTCCATCAGTTACTTCTGCATTTGTGCCTGCAATGTACACAGACGGGAATTCCAACCTTGCCGGCTGGTGGAGGGATTTTATGTTATTGCTGCATCTCTGAACACTGCCTGCGTTTTAGAACTTGCTGACAGGAATGGAAAAGCGTCAAAGTTCTAGAGGACACAATATCCTCTCACCCTGGAATCAGACCGTTCCTTTTTTGCTTCACAACCTTCATTTTCACTCACAGATCTTCACTTTGGGGGATTTCCTGGTCATCCAACTGTCACGATCTGATGTGGAGCATTACACCAGCTGGCTCAGGGGATGAGCAATGGCAGAGTGCACCTTTAACCTCGAGGCGGCTGCTTCGAATCCCACCTGCTTTGGCAGGGATTGTTTTTCAGTTTTCGAATGCCAAACCCCCACCAATTTTCAGGTGTTGGTTTTTGTTTGATGTTTCCAGAATACTGGAACGTTTTGAATAAACCAAAAAAAAAAAATTAGAAAATGTTCATTGAAAATACAGGCCATTTTTCATTGGGGGAAAAAAATTGAATTTTTTACCAGCTCTACTACTCTCAGAGATAGAGATGTCAAAAGAAGATGCAGTGGAACAAACTTAGAAATTGAAGAACACCACATTTCAGCTCCAGACCCCATTGAGTCAATGGAAAGAGACTCATTGACTTCAGTGGGTTTTGGATCAGGCCCCAGTCACAGCCCATATGGTATACATGCAAGAATTCTGAAGGGACTTCAACATGAAGTGGCTGAACTGCTAACAAATATATGTGATCTCTCATTAAAAATAGCGCTATACAAAAGGATTGGAGAGTAGCAAATTGGCACATGTATTTTTCAAAGGCTGTGTGAGAGAGCCAGAAAATTATAGACTTGTGGAAAACTGGCTGAAGCAATGATTAAATATAGCATTATAAGACACAAGATAGGATAGCACAGCTACTGCACAGGAAAATTGTGCCTCGCTAATCTATTAGAATTTTTAGAATGTGTCCATAGACTAGTGAATCAAAGTGAAGCGTTTGATGTAATTTAATTGCACTTTCAAAAAGCCTTCGAGAAAGTCCCTCACAAGAGGCTACTAAGGAAACTTAGGGCAGGTTTACACTTAAAACGCTGCATCAGTGCAGGTGCACTGCTGTTATGCTTTTACAAAGAGATTTTCAACCTTTCTGAGCTCCCCCCCCCCCCCCCACCCCCAACATGCTATAAAAACTCCATGGCCCACCTGTGCCACAACAACTGTTTTTCTGCATATAAAAACCATGGCTGGCATTAGGAGGTAGCAAGCAGGGCAACTGCCTGGGGCCCCACACCACAGGGGGCACCACATAGCTAAGCTGCTCAGGCTTCGGCTTCAGGCTCATGGAGGTGGGGCTTTGGCTTTCTGCCCTGAGCTGCAGTGAGTCTAATGCCGGCCCTGCTTGGCGGACCCCCTGAAACCTGCTCGCAGCCCACCATGGGCCTCAGACCCCTAGTTGAGAACTGCTGCTCTATGCCAATGGGAGCGAGCTCTCCCACTGGCATACATTCATCCACCTCCGCTAGAGTTAGTAGCTACATTAGTGGGAGAAGTAGATCTTCTGCCATAGTGCTGTGTACACCGGCACTTAGGTTAGTATAACTAAGTCACTCCGGGGTGGAGATTTTTCACACCCTTGTGTGACATAGTTATACTGAAGTAATTCTGTAGCCCTCATGGCATGAGAAGCAAAGTGCCGTCATGGATCAGAAACTCTCTAAGGGCTTGTTTACACAGCGACATCCAGGAAAAATTAAACTGGATTGCCTAAAGGTGTCAATTTGAAGTGGATTAGTTAAACCACATTAAATTCCTGTGTGGACAGAAAACAAAGAATAGGAATGAATGGGCAATTTTCATCAAGGCAAAAGGTTAACAGTGGGATGTTACAGGGCTATGTATCAGGATCGGTATTGTAGAATATCTGTGCTGATCTGGAAAAGGGAATGAGAAGTAAGATGGCAGCATTTGCAAATGCCACAAAATTATTGAGATTTTTCAAGACTAGGGAAGACTACGGGGAGCTTCAGGGGAATCTCACCCAACTAGATGAATGGGCAACATGCTGGCAAATGAAACGCAGTGGTGACAACTGACACTTACTGTGAACAAACTAGGAAATACCAACGTTCAACTCATAAACGATAGGGGAAGATGAGCAACAGGGTCATTGTTACAATTTTTAAATTGAACAAAACTAAAAAGTTTATGAAAACAGCACAGGAGCCAAACCACAAAACCTCAAGGGCCTCTTAAATCCCATGGAGACCACCAAGCTCAAACATGGGCATTCCAACAATGCTTGAAGACCAGGGCTGCCCAGAGGATTCAGGGGGCCTGGGGCAAAGCAATTTCGGGGGCCCCTTCCATAAAAAAAGTTGCAATACTATAGAATACTATGTTCTCGTGGGGGCCCCTGCGGGGCCTGGGGCAAATTGCCTCCCCCCCCCCCCGGGTGGCCCTGTTGAAGACTTAAATCTGGGAATGTACATTTCAAAGAGGGAGCACAAAACAGCATTCCCCCATTAAACACATGAATAAAACAGTGTCGCCCACAATTCTCAAGCCAGAATTAGCATAAACCCAAGTCCATCCTTCTTATGTAAGTATAGTTTTGGAAGGGCAGTCTAGTGGTTAGAGCAGGGGACTGGGCGTCAGGATTCCAGGGATGACCTAGCCACTGACGAGCGGCATGGCATTGGGCAAGTCACTTCAGTTCTCTGTGCCTCACTTTACGTAGTCACAGTAGTGTTTTTACGGTCGTGTTGGTCCCAGGATATTAGAGACACAAAGTGGGTGCAATTATTGGACCAACCTCTGCAGGTGAAAGCTCTGGAGCTTATACAAGCATCTCCCCCTTTCATCAACAGAAGTTGGTCCAATAAAAGTATTCTCTTCCCCACCATGTCTCTCTATGTGCATGTAGGCAGAATACATAGATGTTCAGGGCTGAAGGGATCATTAGGATCATCTTGTCTGCCCTCCTGCTCAGCACAGCCCATAGAATTTCATCGAGGGGTCCCTGCAGTGGAGGGAATTATTCTCCTCAGAGCGTTGTGAGGCTTCTTTTTTTTCCCTTGTGAATTTCTGAGCTCCTCAAAACACAGATGCAATGGACTGGGACTGCAGAAAGAGTCATAATATTACAAGAGACCAATATAAGCAAGCCTTAAGAACACCAGACTACACTAGACAACAGCCACTCAACAAATAGAGCAAACGGGGAATTAATGTAGCCAGACATATTTCACTTCAGATTAGAGGGCTGATTGATGTAGCCAAATCCTGCAGGAATCTGATTCTTTCCTTAGTTAACAGCTAAGGGCCAGATTTGGGCACCTAAAGATGCAGATAGGTGGCAAGTGGAATTTACAAAAAAGACCTTCTCCCCCTGCGAATGAGCACGAGGCCAGAACATAGCCAGATCCCATTCTCACCTTAATGAGATATTGCAGGGGCAGAAAACAATGGGGGGGAGGGGAGAAGGGCAGAAACATAATCTCCCCCTGCCCCAGTTTTCCATTGCAGGGGTGCAAGTCCTGCCTGCCCACCTGGTTGCACTGCCCCAGCACGAAAACAGGTGTAATGCCAAGAGAGGGAGAAGGAGACAAAGGTAGCAGTGTTAAGAGAGGAATGTAAGGCATAAATTGGGGAGTAGGAGGAAATGAGACCAGAAATGGAGACAGGAAATGATTTCAACAGCACATTAAAAAAAACAAAACAAGCCAAGTTGTTCTTTGTACCCTGAAGACACTCCCAGTCCAGTGACCGATGTGTGTACTGCAGCAATTCTTTGAAATGCCCCAGCCCAAGGGTGTGATCCACTGAGTATCAAGCTTCTTTACTCCTATGCACTCCATGGGTATTAAACAATCGGGTAATATTTTTCCCCCAGTAGCTTTTCGTCTGTTCCAAACCTGCCCCAAGTCATTCATGGGCTTAGATATAAATCCTTCCCAAGCTACCTCTGGTTAAATTCCCAAGAGCAACTGGTCCCCCCCCAAAAAGAATTTCCATCTTCCATCGCTGAGCTGCTGGTGCCACCTTTTCTCCTGGCCCTCCAGAGCGAACACGGAGGCACCACTACAGCACAGGCAGTACACGTAGCTACGTGCAGCACAGCTCTCATCTTCTCGTTGGGTCGCAAAGCTGGGCCGAAGCCGCCGCCGTGCAGGGCTGAGATGCACTCCTTGGATTGCAAGGCAGGCTCAAGATGTTGCAGCTCTCTGCGGCTTCATTCGCTTCTAAAGAGGTTCTTCACCTCCTAATGGTGGCGCAGCATAGCGGGAAACGTAAGATCGAGTCGATCTGCAAAGTGAGAGAGACCAGTTCGGTCAAATGATCTTCCTTTTGGCCCTTAACACCATGGAAGAACAATAACGAGAAGGAAATCCATATTTACGGTAAATGTTTTCCCCAATAAGGAAACAGGATGTATTATTTCTTTAGCACTAGTTATCAAGCTTAGAGAGGCTACGTCAACTTAGTCCTAAGTAAAACTGGCGTTGACCTCTCAGGATTAATGATAGTTGAACATTAAATAGAGATGACAATAATTCAGTTCAACATCCCTGGGGAGATTGCACAGTAACATTACATTTTAAAACAGTATCAGAGGGGTAGCCGTGTTAGTCTGAATCTGTAAAAAGCAACAGAGGGTCCTGTGGCACCTTTAAGACTAACAGAAGTATTGGGAGCATAAGCTTTCGTGGGTAAGAACCTCACTTCTAAACAAACTCAAGAGTTTCTGAGCCAAAGAAATATCCTTCAGAAGATGAAAATCCAAGCCACTAAAAAGGAACACAAAGGAGAACAGGCAACATGTAAGAAAGAAGTTAGAAGGGCCAAGATGGCATTTAAAGAGCAATTAGCTAAAGGTATAAAAAACGAGTGCCACTATAGCCCTTCTACTCCTGCATTATGGCCACAATGCTGTAGTTGAGAGGATCTGGTTGAGACAACACTCAAAGTCCATCAACGCTGCTCCATTATATCCTTGCTTAGTGGATAGGTCTTTATATCCAAGTGAAGAGCCACAGCCAGCAGTGAGATATAGAAACTAAGCTTCACTGATCAACTTTTGCAGTGTAAGGGTATCCACACAGCCTCCACGATGCTCCCAAACTCCTGCCGTTGCCTGCTCGCGATTCAGTGTAAAACCAAGTATGGGTTCTCCTGGGAAAATGTCATCTTTGGCAGTTCCAAGGTCATCGTCAAGAGTGCAGAGGGGTGTCTCAAGAAGGGTTACGTGCTCCTTGATCAGCTAAAAGGGCTGTCTGGGAGTGACGTGTAGCCCCTCCAATCCACAGCATTCCCACCCTGTGCAGCAAGGGACACTAGACTGGAAATCAAACCTGTGTTTCCTCCCTTGGCTGGTAGAGCTCCTTGACTAACCTCTGAACTGAGAAGCAGACCAGACCATTGCAAACTTGAGTGTGTGTTTTTTAAAATACGTATTTGATTCAGATAATACCGACACACATACAATGGTAACAGCACAAGGTGACACACAAACATTTTCATCAGCCACATTCAAGTCAATCTAGGGAGAATCAGGCCAACAAGAGGCAAGAGTTAGAGAAGAAGGGATAGATGGATAAACCAACTTGATGGACAGAAGAATGCTGATCTCCAGAAGAAACACAAGTGGAATTGAGATCCTACAGAGACTTCAGTGGCTGGATTTTCAGAGCTGCTGAGCTCCTGGCATTCCCATTGACATATAGGGTCACTTTGATTTTCATGACTCTACCTTGCAACTAACCTCACCTCGCTTAAGGATAAAGGACAAAGCAAGCAGAGACTTTTTTCCTGAGGTTTCTCTCCTATATGTATTTTAATAAGCAACTGCTCCGGGCAGCCACCCCTTTACTGTACTCGCTAGTGTCCTTCCGCAACACAGGGAAGCAGGCAGAGTCATCTCTGGTGGGTTTCTGGAACACAGCGAGGTTTATGTGACCAAAGAGCAAAAGTTATTCTGAAAGGTTAAAGTCAAAACTAAAACCTTGGCTGAAGCCTTTTTACAAGCTGGACTTTCGATATCGCTTCTGGAGTCTGGTAAAGTCCATAAAAGGTGACTGTGCTTGATGGTTTAAAGGAAAAAGCCAATAAATGGCATTAGACAGGCAATCCAGATCTCTTGCACGGCAGTGTGGAGTGCCGCCAGTTGGACTACTGATCTGGCCGGATTTCCCTTACTTCTGTTGCTAGGGAATTGGCTTCTTTTATTCCAAGCCTTTCCACCGTGACTTCTTCTGCTCCTACTGCCACCCCCTTAAAATGGCACTTCCCATAGTCGCCGAACTCAGGCGATCACCCAAGGGACATCATTATTGCATATCCACGGCTGATAATGCCACAGAAAAGAGGATTTCTACCTTCTGAAAGGATATGAAGCCATATTGTCCAGGGTACACCTGTCTCTCTAGTACACCCTGTGATACTGGCAGACCAGGTGCCTCACTGAACACTGACAAATGCACAGCTGGAAACCCGTCTGGCTCACCTGTGGGCTAGCGTAGTTAAAATAGATAGTGTTAGAAGAACACGTTTAGAATTTATGAAATGTCTCTTGGATGCTGCATGTATTAATCTGACTTATAATATTTGTATCCCAGGGCACAAAGTTGGGCTGTGTGCTAGCATTGTAAAGCTCTAATTGTGTAACTCCCCAAACAGGAAAAGCAGCATTAATTAAGGTAGAGTGCTTGTCCTGCACACAAGATGGCCCATTGAAGGCCTACGAGGCATTGTGTCGCATTAAAGGACTGAGACCTTGTTGATTGCATTCCTAACTCGAGGAAGGGGAAACCTGTGCATGAACTCATCCCATCAGCCTGGATTCTGGTGTGAAAGGAGTAAAAAAATGCCTGACCAGAAGGAACTGAGGTCTCTTTATGCTGTCTGGACGCTATGGGGAAAAGATTCCTAAACGTAAACAAGAGATTCCCTATGCTGCTTGGCATGGGTCAGATCCTAAAGGACATATAGAGCTGCTTATTCTAGACATTTACCTTTTCAAATCTTAGACTGTAACTCATATGTGTGGGCGTGTTTCCGGTTAACCTGGTAAATAACTCATTTCTTTTCTCCGTTAATACATCTTTAGTTAGTTTGTTACAGGATTGGCTGCTGGTGTTGTCTTGGGTTCGAATTCTGAGTCCAATGAACCTGGGGTAAGTGACTGGTCTCTTGAGACCGGGCGTAACCTGAATATTGTTGTGATTTTTGCTGCAAAGTGACCATCTATCACAGAGTCACGCTTGCCTGGGTGGCAAGACAGATCGGAATGCCCACGGGGACGGTCTGGGACTCCATCTTCAGGCTTAATAGTGCTGGAGGAGTTTACACTCGTTATTCGGCTGGTGAAATCTAAGTATAGAACTCACAGGCAGTTTGGGGTTTCTGCCCTGCTTCTTAACAGTCTGCCCTGAGGTTGGTATTCTTACTCATGAGCCACTCCAGACAGCGAGACACACCCTCACTCAGTTACTGCTTCCCTCGGGAAACCATAAACCAGGGATTACTACTGTGATGGGAATCCCACATACCATCATTCACAAATAGCTCCTGTCAGCCGCGCTGCCTCATTAGCCTTTACACCCATATAAAGAGCAACATGAGATCAATGTGCAGGTTTACTGGACACTCCTGACGTCAGAGCAGGGTTCGGGTTCAACCGGGATTCAGCAGGGCTATATACCAGCTTCTCGCTCAAGCTGCTGTTCTGTTCTCCAGACGCTCAGCTTTCGTTTTTAAGAAAAATGAGCTTCCAGCTATTGTGGTCACAAAGAACACCTCTAAAAAAGTGAGCCAAGGGTAACCCACGAGAGGCATCTTCAGGGAGCCTGGAACAATAGCATGGGGAGGTGTGAATGGCCCCCTTCATCTGATTGAGGGCTTAGGTCAGACGCCCAGTGATGGTAACTCAGCACTGTCAGTGGTTTCTTTCCTCATGTGGAAAAAAAAAGGGAGGGTCACAGAGCACATCTCATTCTGATGCCAAAGACAGGAGGCATTTGGATCACTACTTTTGTTTTTTTTAACCCAATCAAGATGGAGCCCCGCTCAAGGAATCTAGGGAGTATGCAGGATTATATTTGAAACTTCCGCACAGGCTAATGGGAGTGGCGTCTCATTTTCATGACTTACATGGGCAGAAGTTGTTTGTGGTCAGGACATGAGGAAGTACCAGTTCCTTTTCCTCCCCAATCTAAGACCTCTGATGGAGGACACGGTTAGAGGAGGCTGAAAAAACCTGCATCAGGAGAATGGGAGGTGGTTCATATGGGGTTTTGGTGCATCCTTTGGGCATGGTCCACTCTAGTTGAGAATTGATGCCCTAAATCAGCTGTTTACACACAAATTTTTAAAAAGTGAAATCACAGCTTTGCTCTGTGCTGGTCACCTCCAAAGGAAAAAAAATAATAATCAGACAATTTCATTTTTCTGGGGGTCGATTGCTGAAGCATGTGAACCTGTTGCCATACCTGGGTGGTGTTCTGAGTTCATCTAGGGGCAATTTGGGTGGAAACCATGTGAGTGCCTTAAACAGGCATTGAGTTTGTGGCACACATCTTTGGGACAGAAAGTAAACAGTCAGCGAGCTTTCCAGCAAACCTATTTCCGTCAGAAAATTCTGATTCAATGAAATCAGAGTGTTGATTTCATTAACATTTTTCAACAAGAATCATCAAAACAAATGGTTTTGATAAGGCTGGAAGATTTCATTTTGGCTTTATCGGTTCAACTTTGAGTACGACACGGGCGGGAGTGGTTTACAATAAGGCACAAGCACTTTTTTCACCCTCCAGGAGCATGAGACATGTCACAACCACTCCCACGCAGAACGAGCCAGAGATGCTGCCTGTACAGTATCACTCCTGGTGCCAGCATAGGGCTGGGGAAAGATGAGACCAAGAAACCACACCTGGGCGCATCACCCGATACAGCAGAGTACTCGTCACAGGGCTTCCAAACTGGCCAAATATTTGTTTGGTGGGCTATTTCCTGCATTGCCGGTGTTGTCCTCGAGGCTTTTCAGTGGACAGATTTGTGGGCCGAGCTTTCTTTTCCTAGAAAAAAGTCACAATGCTGCCAGGTGACTTGTGTGGATGGAAAGACATAGTGGCTGTAAGTGGCCTCCCTAGGCGCTATCCCAATACAAATGATGAATGGTCGTAATAAGGCACCTAAGCTTTCTACACAATCGCACACCATTTACTGCTTGCATTGCAGTGGTGTGAAGGGGCCCCAGTCAGGGATCAGGGCCCCATTGCGCCAGGCACAGTAGAGACAGACCAAAAGATCAGTACTTGCCTCAAAGACCTTATTAAATGTGATACATGGCACTGAGGTGCCGGGTGGCGGATATCTCCTCTCCAGTCAGGTAGCAGCTGGCTTAAAACCAGGAATGAACATCCATACCAAATGAATCTAACGGAGCTAAGATTTCCCCAAAGGAGTAGATGGATGGTCTTAAAAGAACAAGTGAACCAAAGTTATACCCTTTGCGCCCTCTAGTGCTCAGTTCACCAAAGTAAAGTGCAATCCTGCACAATGTGAGCATCCAAAAGGTTGAACCAAGTTGCCTTGTATGATCCTACTTTCTTCCGAATGATTATATTGTTCCTTAGGGTACTACTAAGTGACAACACTTTAGGTTGCTAGGCAGCTGGTGCACGGAGATGACCGCCCGTCATGCTGACCAGAATTGTCTCACTGTTTCCTTGTTCTTCCCATCTGTTGTCTCTTGTCCTATACTTAGATAAGATCCTTGGAGCAGGGATCATCTCTTTTGTCTGTGTTTGTACAGCACCTAGCAGAAAGGGGTTACTGGTCCATCACTGGGGTTCCTAAGCACTACCACAATACAAATGACCATCCATAATAATTTTGGATGCAACCAGCTATGATCCTGGTACTATATGGACCAAATTCTATTCTCGGTCAATGGTGTTAATTACACTGTGGGTAACTGAGAACAGAATTCGTCCCCATGGGAACAGAATTTGTCCCTATGTCTCCTTATGAAATGGAAATGCACAATGAAGAAGAGAACAATTATTTTACACATGTATAGATAATACACAACACCCAGCCTCGGCACTGCGACAGCATGTGAACTCTGGCCAAGGTTTTCCCCAAGTGACTTGAGATTTTAGGTGCCTCCATTTTGGGGCCCCCAATTTGAGGCATTTTAAAGGGTTTTCTGATTTTCAGAAGGTGGGTGCTCAGCACTTTCTGAAAATTAGGCCCCTTTAAGACATCTCAAGTTGCCCAACTAAAAACCGAGGCGCCCCAAATTACCCATCCTTTGGGAAAAAAAATCTTGGCTTGTACAACTGAAAGCTGTGTTTCAGCTGGTGTTGCTAAATACATTTCTTAACGTATATAAGCTTTGCATCGAGGCTGGAAATCTCTATATGGTATTTCTCCTACAACTCGAGGTTGCCTTCTCCGTAGGGAACAGTTACCCAATGCAGCTTATTTTAGTCATTTCTATTGCTGCTGTTGCCTCGGCTTCCCATTGCTGCGATACCACTGCTTGAACGAGGCAACACAAAAATCTGCTGCTAAGACTGCAAACCGTCCCATTTCCAGGAGCAAAACAAAAGCAAAATTTAACCAAACAATTGCAGAGTTCTCTGAAGGCTGCTGAACGGAGCAATGGCAAAGGGTGCTTTGCAGAGAAAGTTCTGCAAGTGGCTCCATGGCATTCATCCCAGTTGATCTTCCCTGTTGAAGTGGTGTTTACAGAGTTTACTGGTTGGCAGTACATGCTGGATACACCCCACCCTCCTATTAAGAGATTCAGGGAGGCAAGTAGCCCCTGGATATAAGGAAGAAAGGTATGGCTGCCTGGGAAGAGAGAATCTAGTATGTGGGCTAAGCACCCAAGGAGCCGTAGGAGCAGTCAAGGCCTGGGAGAAAGTTTGTGCTGAATTTTGTTTTATTGTTCCTGCACCCAAACACTAGGAAAAGAATGAGGCTTGGCTTTATATGGGGGGGGCCATATGAGACTTTGCACAGTAAGTTTGTTTTAGAGCAGAGTGTCTGATGTGATGCAGGACCTCAGACTAGCTGGTAAATGGTCGAAGGGCTTGCTCTGGTTCCATTAAAGTCAAGGGAGTTTTGCCATTGGTGTTACTGAGTGCAGCAGCAGGTCGTATCTGATAAACGTGGGCTGAATTCAGAACTATGAATAAAGCACCAAACCGGGGTGAGTATTTCACGCAGCCTTTTAAACAATGCTGAAGGTTTGAGTTTACCATCAGGCTAGGGAGCAGGTGTTTCCCCTCTTCCATTGCACCCAAGCTGAACTCTCACTTCCAATCCCCACACAGCCTATACGTGTAGCCAATTCTCCCTTTTTTCCACTTCTTTCCCCCCTGCCACCCGTTGTCTGTCTGCCAATGTGCTTCTTGCAGCATCAGACTTGCTGGAATGCAGCCAGTCTACCAGCACTTCTGTACAAGCCAACACTGCTACCCTAGGGACAAGATATTTCAGCACTGCTCGGGCATGGGAGAATAAAAAGGGTGGATAAGGAAAGCCGCTTGTTGCTCAGAGAGCGCTGGATCGTATTGGAGTTGGGTTCTATTTTATAGCCCTTAAAGTTTCCCCATGTATTGCAGGATGGGGAGGGTCATATTATACAGAAAATCAATGTTATTCCACCCTGGAATTCACCCTGCAGGGAAAGAAACCTGCTGGAAGGCAGATGGAATTTTAAGGCAGAAGGATATAGCTAAATCCAGTACCCGGTGAGCCTGTTCCTTGCATTCAAAGCTCTCCCTGACTTGAGTGCTTAAGAAATGCAGCCTCTGACCCAGGATATACGTGTAGACTTGGCAGAATTTGATTTTTATGTAATTTTGATGGACAATGTTGATGTTTATGCTTTTTTTATTTGTATCAATTTAAATTCGTGGGAAATTATGGGGGAGGGGGGATTAAAACATTATTTAATGCCAGCAGATGGTGAGATTCAAACAGTTAAAGCTTTAACCATTAAAACGCAAACTGTCAACATCACATGTCAAAGTATACAAAGTAAATAACCTTATGTCAAACGGAGTTTTCAAGCAGCATTTTTGTTTCTCTGTAAATTTCCATGATTGTCATTGGAAATATTGTGTCATCGGTGTGTGTGTACACAGTGAAATTGACCAATGAAAAACTTATCCTTCCAAGCCCATTTATGTGGTGTTGCTTTCCAACCCAAGTAACTACTCCAAACCCTCTGAATCTAGGGTGAAATCTTGCTGTTATGGGTAGGAGCCAAGGTAGAATGGTGCAGGCTACACAGCTCAGGGCAAAAAGAGCCCTGGATGGCATCCATACCATGTTGTCTGGCACATGTGCTAAGTAGGATTGCAACATGCTGCAGGTAATAGCATGTATGGCTTCTTGTGTCTGACCCCAGATAAGCAGACCTTCAGGGGGGACAGCCCACAGTCCAGCATGGTAACCGGTTCCCCAACCTAGTGACGAGATCAGAATCCTGGCTCGCCCTCTTCCCTCTCTAGAGCAGTCCTGCAGAACAGGGCAGAGTTTAGTCACCAGTCTGTGATGCTGAGGAAAAGCATTATCGGAAGACCTACCAGGCAAACCTGTTGGAGCAGGCATTGTGCATTAGAGGAACACTGGGGGGAAATTCAGTAAGGGGGTGAAAAGTAAAAAAAAAAGCCAGGGGGCCAAGTCTACCCTGGGCAGCTCATGCAGCCCCACTAGGGAAAGAGGCTGTGAGGGAGAATCTGCCCCATATGAACTTAGAATGGCCTTTTTCTTGTCTCACAAAACTGGCTTATCTGTTGGCACTAAATGACACCTATTTTGCTGAACCTTTCATTGGGAAGCCTAGTGGATAGAGCACTAGACGGGAACTCTGAAGACCCGGCTCAGCCATGGGCCTTCTGGGTGATCTTGGGAAAGTCATTTCATCCTCCTGTGCCTCAGTTTCCCCACTTGTAAAATGGGGATCCTTCACTTCGAAAGAGCTAGCCGTGGAATCTCCCCATTCCCAGAGCAATATGGGCATTGAGTGGGCAGCCGTTCTGCAAACATCCAGGCATTAATGTCCACAAACAACAAAAGAAAAGGAGCACGAAAATGGTTCATCAACCAGATGTGTGATCGGTCTAAACATACATACATTTTTTGGAGTTGCATGAGGTTTAGGTCTGGTTACATTTGAGGGGAAATCTGACTACATAAATAATCCTACTTCACGCACCCAGTTTTCATTTTTAGGTCTCATACTGCTTTACGTAGTCAAAGCCGCATTAGCCCCATTTTACAGATGGGAAAAATGAGGCACAGACAGGGACTGTGACTCACCCAAGATGACCCAAATGAGACAGGGACAGATGCAAAATTGAAACCCATGTCGTGACAGCCAGCCCAGTGCGCCACCCTCTGCTCCACAGATAAACACTCATAAATCTCTCTTGTAGAATCAGATGAATGATTTTGGCAGCTATATTACTCAGAAGATTTAAGGCATGGCTTGTCTATAACTTGAAAAAAATCTAAAACATTAACTCCTTTAAAAATCACGTTATTCAGTCATACCTCATTTTTATGAAACAGTAACTCCAGCCAAAATCCCTGAGTCTTTACAGGCATAGCAGTGTTCCCGATTCTGGCTGCCGGAGCCCGCCAAAAACCTTTTTACTGCATGCCACTGGGTTTGCTCTGTTATTCCTACTGGCTTTACAGTTCAGGTAGAAACTTTTTGTGTGTGTGCTTGTTTTGATTACAGGTCTGAAATTCACCGGTTGTACAATAAAACCCCATACGGTCTCTTAATCGTCCCTCTGCCTTTCACAAATATTGCTGTGTGCCGGCAATATGAAGTCGGTGAGATACAAAGAGTTTCTCTATTGTGTTTCTCACGCCTTGGGCACGAGCATAGGGGTAACGCTCAAAAAACAATGGAGGCAGCAGGAACTGAAGCATCTGGAAGGAATAATTTTAAAAAGCCTATTGACTTCAATAGGAACTCAGACCCTGATTCAGCAGGGCTCTTAAGCACAGAGTCTTAGGGACTAACTACATGCTTAAGTGCTTTGCTGAATCAGGGCCTATGCCCGGGGCCGCCGAGACTGGGTTCGGGGCCCCCAGCAAGGGCGGACCGGCTAAACAGGGCCGACGAGAGGGGTGGGGGAAGCCAGGCCCCCTTCCGGACCGCCGGGCCCCAGTAAGGCGACGAGAGGGGGAGGAAGCCGAGCCCCCTTCCGAACCGCCGGGCCCCGGTAAGGCGACGAGAGGGGGAGGAAGCCGGGCCCCCTTCCGGACCGCCAGGCCCCGGTAATTTGTACCGGCTTTCCCCCTCCCCTCCCTTGTCAGCCCTGCCTATGCCAATAGGGTTCTATAAAAATTAAAACCTTCCTCTAGAAATTATTCCTAAAAGCTATGGAGAAGGATTTCCTTTCCTCAGAATTTTTAAATTATCCTAGAACATTTCATAGAGAATTCTGTGTCCCTGGTTTAAAGATTCAATAGACGGATGATCAGTCTCTATCAGAGTCCCTAGAGCAGGGGTGGCCAGCCTGTGGCTCCGGAGCCACATGCGGCTCTTCAGAAGTTAATATGCAGCTCCTTGTATAAGCACCGACTCCGGGGCTGGAGCTACAGGTGCCAACTTCCCAATGTGCCGGGGGGTGCTCACTGCTCAACCCCTGGCTCTGCCACAGGCCCTTCCCCCACTCCACCTCTTCCCGCCCCCTCCCCATAGCCTGTAGTGCCCTTGCTCCTCGAGCCTCCTGCATGCCACGAAACAGCTGATCGGGAGGTGCAGGGAGGGAGCGGGAGGTGCTGATCAGCAGGGCTGCCAGTGGGGGGGAGGCACTGGGAGCAGGGTGAGGGAGTTGATGGTTGGCTGCTGACGTATTACTGTGGCTCTTTGGCAATGTACATTGAGAAGGAGCCAGAATTTACCAGGCTCCGGGTGGCCACCCCTGCCCCAGAGCTTTTCCTGTAAAAGGGCTGGCTAGAGCCACAGGAAATTATATCACATTAAAGCGATTACCAAAGCAGACAGCCAACCAGCCAGTGGAGGAGGGGATACTCATATGTTTTAGAATTGATGAAATATCAGGAACTGTGGATGCATGGTTAGTTAACACTCTGTGACAGCATGCATTAGCCACTCCCTTTTGATCTGAAAAATAGCCCAGGTTCAGGGATTTCCCTTTGCAATGTTATCCATGTATTATCATCCTTCTGCTTTGCATACTGAACCCCAGCAGAGTATAAAATGAGTTTGCCTTGCAACAGGGACACAGTACCTCGACGGTTAAAGGAAAGAAACTTTGGCAGAGAACACTATCTCCCAGCACACTTGGAGAAACCTCTCTTAGAAGCAAGGTAAGGCAACTTTATGTTTAACTGAGCAGCTGGCCAAGCAGTTATATCTGCTTGCACGTGGAATAGTTTTATTGCCGTTTGTATGTTTTTTCCCCCCTTACTAAACCAGCACAGTTTTTTTAATTGGTTCCCTGTAATGCTGCCTTGAAACCTTTATCCTCCTTGCTACAAGTAAGAGCAGTGCCACAAATATTCTTTGAATTAACCCTGTTGAAAAGGATCTAAGGAAACAAGGGACTTATTTTGATCATCAATGAATGGAAAAGAGAAATTAAGAAAGAGCACACTTAGACAGGCTGCGCTGAGATAGTGTGACAAGATTTCCTACAACTTTTCAGTATAAGCGGCTGCTCACAGGTCTCCTAGGCAAAATCCCAGGATAGCTCTGCTGTTCTAAGACCGATCCACAACAACTATACCATCAGAAGATTTAAAAAAAAAAAAAAAATTCTGATTAGCCTAAAAGCCCAGATGCTTTTAGTGAATGACAGGGTGAGTTTAGTTTTGTATCGCATTGTAATGTGCTAGTGTTGTTTGCAGTTTGGTAACTCTGCAGATATTTTTGTTACACACCCGTCTCTTCCTCTTCTTTTTACCTTTATTAAGGGCCAGAATCTAACACCCCTAGATTGAGTAGTACCTCACAGCACAAGTAGTTGCATTCTTTTCAGGGGGGTTACTCACTGTGAATAGGGGTATCAAAATCTGGCTCTGAATTCTTACACTGAACTACTTAGATTGTGAGCTTTTGGGGGTCAGGACTGTCTTTGTTTTTTGATGTGTACAGCACCTAACACAGAGGCCAAAACTGGGGCTTGTAAGTGTAAAAAAAAAAAAAAAAAAAAAAAAAAAAAAGTAAACAATTTATAACAGAAAAAAGAAAGTTTTTTTTTTTCCTTTCTTTCCTTATCTTTTGACCTTCTTGGCTACAGCTCAGTCTTTGATTTGTCTTATACAGAAAACTTAAACAATGTAATAGCTTCACTTTTACCCATCAAGTTGCTGTCTTCCCAAGGAGGAAAACTTCACTTTAGGGTCAAAGATAAGCAGAAAAGCCCAAATCCAAAAGGACAGCAAGACAAAATCGGGATCAGCCTGTGACAATTAATGGAGCATCATCCTAAACTCTGACTAGTTTGCTACATGGGTTATAGATATGCTATAATATTATTTACAAAAATCTAGTACCCAGGCAAGATTCCTCGGTTCCACATTTAGAACAGAACCTGGAATCCATAAACTTCACATTCCATTTGGCTCTGGCAGTCTCTAAGGTGCTGCAAGTTGTTTTTTGGTTTCATTCCCTGGGGAAGAATAACTTTCAGCTGGGAATCTTTGTTGTGTGAACGACGCAGGCCAGGTTTTGCCTCTTGTTTTCCTGCAAAACATAGAGGTTCAAATAAAGAAAAATATTTTTGTGATACCCAAACCTTTGAGAAACAAAACTTTAGAGGTTTTTTTTTTTTAATTTGGTATTTCTGCTAAACTTGGAACACTCATGTGTTTTCCAGACCCTAATTATGCTCTGAATTTCATTTGATCTGAGCATTTTGGATCCTCATTGCAAACATTTGTTTTATCTGTGGTGTCCTAGGAATAGGCAGCCGGTGTAGAATAAAACAGGTCTACAGCTTCTGATTGGCATGGAGAACCCCTAATTTATTTGGTGTGTATTTACGACAGGATTTGGACCCTGATTTAGCAAAGCACTGAACTAGGGAGTCCAAGGGTGTTTGCTGAGTCAGGACCTTAGTCGGCAGTTTAGCTTTCAATCATAGGATATTAAATTACAGCAGGTCCATAAACCTGTGGCATTCCCTCATCTTATCAAAGAGGGAGGTTGTATAACTGTATAACCAGTGCTTAATATGTGCCCTGACGCCTCTAGGCTTGGCAGTTCATAGCCCCGGCACCTCTGGCCTTGGTGCATCAATTCTGAATGTAAAAAAGTTACTCGAGCCCCAGCACCTCTTTCATTACAAATTAAGCACCGTGTTTAACCTCCTTTTATTTCCTTCCTTAGGAGAATCCCCTCATTACCTAAACCAGGATTTCAGGGCTAGGAAACAGCAGGCTAATTAAAAGACCAAAAATGATGTGCCCTTGGCAGTTCCTATTCAGGCCCCAAACAGGTCGGAACACATCCCCCAAAGAGGATATAAACAATAATGTGGAAAAAGCAGTCCTGAAGGTTCACAGGTAAGATTTATCTCCTCTCAATTTCACCCTTCCTGCTTTCCTACACTCTCCCTCCTTTAAGAAGGAAAGATCATAGATGTTTCAGAGGTACAAGTAAAGAATTGCCAAAGCAATCATTTTAAAGGAGAAAGTTTGAGGGATAACTTTTCCTACAGGCCACTTGGCTGCAATTGACACAGGTGAGGTAAATTTTAGTTTTCCCTTATGAGACCTGCTCACATCACTGTGACATAAAACATCCTGCCTTAAACTTTCTTTTTTTTTTTTTTAATTGTCTCTGCTTTCTATAATGTATATAATGGTGCAAGCTATGGATGGCGAGATCCACTCGTGTGTGTGTTGTGGACTTCAGCAAAGTTATTTATTAACCTTGTAATTGTACTAATTAGCTCCATAAAGTATTTTGGGATACACCTTGCATGAAAGACGGTGTATAAAATAGGGTTGCACGTTTCTCAAATGTCCCTCATTTCAAAGGATTTCACTCATTTTGGTGCCTACATTCCACCAAAATTTGGTGCCTATGTTCCACCAAAATTTGGTGCCTTCCCCCCTCCCGGCCTCCCCATTTTTCACTATTATCAGGGAAAGTTATTTACACCAGAAATAAAGAATCCTGAACCTGACTCCCACTGGAGTCACCGCTCACCAGTCAGAGCAAAGGACACACAATCTGGCCCTAAGATGGACATTAGCTAAAGGCCATCGCTGCCAGTCAAAAGCAGACTCTTTTGCTCCAGGATTGTCAGGCTAGCTCTCATCTTCTCAAATCTTGCATCCAAATTAAAAAAGGAAGAACAGAGTTCAAAAGTCAGGCCTTTTGCATGGACTTCCTTTGTTTCCTGCATAAGAAAGCAAGCCGTTTGCTTAACGCGCCGTGAGGTTGGACCTATTTGAAAGGTTCATGCAGCTATTCCCTGAAGAAAACAAATCTTCTCAACATTTTCCTTCTCTTTGTCGGTTTCCTATGACTAGTTCATAGTTGTAGCTTCTTGATGCATTTCCTTTGTTTAGTTTATAGCAGTGGTTCTCAGCCTTTTATATTCTAGGGCACGGCAATATGGAAACGGTGGCCACAACCCCGCTACCTGTTTCCAGTTCCCTTGAGTCGGGAACACATGGCTTATTGAGTTGGTATTGTTTTCAGACGCGGTGTTAGGCATCTCCCTACTCACCCCACAAGTAAACGGTAATGGGTTAAAAACTGAGCCTCTTGTACTAAATCAGATTCTGCTTATTCATTTCAAAGCTTCATGAAAGAAGAAGCCACCAAGCTAAATGATCCGAGCAACAAACAGGATGAGATGCCGCGCATCATAACTGCAGGAGAGGTCAGTGAGAGGAGACAATCTATTTCTAACTTCGGAACTGGATGCTAAGGGGTCACAGTGACAGCTGAGTGAAATTTTTCAGCTGAATTTTTTTGTGTCCCCCCTACCCCTGAGGGGGGTGGGGGGAACAGATTCAGTGACACCAAAACGTTTTGCGAATTCATGTCAGTGTCACCAAATTGTTCATTTTGTGCAACCCAAAACTTTAATGTGCCTAAGGGAGTTAGAGGCCCAACTCCTATTCCAGTGGGATTTGAGTGCCTAACTCCCTTAGTCTCCTTTGAAAATCCCAGTGTTTATTTACAAGCGTGTCTTATTTCTAAGACCATCCAGTTCATTGTTTCCCTTGGACCACCACAATTAACACACACTGAGAAATCCCAGTGAAATCTCTGGGACTACTTGCAGAGTAAGGTATTGCTCAAACAGGGAGCGTGTGAAAAATCTGACTCCTTGTTCATTTAGGACCAGATATGTGAGTAATTTCACACTCACATGCATAAGTGCTCACTTGGGTGAATAAAGTTACCACAATCTGTCCCTTAAATCCTAATGAACTGCTTAGCAATCAGAATGGGCCAAAGTCTTCCCTGATGAAACTCCGTTGATTGGCACTTACACCAGGGATAAATTTAGTCCAATGTTTTAATGTTACATGATGAATTCAGATTATTTGTATTTTCATTTTCTCTTTGCTCAGAAACCTCCGCAGAATGGCATCCAACCCATGAGCCAAATATCTGGGTGTCCGAGACATTTAAAAATTAAAAACTGGGAAAATGGAACCAGCTTTCACGACACGTTGCACCAGACGGCAAAGGGGGTAAGACCATGAAACTTTAATGGACAACTTTCCCTGGCGGGGTGCCATTGTCATTTTTAACATTTCCCTGTCTTTGCAGGTTCTCAACTGCAAGGCCAAGGCCTGCCAGGGGGCCCTCATGAACCCCAAAGGCTTGGTGAAAGGCCCCCGAGACAGTCCAGTCCCACCGGAAGAGATTTTACCCCAGGCGATAGAATTCATCAATCAATACTACAATTCATTTAAAGAGTAAGGCCATTTTAACTTCATTCTTGAATTAATTGCTCTATCTATGGGATGTGAATGCCTCTTAGTATTCTTTCATCCTGAGCTGCAAACTCCCCTACCACACACCGTCCGGTCAAACAAAAGGAACAAGAATTATGGGCTGTTAGTGAGTTAGTTGTACTAATAATATGCTGAAATGGTAGGTGCTATTTTTACCTGTAGGTCCCCACCCTCCTCAGTGAATATAGGAACGGACTTTATTGAGTGCTTTGTTGTGCAATCTGGTTTTGACTGTCTCAACCCTCCTGAGGCAGATGCAGCTTAGATAAGACTCTTTTTAAAAACAGTGTTACCATCCACGAATAAACAAGTCTCTCCAGGTCTGGTTTCAACCAGGGAAAGGTAACACAGCGCTAGAGTGGAGTAACGCCCATTGAGACCAGCCTTATAATGCGGATACGGCTTTTACTTTGGCGTTGTTTTCAATGCACTCTCTCCGTGTTCTGGCACCCTTTGCTCAAGGGCGGTACATGTTATGTCAACATTTCCCAGGGTTTAGGGCTTCTTATAAAGTTGCTGGCCTTCTAGGTAACTCGCTGCCATCCAGCATGGCAGAGTCCTCTCGTTCTCTCCCCATCAGCATGCTCAGGTGAATTTCCTAGCATCATAGAAGACGCTGTATTCTATAGTTCTCCGGACGGAGAAGGGGGGGTGAGTTTACTGCTTTGGGTGAACACATGGGAAACGCTGGAACATTTGAGTCTATCTCAAGTTCCACTATTTCAAGGCCTTAGGGATTAGTAAATACAAATTTGATCCTACAAGATGCACTAGGTCTCCTAGTTAGCTACTTCCGTGATTCAGATACTCTTCAATTTAACACACTATTTATTTTAAATTGGCCCACATTAACTTTTCTGAAAGGAGACTCTGAGGGTACGTCTACACTACGAGATTAATTCGAATTTAGATAATTCGAATTTGGGAAACAGATTGTATAAATTCGATTGTGCGCGGCCACACTAAGCACATTAATTCGGTTTTTAACCACATTAATTCGGTGGTGTGCGGCCACACTACCCCTAATTCAAATTAACAAAATCGATTTTGGTGCTACTCTGCTCGTCGGGGTGGAGTACAGAAATCGATTTTAAGTGCCCTTTAATTCGAAGTAACTGGCTCCGTTGTGTGGACGGGTTAAGGATTAATTCGGATTAACGCAGCTAAATCTGAATTAAAGTCGTAGTGTAGACCAGGCCTGATTTGCAGATCATTGTATAGCTGCTTCCTTTCCTCTTTTTACTCTGCCCAGACAGCAATTTTATGACTTCTAAAGTTCTGCTTTCATGGTGATGTTCTGATAATAAGAAACTGCTCTTTGTAGTAATCAGGGGATTATGAAATCCCATAACACCAAACAACTTGCAATTGCTTCATCTCATGGTTAGAAACAAGCACTTTCAGGAATTCCTGGCATCTTAGTTAATTTCTAAATCACTTTCTTCTTAGTCACACTCTCCTGGTCGGGTCATTGACTCAGTTTGAGTCTGGTCTTGTGTTTGATCCAGATGCAGCAAACACTTAGGCACATGCTTACTTTAACTCCGATGAGTAATCACATTGAAATCAAGGGAATAACTCATGGGAGTAAAGCTCAATACCTGCATACATGTTTCCAGAATCACAATCTTTGTCAACTAATAATGCAGTAAAATGTACATTTGTTACTGATGACAAATTCCCACACCAGCAGCACAAACACATGAGAGTATGGGCCAAATTTACCCCTGGTGTCATTTACATCAAGGGGAGTTGAACCCGCTGCCAGATGCTGAACTCGATCCTATGGTCCTGATTCCTTTCTCATCACACCAGTGTAAGGAACACCACTGAAGTCACACTGACATGTGACAGGGTGATCCAGTCCTAGGAGGCTGAAGGCCACATTTTCAGAAGAGCTCAGTGTCCAGATTTTCAAAGCAGCTCAATGCTCCTGGTAAAATCTGGCTTCATTTCTGAGACCTGAGCCCTTCTGAAAACCACAGTCTCAGGTACAAACAGCTTTCACGGTCAGAAACATTCAATTTGCAAAATCTCCCTGTAGCCACTCAGAGGTGACCTCACTACTTGGCTATTTGATCACACAGATTTACACTGTCTCACGCGCTGCCCTTGATCTTTCATCCTGGTGAAACTCGACATGTGCTCTCAGACGGAGCAGGCTATTTTCATCCTATTTATCAGCCGGCAAACCAGTTTGTCTGTGCCACGATAAATATTTCCCCAATATTGTGTCTTCATTTTCCGTGTTATCAACATAAAGAATTTGAGAGGTTAGCATCTCTGGCCAAGAGAACTACCCAGCACCTCCTCCCTGGTGTGGCGTTTTCTACACATTTTGCTCAAAAGAAATATTTCTGTATTAAAATAATAGAACTCAGAGAACAGGTACCATTAGGCCACCTCCACCCTCCTTCTGCCAAAGCAGGATTTTTCCCACCCATGGATTTCCAGTGCTTTCATCATACAAACCTGGAAAGTCCACATCTTCCTAAACAAGTTAACGTGGGAAGCTAGGCAGAAAAAGGCAGCCTACGTTAATGTATGAAGCATCATGGAGATGGGAGCTGCACCAAGGTTAAAACATTACAGCTTAGCCTTTCCAGCACTGTTTGCTCCTGAATAAGTTAATTAATCTGCCATTCACACTCAACAAGGACAGCTCAGAGATTTGGAGGCCAGAAGGAACAAGGATGATCTGACTGCAGTTGTTATAGCAGTGGCCCTGTCTCCCCCACACTCATGCCCTGCGCTTAGATAATCCATTTCTTTCCATTGCTTAAAAATACCAAGTAGTCGATCGTAACAATAGAGAAATATGGCACTTTGGGGAGAGGCGTGAGATGCAGCAGAAGGGAGATGGGACGCAGGGTGGCAGTTTCCTCTAGGACGCAGAGGGCTGTGAGAGGTGGCAAATATTTTCACCGTTGATGGCGTATTTTGGGTAGATCTATTTCATTTCCAGGTGTTGAACTACGAGGCCAGCCCATCTATGGATATTCTCTTGCAACATCCATATGTGCCAAATGACGACTTGCACAGGCGCCTAAGTGAATCCTATGAAGCACTCTCTCTCTATTCTGTGGCAAAAGCTAACCCCATCGGTCTAAATCCTCTGCTTAACGGAGGAGTTCCTTATAATCAGAGTGCTTAAATTCTGCCCTCAGTGACATCCATCCACCCTCTTGACCCACAACACAATATTTCGGCAATCACCTTGGTGAACAAAATTAGTTCTGCCTAAAGCACAGCTCATTGCGTCTCTTGATGATTGTTTCCTATTCTACAGGCCACAACCAGAAGAACACCAGCAGCGAATGCAATCAGTAACCGAAGAGATAGAAACAACAGGAACCTACCAGCTGACGAGACAGGAACTCATTTTTGCCACCAAACTGGCCTGGAGAAATGCTCCGAGATGCATCGGGAGAATACAATGGTCCAACCTGCAGGTGACTTCCTGATTATGGAAATCTAGGGGCAAGCAGATCAGCAGCTTCTGTAAATCGGCATAGCGACATTGGCTTCAACAGGCCTACGCCAAGTTACACCAGCTGAGGATACGGCCTGTATTTCAGACAATCCAAACTGCTTCCTCATTCCAGAGCCAAATCAAATAATTTTATATGGTTCAAAACACCTTAAAAATCTGCTGAGCAACAGGAGGAAATGCATCTCCTGATATTACAGCAAAGCACAAATATGTTTATTGGGCCCATATAGCAAAGATTAAGATTAACCCTTGTTAGATGAGCTCAAAGTGAAATCCTGTATCCAGATACTAGTCTAAGCCATTGCACCTTAACCTTAAATTATGATAATGAACTTCATTAGAAAAATAATTCTAAATCATCATTCCTAAATCAATTTTTTCATGTATTTCTTCTGGGAATATATAGGTGTTTGATGCACGTAACTGTACTACAGCCAAGGAAATGTTTGAACACATCTGTCGTCATCTTGAATACGCCACAAACAATGGAAACATCAGGTATGTGCTCTTTTATTCCAACTTTGGTATTCCAAACACCAATCTTTGGATCCAGATCTGGGTTTACATTCAAAACCCCCCCCCCCCTGCCCCTACAAAACTTCTGGAGTGTCTAGAAGTTTTGGTCCCCCGTCTCCATCCTTAATTCCCCCCTTTATCCTGTATCATCATTTCTTGAAGGTTTGTAAGTTGCACAGTCCCTGGAAAAGGAGGGGTTTTTAGGTTTTCGTTGGGGTTTTAATTTGTTTACAAAATGTAAATTAGCTAGTAGCGGGAACAATTTAAAAAATAATCCAAAAGCATAGGACTTGCTGTCTTTTAATGGGAGTTAATCTCTCTGGTAGATCGGCCATCACGGTCTTCCCTCAGAGGACTGATGGGAAACATGATTTCCGTTTGTGGAACAGCCAACTCATCCGATATGCTGGGTACCAAATGCCAGATGGCTCCATCTTGGGAGACCCAGCTACTGTGGAGTTTACACAGGTAAGCGTTCAAACAGAACTCAAACAACCATCCCTCTTATCTAGCTCATCTATTGGATTTTAGATATTCGTCGATCTAATCGATGTAGGTACCTTGTTATGTGGCCCTCTATATTCTATTGGTCAAAAATATTCCACAGATCTGATCAAACTCCCATTAAGGTCAATGGAAGACTTTCATTGTGCTTCGTGGACACCTTTTGTTCTGTACCTTTCTGGAGCAGGAGAGAGGAATGAGGATGGGCAAAAGGAATGGGTGGAGTCTTGGCTCCAATGCACCAACCAGCACATCTTACCTAGCATGGGGAGAACGGGGGGCGAAATTTATTACTATTATAGTCCTGCAGCAAATTACTCCCTCCGTCCCAGAGCAAGGGAGGGTTGTCTCTGAGGCACGCTATCGCCTAGGCCTACCTCTGGGATGAGGCAATTTATGTACTACCCCTCGATCAGGGCATACAATGGAGCCCTACGCGAAAAAAGCATGGCTTTATTGGAACAGGGGAATGTAGCCTTTAACATTAGACAGCATGTAAAGAGTTAACATGCTTTTGTCTTCAAACCCATGGGGGAAAAAAAAAAAAACCCAAAACAAAACCCACTTTCTTCATTTACAGTTGTGCATCGAGCTTGGGTGGAAGCCCAAATATGGCCGCTTTGATGTCGTTCCACTGGTTCTCCAAGCAAACGGCCAAGACCCGGAAATATTTGAACTGCCGCCAGAACTTGTCCTTGAAGTGTCAATGGAACATCCAAAGTAAGCATGCTGGATTTAGATAATCGTTTCTGTGCCATACCTTGACTACTAGACTATTGTTCGGCCCAGTTTATTAGCTTGTGACCTGTGGCGGGTTCCTTTATTAATTCTTTGTTCAGGTGAAATTATGTTAAATTAACCCAAGAGATAAAAATGTATGTTATAGCAGCTAAATTACATTGAAATGAATGTAGGATAATAGCATTTTTGCAGGAAGTATTTGGGAGTTCTCATCTCTGTTTCAGTCATAGTCAGTCAAAAGTACATTGCTTTTAAATAGTGTACAGAGGAGAGTGCTATCGTAATACACTTGTAGGGTGTGGGTCTTCTTGCACTCAACAAGCCTCTGATTCACCCAGGCATTTAAGTAAGACCAACATTGTTCAGCAAAGCATTTGCATCCTGATTCAGGAAAGCACTGCTAGTCGGGACAGCCTTTAAGTATGTGCTTATGTTGGGGGAGGGATAGCTCAGTGGTTTGAGCATTGGCCTGCTAAACCCAGGGTTGTGAGTTCAATCCTTGAAGGGGCCACTTAGGGATCTGGGGCAAAAATCAGTAATTGGTCCTGCTAGTGAAGGCAGGGGGCTGGACTCGATGACCTTTCAGGGTCCCTTCCAGTTCTACGAGATAGGTATATCTCCATATATTAAAGTCATGTCCAACTCAAGTGAATGGGACTTATGCACATGAAAGTTCAGGATGGGCCTGAATTGGGGCCTTAATATTAAACATGCAAGGAGTCCTACTGAAAAACACATGCTTGAGCTGGAGAGACAAGTGCTTTGCTGAATCATTTAGGACAGCAGTCTACCTACGAGAGCTACCAGCTAATAGACTTATTCCTTAAAATCTAGTGGTACAGGTCTGTGCTTTGGGATTGAAAGTTGAAACCCTGCTGATGACTCATGAGAGGGGCCATTATATAGAGCCAGATCCTCAGTTGTTATAAATCAATGTTACTCTGCTGCCTTCAGTGGAGTTATGCTGATTTGCACCAGCTGAAGATCTGGTTATTGTAGGTTTCATTTCCTGGTCTACCCTCTTGCTCTCTCTGTATAATTCCTGTACTGTGTTACCTACTATAGCATTTGCCAAATAGTTTACAGAGATTAGAGATGAGCAACTAATTTATTCATTTTCTCTCTATTATTGTTCTTGTCTTGTTTATTTTGCGAAGAGACTGCAAAGAGCTCAAAAATTCTTTGATGTTATGCACCAGTTTCTTCAGCAAGGAATTCTTGATTTTCACATGGCTAGTGAAAAGTTTGTGGTGAACATTTGCAAGCCTGTGTTGCATTGCTGAGTTACAGACAGGACTGTTCCTGTCTATTCCCTGATTGGCATTGGTTGTGCTCAGAAGGAGAGACAGCGAAGATTCTTAACTAACGGTTCAAAATGTTTCTTTAAAAAGGTATGAATGGTTTAAGGAGCTTGATTTGAAGTGGTACGCGCTGCCTGCTGTCGCCAACATGCTGCTTGAAGTGGGGGGCCTGGAATTTACAGCTTGCCCTTTTAACGGCTGGTACATGGGGACAGAGATAGGCGTGCGAGACTTCTGTGACGTACAGCGCTACAATATCCTGAAGGTAATCTTCGAGAGGGTTTTTAATGCACCTGTGTAGAAGAGGCAAGGAAGAGCACCAGATTTTACACTGAGCCCCGGGCAGGTTGGGCCTGGCCTCTACCAAGCGCTTTCTTAACGGTCTCACTGTTGCTAGTTCAGCTCCACTGGGGGCAGCAATGGTGGGAGAACTAGCGTAGAGCCGAAAGAAATGCAAATTGATTAGGAAAGAGTCGTTCATGGCAAAAAGCAAATTTAAAAACTCTTTCTGCTTTACTACACTCGTGTTATTAGTATCCCATGTGAAGGGGCGGATGTTTTTTAATATTGTAAGCTTTTTGGGAGGGGGGGGGTCATCTTTGTACAGCACCTAGCACCGGGGCCATCATTACCCATACACAAAGTACACAGCTGCGTAGGGTACCAGGAAATCCTGCGCAGCTGCGTGCTGCTCCAGCCCCTGCTCCACCTCTTCCCCATAGCCTCTGCCCCAGCCCCGCTTCTTCCTGCCTCCGCTCTGCCCCAGCCCCACCCTTACTCTACCTCTCCCAAAGCCTCCCGCCCCTGCTCTGCCCCGCCTCTTCCCGCACCTGCCCCAGCCCCCACTCCGCTGAGGACTGCAGCAGGGCTGGGCCTGCGCTCACTGGCAGCGGGAAGTGGAGCGACCCAGCCCCAGCCGTGAGTGCTGGGGTGGTTCCCTCCTGCCCCCCAAGCCAGCCCCCCCCACGTAGGGGGACTGCATAGGGCCCCAGAATAGCCCTGCCTAGCACAATGGGTTCCTGGTCCATGCCTGGAGCTTCCAGATGCAACAATACAATAATAATAGGGGACAGCTCCCCTTTAATCCCATATAACCCAGTGGGAAACCCCCTCCCCTATCTCTGAACATCCCTCCCACACACAAATTTTGACTCAGATCTTTGTCCTGAGTATTAAATTTGTTTTTTCCTCTTTTTTTTTCCACATGTAGGAAGTAGGGAGAAGGATGGGTCTGGAAACCAACAAACTTTCCTCATTATGGAAAGATCGAGCAGTGATCGAGATTAATGTTGCTGTGCTTCATAGTTTCCAAGTAAGTCAGTGACAGATACACAAAGAGACATCAAACACCCTGGGCCTGAGTCTCCTCTCCCTTGCAACAGTTTTACAGCAACCAGCCTCCAGTGGAATTGCTCCTATTTTACACTAGGCCCTTTATTTTCATCCCATGAATGCAGCGTATAAGGGGTAGCCATTCTTCCCTTGGCTGCCAGTTAAAAATGGGATGGGGTAGGACGTTGTGGAAAAAGTTCAATCATCCCATTCTAACTTCCTAGTGAGGTGCTAAAAGGCACCCTTTGATTAACAGCTTTGTTTCCAACGCCACTTGTTTAAGCCAAAACAAGTCAAAAGGTGGTCAAATGAATCAGAGGCATTGGTTAACTTGCTCGCCCGATGCTGGGGCAATAAACCACAGGGGGGAAAACACTGATCTTCAGGACTATAAAGCGAGCTGCAGCAGAGCAAGTCAAGGAGCCGTCTAGTGCAGTGCCAGTCTCTAATGATTGTTAGCAATGGATGCTTCTGAGTAAGGCATAAGGTCCCCTTAATACATATTCCACCAGGGAAAAGCCTTCTATATATAACCAGTGCAGGGAGAAAAGCAGAAGGTACCATAAAGCCCACTTGGGAAGCACTGTGATGGACATGACAAACCCCTTAGATAGTTATTGCACCTATTTGTGAAGATCTGTGACACGGGGCACAATCAGCTTATGGACTTCTCTATACAACTCTTTTAGAAACAGAACGTCACCATCATGGATCACCACTCCGCGGCGGAGTCTTTCATGAAATATATGCAGAACGAGTACCGCCTTCGAGGAGGGTGCCCAGCCGACTGGGTCTGGCTCGTGCCTCCGATATCAGGCAGCATCACCCCAGTGTTTCACCAGGAGATGCTCAACTACGTCCTCACACCTTTCTACTATTACCAGGTAAGGGCCACCAAATGATCTTAGCAGACAACTTAAAAAACACAAAAGGGCCGTTCTATCCAGGGGTCCTACGGCACTTCACACAATGGGGTCCTTGTCGGTTACTGGGGCTCCTACACACGACGATAATGCAAATAACTAAATAAGTAATATGCTGCCGGACCTAAAAACACTGTCATTCACATTAACTGCCAGTCATCGTGCCTGTGAAGTAAAATTAACTGATGGCTACAGACCGTCATTGTAGGGTTTCTAATATTTTGCGGGGGGGTGGGGAGGGAAGAGAACGGCCAGTAGTTCCTGTTAAAAATATATCATTAGGAGTATACTCCCAAACTGTCATGAAAATGCACTTGGACACAACAGAGAGGCTGCTCCTGCATTTCTGAAGTAGATGGGAGCAGGCTTGGGCTTGCAGAATGGATCATAGATGTAGATTCCCAAAATAATCTGACCTTTTCAAGGAATGACTCGATCTGTGTAAAACAAATTGTGTATGTATTCTTTTTAAGATCTCAGACCTGTATCTTATGTCTCTTTCCAGGTGGATGCTTGGAAAACACATGTCTGGCACGATGAGAAACGCAGGCCAAAGAAAAGGGAGATCAAGTTTAGAGTTTTGGCGAAGTAAGTTGCCCTGATAACAAGCCTAAATATTATATGTGTGGGATTGAACCATGAAGATCCATTCCATCCCATCCAAAAGTTAGGGTGGAGGCACTCCAGTTCCAGGTTTTTCTCATTACAGCAACCAGGGCCAATTGAATCATTTGGATCTGGACCCAGATGACCCACAATTTGATGCTGTTCATATCTGAAATGTTTGTTTAGGCCAATCTCAACTATATTCCCCTGGAGAATCCCCCAAGTGAATGCCCCAGGCCATCCTCCAAGTCAGCCTTTCCCCATATTTTTGTAAATCAGGTCAGAACGTTTTGGTGAATAAATGACAAGCTGCATCTGACTTTTCCCAGGGCTGCGTTCTTTGCATCTACGTTGATGCGGAAAACGATGGCAGCCAGGTCCAAGGCAACAGTGATCTATGCCACGGAGACTGGGAAATCTGAAACGCTGGCCAACAACCTGTGTGCCTTGTTCAACTGCGCCTTCAACACCAAGGTAAGAGTCTATCCCGCTCCCTGAAACCTCCCTTGCACATCTATGCAGTGTGGAGAGACATCTTTACCCACTAGAGAACAAGAGTTAGAAAACTCAGCACTACCAGCATCTACAAGATGTCGCAAACATTCCCTGGAGATTTTACATGCCCAAGGAATGCGAGCTCTGGCCAGAATGTGTATTTTCGGTGTACCTTGCAACTCATTCTTGGTTAGTCACAGACTATTGTTTCAATAGGAAACACTATTTTCCATCCTCTGACACCCATTTAATGGCATCAGTCAGTGAAATATCCTGATCCTACGACTGCAGCACGAATTCCTATCTAACACACGAAGTCATACAATTTGGATAAATGACAAATTCTCACAGTAGAGTATGACATTTATTGCAGCCGTTCCTACCTGCGTCAGAGAGCTCTATGCTAACTTAGAAAGCTTCACACTTCACCTTCAACCAGGTCATTGCCGCTGTAGGGGGAAAAAATAGCAGTAATTGCAGACGGATCTGAGGACCACAGTGAGGATTTATTGCTATATGTACAGCTCAGAGGCCACAGCTGAGAGGGGGGCCCCATATTGGTAGATGCTATACACGTACAAACACAGAGTCCCTTCCCTGAGAACTCAGGCCCAGATCTCAAAAAGGTACCTAGGTACCTAACGGCCATTGATTTCAATGGGAGGGAGGTGCCTAAATACAGCCGAGGATCTAGGCCTCACAGTCTAAATAGAAAAAGACAGACATGGGGTGGGAAGGGAAACTGAGGCAAAGTGGCTTGAGCAAAGTCACACAGTGGCAGGGCAACCAACAGAACTCATGCCCGCTGCCCTGTGGGCGAGCTCACACCACCGCCCAGGTTGGGTCAGCAGTGACCTGAAAATACCGTAGCTCTCTAAAGCCGGTCCTCATTTATGCCCCATAACAATCTCTTATGAACTTGGTCTCTTCCAGGTCCTCTGCATGGATGAATACAAGCTCAGTGACCTGGAAAAAGAAACCCTCCTTCTAGTCGTGACCAGCACTTTTGGAAATGGTGACTCTCCAGGCAACGGAAAGGTAACATTTAACTGAGAAATCGGTGTTAGAGCCTGATCCGAAGCCCATTAAACCCAATGGGGAAATCTTTGAATCTGGCCTGCCCCGAGAGATAATGTAAAATAAAAGTATTTGTGCAACATGAAACATTTTATTTATTTTATACAGAAATTGAAGAATGCCCTGTTCACTCTGAAAAAGATGAGCAAAAAATTCAGGTAATATATCCTCTAATTTGCATCTGATCATATCGATTGCCTTTAATGGATCATGCTGTTCAATGAGGAGCACTAACTCGATCCTCCCAAGACTCATTGATGTCTCTTTGTGCAGATATGCTGTATTTGGCCTGGGGTCAACTATGTATCCAGAGTTTTGTGCCTTCGCTCATGCCGTTGACCAAAAACTTGCACAGTTAGGCGCCTCTCCGCTCACCCAAACAGGTGAAGGGGACGAACTCAATGGGCAGGAAGAAGCCTTTCGCACATGGGCAGTGAATGCATTCAAGGTAACAGCTGTCCCGAGACCTACTGCATCTATTTTTTTCCTGGCTCTTCACTAGCTAAATTGTCCCTGTAAAGAAACTTGTGGGGAAAAAGCTACAACACACAATTACTACTAATGATGGGACCCAACTGCCCATTTCAGATCTGGATTTCAATGCCACACCATGTTGGGGATGTCGCTTTGGATCCAGCGTTTTGGTTCCGTTCATTATAATGACAGGAACTATCTGCAAGAATGAAAATCTGCATCTAGGTTTGGATTTTGAGCTCCCCAAAGTTCAGGAGTGATTTGGGACACTGTCTTATTTCAAAGAGCCCAGTTCTGCCACCTTGCATATAGTTCCATTTCAATGGGACTGTTTGTGTGGTAGGATACGCAAGGGGGCAGAAATCAGCCCTAACAGTTTTTCTAACCAGATCCTAGCTCAGTTAGACTGGTGCGGATTGGCAGTAATCCCATTGAAGTCAGTGAAGAAATCTATTCACGTTAGGAATAAGTGAAATCAAAATCTGATCCATGTACTCTACTGGATATAATTACCATGACTATTATTAATTTGTATTGTTTGAGATAGATGCTGCACAATATTATCAGTTTTCAGAGTAGCAGCCGTGTTAGTCTGTATCCGCAAAAAGAACAGGAGTACTTGTGGCACTTTAGAGACTAACAAATTTATTAGAGCATAAGCTTTCATGGGCTACAGCCCACTTCTTCGGATGCAGTGGGCTGTAGCCCACGAAAGCTTATGCTCAAATAAATTTGTTAGTCTCTAAGGTGCCACAAATATCAGTGAACCCTAAAAAAATGGCAAGTTTTAACATGAATAATCTTCAGATTAATCTTTTTTTTTTTTTTTTAAGACTGCCTGTGAGACTTTTGACATCCGTGGAAAAAATAGTATTCAGTTACCCAAGGTTTACACCTCAAATGAAACCTGGAATCCCAAGAATTACAGGATAGCACATGACTCCCAGCCTTTGGACTTGAGTAAAGGTACCTTCTCTTTCTCTCTCTCACGCTGCCTATTCTGCATCTCAAATGCCCAGGCTTTAAGGAGGATTTAGGAATGAGATCAGCTCTGATAATGCGGGATGATCGCTTTGATGTTCTACCAAGTTGGTAGAAGCAGCAAGGCCCTGATTGAGATGGGATAATTCATTTTAAGTTCTATAAGACATCACAAAAAACACCACAACTGGCAGCCATGTTGTCAGCCTCGGAAGAAAGGCCAAGGATTGAATGATCTGTTTTCTGTCATAGAAGGAGCACAAACAGTGGTGCAGCGTGTTCTCTAAATACGTTTGTTTATATAGGGTCTCATACTTGCTCATCACCATAGCATTTATCTTCATCATAGGGCAATTAACTACTCATAAAGCTGGAGGTGCCCTGGGTCAAAAGCAGCTCAGGACTTTTCCACAATTACATGACGACATCTAAAATAAATTGAATCAATAAAACTTGGATTAACCGTGGCCTCTTCCCCCCCCCCCCTCCCCACAGCACTTGGAAACATACACGCAAAAGATGTGATTCCCATGAAGCTCAAGTTCAGGCAGAATCTGCAAAGTTTAAAATCCAGGTATGGCACCTAGATCTTTTAGGTATTTTAAATATTTGCTTTTGCTAGAAGTTTAAAATAAATCCTGAGATCCAAGCATTGCTGACCTTGTAAGCGTTTGAGAAGGAGGTTTGAATTTCAGACCATTACTAAACAGGCAAACAACACAAAGCATTTTGACACTAAACGTGGAATCTGACAGAAACCTTCTCCCTGATTAATTCACCAAATCCAATGTGAATTGCTAGTTAATTCAGAAAAGTGTGTCCCCTTGGAGAAAAAGGAATGGAAAAAAACATAACTCAAATAACTAGTTTGTAATCTTACTATAATGCAAACTGAGCCATAACAATGCACAAACAAGCTCAAAAGGATGAGTTGCAAGCATTTCCAACAACAATATCCGTGTTAGAAATAGAATCCTTAAAAGACTTCCCAGTATCCTCAAATAAGCCCCTTTCTTCCTCATTCTAAATACAGTCTTCGTACAGGAAGCCATCTGGCTTAGTGATGCAAACCATTCAGCCTTCACTGGCGCAACATGACCTTTCCAGTGGCTCATCTATTTGGGTTCATGCATGCTGATCAGAGATCTTGAAGACCTTACTCATTTTGATTAAGACACTTAGCTTAACCAGACTGTAGTTTGATGAAGTCTCCATAAATTAACACAAACTAACGCTTGCCGACTGCCACTTTGAAGGTGTATAATTCTGCACTGTCAAAGGGAAATCCTGTCAACATAACCGTGACTCATCTGATCTCGTCTTCTTATATTTCAGTCGTGTTACCATCCTACTTAAGCTTTCCTGTGAGACTAATCAGGAAGTGCACTATCTGCCTGGAGAACATGTTGGGATTTTCCCAGGCAACCAGCCAGAATTAGTCAGGGGCATCATTGAGCACGTTAAGGATGCACCACCAACTGATCAGACCATCAGACTGGAAACCTGCAATGATGGTAAGTTGGCGGTACCGCAGCTACAGGGCAATGGATGTTTTACAGATATTTTCCATAATCCACCGCAAGAGTTTTCTTTTAAAGCAAAAAACAAAAACACCTCACTGAAATGCATTAAATCAAAATATATATTCACTGAGTTCTTCTGTTGTCTTCCTAGTCGGTTCTTAGGCAAGAAGTGGTGGCTGCTAAGGGTTTTACTCTATAAACTCCTAATTTTTAGTTATTCTTCTGATGCTAGGTTCTGATTTCAGTTGCACTGAAGAAAATCCACAGTAACGTCACGAGGGCGAATGGAGTGATCCTGGATTGACACAGTAACTGAGATCAGAACCTGGCTAGTGACTGTAATTACGCTAATTGATACAGGGTGTTCATTGCTACATAACACATAATCAGTCTCCTAAAAGGGGTTTCCATGTCTCTCCCTGCTCTGGAGCAGAAGCTTGCTAAATGATAGACTTTTTTGCAGAGAGATGGTAGTTTAAGCAGTTCCCTTTGTTTAAAAGGAGTGTTCTATCATCATCTGTGATTCAGTGCATATACAGAAGGCCAGAGCCTCAGCTGGTGTAAATCAGCCTAGCTCCATTACAGCCTTTAACAAGCAAATTCCTCTAGGAACACCTCGCACTGCTATCCCATAGCTTTTGGTGTTGATCACCTACAATATTATCTTTCACTAGGTTTGTTTCCTGAGTAGTCACTCCTCTCAGCTGACGTCTGTGTTCTAGATGGGATACATGGTTAACTGCAGGCAGCCTCCTTTCAACTGCACGGAGATCTGCACAGCACTTCCAGCTGACAGACTCCTTGGAAAAAGTGTTCTCAAGCGTTCCTTACATTTCCAGGTGGCTACTGGACCAGTGACAAGAAAATTCCGCCCTGCACACTTTCCCAAGCCCTGACGTATTTCCTGGATATCACTACACCACCCTCCCAACATCTGCTAAAAAAACTCTCCCAGCTGGCAACAGAGGAAGGAGACAAACACAGACTGGAACTCTTATGTCATGTGAGTGTTAGGACTTGACTTAGGCATTGAGGGGTCAGTGCCCCTCCACTGCTGTGATGAAGGCTATAGAAATGCATGGAATAATGAAGAATAGCTGTTTTCCATTTGCTGTGTAAGCTGCATTATTCCAAGACCATCCTTGATAATAGGAAGGATGGTCTTGTGGCTAAAGCCCAGGAGTGGGAATCAGGAAATAGTGTATGAAAGACTTCCCACAGTAGGAGATTTCCTGAGTGATTCTGGGCAGGTCACGTAGCCTGTCTGTGCCTCTGCTGAAAGGGTATAATAATACTACTTCCTTGTCCCCCAAGGGGGGTGGTGAGAATTAATTCAATTAAGGATTTTGAAGTCATCAAGTGGAAGATGTTATCCAAGGGCACTGGCAGACAGTTTGGTAAAGCAAAGAGACGGGATTTCTGAATTTCCAACGTGGAAATAACCCGCTGAAAGTTCAAGGTCCAGATGAGTGTCTGCTGAGTTCAACAGCTGCTCAATAGCTTTTAGGATCAGAGCACATATGCCTATGTGGATGTCTGGCAAGATAGGGCTTAAAAAAAAAAAAAAAATAGGCTCCCTCTTCTACTTCCACATCCAGGCCCAGTCAGCCAGACTGGGAGACCAACCTCTGGGAGGCATTTCAGAGCTTCTAATTCCAGATGTTAAATTAAAAAATCCCAACGTTTTCAAACCACTCAGTCTAAGTCGCGTTCTAGAGCGAACTAAGGATTGAGGTAGCCTCCTTTTATCTGAAGGATACGTATAATTAGTTTAACTTACCGCAAGCCTGAAACTTATTCCACAAGTGACCTTTCTAATCTCCCTGCTCCTAACCCCAATGAGACTCAAAAGTTCCTTGTTCACATTTGTGGCTATGTTTGGCTTTCAGAGTTCAGAGGAGTACAACAAGTGGAAGTTTTTCAACAGCCCCACCATTTTGGAGGTACTGAAAGAGTTTCCTTCCACCCAAGTCTCCACGTCTTTTTTATTAACTCAGCTGCCTCTGCTGAAACCTCGGTACTATTCCATTAGCTCTTCACGGGACATGACGCCCAAAGAGATCCATTTGACAGTTGCGGTGGTCAACTACAGGACAAGGGGTAAGTGTTACTTGCATTTATTCTTTAGTTTGATGCAATTGAGGTGACAATGATTAAGTAAACTGGATCCACCATATGGTATAAAACATACCATTTTAGCTAAGAGTTTATTTTATGCTGCTGCCCTATCAGTTGATACATGCAGAATATAAATGGATAATGAAAATTTGAAGTCTAAATAGGGAACACTACTGTTGGACTGGTAATATCCTGCAGCTAATCTTTGTTTTTTAAGTTAGTAGACAGGGCCGGCTCCAGGCACCAGCCCACCAAGCTTGTGCTTGGGGCGGCACCTGGAGGGGGGCGGCGCGGCGCTTCGGCCGCCGGGGAGAGCAGGGCCACGGCCGGGCTCGCCGCCCTCCCCCCGGCGCTCTGGCCGCCCTCCCCCCCGGTGCCCTCCCCCCCGGCCGCCGGGGGGAGAGCGGAGCCCCCGCCGGGGCTCGCCGCCCTCCTCCCAGGGCTCCGGCCGCCCTCCCCCCGCCTCCCCTGCAGGAGGGAGGGCAGCCGGAGGCTTTTTTGCCTGGGGCGGCAAAAAAGCCAGAGCCGGCCCTGTTAGTAGACACCAATTTATTTATACACCAATTTTGTTTTGATATCAGTTCAACGTCTAAAAAAAGTAGTTGAAATTTTTATTTGGGGGGAATATTCATAGATGCATTTTCCATTCCTCCTGTTAGATGGCCAAGGTCCTTTGCACCACGGTGTGTGCAGCACATGGCTGAATATGATAGATCTTAAGGAGACGGTCCCATGCTTTGTGCGCAGGTGAGTGTACATGTCTTATAGCACGCCAATCGGAAAATATCAGTACTTAGTTCAGCTCCATTATATAACAATATCTCTAATAATAATAATATCCATACGTATTGCAAGGCAACATGGTCTAATGGATTGATTGGGGACTGGGAGCCAAACACTCCTGACTTCTAACCCAACACTTTGTGATTTGACCCTATGTGTGAGCTTCTGCAAAACGGGGGTAATAACACTTCCCTACGTCAGAGGGGAATGGGCAGGATTAGCGTTTTCACCATGCCTTGAAAATAGAGAGCCCGATTCTCCATCCTCTAACCACCAGATTTACCCTGGTGTAACTCTGTTGATTGCAGTGTAATAGAGTGGAAATTCAGGCCACTAGTGATAGATAGTTGGTAAGCATTATTCAGGGAGCTTGGTGGGAATGGATTTACTCCATATGATGTTTTTCCTAACCACAGTCTCACATTTTATTGACATTAGTGCTAGCGGATTCCAGCTTCCGAAGGACCCCGCCAAGCCCTGCATTCTGATCGGCCCGGGAACAGGAATCGCTCCATTCAGAAGCTTCTGGCAGCAGCGTCTCTCTGACTTAGAAAAGAAAGGTACAGCGGGAATTACCCCCATGAGGAGCCCTGTCCCCCCAGGGACGTCATTCATCCAGAAATGTCAATTGCATGATGCTGTTTTCACTAACTTGACATACAAGCAGCATGTAATTCATCCTCATAGCTCAGCAACATGGGGCGCTGAGGGTGGACGTGAAAGAGCATGATATGGGGGGGGGGGGAGTACAAATGCTGTAAAAATGTTTGCCTGGAAGTGCTAGCCCTGAGCAAGGAGCATTGCAGACATCCACCAACCCAGGAAGAGCTTTGAGAAGGATTTCACACACACACACACACACACACACACACACACACACACACACACACAC
>NW_020664582.1:11220248-11230951 GCF_002925995.2 Terrapene triunguis
CACACACACACACACACACACACACACACACACACACACACACACACGAGATTCAATAGCCCTGCCTCCTTCCCACCCTCTTTGGGATGCCTGATACCTTCAGTTGCACTAGCAGGTAGCAGACCACGGACGTCTCTGCCTCTTACACAGGGGCTCGTCGCGGAGAGAGAAGGTTCTTTGTGATCTTACAACCCACTTCAACAAGCAACTGGAATTTTGCGGTGTCCCTGCCTGTTCGTATAAAATGAGTTGAGCTTCTGCCAGTGACATTTTGTAGAGTTAAATTATGCTGCGTGTACTTAAAGCAGAACCTCGCTCGCTCGCTCTCTCTCTCTCTTACACACACATGGTTGGAAAATAGCCTCCTGTCCTTGCATTGCATGACTAGCTGCTGAGACAACGGGGCCCTCTGTTGCCACTGTAATTGCAGATAATTGGGCTAACATTAAAAGACTAAAACAACTTTCCAATGTTGGTTTCAGGAATTAAAGGCAGCGGCATGACATTGTTGTTTGGCTGCCGGCAGCCAGACATGGATCATCTCTACAGAGAAGAAACTCAAGAAATGAAAAGAAAAGGAGTGCTGAAAGAGGTCTACACAGCCTACTCACGGCAACCCGGCCAAGCTAAAGTAAGCTTCATTCCTCTGCCCTCTAGAAAGGGGGATACAGATCCCCTCCTCCCCCACGCTAAGGCTTGAGCACTGTTTAAAGTTCTCCTTTGAAAGGGTTCAATGTTGTGTTTTTATGTGTCGTCCCTGAGTGAAGAATGCCATTTTCTTCAAAGGAGTGGAGCCAGTCCGCTCCTACTGAAGTCAAGGGCAAAGCTGTATCTATCTAAGCTTTACATTATTGCCCTGTAGAAGGAAGATAACAGGAGTATCCAAATTCAAGCTTCAGATGGAAAATTGTCTGTGAAGCTAGAACTCAGTCAAAACCCCAGCCCTAAACGCCCAGGACAAGTTCAGACCTGCACATTGTAACTCTTGGGGCAGATGTTGGCCCCAGCTCTAATCACTTTGCCATTGTCACTGAAATGGTGCAGCCAGAAAGCCAGCAGAGCAGGCGCTCTGGGAATTCCCCCTCCTGAGGAGAATCCTTGGATGGCAATAACCTGTGACACCTAAGCCACCCTCTCTCCAACTGTGGCTATAGGAGTGTGTGCCTGGCATGTCCCTATGCCCTGACAATCCCCAACTATCTGAATGGTTTATTGGGGCTGTGGACAGCTGGGTGTAAATTAGAGCAGCCCGAAGGCTGCTCTAACTTATGTAAGGGACTGGCCCAGCCATAAGATCAGGGTAGTATAAAAGGTGGCTTAACGCCATTTCTCCTCTCTGCTCTTGGACAGACTATAGTTTGACTGGACTGAGGGAGTCAGAGCCTTAATGTGAAATTATGGGGTTGCGTAAGTCTGCTCCAAATCCAGATAACCCATGATCTCAGATAGCATTAAGTGGACTTTATTTGACTTCTCCCCCCTTCTCCTCTTAAGGTCTACGTTCAAGACATTCTTCAAAGCAAGCTGGAGGCAGAAGTGCACCAAGTCTTACATGAAAATGAAGGTCATTTGTATGTCTGCGGGGACGTGCGCATGGCCAGGGACGTCGCCCAGACCTTGAAGGAGATGTTCACAAAGAAACTGAAGCTGACAGAGGAACAGGCTGAAGACTATATCTTCCAGCTGAAGGTAGGTTTAGAAGCCAGATGTGCATGCCCACGTGCTCACTGTAGTCAAGGGTCAAGCTAAAGAGTCCCTGCGTGAGTTAAACCAGACTTCAGTGTAGTGATCGAGATGCAATGGACAGGGCAACAATTATAGGAAACAATAAATGTAAGCGTGTACATTTGTCAGACATTCTGAATTAGAATGCAAGGCCGGGTGATTTATTTCCATTTATATAATGCACCTGTTGCGAATGCTCAGGGTGCATGTACTGATTACAGTATTCTACCCCTAAACTGATTCGCAATATCCTGCCCCACTTTGACCCGGACATTCGAAGGGGCAGGATTTGCCCACAAATAGCTATGATCGGCTTTGCAACATGACTTGAACCTCAACATTTTCAGGCTCTGTTCACCCAGTGAGGACGGGCAGTGAATTTGAGAAGGGAAGGAACACTGCACATAGATACTAGACCTGGCTGGCTGCCTTGTGTTTTTGGAATGGTGCCAAGTGACAAGAGCTACAAAGTTCAGCTTATCCTAGAGCTCTTAGGAATACATCCTTCAAAGCAAAGTATTCCTACCACCAAAAGTTCACCATCACTAGAACAAACCTAAAGGAACTGAAAAATGAGCCGCCAGTTTGTTAAATAATGGGAAGCCAGACTGATGTTTTTGTTCTCTCTGATTTTTACAGAGCCAAAAGCGATACCATGAAGACATATTTGGGGCTATGGTTCCACATGAGGGCAAGAGAAATGCAAGCACTTTGAAACCCACCAGCCCAAGAACCACTCAACAGTTAATGTTTTAGCCAACATGTGTGATCATTTTCAAACCGCAAAGGGTCAAATTCTCCTTCCAATGCATGTCAAGGCACGCGCATACATTTGCTGGCAGAATTTGACCCTTAAAAGCTTAGCCTTAAAGAAAAGGCGACTTTTTAATGTAATTAAGCCTTTATTACTATTTATTTGTGACTTCTTTTTAATATCTATTTTATTATAACCTTGATAATAGGTCAGGTGCAACTGATTTTTTAATGTGTGTTAGGAGAGGGTAAATGCCTGTAGTTTTTATTTAAATACAGAATAAGATCTGCTCACAAGGGAAATTCAGATTTTTATAAGTGATTTAGAACAATATTTTTGTGCAATGGATTGTTTATATGTATATGTATTTATACGGATTTGTTTTAGGGTATATAATACCCCTTTAACTTGATGGTTGTGTTGCTTTTAAATGCTGGTCATGCTGATGATTTCCATTTGTAGCAAACTTCACACGAAGTAATATAATCATTCTAAAGTTGGAATATTTGTTGCCTGCAAACTAAGAAGATGCAGTCGCAAATCCTGCTTCATAGGATGGCACTCAGATATGTCTTGCTGCTGTTACAGAGCACGTGTCAACGAGGCTCAAAAATACATAAGCACTTTGTATGTTTTGAATTCTGTATTCCCATTTGACCGACACCGTGTTATAATAAATGATGCCTTTACAGTGAGAACATTGTGTGCTTGTGGACTAGATTTGAGTGTGTAACATACTCTTGACTCAAGCTTGCAAAGAGATCTGTGCGGATGACCCACTGGACTTCAACGGGAGCAGAATTGGGCCCCGACGAGTTTAGGGAACCCCATCACCCACGCAGAATGCTCGCCTACATGACATACATACTTGGCTCACCGTTAGAACATTCATGGTATTGTGAACCCCAAACGTTTTTTAAAATATCATGTGCCAGGCCCCAAAATCATGAGCCTGTCTTCTAAAAAAGCTATAACACAGTTCTTTAAAAAAAAATCTTATTTGCCTTCTGGTTTTTAACCCTCTTGGGTACCTTCGGGTCCCATTTCCAAGCTTTCTCCAAACCCATGAGAGCTATAAACTAAAAAAAAAAAAAAAAAAAAAAAGCTTAAAGTGAGATTTTCATGTTACTGCTTGCCTCAAGGAGCTGGGACTTTATGAAAACACACCAAATATTGTGAGAGTCAGCAACTATGCATTTAGCATGTACACTACAGCAGGAGACATTTAATTACTAGGTCAGAAAGCATGGGACTGCCGAGAGATTAAAGACCGACAGTACAGGCACAGCATATCAGACAGAGGGCAAACAGGGAGTAACAATTGCAAGTACACCTCTACCCCGATATAACACGAATTCAGATATAACGCGGTAAAGCAGTGCTCCGGAGGGGCGGGGGGGCTGCGCACTCCGGTGGATCATAGCAAGTTTGATATAACGCGGTTTCACCTATAACACAGTAAGATTTTTTGGCTCCCGAGGACAGATTTATATCGGGGTAGAGGTGTATTGGGTCCAGCTGGTTACCAAATACACACATGACCATCAGTATAAATTCAGAATGCTTCACCCAGCAGGACACAAGTTGTCCACTCAGTCTTTTTTAAAGAGACCCTCTTCCCCCCATATTTATTCTATGGAGGTTATCAGTCACTTTTGAGGCAGGGCAGGGTCATTTTTCCCCCTGCAGAACTCACTTTCAGGCAACAAAGTTCTCCCTCGGAATCCAAATTCCATTCTCAGCAACACCTGAGCATCAGCTGAGTCAGACAGGCATGAAGAAAGGGAAAACGTGGGAGTAGGCCACTGAGCTCCGGCGTATTCCCTGTCCTGAGAGAACCAACATGGAGGTCAGCCTGAACCCAATCCTTTCTCCATGCCCCTGAGGAGGCGGCGGGTCTCTCTCTACAATCCCTTCTCGTCTCCCTATCTTAAGGCTTTAGTCACAGCTTGGGTGTGTGTGTGTGTGTGTGTGTGTGTGTGTGTGTGTGTCAACCACCATTCTACACCAACACGTCATAATCCTTTGATTTGCTTTTTAAATGCTTACGTTTACTGCTGTAGTTTAGAGAGCGTCATATTCCACTTATTCGGTGTACATCCCTGAACAACCCTATGATGGCATTTACATCACCTTGAGAGCTCAAGGTAGTGCTGTAACTGAAGTCAATGTCCTGCAGGTGCGACAAATTATTGACAGCTTCCTCCTATGGGAACGTGAACAACTGCGCCCTCCTGTGCCTTTGCTAAGCTAGATTAAGAGGCACACTTGTTTCTGTTTCAGCACAGTGGTTGCAGGATTTTCGCTTGCTGAGCTGGTCAGGCAGTTTTAATGTGGGACTTTTCCCCCCGCATCTTAATTCCACCGTTCCAGGAACTTCCCATTAACAGGAAGAGGAAACAGGGCGATTATAGGAAGGGATCAGAAGCAGCAGCAGTGATCTGTTCTAATTCATTGTGAATTTGCTCCTTATATAAACTGGTCCTGTCTGTAAATGAAGTCCCAGTGGCGGTGACTGATCCGAAGCCTTACATAATTGCTTTCAGTACAGGAATAAATGGAACAGAAAGTGCAGATGTGAGGGTCAATGGATGGTTATTATATTTCAGGATAAAAGCCAAAGTTTCATTTGAGACAACAGCATTATGGAACATCTCTTTTGAAGCTCTAAACATATCCAAACGACGTATTGTCCAATTATTGAGTTCATTACGGCCCCCCTTCAGCAAGGTACTAAAGCACGTGCATAACTAAATCACAAGTAATCCCTTGAAACTCAAGGGGCCTATTTAGATGCTAAAAGTTCCATGTGTGCTTAAAGACCTTGCAGAACCCAAGCCTGTATTCAAATGCAAAGCCAAGATTTTAAATGAGCCATGAGTTTGGGTGTCCAAACTGAGACACCTAGGAGAAGTCTGCCCTTCTGAATGTGCTGAACTCTCACCTTCTAGGAGTCTTGAGCTGGGCATCCTCAAAAAAAAAAAAAAAAAGAAGTACCCCAAAAATCACTAGCCACTTCTTAAAATCTTGGTCAAGATTTTTCACATGCACACGTCCCTACAAACTCATCCAGATATACAGCGCCCTCAATACACACTAAAAACCATCATGTAACTACTTCCCCCCCCCACCCTTTCTCAACTTGGAGTTGTTCAGGAAGGAAAGTTTAGTGGTTAAGGCCAGCGTGGGACTCAAAGACCTGGCTTCAGTTCCTGGCTCAGCTACCAACTTCCTGTGTGACCTTGGGCAAATCCCTTAACCTGCTCTGTCTCAGTTCTTCATCTGTAAATGCTGGGGATACCTCCTTAGCTGACAGAAGGGTTGTGAAGATTAAATCCATGATTGTGAGTTGCTCAGATACTACAGTGATGAGGGCCATATAGTTACTTAGCCAGATAGGAAATGGAGCATGTCTTAGTTATAACTTAAATGTTGTAGGGCTGTGAATTCCCACCCTCCTCCCCTCAAGCTAGCCATGCACCAGGGGGAAAAAAAACACAAGTCATAGGGCCAAGGCAGAGGAGGATGGGGCCTTTAAGAACAAGCTTCCACATATTTTCCAAGTGAAGCATCTGATTGCCATGTCTCATAGTACCCCAGGCCATCCAGGCTAGAAGAACTCCCTCCTACCACCATAGTCAGGAGACGAGCTTGCTTTAGAAAGCAGAATTCTCTCCATGGCAGTGGTGATCATCACCTTTACGACACGCACCCTAATTGACTACAATCAAGACACTAAAGCCTCCATTGCACAAAGCGCTTGTCCAGGAGTCACCTGAACCAGGTACCTCATGGAGCCGGCTCAGCACAGGCGTTACAGAAAACAAGTTAATACTGAACTCAAACTAGCCACTGGGTGTTAAAGCCTGTAACATAAATGTTAGTCCTTCAGAGACCCAAGGCAAATACTGTCAAGATTAGATTCCTGTCCAGGCCAGATTACTTGAGTTAGGGTAGGGAGAGACTTCCCTGTCCTGTCTTCACCCAGAACTGGACTCTAGTGGAAGCACCCAGCCCTTTTTTATCTGGGCTGCTGGGCCCTGATTGGCCTCCACCTGCTGCCGGCCCTTCTGGCACCACAAGGCCAAGTCTCACTGGTTCTGCCTACAGCTCATCATGGGAGACCTCTCTAGGAAACCCCTGGAGGTCCAAACTCACTGTTGGCTTGAAGGAGCTTGGGATCAAGCACTTTTAATTGTAAAATCCTTGGAGCAAGGATTGTGTGTTCCTATGTGTTCGTACAGCACCTAACACAAGGAGGCTTGATCGTGACCAGGACCTCTGGCCACTACCACAACACAATTAATTAATAAATAATATGGAATTATGAGGTTACTATTTTCCCCTCCTCCATTACAACCTGGCATAGGTCAACCTGGTGTATCTAATTTTTAACCCACTGGAGCATCATGGATTCGAATGTTTGATTCAAACACAGTTGGGTTTGTGATCCTTTAATGGAGACAGCAGAAAAAAGACGGGAGATGGGTGAGAAAAATTTCAATTAAAGAAAAAAAAGTAACGGCATATAACCATTATACACAGCTTGGGCCAGCTGAATGATGGAGAGTACTTATATATATATCCCTAATACATAGGGCAAGGTACCCTCAACTAGAAATATGCTTTTAAACATCACAGCCTTGTGGGTGGAAAAGAGCATTGTAAACTACAGGAAAAATATTTCTAAATTGAACTAAGTTTTACAAATCTCCCAAGCACTTTGAGTCGTTAGTAACACCAGCCGCTCCAGGAAGATCCCCATTCCTAATGAGTGGCTCTTTAATCCATCATAACAAAATCCAGTGGCTGGAAGCTGAAGTAAGCAAAGTTCAAACTGGAATTAAGATGCACATTTTTTAAGCCGTGAGGATAATTAGCCATTGGAACAGATTACCAAGGGATATTCAATTCTCCATCACACCGAGTGTTATGGGGTCCACTTACTGTCTGGGGTGTCGCCTGCTGGCAGCTCTGGGGATTAGCTCTTGCTAGGCACTGCGCTCCTCTGGGGGGTGTCTGTGTGTTGTTTTTTTCACCCTGAGGCCCCTTTCACTCCTGCAGCTTCTGTTCATGGTTTGGTCCTCCGGCCAAGTCACTAAGGCCCTCCCCTTCCAGGGAAATCAAAGTCCTTCCAGACCAGCTGTCCAGCTGGTATCTGCAACACCCTATGTCATTTCCCAGTGCCTGGCAGGGGAACCCAGGCCAACCCTCTACACTGGGTTCCAGCCCAGGGATCCTCTAACAAGCAACACGGTCTGCACAGTCCTACCCCTTGCTGCTGTTCCCCTGGGCTTTTTCCCACTTACCTGCTGCCCTCTCTTTCTGGGTTTGCCAACCCAAACTCCCTCCTCCCAGAGTAACTGTAGTTCACTTCCTTACGGCCTCTTGCTGCTCACAGCTCCTGGCTTTCTACAGGCCCCTCCTGTTCCTGCCCAGCTAAGCGCATTTCCAATCAGTGGCCTGCTCCTTGTCTTCTTCTTCAGGTGCAGCCTGAGCAGTTAATTGGCCTGTCTCACCACTTTAACACTTCCAGTCCTGTGTGGGGTGGACACCCCATCACATACCCTCCCTCTCAGGGGTGTGGATGCCTCCTGCCCTGCATCTGCCTGAGCTGTGCCCACAGGTCATCCCTCTCTTGTTCTGTTTCCTCCACCAGGGGACACAAATTATGCTGGTCCTCCATGACATCCCTAAACTTTTCCTTTTGAAACTCCAGGTCTCTTTTAGCTATTTGCAGGTCTGGCTCTGCTGCTATTAGCTAACCCTGGAGCACCTTCACTTGCCCCACAAGATCCCCCACCACCCTTTCACTCAAGGTCTGAGTTCTCACCGTAGCTTGCTCCACTTCCGTGTTAGTTCCTATGTCTATCTGGGCCCTCTCCCTCCCAATCATCTTATCTGTTATCTCCTTACTACCCCCTGCTGGGTGTGTGGGATAACCACCTGCAAGGTCCATTGCTGCCATGTCTATCCTGACAGTCTCTGGCATATGCTGGTCTCCAGACACCACCTCCTTCTTTCCTATTTCACTGGGGTCCCTGCCTTTCCCTTTGCTACACCGCCCTTTCTTAAGTGCCTCTTTATGTGGCCGACCTTATGGCACCTAAAACAAACCCTTTGCCTTGTCTTGGGAGTAGGCCATTTGGCCTTTTCTTGGGCTAGCCTTGCCCTTACAACTCACAAATGGGCATCCCCTTCTGACCACAGGCAAAACAGGCCCCTCCCCTTCCTGTTCTCCCCCCATGTTGGACTTTTTTGGCTTTCTGGTTTTCCTGCCTTCTGGGTGAGGCTTCTTGGTCCCTATCCTGGTAGGGGTACTCTCTTTTTAGGTATTCCCTTTTTCTGCAGGCATAACATTGCTTTGACCAGGCCTCCTGCTCCTGGTACCTCCCTTCCTATCTCGCTCCCCTCGGTCTCTATGTAAGCTCCTGCAGAAAGAAACTAATAAATACAGCTGCTGTTCAGCTAGCCGAGTCAAAGAGTTTTGCAGGTACCAATGTGCCTCCCACTGTCTCTGTTGGTTCTCCAGCACTTGCCTCATCAGGGTCTGGATCCATCCCTGCCATTTGTCAGTCCCTTTCTGCAGGGACGGTAACTCTGGAGTCCAGCCTGGGAGGTTATAAGTACCCTCAGCAAAAAAGGCTTCCACATTCTGCAGCTCCATTGTCTCTTCCCCCCTTTTTTTTTTTTTTTTTTTGCTATGGCTCTCCACACTCCCTTGTATCAGAGATGACCATCTTATGCAGTTCTTCACAGTGCACCACAATCTCTTAACCGCCCCTGCATCAGGGGCAACTACGTGACCGCTTCCCCCACCACTTGTCATATGGTCCCAACACACCTCCCTTTGGCCAGGGAGTGACTGTAGCCTACTTCCTTGCAGCCTCTTGCTGCTCACAGCTCCTGGGCTTTATACAGACCCCTCCTGTTCCTGCCCAGCTGAGCCCAGTTCCAATCAGTGGCCTGCTCCTTGTCTGCTTCTTCAGGTGCAGCCTGGGTAGTTAATTGGCCTGTCTCACCACTGCAACACCCTATGTCATTTCCCAGTGCCTGGCAGGGGAACCCAGGCCCATCCTCTACACTGGGTTCCAGCCAAGGGATCCTCTAACAAGCAACAAAGGTCTGCACAGTCCTACCCCTTGCTGCTGTTTCCCTGGGCTTTTTCCCACTTACCTGCTGCCCTCTCCTAGGGGCTTGTCTACTTGGCAAGTTACTGCAGGGCAAGCCAGGTGAGAGTCTACAGCGTACCACCTTGCCGCTCAGTAACGTCCCAGGTGAATTCTGCTACGGCGCAGGGAAAGTTGCAGGACTTTATCGTGCAGCAACCTGGTGCGTTGTAGATTCAGACCCTGGCTTTCCCCACAGTAACTTGCAATGTAGACAGAATCTTTATCCAGCAAGATGACAATACTCAACCTTAAGTTTGAAAGTTTTTTTTAATGAGTTCTGAAGCCAATGAAACCAACACATTTTCTCCAAATGTTTTATTATTAAGTTTAATGCACAGATCCCTGATCATTCACTTACAAAATTAAGGAAGATAACGTATCATCATGGTAAAAAGGCTTAAAACATGAAGAATGTGATCTGAACAGAAGTAAAGTTCTAGGATACAAAAAGCGTGGGTTGGTATTGTAGAAATAGCAGGATTGCTAGTTAGGTTGAAGTGGTTATAAAAAAAAATTAGATTCTTGATTAAGTTTCAGTATCAAATTCCCTAGTATACGGCTGATTTTAGGAGGCGTACCCAGAAGCTGACTCCATTATATAAATTGTATGTAGGATTTCATCTTTAAATCTGAACACAGGTCAGCCTAGTTCAGTTAACAGCCTAGCAGTTAATAGAGCTACACCAATTTTCATCAGCTGAGACTCTTGTGCAGAACAGCGCACGACTTTAGGAGCTGAAATTCACTTCTAATGTCATTATGCACCCCCTGAGTTATTGTTTTTCATGAAACATTCACTTAGAGAGGGGCCCAAACCATAACATCACATCTGAACACCCATGAACTCTGGCAGAGTGTAGCCAGTCCTCTTTTCGCTGTAAAAGACCAAACCAAAACCCCAGATCCAAATAAGCCAGAACCCTGGCAATGCTTGGATCTGGATATAAATGGTCCATGTTGGGCTCCATCCTCCATAGAACAGGTGCAGCACGGAGTGCTTGTCCAAGCTTCCCTACATCACCAACATGCTCTAAGCTGACACTGCAGGGAGC
>NW_020664582.1:11230961-11248790 GCF_002925995.2 Terrapene triunguis
GAGAGAGAGAGAGAGAATAGATTGGTCTCCATGTCCGAGGGTGTATTTGATTTCAATCATGATTTAAATCAATTTAATTTAAATCATGATTTAAATCACTAGTCAGGAAGACTCGATTTAATCATGGATTTCTACATAAAAGTGCATTCTTGTTGGTTGTTATAACCTTATTACATATTCTTCACAACTCAGAGATAGATGTAGGTTTCATTTTTAGAAGGTATACACTATACATTTTTAAGTGATTTACTTTGAAAACTTTTCAGATTAGTTTTACAGCTGTATATCAGAAAATGAATGATTGGTTGGTTATTTCATTTACCAAAGGTAATTGAAGCAGATATTTATGAAGTCACTGGGAGGTGAACTATCTCCAATTCAATGGGTTAATCATTAATATTTGGAGGATTTTCTTGCCATGCTGTATTAGGAGGAGAACATCACCAGACAGACATTGTTTTATTTAACTAAGACAACAATGTTATGTATTCTAGATTTTTTTCTTCAACAGCAAACACATAATATTTTAACAAAACAAGCATATGAATTTCTGAATTTAGTTAAACATTCAAGCTTTTTAAAATCAGGTTTGTTTTTGTTAAAATTGTTTATAACTAAAATAGATAAATGAAATATTTAAAAAAAAACCAAAAAATAAATTGACTAATTAACATGAGAAACTCAAAATATTGGCTTCTGCAGCTAACTCAGTCGTCTTCGCCTTCATTTTCCTGTTTGTTCATAATCTGGAAGAGAAAAACAAGCTTTCCTGCTTGTTCAGGTCCCAAACGATTTCTCAATTTGGAATGAATTAGTCCAAAGGAAGAAAATATTCTTTCTACACCGGCAGAAGAAGCTACTGCTGTTAAAAGTGAGATTATCACTTCAACAGTCTCTGAATCCAAGTGCTTAAGTGACTTCCACCAGTTCACTGGTGTGACTTGCTTTAAAACATCATCAGCAAACATATATTTCTTTCTTGAATGGTTCTTATTCCCAAACTGGGTCTCTTTTACAGCCTGCTGCCATTATAGGTTTTCCCTTCTAGTGAGAGAATGGTATGGTAGATCTCAAATCAATGAAGGCTACACTCAGAAAGACCTCAAGACTCCTGGAATATGCTGCTCAAACAGTTTCACTTTTGTTTCTACTGCCTGTCCCTCCCTTCTCACATTTATCTCTAGACTTCTTCTCCTTGTCCAGATCTATTCTGCCCCCAACAATCTTCTATTCATTGAACTTTTTGAAACTTTGCACTTTTAGAGAGAGGTAAGGGATTGACTCTGTGTACGCAAATTTGCAGAGGGACAATAGGGTTGAGGTCTGTTATTTCTCACCTCTACATATTATTTATTTGTTTATTTATTTAGTTAAATAAGGAATTATTTCAGCTCAGTACTAATGTGGACACGAGAACGAATGGATATAAACTGGCCGTGGGGAAGTTTAGGCTTGAAATTAGACGAAGGTTTCTAACCGTCAGAGGGGTGAAATTTTGGAACAGCCTTCCAAGGGAAACGGTGGGGGCGAAAGACCTCCCTGGCTTCAAGATTAGGCTAGATAAGTTTATGGAGGGAATGGTTTGATGGGATAACGTGATTTTAGTCAATTAGGCAATAACGTGCCATCGCTGGTAAAATGTGGGTCCGGCTGGAGAATCTTGCCTGTATGCTCGGGGTTCTACTGATCGCCATATTTGGGGTCGGGAAGGAATTTTCCTCCAGGGTAGATTGGCAGAGGCCCTGGAGGTTTTTCGCCTTCCTCCGCAGCATAGGGCAGGGGTCGCAAGCTGGAGGATTCTCTGCGACTTGAAGTCTTTAAATCACGATCTGGAGACTTCAACAGCTGAGATAAGGGAAAGTGGGTGGGTCAGCTTTTGTGGCCTGCATCATGCGGGAGGTCAGACTAGATGACCATAATGGTCCCTTCTGACCTTAAAGTCTATGAGTCTATAAAAACATTTTTGCTGTTAACAAGCATGTTATCTCTGGAGACACAAATCCACAGTTTGAGAACTGCAAAACTAAGTATCTCTGATGGTATCTTCTAGACTGAGCACTGAGTTCCATTGGGTAGATAGAAAGATTATCCTAAATAATCTATACAGAAGCCCGTGGAACCCTATAAGATTGGGTCCCTAATCCATGAACTATTTGAACTCATTTACAAAACTTTTCTTAAACATTACATGAATATATTGTCTCATACTATAGAATTAGAATTTATAATCCCTATTCCATGCTGAAATCTTTGAGCTATAATGTATCTTAATTAAAACTATCTTTAAATAGGTTTTTCTTCAAAAAGCATGTTATCAAAATAATCCGATTTAAATAAAAAAAAATCTGTTTTTGTTTTTTTTTAAATCATTGATTTTTATCCACCCTGCTCAAAGATGCACTCAGGAAACATGGGGGCTTGATCCTCCTCTGCCTCACACCTTGTGTAGTTATTTGCACCTGTGCAAAGTGGGTGTACAAAGATGCTGTCGGCAGAGATTCTGATTTGACAGCATTTTGCACTCAGATGTAGATGAATACACAAGGTGCAGGGCAGGGGAGAATCATATTTCCTAAAGAGCACCTGGCTTTTTCCAAGAAGCTGTGAAATACCTTAGTTTAAAAGTGAGAAACGCAGTCACTGGGACAAATTTGTCCCTGGTATTATTGGAGTTTACAGCAGCGATGCATAGGGCCCAATGTCTTTTCCAAGGAAGTCTGCCTAGGATCTGTTCTATGAACTACTGTGACCCCATCCCCTTTCACTGCCTTATGAACCCTGGTGCCATATTACTTTCTCTACCAGACCCGGGACACTTGGGGCCACATTTCTCAGTGTATTTAGGTGCCTAAAGATACAGATAGGGGCCTAATGGATTTTCAAAAACATTTACGAGTTTGGCGCCTGGAGAGACAAAGTGGAGGAGGTGATATCTCTTATTGGATGAATGTCTGTTGGTGAGAGACAAGCTTTCAAGCTATACAGAGCTGTAGGTCTGGGAAAGGTCCTCGGAGTGTCACAGCTAAATACAGGGGTGAACAGAGAGTTTAGCACAGCGGCTCTCAACCTCTCCAGACTACTGTACCCCTTTCTAGAGTCTGATGTGTCTTATGTACCCCCAAATTTCACCTCACTTAAAAACTGACAAAATCAGACATAAAAATGCAAGTGTCACAGCACACTATTCCTGAAAAATGGCTGACTTTCTTATTTTTATCGTAACAATATAAAATAAATCAATTGGAATATAAACATTGTACTTACATTTCAGTGTCTAGCATACGGAGCAGTAGAAACAAATCGTTGTCTATGAAATGTTAGTTTGTACTGACTTTGGCAGTGCTTTTTATGTAGCCTGTTGCAAAACTAGGCAAATATCTAGATGAGTTGATGGACCACCTGGAAGATGTCTGAGTACCCCCAAGGGTACACGTACCCCTGGTTGAGAACCACTGGTTTAGCGTAAGTAGTTAGCGCATATTCTAAGGGGCCATTCAAGGTGTCCGGTTGCTTTTGAAAATCCCACTAGATGCCCATCTGTGGCGCTTGGCCCCTACACACCTTTGGAAATCTGGTCCTTGGTCACTTTCAGCATGTGACTCAGCCTGCGCCCAGAATGGGACTTGGGAGGAGTAATGGCTCAAAAAGCATTTTATCAAAATAATCCAATTTAAATTTAAAAAATCCGATTTTTTAAAAAAAAGCATTGATTTTTATCCACCCTGCCACGGCCCATTCAGTCATTGGCTTCCACTTCTCTAACGAGACCATCAATCTGCACCAGATTTTGGGACCTGACTCCTGAGAACTAGACTGAGCCCCACCAAACCACACTGAGATCATTACTACTACTTTTAATTTCGCCTTTAGTTTTATTTAACTCGATCCCTCCCACCCCCACTGGAATGCCAGGTAGCAATCAAAGCATGCAGGCTCACCAGCGCAGGTGTATGGAACCTTTCCCATAAGAAAGCTGTTCCGGAGACTAACCTTTCCACTGTTGGATAAGCTGGTGGGCAATGTGACAATTCAGAGAAGTCACTCCTCCTGACAGTCTTTCCGCTCTCTGAAATCACATTCTCGGCCGGAATTCTTTTTCACCTGATCTCTCAGCATTTCAGATTTAAAAAGTACCCACCTCCCCAGTGACGCCAACCACAAAATAATGTTATAAAGACTTACATAAGTTTGCGGCTCCTATAGTCCAGGTGGGAAAGCAGGATTTGACTGCAAACAGAAAGGAAAGGAGAAAAGATCTCACACATCTGAACAGGCAGCCGTGGGGGGAAGGATAGCTCAGTGGTTTGAGCATTGGCCTGCTAAACCCAGGGTTGTGAGCTTGATCCTTGAGGGGACCATTGAGGGATCTGGGGCAAAAAGCTGTCTGGGGATTGGTCCTGCTTTGAGCAGGGGATTGGACTAGATGACCTCCTGAGGTCCCTTCCAACCCTGTTATTCTATGATAAACAGGCAGAGTTAAAACAAAAGTGTGCTTACAGATTCCATAAGAGCCACACTTCCAATTCTTAAAGGTAACCCACTCGTTCTTTTAACTGTGCCTTACTTGTGTGTAATGATTTTAAAAGTCTGTAAACCACACCAGTGGTTTAAAGTGGGAGGAGGAGGAGGAGGTTCCAATGACAATTTTGAAAGGGGATATAGCAAGCTCCCTATTTAGACATTTGGTTAATAAAAGCTTTCTCTCTGTGCTGCCTAAAGAAGAGCCACCGAGCCAAATTCTGTTCTTAGTGACACCCACGGAACCTCACGGAATTCCGAGAGCAGAGTTTTCAGCAGCGACACACAACAAAGAAAAGGGCCCAAAAGCACTAACCACTGGCCTAATTCTACTCTCCTTGACAGCAATGGAAGTTGAGGGTCCTCAGCACCTCACAGGATTGGACCCCAAGACAATCATTTCACATTAGTATCCATCCAAAAGCACCAGTCTGGAGTCTTAATATCGCGCACACATGAATGAGAAGGGTACAAAAGTTGGCTGCTCTAGTTCTTCCTAAACTGGCCTTAGCAGACCTGGAATATTGGGCTGGGCCATGTTCTGCTCTCAGTTACATTGATGTAATAAAATCCAGACTAACGCTATTCAAGCAAATTGAATTATTTTCTACTTACATGGTGTAAAAGAGAACTCTATTTAGCCCACTGAATCAAGCAGAAAATTTTCCCTTCAATTAATACCAATGGATTCAGCATCACTATGGGCTTGTCTACACTACAGGCCGGATTGATGGGCAGCGATCAATCCAGCGGGGGTCGATTTATCGTGTCTGGTATAGACATGATAAATTGACCGCCGATTGCTCTAGAGTCAACGAGAAGCGCAAGAGGAATCAATGGGAGAGCGTCTCCTGTTGACACACCACAGTGAAGACACCGCGGTAAGGAGATCTAAGTACGTCGACTTCAGCTACGTTATTCATGTAGCTGAAATCACATAACTTGGATCGATCCCCCCGCATAGTGTAGACCAGCCCTATATGTTGATCCAGGATAGAACTGTGTACCGGGAAAGCTGCATTGGTCTGAAAAGTGAAAGACAATCTTGGTACTTAACAAATAAAAGAATAGCCACTAGGAGGCACTAGCAACACAGAAAACAAATGTATCTTTGTGAATGTACAAATTAACCCTGAAAAAGTCATGAAGAAAGCCCAGACAGTGATATTTTTTTCTCTCCTTTGGCATACTGCCATTATTGTCTTTGCATGCTCTGATAATATGTTTCTTTCTGATAAAATTACTCAGAATCCTGTGGCTACTGAACAATTCTTGCTTCAGATTTTTTGTGGGGTGAAGAAATAAATATAGCTTGTCAGATTTGCTCTGTTTTCCAACTTTGGTTGATACAATCCAACAAAAGGAACAAAGTGCAAAAAGGAAGTTAGATTAAACACTTACGATCCCAGCTGCTCTAGGACTCCAAGCACCTCGGGTCTAAATATTATGAAAAAGAAAAAATTAGTCCAAAAGGCTTGAATTAACAGTCCGGTCTGAATGGCAAAATCAGCTGACAGAAGCAATGTGGTCTAGTGATTCCAGCACCCATCTGGGAGTCAGGAGACCTGGGTACACACTCTTCCACGAGCTTGATACGCAAGCTTGGGCAAATGTCAAAGGGCCAGATTCTGCCACCCTGACTCACAGTGAGAAATAGCTTATTCCATGAGTTCTGGGAACTGGGAGTACGCATGAAGTAAGGTACGGTGCTCCCCAACGTGAGCAAATATGGCCCTCATCTGGCCCGAATTCAAGAAAGCAACCCTGTTTATATGCTTATATAAGCATATGCTTATATCCCATTTAAGTGAAAGTGAAAGTGACGCATGTGCTTAGTAGCTTTGCTGTATTGAGGCTTCAGTTTGTGATTCCATTTCCCCATGTTATCAACAAAGATAATACTTACAAATGCCTTCTCATCAGACCATGAGTATTTACTATTAAAAGTACTGATGCAGAAACAGTTACGTGAACTAGACAGATTGTTAGGGTAAGATACGCTGGACATATTTAGACACTCTAAGCAACAGATTTCCACACTAGTGATGACACGCACCCTCCCAGAGAACATGCTGGAATTGCATTCTCAATCCTGCTCTTCTTCCCCTAAATATTTCTGTTTAAATTGATGATTCTTTAAAAAAAATTGTATTTTATACATATATGGTCATGAATTTTCCAGCCGTTATTATTCCAAACTAATGGTGACAGCACTGGTAGCAGACAGGTGTAGGGGTAAATACCATGAGAGTTTCCTCAATATTCCTGTGATAGTCCTTTTAATTCACTGCTAGAATCTTCAATGTGTGTCAAATAATGAGCTAGTTCTGTTCGGTAGCCCCAGTGTTCACTAGGACTAGATTGCACAATCAAAATTATTTCAACCTTGACTTAAAAAACTAGATTTGAACCAGATCCTGCCCTCTTTCCTTGAATCCTCAGATGAATTCCTTGCCCAATGCATCAAAAGTACATATCAGACATTAAACTGATAAGAACAGATACTACACTTGACCACAGCTCAAAGAGCCGAGAAGTAAACCAGGATCTGCAATGGAGAATCAGTGGGGAAAGAGATTAAAGGCCATGAGCCAAGGGCAGCCCTGGAGTATAGAAAATTTAGCATCCATTAAAGTTCCTCGGAATTACACCCGGTTATTTTGGTACTTGATTCAGCCCAATGTCTAATTCACCAGATAAAGCAGTGAGAAGACTCTGCCCCTTCCCTTTTGCTCAAACATCAGTGGGGGGAAATCTATACACAACAGTAGGATTATTGCAAAGAAACAGGAATCATAATATGGGAAAACAATGAGGGGCTTTAGTTTTTCAGTTAGGTTACAAATTAAGAACGCTCAAATGCACCTGTAAAATTTGATTCAATAAGACAATCGCTGTATATTAAATACTAACTATTCCAGGTATCTTTGTGAAGGATTAAATATATGTCATATACTAGATTATGAAATATGTATGTCATTGTGCACGGTTATATTTTGCTCTGGGCATGGAAAATCTTATTATAAAAGTGGGTTTCTTAATTACTAGAATCTAGAGGGTTCTTTTTATTCTCCTAAGTCATTTATATTTCCCCCCCAGCCCCACACCCACCCCAGGAAACACCTTAGATGTTATACAAATCAAATAATCTGGACAATTCTCCCAGAGATACCCTTAGTTGTAAGGACATTTCCAAAAGAAACTGATCTTATTCATAATACTTCATACTTCTCTAAGGAATTGCACATATCCAAGGATCTCACAGTACTTTAGGAACATTAACTAATTAAGCTTCACAACACAATCCTCAGATTACTTTACCCAGCACTCAATTACCAGCACACCAATGGCTGCAGTTTATCTGAGCACCGCCACACTGTAAAACGGCAGAGGATACCTAAAAAGAATATTGTGTCCAACTGAAAGTACAGAGAGAATTCCCGCAGGAAGAATTAATTTACCTACATTGGAATCTGGACAGGAAAGGAGGGTTCACACCCCTAACTTTTGCAAGAAGAGCCAGGATCTTTAACACAGAGAAGGGGTCAGCACCCAGGTTTCACATCTGATTTGAAAGACAGTTCTTGCAGCATCATAGCGTTTATAAATGCCTGGCTGCTGTCTCTTGCTCACATACTCAGGTCAGATTGATTGCTGGAGTTGGGGTTGAGCAGGAATTTTCCCCCAGATCCGATTGGCTGGGACCTGGGCATGGGGTGGGAAGTTGCCTTCCTCTGCAGCACAGAGTGCAGTTCACCTGCTGAGATCATCTAGGCACATCTCACCAAATTATTCCCTGTCATTGCAAGGGCCTCAGGCATTGGTGACAGTTTTGTAAACGGACCACTCAGTGCACAAGAACACACTTTGCTTACAGTACTGCAGGCTGGGAACTTGCTGCTTTTCTCAACTATATACAGACTAACTAAACAGGAAATAAGGGGAGCATGGAGCATGGCTCAGACCATAATACTCTGAGCCAGTGGCTCTCAACCTTTCCAGACTACTGTACCCCTTTCAGGAGTCTGATTTGTGTTGCGTACCCCCAAGTTTCACCTCACTTAAACCCTATTTGCTTGCAAAATCAGACATAAAAATACAAATGTGTCACAGAACAATATTACTGAAAAACTGCCGACTTTCTCATTTTTACCATATAATTATAAAATAAATCAATTGGAATATAAATATAGCACTTACATTTCAGTATACAGAGCAGTATAAACAAGTCATTGTCTATATGAAATTTTTGTTTCTACTCACTTTGCTAGTGCTTTTTATGTAGCCTGTTGTAAAACTAGGCAAATATTTGATGAGTTGATGTACCCCCTGGAAGATCTCTGTGGGAGTACGTGTACCCCTGGTTGAAAACCACTGCTCTGAGTAACCCAGTTAACCCCTTAATCAGGGCCGGTGCTACCATTAAGGCAAACTAGGCGGTTGCCTAGGGCGCCAAGATTTGGGGGCGCCAAAAAGCAGTGCCCCAATTTTTTTTTTACAGCGTTCCTGGGCTGGGCTGCCGGCGGCACGTGGACACGTGCGGCTCAGACTCCCTCTCCCAGCGCAGCGTCCGCTCCACTTCTCCCGCCTCCCAGGCTTGTGGCACCAATCAGCTGTTTGGCGCCGCAAGCCTGGGAGGGGAGGAGAATTAGAGCGGGGACGGCATGCTCGGGGAGGAGGCGGAGCAGAGGTGAGCTGGGGTGTGGAGCTGCCGCACGACTCCCCGGGGGTGAGGGGAGCTGCCGCGGGGGAGGGCGCCTCAGGGCGGAGCGGGGAGCTGCTGCAGGGCTGGGGGGGAGGGGGCGCGCAAGGTGGAAGTTTCGCCTAGGGTGCGAAACTTCCTTGCACCGGCCCTGCCCTTAATGACCACTTTACTACAGGCAGTTTGGTTTCTCCCATGACACACACTTTAGTTTCCAGAGGACTAAAATGTTATGGTCTAACTAAAGTCTTTGTACTTAATACAGAGATCCCTGGGTAAAAACTAATGGCCCTCTGATATTCAGAAGGTCAAACTGGATGATCTGATGGTCCCTTCTGGCCTTAAAAATACATGAAACAATTAAGCCTCTTCTAACCCCCTACGGAGTCATTTGTCTAGTACTGACTCAGAGAGAATCAGAATCAGCGACACCACTGGTTCTTTGTAGGCACCTACAAGTTCCTTGTAGGTCTCCAATCCGAGCATGGAATCCAGTCCCCTGACTTTTCATACTTAATGGGTTTATAACACAAGGTGGTCTGTCTGTAGACTCATTACTATTTCCCTGAAAGGCTTGCCTCCAGTTCAGTAAATATGGGAATACATCAGAGGATTTTTTTTTACAAGTAAAATATTGGGTTTAAGAACCAACGGCCCAATCCTGCAAGGACCCCAATGATTCCTGAAAGGACCTGAACATCCTCCTCCCACACTGAGCTCAGAGCTCACTCAGTTCACTGGCATTTTTCCCACTGTTGGTTTAGCTTAGTTGCAGTTTCATTGGTGGCAGCAAAATTGGAAGCACTAGCACAGACAGGCATTGGCTTTTTATCATCTTGGAGCATGACATGGCAATAAAAAAATACCTGCACTCTGATCACGCTAGCGTTTTCCCCATTGTCAGTCTAACACTGGTAAAGCTCCACCACTAGGAGCACTAGTGGGGACAAGGCCGGTTTGAGATATTCAGCAACTCACAGGATGTACTCAGATTCCCACTGGTCATGCCCCAAATCTCTGCAAATACTAGAGTTTCTCCAGTTCCCCTCGTGGTTCTGAAACACAATAATACATGCAATCGGCACTTACAGCAGTATCTTGGAAGCTGATGATTGCGACGTCCACACCCCCAGACACACTAAGGTAGTTCACTTTGGAAAGTGGAATCCGGTGCTTGTACTCCACAAAGTGCTTTCCATTTACAGCAACCTGTCGTGTGTAAAAAGCAGAAGTTATCCTTTTGGAATAAAGGATAATGTCTCATGCCCATAAGAAAATGTAACGTTTTACAAAAATCTAGTGCAAACAATTTAAAATAAACCAACACTTCGCTGCAGCTTTTGCAACTGCAAAACTGCAGCACTGTGCTAGTGCCTGAGAACCCAAAAGCGAAATCTACTAGAAACTGACTAAGAACTCACGCAAAACTGACTAGTCTTTGAATTATCTAAATGGATTAAGGCCACAATCCTGTAAACACATATGCGCATGCTTAACTTTACTCATCTGAGCAGTCTCATTGAAGTCAATGGGGCTTCTCACATGTGTAAAATTAAACATGGGCACAAGTGTTTCCAGCATCAGGGCCTAAAATGCAAAAGTAAGCACAGAGTTTTAGTCCATTCCCATTCCAATAAAAGGAAAGACTCCCATTAAAGATTCACTTTAAAAGGGAATTGTTTTAATATAACTCTTCAGATGTGAGAATGTTCCTTGATTCAGCAGAATAGCCATTTTATAATTAATTTGCAAGTAAAATACAGTATTAAAAAAAATTACCTGGAATGAGTCGTGTTTTACCAAAACCCGAATCTCAAAGGGGTGACCTTTTAAAAAAGGCATTTCATCTTTCCTCTCCTCTCTTCCCCAATTCTGTCTTTCTTGAGTATTGCAAACCACACATCCACCCTCTTCAAATCGTGGGTTAAAATGAAAAGCAACATCAGGACTTGGGCAGGATCCACACTGAAAGTCTATCTTGAAGCTGTGAAGGAAAAAAGTACAAAGTTGAACTAAACTGAGCACGGTTATGAAATCTAGGCTATGGCTACACTTGCAGATGTAGCGCGCCGGGAGTTAAACCAGCCCTCGGAGACAGCAGCAGGGAAAGCGCTGCCGTGTGTTCACACTGTCAGCTGCAAGCGCACTGGCATAGCCACATTTGCGGCACTTGCAGTGGCATTCGGAGTGGTGCATTATGGGCAGCTATCCCACAGAGCACCTCTTCCCATTCTGGTGCTGAGGATTGTGGGATGGGAACAGAGGGGGGAGGGGGCCATAGGGCATCCTGGGTCCTGTCCCAATGCCCCATGATGCATCGCTTTGCATCCCAGCAATCCCTGTGCTTCCATCCACATTTGGCACCATCTTTCAGCGGTTTTTGTATTGTGCGCTCTGTCTTCCCTTTCGGTCTGCGGGAATGGATCCCGAACTGGTGAGGAATATGCTGATGGGTCTCGCCAGTACGTCACGAATTGCAGTCGAGTTACTTCTTAAGCTACAAAGTGACAGTGAGGAGTCCGACGGTGATGTTGACACGTTTAACGCATATGACACGAGATTGCTTGTGGCATTCACAGACATACTCACCACCATGGAACGCCACTTTTGGGCTTGGGAAACAAGCACTGAGTGGTGGGATCACATTGTCATGCAAGTCTGGGATGACGAGCAGTGGCTGCAGAGCTTTCGGATGAGGAAAGCCACTTTTATGGGCCTGTGTGCTGAGCTCGCCCCCACCCCGCGCCGCAAGGACACGAGATTGAGAGCCACCCTGCCGGTGGAGAAGCGGGTGGCTATTGCAATCTGGAAGCTGGCTACTCCAGACAGCTACCGATCGGTCGCTAACCAGTTCGGAGTGGGCAAGCATACAGTTGGAATTGTGTTGATGCAAGTGTGCAGGGCCATTAATCGCATCCTGCTCAGAACCGTGACTCTGGGCAACGTGTGTGACATTGTGGCTGGCTTTGCACAAATGGGTTTCCCTAACTGCGGAAGGGCGATAGATGGCACGTATATTCCAATTCTGGCACCAGACCACCTAGCCGCCGAGTTCATAAATCAGAAGGGGTATTTCTCGATGGTTCTCCAGGCGCTTGTGGATCACCGTGGGCGTTTCACGGACATAAACACAGGCTGGTCCGGAAAGATGCACGACGCACGCATCTTTCGGAACACTGGCCTGTTCAGGAAGCTGCAAGCCGGGACTTTCTTCCTGGACCAGAAGATCACCATAGGGGAAGTCGAAATGCCCATTGTGATCCTTGGAGATCCCGCTTACCCTTTAATGCCATGGCTCATGAAACCATACACACGGAGCCTTAACAGCAGCAAGAAGCAGTTCAACAACAGGCTGAGTCGGTGATCTTTGGCCGTTTAAAGGGCCGCTGGCGCTGTCTGTATGGGAAGCTGGACCTGGCCGATAAGAACATCCCTATGGTTATATCGGCATGCTGTACCCTCCATAACATTTCTGAAGGGAAGCATGGACTGCAGAGGTTCAAAGCCTGGAGGCTGAATTTCAACAGCCAGAGACCAGGGCTATTAGAGGTGCACAGCGCAGGGCTATTAGAGGTGCACAGCGCAGGGTTGTAAGGATTAGGGATGCCTTGAGGGAGCAATTCGATGCTGAAAGCCACCAGTAATGTTTGGTGCCCTGCACAGGAGTGGAGTGAAGTGAAGTTGTTCCAATGCTAGTAGGCATCTGTGTTGGCTATGTATGATGCACTGACTAGCAGTGCCTGTTGCTTTCCTGGGCTATGCTATCTTTTACTTAATGCAATAAAGAATGTTTCCAAAGCCAAAAAAATCATTTATTGAAAAGAAACACAACTGCTGGAGAAACACACATGGCATGACACATCTGTGCTGTGTGGAAAGAGGAAAGGGGGCGTGGTGGGTAACAGAACCATCACAGATTTGCGTATGTCCTGTTATCATATTCAGCATTCCTGTCTGGAGTGCCATACAATGAGTGCTGCACTGCAGGCTGGCTAAAATGCATGGTGATGGGGGTTGAGTGCAGTGGGTAAAGGTCGTAGTTTGCAGGGCTGGGCAGTGAAGCTAAAGGTGTTGGAGGCAGCTGGTGGCAATAAGAAACCAGATGTTGGGGAAACTGGGTTGGCAGTGACATAGGAGTGCAAGGGAAAAGTGTTCTGGGACAAGAGCTGCAGGGATGAGCGGGTGCGGATCTACTCCGTATGCAGTGCTACGAGTCTGCTTGCGCTCAATAATGCTTAGGAGCCGCTCCATGGTTTGTTGCCGGCGATTTGCATTCTCCTGGCGGACCCTCCTTTAGTTTTTGATTTCCAGTAAGGGACTGCTGCATGACTTCACGCAGAAGGTCCTTCTTGCTTCTTCGCAGCCGCTTCCTAACTCTTCGCAGCCTTTCGGCCATTGATAACAAGGACAGCTGGGATCTCAAGGTTGCATCTGTAAAGCCAAAATGCAACATTTAACAGAGCAGCATTGTTAACACTAGACAGAGGAATGATTCGGCCGAACTTAAAGACAAGCACAGTGCACACAACAGCACAAGCTGCCTGTCCCAAGGCGAGCGCACGTAACCCAAAAGAGCCCCGAAATGGTGAGTAACCACAGAGGTGGGGGGGGACTGATTGTTCCAGGCCTGTACTGTCCTCTGGGATCCTGTGTCTTGGGGAGAGCCAACAGCTGCAGGGGGACCCTATACTCAACACTGTCCCCACATTTTCAAGAGGATGGTTTCGTGCTGGCAGATATCTCGCTGCTGAAGGTGATCTCAGAAGCAAGGGAGGGTCTTCTGCAACAATGCAGCTTCCGTCCTGGCCCTTATGCGGCTTGCATGTGTGCAGCAGTGGTCCACCCACCCCCCCACAGCACAGTAGTGCGGACATGTTAGCCTTACTGGGACAAGGAGCACAGTAGCTCTGCCAAAGAACCTGCGCAAGCGGATTGCCCAGCTTCTGCATGAGACCTTCAGTTAGATCACTGAGGCTGATTACCGTGATGTGAGAGAGCACATCAACACCCTATTCTGCATCTAGGCATGCACGCAGCCCTAACTCTTCTTTCTGCAACCTTCCTCACCGCAACATCCCACACCCAGCAGCTCCCTTTTAAAAATAAAAGCCGCTTACCGGGCACCTCCTTTGCTGTTTGTTCTTCCCCAAGCACCGTCCGCTGCGACTGGCTACCTTCCTCCTGGCTTGAAAACAGCTCCTGGCTGCATGCATCTAGGGATGCCGGGCCGTCCTCTGCCTCTGGGCCCCCCTCCTCCTCAGCACCCTCGCTCCTGTTTTCCTTCTCCTGCCTTGTTGCACTCTGGGCTGCCACGGCCTCTGAAGTGTCCATGGTGCTCTTCGCAGTGGAGGTGGGGTCGCCCCCAAGTATCTCGTCCAGCTCTTTGTAGAACTGGCAGGTCGTGGGGGCAGCACCGGAGTGGCGGTTTGCCTCCTGCACTTGTGGTAGGCATTCTGCAGCTCCTTCACTTTAACCCTGCACTGCAGTGCGTCCCGGTCATGGCCCCTTTCTATCATGGCCCTTGATATCTGCCCGTAGGTATCGTAATTCCTACGGCTACAGTGCAGCTAGGACTGGACAGCTTCCTCCACCCATACCCTGATGAGGTTCAGCACCTCTCCATTGCTCCATACTGGGGATCGCCTGGTGTGTGGAGGTATGATCACCCAGAAAGATGTGCTGAGAGCACTCCATGCCTGCTGAGCAAACAGGAAGGGGACTTTCAAAATTCCCAAAGAATTTAAAGGGCGGGTCTGGTGGTTGGTCACCTGAGGGCAGGGCAGTAGAATTCAAAGTGATGACCAGAGTGGCTAGAACAGGCATTGTGGGACACTTCCTGGAGGCCGATCAGAGCGCATTCATAGACCAGGGTGTCCACGCTGGCACCGCGGCACTCCAGCAGGGGCGCGGCAAGCTCTATGCTTCTCATGGAGGTGGATTACCAGGGGCACTCCAGCTGCGGAGTCCGGGCGCTCTACGTCCCTTACCAGAGTGGACACCTCAGGAGTTATAGCGCCCGGGGCTGATTTAATGCGCTCTAACTTGCAAGTGTAGCCAACCCCCCCGTGTGCTTTCACTGGTATCCAAAATAGTCTTTATGGAGGCGTCTGCTCCCTCTCAAAGATGTCTCTTCTGTCATTACAACATTTCTGCACAGAAAGTCTAAAGCAACATAGTAATTTATGATCACAATCTAGTCTATTGTGAAAACAAACAACAAAAACCTCATAGTGTTCAGACTTAGTAGCTAAGCTTAGTAGTTAACTGATTTTATCCTGCTGAAAACCAACTAAGGTTATGATCCTCCAAACGCTTAATTCTGGGCAGAGACTTTTTTACCATGACTGGTCCCACTGAAGTTATTGGAATTAATCATAATGTTTAGGACTATTCCCGGTAGTAAATATTTGTAGGATCAGGGCTCAAACGAACAACTTGAATATTTACAATGCATGTTTCAACGCTACTGAGCCTATTGAGATATTTCCAGTGTTTTAACCGACCTTCCTTCTGAGGTAACTGCGTGACGGGCACATTATTAAGATTGGAACTGTTTATTGTTGCGATAGCACATCTCTCAAAGGTGCATTTCCTATAGTATCAATTATAGTAACATCAGGCCTGATCTTGCAAACCCTATCCCTTCTCGTAGTCCTGCTGATTTAAAGTAGTAAAAATTACTCAAGAGAGTAGCAGCTTGAAGGACCAGGCTCTTATTGGGAGACTAGGTTGGAGGAGACAAAGGGATGTTTTGGTTGCACTATTTTCATAAAGGAACCTAAAGCTAATAATGTGACTAGTTTATGTTCTACCAAAAGGTGTGAACTCTAACTTGCCTTTTTAAAGCCCCAATACAGGAAGGTATTTAATCTCAAATATTCCTCTGAACAGAGATGGGATTACTCATGTGTTTAAGGTTCAGCAAGTGCTTTACTGAATTGGGGATTATATTCTGTGTGCATTAAAGATGGTCAGCAGAAAGAGTACTGTATTGCAGTGACGTTAGTTGTATGTCTAAATCCAGTAATGCATACACATTCACCTACAGTATTTGTGCATAAAATCTTTATATCTCTGGACACCAACGAGACAGAGAATATCAATTCTATGACACATATAGACTCTGATCCAGGAACTCAAAACGCTTTCGAATTTGGATCTCTGAGCTGTCAGCAATGCACAGTTCACCATCTTTTCATACCTGATCTCTGCACGCTCTCAAAGCCGTATCCGAACGACTCTGTGTCAACAGGTTAGAACTGGATCAGTATTTCTGGGAATGGGGGAAACTTTAGCACAGACAAATTCCTCTGAGTCACTAGAGCTAACCTCCTAACCTCTTCCTGGTCATGCTCCAGGGAGTGGAAACATTCCAATATTCTCAACAGTTGATTTTAGGCACAGGAGTGGAGCAGCCGTATCCCTACAAGCACACACCTGTCACATGTAGGATGAACAGTTCCACTGATGATAACCATCAATCCGTCACGAAGACCGCCAAGAATAGGGCCAGTAAATGGGAGAGACTGGGGAATAGAAAGAAAGCAACACAGTGAACATTAGAGGGTACAATATTTAAACCACTTTTCTAATCCTGAATCGGTGTTCATCTCCCATTCATCTGGCTGTGGCTTCAGATTCCTCCGCCTGACGAGTCACTACAATTCCAGCCTGATGAACTGAAGTCAATATGCCACAAAATTTCTCTCTGAGGACTGTTCCTAAAGAGCAGGACTTGCTGTGTACGGGCACATCCCTCACAGTCCAGCTCCATAAACTGAAACAGCCAAAGCTCAGTCGATCCGAGTGGTAACAGTCAGCATTCCTTCCTGCCAGGCAGTGTGGCCTGGTGGACAGAATAATGGATTGGTTCAGGAGACCAGGGATCAACTCTCAGCTCTGCCCCCAGCCTACTGGGTGACCTCAGGCAAGTCACTTCCCCTCCCTGTGCCTCAGTTTCTCCATCTGTAAATGCGACAAGAAAGCCGCTCACAGCTTGGGCTGTCAGCCTGGGGTGGTTCATGGTTGGGGGCTCCAGCTAGAGCCTGGCTGCCCACCAGGGTCCCGGCTCCCCATTCCCAGCCAGGCTGCTGCCTGAGCTCCCCACTCCCATCTGGGCTGTGCCTGCCTGGCTCCTCACTCCTAGCTCTGAGCCCGGCTGCACCGGGCAGCTCCCATGTTCCCAGCGAGGAACATGGAGCTAAGAACCCGGGGCAGCTGTGCTTGGATCGGGGAGCCAAGAGCCCAGGGGTAGCTAAATACAGGGGTGAACAGAGAGTTTAGCACAGCGGCTCTCAACCTCTCCAGACTACTGTACCCCTTTCTAGAGTCTGATTTGTCTTGTGTACCCCCAAGTTTCACTTCACTTAAAAACTTACAAAATAGGACATAAAAATGCAAGTGTCACAGCACACTATTCCTGAAAAATTGCTGACTTCCTCATTTTTATCTTAACTTTATAAAATAAATCAATTGGAACATAAATATTGTACTTACATTTCAGTGTCTAGCGTACGGAGCAGTAAAAACAAATCATTGTATATGAAATGTTAGTTTGTACTGACTTTGGCAGTGCTTTTTATGTAGCCTGTTGCAAAACTAGGCAAATA
>NW_020664582.1:11273790-11282277 GCF_002925995.2 Terrapene triunguis
CACCAGTCTGGAGTCTTAATATCGCGCACACATGAATGAGAAGGGTACAAAAGTTGGCTGTTCTAGTTCTTCCTAAGCTTGCCTTAGCAGACCTGGAATATTGGGCTGGGCCATGTTCTGCTTTCAGTTACACTGATGTAATAAAATCCAGACTAACGCTATTCAAGCAAATTGAATTATTTTCTTCTTACATGGTGTAAAAGAGAACTCTATTTAGCCCACTGAATCAAGCAGAAAATTTTCCCTTCATTTAATACAAATGGATTCAGCATCACTTGAACTCACACTATATGTTGATCCAGGAGCAAACTGTGTAGGTGGGAAAGCTGCATTGGTCTGAAAAGCAAAAGACAATCTTGGTACTTAACAAATAAAAGAATAGCCACTAGGAGGCACTAGCAACACAGAAAACAAATGTATCTTTGTGAATGTACAAATTAACCCTGAAAAAGTCATGAAGAAAGCCCAGACAGTGATATTTTTTCTCTCCTTTGGCATACTGCCATTATTGTCTTTGCATGCTCTGATAATATGTTTCTTTCTGATAAAATTACTCAGAATCCTGTGGCTACTGAACAATTCTTGCTTCAGATTTTTTGTGGGGTGAAGAAATAAATATAGCTTGTCAGATTTGCTCTGTTTTCCAACTTTGGTTGATACAAGCCAACAAAAGGAACAAAGTGCAAAAAGGAAGTTAGATTAAACACTTACGATCCCAGCTGCCGTAGGACACCAAGCACCTGGGGGCTAAAAGTTATGAAAAAGAAAAAATTAGTCCAATGGCAAAATCAGTTGACAGAAGCAATGTGGTCTAGTGATTCCAGCACCCATCTGGGAGTCAGGAGACCTGGGTACACACTCTTCCACGAGCTTGATACGCAAGCTTGGGCAAATGTCAAAGGGCCAGGTTCTGCCACCCTGACTCAGAGTGAGTATGGAAAATTTAGCATCCATTAAAGTTCCTCGGAATTACACCCGGTTATTGTGGTACTTAATTCAGCCCAATGTCTAATTCACCAGATAAAGCAGTGAGAAGACTCTGCCCCTTCCCTTTTGCTCAAACATCAGTGGGGGGAAATCTATACACAACAGTAGGATTATTGCAAAGAAACAGGAATCATAATATGGGAAGACAATGAGGGGCTTTAGTTTTTCAGTTAGGTTACAAATTAAGAATGCTCAAATGCACCTGTAAAATTTGATTCAATAAGACAATCGCAGTATATTCAATACTAACTATTCCAGATATCTTTGTGAAGGATTAAATATATGTCATATACTAGATTATGAAATATTTATGTCATTGTGCACGGTTATATTTTGCTCTGTGCATGGAAAATCTTATTATAAAAGTGGGTTTCTTAATTACTAGAATCTAGAGGGTTCTTTTTATTCTCCTAAGTCATTTATATTTCCCCCCCAGCCCCACCCCCACCCCAGGAAACACCTCAGATGTTATACAAATCAAATAATCTGGACAATTCTCCCAGAGATACCCTTAGTTGTAAGTACATCTCCACAAGAAACTGATATTACACATAACACTGCATACTTCTCGAGGGAATTGCACAGATCCATGGATCTCACAGTACTTTCGGAACATTAACTAATTAAGCTTCACAACACAATCCTCAGATTACTTCACCCAGCATTCAATTACCAGCACACCGATGGCTGCAGTTTATCTGAGCACCGCCACACTGTAAAACGGCAGAGGATACCTAGAAAGTATATTGTGTCCAACTGAAAGTACAGAGAGAATTCCCGCAGGAAGAATTAATTTACCTACATTGGAATCTGGACAGGAAAGGAGGGTTCACACCCCTAACTTTTGCAAGAAGAGCCAGGATCTTTAACACAGAGAAGGGATCAGCACCTAGGTTTCACATCTGATTTGAAAGACAGTTCTTGCAGCAGCATAGCGTTTATGAATGCCTGGCTGCTGTCTCTTGCTCACATACTTAGGTCAGATTGATTGCTAGAGTTGGGGTTGATAAGGAATTTTCCCCCAGATCCGATTGGCTGGGACCTGGGCGGGGGGTGGGAAGTTGCCTTCCTCTGCAGCACAGAGTGCAGTTCACCTGCTGAGATCATATAGGCACATTTCACCTAATAATTCCCTGTCATTGCAAGGGCCTCGGGCATTGGTGACAGTTTTGTAAAGGGACCACTCAGTGCAAGTGCACAACAAACACACTTTGTTTACAGTACTGCAGGCTGGGAACTTGCTGCTTTACTCAACTATATACAGTGTGTGTGTGTGTGTGTGTGTGTGTGTGTGTGTGTGTGTGTGAGAGAGAGAGAGAGAGAGAGAAAAACACACACTAATGAAACAGGAAATGAGGGAAGGGTGGAGCATGGCTCAAACCATAATACTCTGAGCCAGTGATTCTCAACCTTTCCAGACTACTGTACCCCTTTCAGGAGTCTGATTTGTCTTGTGTACCCGCAAGTTTCACCTCACTTAAAACCTATTTGCTTACAAAATCAGACATAAAAATACAAACGTGCCACAGAACACTATTACTGAAAAATTGCCGACTTTCTTATTTTTACCATATAATTATAAAATAAATCAATTTGAATATAAATATAGCACTTACATTTCAGTATACAGAGCAGGATAAACAAGTCGTTGTCTGCATGAAATTTTTGTTTCTACTGACTTTGCTAGTGCTTTTTATGTAGCCTGTTGTAAAACTAGGCAAATATTTGATGAGTTGATGTACCCCCTGGAAGATCTCTGTGGGAGTACGTGTACCCCTGGTTGAAAACCACTGCTCTGAGTAATCCAGTTAACCCCTTAATGACCACTTTACTACAGGCAGTTTGGTTTCTCCCATGACACACATTTTAGTTTCCAGAGGTCTAAAATGTTATGGTCTAACTAAAGTCTTTGTACTTAATACAGAGATCCCTGGGTAAAAACTAATGGCCCTCTGATATTCAGAAGGTCAAACTGGATGATCTGATGGTCCCTTCTGGCCTTAAAAATACATGAATCAATTAAGCCTCTGGGGCATTGGTCTAGTACTGACTCAGAGAGAATCAGAATCGGCGACACCACTGGTTCTTTGTAGGCACCTACAAGTTCCTTGTAGGTCTCCAATCCGAGCATGGAATCCAGTCCCCTGACTTTTCATACTTAATGGGTTTATAACACAGGGTGGTCTGTCTGTAGACTCATTACTATTTCCCTGAAAGGCTTGCCTCCAGTTCAGTAAATACGGGAATACAACAGAGGATTTTTTTTTTACAAGTAAAATATTGGGTTTAAGAACCAACGGCCCAATCCTGCAAGGACCTCAATGATTCCTGAAAGGATCAGAACATCCTCCTCCCACACTGAGTTCAGAGCTCACTCAGTTCACTGGCATTTTTTCCACTGTTGGTTTAGCTTAGTTGCAGTTCCATTGGTGGCAGCAAAATTGGAAGCACTAGCACAGACAGGCATTGGCTTTTTATCATCTTGGAGCATGACATGGCAATAAAAAAATACCTGCACTCTGTCCACACTAGCGTTTTCCCCATTGTCAGTCTAACACTGGTAAAGCTCCACCACTAGGAGCACTAGTGGGGACAAGGCCGGTTTGAGATATTCAGCAACTCACAGGACGTACTCAGATTCTTACTGGATCATGCCCCAAATCTCTGCAAATACTAGAGTTTCTCCAGTTCCCCTCGTGGTTCTGAAACACAATAATACATGCAATCGGCACTTACAGCAGTATCTTGGAAGCTGATGATTGCCACGTCCACACCCCCAGACACACTAAGGTGGTTCACTTTGGAAAGTGGAATCCGGTGCTTGTACTGCACAAAGGGATTTCCATTTACAGCAACCTGCCATGTGTAAAAAGCAGAAGTTATTCTTTTGGAATAAAGGATAATGTCTCGTGCTGAGAAGAAAATGTAAGGTTTGTTTTTTAAAAAAAACTACAAAACCTAAGAACAATAGAAATATTTCTATGAAGTTTTACAAAAATCTATTTTACAAAAATCAATTCAAAATAAACCAACATTTCCCTGCAGCTTTTGCAACCAAAACACTGCAGCACTGTGCTAGTGCCTGCGAACCCAAAAGTGAAATTCACTAGAAACTGACTAAGAACTCACGTAACACTGACTAGTCTTTGAATTATCTAAATGGATTAAGGCTGCAATCCTGTAAACACATATGTGCATGCTTAACTTTACTCATCTGAGCAATCTCATTGAAGTCAATGGGGCTTCTCACATGTGTAAAATTAAACATGGGCACAAGTGTTGCAGCATCAGGGCCTAAAATGCAAAAGTAAGCAGAGTTTTAGTCCATTCCCATTCAAATAAACGGAAAGACTCCCATTAAAGATTCCCTTTAAAAGGGAATTGTTTTAATATAACTCTTCAGATGTGAGAACGTTCCTTGATTCAGCAGAATAGCCATTTTATAATGAATTTGCAAGTAAAATACAGCATTAACAATTACCTGGAATGAGTCGTGTTTTACCAAAACCCGAATCTCAAAGGGGTGACCTTTTAAAAAAGGCATTTCATATTTCCTCTCCTCTCTTCCCCAATTCTGACTTTCGAAAGTATTGCAAACCACACATCCACCCTCTTCAAATCGTGGGTTAAAATGAAAAGCAACATCAGGACTTGGGCAGGATCCACACTGAAAGTCTATCTTGAAGCTGTGAAGGAAAAAAGTACGAAGATGAACTAAACTGAGCATGGTTAAGAAATCTAGTGTGCTTTCACTTGTATCCAAAATAGTCTTTATAGAGGACTAGCCTCTGCTCCCTTTTAAAGATATCTGTTCTGTCATTGCAACATTTCTACACGGAAAGTCTAAAGCAACATATCAGAGGGGTGGCCGTGTTAGTCTGGATCTGTAAAAAGCAACAATAATCTGTTAATCTATAAGGTGCCACTGGACTCTTTGTTGCTTTTTAAAGCAACATAGTAATTTATTATCACAATCTATTCTATTGTGAAAACAAACCTCAAATAGTGTTCAGACTTAGTAGCTAAGCCTGTGCTAACTGATTTTATCCTGCTGAAAACCAACTAAGCTTATGATTCTCCAAACGCTTACTTCTGGGCAGAGACTTTTTTACCATGACTAGTCCCACTGAAGTTATTGGAATTAATCATAATGTTTAGGACTATTCCCCGTAGTAAATATTTGTAGGATCAGGGCTCAAACGAACAACTTGAATATTTACAATGCATGTTTCAACGCTACTGAGCCTATTTCCAGTGTTTTAACTGGCCTTCCTTCTGAGATAACTGCGTGACTGGCACATTATAAGATTGGAACTATTTATTGTTGCGATAGCACATCTCTCAAAGGTGCATTTCCTATAGTATCAATTATTGTAACGTCAGGCCTGATCTTGCACGCTCTCAAAGCCACATCTGAACGACTCTGTCAACAGATTGGAACTGGATCAGTATTTCTGGGAATGGGGGAAACTTTCCAACAGACAAATTCCTCTGAGTCACTAGAGCTAACCTCCTAACCTCTTCCTGGTCATGTTCCAATATTCTCAACAGTTGATTTTAGGCACAGGAGGGGAGCAGCCGTATCCCTACAAGCACACACCTGTCACATGTAGGAAGAACAGTTCCACTGATGATAACCATCAATCCGTCATGAAGACCGCCATGAATAGGGCCAGTAAATGGGAGAGACTGGGGGATAGAAAGAAAGCAACACAGTGTACATTAGAGGGTACAATATTTAAACCACTTTTCTAATCCTGAATTGGTGTTCATCTCCCTTTCATCTGGCTGTGGCTTTAGATTCCTCCGCCTGACGAGTCACTACAATTCCAGCCTGATGAACTGAAGTCAGTATGCCGCAAAATTTCTCTCTGAGGACTGTTCCTAAAGAGCATGACTTGCTGCGTAAGGGCACGTCCCTCACAGCCCAGCCAAAGATGAAACAGCCAAAGCTCAGTCGATCCGAGTGGTAACAGTCAGCATTCCTTCCTGCCAGGCAGTGTGGCCTGGAGGACAGAATAATGGATTGGTTCAGGAGACCTGGGATCAACTATCAGCTCTGCCCCCAGCCTGCTGGGTGACCACAGGCAAGTTACTTCCCCTCCCCGTGCCTCAGTTTCTCCATCTGTAAATGTGACAAGAAAGCCGCTCACAGCTTGGGCTGTCAGACTGGGGTGGTTGGGGGCTCCAGCTAGAGCCTGGCTGCCCACCAGGGTCCCGGCTCCGCACTCCCAGCCAGGCTGCTGCCTGGGTTCCCCCCTCCGATCCGGGCTGTGCCTGCCTGGCTCCTCACTCCTAGCTGTGAACCTGACTGCACCAGACAGCTCCCATGCTCCCAGCGAGGAACATGTTGCTGAGAACCCAGGGGCAGCCGTGCTCGGATCGGGGAGCCGAGAGACCTGGGGCAACCGGGCTCCCAGCGGGGAGCCCAGGGGTCAGCTGGGCTCCCGGTGGGGGGGCTGCGCCCGGAGCTGAGAGCCCAGGCTCTCAGCCTCCCTAAGTTGGTGGAAGCGCTCCTGGTGTGGTTCTACTCAGAAGCTGCTCAGAAGCTCGAAACAAAAAGAGAAGTTGCTTGAAGTAACAAAACAAGCAAACAGCCCAACATTACCCAAGCAGATTATATCTATTGTGCATACAGAAGCATAAAAACAAGATCATTCCAGTTTTCACAACACAGACAAACACTGATATATATATTAATTTGAGTTTCTTTTTCCTCTCAGGCTTAGTTCTTTCATGTGTAACATTTTTTGTCAGAGGACTTGAGTGTAAGCATGCTACAATTTCCTATACCAATGGTAAAAGAATAATACGAAGAGGAGATTATAGGTGCAAAACTTGCAAGCATTTATTTGTAAGGCATAAATTTATTACATTTATTTGTAATAAAACAAGACAGATTTCCTCTTGTTTCGACAGATTTCTTTGCTGTGATCATTCATCACCCCAACCCTGGCAACAATGCGCCTTTCGATTTTGGGTCTCTGGGTTGTTGCTCAATGTTGTCCATTTCCTGTCCCTCAAAGATGCACTCAGGAAACATGGGGTCTTGATCCTCTCTGCCTCACACCTTGTGTAATTATTTACACCTGTGCAAAGTAGGTGTACAAAGATATTCCCAGCAGAGATTCTGATTTGACAGCATTTTGCACTCAGATGTAGATGAATACACAAGGTGCAGGACAGTGGAGAATCATATTTCCTAAAGAGCACCTGGCTTTTTCCAAGAAGCTGTGAAATGCATTAGTCCAAAAGTGAGAAATGCAGTCACTGGGACAAATTTGTCCCTGGTATTACTGAAGTTTACAGCAGCGATGCATTGGGCCCACTGTCTTTTCCAAGGAACTGCTGTGACCCCATCCCCTTTCACTGCCTTATGAACCCTGGTGGCATATTACTTTCTCTACCAGACCTGGGACACTTGGGGCCACATTTCTCAGTGTATTTAGGTGCCTAAAGATACAGAAGGGGCCTAATGGATTTTCAAAAACGTTTACGAGTTTGGCGCCTGGAGAGACAAAGTGGACGAGGTGATATCTCTTATTGGATGAATGTCTGTTGGTGAGAGACAAGCTTTCGAGCTATACAGAGCTGTAGGTCTGGGAAAGGTCCTCGGAGTGTCACAGCTAAATACAGGGGTGAACAGAGAGTTTAGCACAGCGGCTCTCAACCTCTCCAGACTACTGTACCCCTTTCTAGAGTCTGATGTGTCTTGTGTACCCCCAAGTTTCACCTCACTTAAAAACTGACAAAATCAGACATAAAAATGCAAGTGTCACAGCACACTATTCCTGAAAAATTGCTGACTTCCTCATTTTTATCATAACGTTATAAAATAAATCAATTGGAATATAAATATTGTACTTACATTTCAGTGTCTAGCATACGAACAGTATAAACAAATCATTGTCTATGAAATGTTAGTTTGTACTGACTTTGGCAGTGCTTTTTATGTAGCCTGTTGCAAAACTAGGCAAATATCTAGATGAGTTGATGGACCCCGGGGAAGATCTCTGAGTACCCCCAAGGGTACACGTACCCCTGGTTGAGAACCACTGGTTTAGCCCAAGTCGTTAGCGCATATTCTAAGGGACCATTCAAGGTGTCCGGTTGCTTTTGAAAATCCCACTAGGTGCCCCTCTGTGGCGCTTGGCCCTGGCACACTTTGGAAATCTGGTCCTTGGTCACTTTCAGCATGTGACTCAGCCTATGCCACAGGGGCTTGGGAGGAGTAATGGCTCCCAACTCTGGCACCGGAGGAGCAACTTGGAGATAACAGAGAAACCCAAGAAACATTTCAGCTGCTACAAAATGCGGATGGGAGGAGGGGACAAGAAATAACTCTTCCTGATTTCTCCCCTGATCTCTCTCCTGCCCCCCCCACCCCAGCCAACCCCAGGGGTCCCTCTCCCTGTACCCCCCCGCCCCAGCCAACCCCAGGGGTCCCTCTCCCTGTACCCCCCCGACCCAGCCAAGCCCAGGGGTCCCTCTCCCTGTACC
>NW_020664582.1:11282287-11316000 GCF_002925995.2 Terrapene triunguis
TGTACCCCCCCGACCCAGCCAAGCCCAGGGGTCCCTCTCCCTGTACCTCCCCCCACACCCCTGTCCCCGTCCCCCTCCCCTTGAGAGAGACTCACCGGCTTGGAATAGGGCGCCAGATGCCCGCTGTAATAAGCCATGGGAGCGACTGGCGCAGAAGCGAACCCCGACCGACGGATCCTTTATCCCCGGCGCTAACGGGACTGGGAGAGAAACCGAAAGTGAGAGCGGCGGAGCCGGGGAAGCGGAGGCGGGGGAGGGCGTAGGCGGTGGGTGAAGCAGGCTGGGGGCAGGTTGGGAAGGGGGGGGGAGGCAGTGGAGGGGACGCAGGCGGGGGGGAGGGGAACAGGCAGGGGGTGAAGGCAGGAGCTGGGGGCGCAGGCTGGGGGCAGGTTGGGAAGGGGGGAGGCAGTGGAGGGGACGCAGGCGGGGGGGAGGGGAACAGGCGGGGGGGTGAAGGCAGGGGCTGGGGGCAGGTTGGAAGGGGGGGAGGCAGTGGAGGGGACGCAGGCGGGGGGATGAAGGCAGGAGCTGGGGGCGCAGGCTGAGGGGAGGAGGGGAGCAGGCGGGGAGAGATGCAGGCAGGAGGGCGTTGTACAGGCTGGGGGAAGGGGCACAGGCAGGAGGGGGATGTGCAGGCTAGGAGAGGAGGGGTTTGCAGGCCCAGGAAGGGCGCAGGTGGGGGAGAGGGACGCAGGCAGGAGGGCTTTGTACAGGCTGGGGGGAGGGGGCACAGGCGGGAGGGGGATGTGCAGGCTGGGGCAGGAGGGGCGCAGGCGGTCAGGGGTGTTGTGCAGTTGTGGGGAGAGGGGCACAGGCAGGGGAAGGGGGTGGTACAGGCGGGGGGGCGAGAGGGGAGCAGGCTGGGGGAGGTACACAGGCTGAGGGGGCGCAGGTGGGGGAGGAGTGTTGTGCAGGTGAGGGAGGAGGGGCACAGGCGGGGAGGGTGTTGTGCAGGTTGTGGGGAGAGGGGAGCAGGCAGGGGAAGGGGGTGGTACAGGCTGGGGCGGGGGGGGAGTGCGCCAATGCAGCCTGGTACGGGGGGTCTGAGGAGCACATGCAGGTGGGTGATCACAGGCAGGGGAGAAGGGGCACAGGGATGGAGAAGTGAGAGCGAATAGTTGCTGACAAGGTGGTGTGGGGCAGGCTGCGAGACTGGGGTTAATGTAATTAGGACATGTACCATAAGTAGTACCAGCATAGGAAATGGGCGCAAGATGGGACCCACACTCACAGTGTTGGACCATGTCAGAAGAGCGGAGAGAAACAGTAGCAAATCATTTGCTTTACAAAGGGCACGAGGAGGGAGAATTACCCTCCAAAACACAGCGCGCTGGGTCCCTGCTGGCCATTGCTAACGCACAAGAGGGTGAACGGTGTTGCCAGTTGAGCAGTCCACATGGACATCAAGAGTTAAATGTCCAGCAACTGTATTTGAATCCGGAGGTTGCTTCTGTTCTGGGAATTGAGTAGGAAGATTGGGGAAGGAAAGTCTGGGATGCACCGGACTAGAGGATTGTGCGATAGGGTTGGTGGACTCTCCAAACGTAAGCCTGGCAACCTGAGCTTCAGCTGTGTCCACATGGCAAAATGAGTGGCCTCGGACCCATGCTGCAGTGGGTCTCAGACTCAGACCCGTATCCCTGGGCAAGTCTGCATTCCTGAGAGGTTTCCGCTTCAAGTCAGAAGACTTGTGTGTGGACAGTAGGTGAGTTTGGGCTTAAACCTGAGTCTGAGCCAAGGTTTACTATGCAGTGCAGACGTACCCACCGAGGTTTGGCCTGTAGGGTATGTCTACGCTGCAGCTGGGCGCGAGCCTCCAGCCTGGGTAGAGAGACTTGCACTGGTGGGGCTCCAGCTAGAACATTTAAAATAGCAACGTGGACTCTTGTTGCCCATGTGGGTAGGGCCAGAAGCAGTGTGAAAATAGTAGATGGGAGAGTCCTATGTCACTTAACTGGGCCTTAGGCCTGGTCTGCACTTAAAACTGATAGCTGTCAGTAAGGGTAGTGATTTTTTGTGAACAGAGCTATCTTGGTATAAGCCCTAGCGTACCTGCACCTCCTGAGTGACATAGAACAACCTAATCCCCGGTATAGACCATGCTATGTTGAGGGGAGGGCTTCTCCCATCAATACTACCGCCTCTCCCCTAGCGTCTTCAGTAAGCACTACAGCATTGTGGCAGCGTTGTAAGTGTAGACAAGCCCTTAGAAGCTGGAGCACTAATCGTGTAAGGTTTTTTTTAAGCCTCAATGTGAACGTTGCTCCCCGCACTAGATCTAGTGTCGACGTCTTTGCACATTCTTAGCATCGCATGTGATGGTGGTGTATTTCTGTTGAAGATTAGTCTGCTCACACAGAGCACAATGTTGACATTCAAAAAGAACTTCATAATCTCTCCTGTTTATTAAATGCTCCCAGGCTGAGCTTTACAAGGTATCTTGACGTGATATAAAAGCACATCCTAGTTATTGTTCTAAAATGTAGGTACTGATGTATGTATAAACAGTAATGTGCTGAAATTGCTGTATTTGAACAAAAAAGTCACATCATCTTGTTTCTGTGCAGTGTATAAATGAAACACAATATTAAATAAGACAACTTTGGAGCTGCAGGCTGAAGAAGCACTTTGAGGTTTTTATATATGTGCGGTTCCCAGCCGATGGGAGCTGTGGAGCTAGCGCTCAGGGCGGGGGCAATGCACAGAGCCGTCTGCTGCGCCTCCACCTAGGAGCAGCCGGGACAGGTTGCCGCTTGCAGGTAGCCACCTGAGTTTAGCACCCCCGGATCTGGCACCCCACATCCCCTCCCACACTCCAACCTGCTGCCCCAAGCCCCCACCTCCATCCCGATTTTTCACACTTGCTGTCTGGTCACCCTACTGATGTGGTTAGGTCCTCTGATGGTGTTGCTAGAGTAGATATGGGGACAGAGTAGGCAACAAGGTTTGTTACAGGGATTGGTTCCTGGGTTAGTGTTTCTGTGGTGTGGTGTGTAGTTGCTGGTGAGTATTTGCTTCAGGTTAGGGGGCTGTCTGTAAGCGAGGACTGACCTGCCTCCCAAGGTCTGTAAGAGTGAGGAATCATTTTCCAGGATAGGTTGTAGATCGTTGATGATGTGCTGGAGAGGCTTTAGCTGGGGGCTGTATCTGATGGCCAGTGGTGTTCTGTCATTTTCCTTGTTGGGCCTGTCCTGTAGTGGGTGACTTCTGAGTACCCATCTCACTCTCTCAATCTGTTTCCTCACTTCCCCAGGTGGGTAGTGTAGTTTTAAGAATGCTTGATAAAGATCTTGTAGGTATTTGTCTCTGTCTGAGGGATTGGAGCAAATTCGGTTGTATTTTAGGGCTTGGCTGTAGACAATGGATTGTGTAATGTGTCCTGCCTGCATGTGTAATTTTCACTCCATATATCTGAAGAAGTGGATTTTTTACACATGAAAGCTTATGCCCAAATAAATCTGTTAGTCTTTAAGGTGCCACCGAACTCCTTGTTGTTTCCTAAATCGAGACTCTCTCTGTTCATTTCTAGAGCATCCATCTCCAGGTGCCAACAACTGAGCAGAGGTCACACCAACTGTAAGGGTTTCAGCAGAGGCAGACTCAGGGTCCAGGACCAATGACGGTCATATCACTGCACTAAAGGGGGTAAGAAAGTCCAAGTCCCAAGTCCTAAGAAAGCAGTATTTCCAAACACCTGATAAGGAGTTTCCAGGATGATATAGTATTCATTGAATACTGGAACAGTCCATAATAAAAACAACCCAGGAAACGACAGACCAGTTAGTTTAACTTCTGTGCCAGGGAAGATAATGGAGCAAGTAATTAAGGAAATCATCTGCAAACACTTGGAAGGTGGTAAGGTGAAAGGGAATAGCCAGCATGTGTTTGTAAAGAACAAATTGTGTCAAACCAATCGGATAGCTTTCTTTGATAGGATAACAAGTCTTGTGGATAAGGGAGAAGCAGTGGATGTGGTATACCTAGACTTTAGTAAGGCATTTGATACGGTCTCACATGATATTCGTATCGATAAACTAGGCAAATTCAATTTAGATGGGGCTACTATAAGGTGGGTGCATAACTGGCTGGATAACCGTACTCAGAGAGTAGTTATTAATGGTTCCCAATCCTGCTGGAAAGGTATAACAAGTGGGGTTCCACAAGGGTCTGTTTTGGGACCGGCTCTGTTCAATATCTTCATCAACGACTTAGATATTGGCATAGAAAGTATGCTTATTAAGTTTGCAACTGATACCAAACTGGGAGGGATTGCAACTGCTTTGGAGGACGGGGTCATAATTCAAAATGATCGGGACAAATTGGAGAAATGGTCTGAGGTAAACAGGATGAAGTTTAACAAAGACAAATGCAAAGTGCTCCACTTAAGAAGGAAAAATCAGTTTCACACATACAGAATGGGAAGAGACTGTCTAGGAAGGAGTACGGCAGAAAGGGATCTAGGGGTTATAGTGGACCACAAGCTAAATATGAGTCAACAGTGTGATGCTGTTGCAAAAAAAGCAAACATGATTCTGGGATGCTGTAGTGAGGCGGCCTGGCTCCCAGCCGCCCCAGAGAGGGGCGAGTCCCTCTGGATGCCAAAGTGGGCGGAGCCACTGGAGCCTGCGCCCGCCCCCCAAAGGTCAAAGCGCAGGACCGGAAGTATAAAAGCCGCATCCCAGGGCTCAGAAGCTGCCTGGCCGCCGGAGAAGCCATACGCTGGGGGCCTAGCTCCCGCTGAGGAGACTCCTGCAGCCTGTGACCGACCCAAGGACTGGCCATACCAGTCAAGGACTGATGACGACCAGACCCCGGAGAAGCTGTCAATCCTACCGGAGAGAAGCGACCCAGAGGAGCTGCCAAGCCTACCGCTCACCGAGTACCCTGAGGAGCCCATGGTCCTTGACTCCCTGGAGAACACTGACCAGACGCAGGTACTGCTAGAGGGGGAGGTAGGAAGTAGCCCGGGGGCAGCCGACCCTAGTCTGGCTGCGGCACACCCAGACCCGATGTCAGTGTGTTGCGGCCAGGATCCCCACTGACACAGCAGCAGACTGCCTGCCGCTGTTAGGGGCCCGGGCTGGGACGCAGTGGAGTGAGCGGGCCTGCGTCCCCCCTGCCACCCCACTCACCGGTGGCAGTCTCCCCCTCGCCCCAGACGCCCTGACCCAGGGCCTGGGCCTGATACTGAACTATTTTTGCTCAGCCCTGCCGGAGAGCCTGAGCCCTTGACTATTTCCTGCCTCACCGAGCTAATTCCCAGACTTAGCAGACCTCAGTAGTGAGGTGGCCTGGCTCCCAGCCGCCCCAGAGAGGGGCGACCCCAACTAAACCCTTCTACAGACGCATTAACAGGTGTGTTGTGAGCAAGACACGAAAAGTCATTCTTCCGTCTACTCTGCGCTGGTTAGGCCTCCACTGGAGTATTGTGTCCAGTTCTGGGCACCGCATTTCAAAGAAGATGGAGAAATTGGAAAGGGTCCAGAGAAGAGCAACAAGAATGATTAAAGGTCTTGAGAACATGACCTATGAAGGAAGGCTGAAAGAATTGGGTTTGTTTAGTTTGGAAAAGAGAAGACTGAGAGGGGACGTGATAGCAGTTTTCAGGTATCTGAAAGGGGGTCATAAGGAGGAGGGAGAAAACTTGTTCACCTTAGCCTCTAAGGATAGAACAAGAAGCAATGGGCTTAAACTGCAGCAAGGGAGGTTTAGGTTGGACATTAGGAAAAAGTTCCTGTCAGGGTGGTTAAACACTGGAATAAAATTGCCTAGGGAGGTTGTGGAATCTCCATCTCTGGAGATATTTAAGAGTAGGTTAGATAAATGTCTATCAGGGATGGTCTAGACAGTATTTGGTCCTGCCATGAGGGCAGGGGACTGGACTCTATGACCTCTCGAGGTCCCTTCCAGTCCTAGAATCTATGAATTATATCTTAATCAACCATAAGTCTAACAAAAAACCCCCACACAATTCCATGACTTTTGTTTTATCCAGAGCAGAGATTTATTCACAGAAAAGAATCCTAAATATCCAGAATTTCATTAGCATAGAGTGCAATTTTTTTTTTGCCAGTTGCATAAACTAATACAGAACCCTTTGTTAATACTAACAATTTTAATTAAATTAATAGCAATTCTGGAAGACAAACTCAGTTGATAGAAAATATAAAAAAAATTTACTGTACAAAGTTTACATCACATTTGAAAAGAAAATATGTCAATTTTCACCATATTAGACTCCATTTACATACACTACAGAAGTCGTGGCTATTGTAGCAGTACTGTACAGCAAGCTTCACATTTACAAGGCTAAAAACGACACAGGCTTACAGTGCTAGTCACTCCCTTACGTAACATCACCACAAGAAGAAATAGTACAAACGATCCTAAAACAATGCAACATAAAGACCCAGTTCAGTTAGCAACACGTGTTAAGGAATAAATGGGCCTGATTCTTTTCACACCACTGACATCAATTGAGTTACTTCCCATTTTCACCAGCAATCAGACCCAAAGACACCATTCACAGCCCAGGCTTTCATAATCTCTTCTTTAAAACAAGAAAACAATTTTAGATCCAAGGTATTAGTTAAAATAACTGCAGGATTCTAATACCTTAACTCACACCAGGCCAGTTCTTCCGCTAGCGTAAATCAGTGTTGCTCCATTGATCTCACCACACGCCTGCTGAAGATCTGGATCATCGAGCAGTTCTCAACATAGTATATTCACAGTAAAGTGCTACTCGATGTGGGTAAGGGTATCAGAATCTGTCGGGATATAGAGCCCTATATTGGGACTATTGTGCCATTCCCATTGAAATGTGTCTGGGAGTTCTACTTAAAAGGGGATGGGCAACATAGCCCTGTGTTTCTGTGATTAAGGTTTCTAAAATGTGCAGATAACTGGGTAGTGGATCTCAAACTGTGCTAGACAGTTCCAGCTGATAATTTTATTAAAGTACAGTTAAGAATGCATCACTTTCCCATTACTTTTGCATGTTGCCACAGGAAGGCTAGCTGCTAATGAACGGGAGGGAGAATGGTTAACACAATTGTGAGAAGTCAGTGGTCTGTGCTGTGGGGAATAGGAGGGGGATGAGCATTGAAGACCATCACCTTACCAAGATGTGCCTCAAAGGTTTGGGACCCCCTGCTGTAGGGTCCCGTTTTACCCACACAACTTGCAGAAACTAATTGCTATGAGGACATCAAGGCTGTTGCCAGTGCCACATATTCAAACGAGAGTTATGTTCTTCAGTTACATGAAGGACTAATAATTCAGAACTCGAGGACTAAAAGTATATAATGGAACAACTTTGAATCACAAGATCTTTACTTAGCCAAACACACTTTCTGAAGCTAATGGAGGTTTTGTCTAATAAGTCTTAACATCTGTTTTTATTTCATGTAATTTAGAGAGACACTGAAAATTTCCCCCTTCATTTAGGCACATATTGTGCCATCAATATTTAAGCAAAATCTTCTAATGAAACTGAATTCTGCTCATTACTGATGGCACAATTCAGTCTTCAGCTTTGGAGATAAAAGCAAATATTAGTATTTTTTCATTCGCAAAACCATATGGTGTAAATAGCTTGCTACAAATACAGTTACACTCAAGGGGTTTTATTCATTTAATTAAATAAAGCTATGGTGGGATCAGTAACTACCACACAACCCCGTTTTACATTCGACACACACATTATAAACATTTGAACACAATATTTGTAAGAGACTGAGCAGGTGTTGACTTAGCATCTACTTGCTATTACATTGTGTGGAACAAGTAAGTTAGGAATCCTTTATGCCATCTTGGTCGCTCTGTGAAAAAATTGGGGGCCAGATTTTCATATGTGGCCTCTAGAAGCATGACTGTCATTTTGCATGTCCTAGAGAAAGAAACTGGCTGCGACCCCCACCCCCAATTTGAGACATGAACGCTAACATTTCAAAGCACATCCACGGCCCCATTTTGTCTACATGCTGTAACGTGCGTGGGGGGGGGGGGGGGAATGTCGAAAAGGGAACTGCCACAAGTTTTTAATTTAAGTGTCTAAGCCCCTGAAATCACTAGCAAACCCCCAGTGCTTCAATGGGACGAGGATTTTTCCCCAAGGGATTCATGAAGTGGGCATTCACCCACGAAAGCTTATGCTCCAATACGTCTGTTAGTCTTAAAGGTGCCACAGGACCCTCTGTTGCTTTCCCCAAGGGATTGTATTTCCCTTAAGTGCCAACACCCCAGGCAGTTTTATAGCAGAAGTCATGTACCAGTTTCCAAGCTTGCTGCTGCTGGAATGTGCACGTAATATCACACCTGCTATACATGTAACGAGATGGAGCGCCTGATGGGACAAAACCAGTGTATCTGCATAGATCTGCTACACCATCCAGCAAAACAAGACCTTTATTTTAGCTAAAGCATTTGTCCACTTGCTTAGTGTTACCTGGGAGCACAGGTCTTTTATTTATACACCTATAATGCACAGTGCCAGTCTCTTTTCCTACACTTGCCATTCTTTCAACTGGTGCATCTCTACCTCCTAGAGTTCCTCTGCTTCCACTGCCCCTTTCTGAAAGGCTGGGGCACCCTCTCATCATTTTTAGCAACAAAATATTTAAACCTAACACGGTATCTGATGCCCAAGGCAAATGATGAAGCCTCTTACCACATTAACTCAGAAAAGCGGTCTGCAGTAGTAACGCTAGACAGAGATTTTAGGTCAGAGGACAATAGAAAAGGGAATTCCCGATATTAAAAATTAAGGTTCAGAGCCTTCAAACCAATGTGCTGTTTGCGGACCCTTGCACTCCACTCATGGCTTCAGGGGGGGCTCCCCACAACCTGAAGGGTCCAGACTGACATCTGGCCTGAATATTGAATTCTGGCAGAGACAGCACAGAGAAGCCTCCCAGAAAACCTGTGGCCAGAAATGGGATCATAGGCCCAGATTATGCCAGGTATTTCAGCACTTATCACCCATAGAAGCCCACGGGAATTAGGCACCTAAATACCTGGGAGGATCTGGGCCATAGTTCCCATTCTGAGAGGCTGGAAGATGCATGGGCCTGGTCTTCACAAATGTGGTAGATGTGCATTCTTATCTAGAGAGAAAATCCTAGAGAAGACAACACAATTTGCAGTTTTCATACAAGTTAGCGGGTGGAGTTAAACACAGTCTGTAACTTGACCTGATAGCTTGTGGGGGGAAAACAACAAACTGCCTGGTATTCACTGGGATTTTACCTGTAGTTAGTTAACTCAGGGTGTGTTCTGATCTTTTCTCCTAGTGAGGATACAGCCCCAGAGCGGCTGCTCCACAAGCCCTCTGTTTCCCCACCTATAAAATGAGAACAGATCTTACCCATCTTTGTGCTTTGAGACCTGCACCATATAAAAACACAAAGTCTTATTAGGAGGCATGGAGAGGCATTCCAGGGGGCGTGGCTTACATGGTTCTATGCATGTGACCCGCAATTTGGCAGTGGCACCTGCGCACACCCCTTGCATGTGGGGGCAGCCCAGGGTATTGTACATGCAGGGCTGCCTAAAGCCAGCCTACAGCTGCACATTAACACGGCCTTTGTAGCTCATATGCACCTCCATTTGGGTGGATGATTCCACTAGTCACTTTCACGAATCAGAACATGGCTCCTTTGTTTCTATTCAAAAAGTGCTGAGTTTGTGGTTTTAGCCTCAAAAAATTCCAACCTTTAAAACACAAGACAAAAACATGAGACATGGCTCAGGTCAGATGGCTCAAGACGGGACTTTCTTCCTCATTGTAAGATCTGTCAGTCTTAGTTTTTTTTACACAAAACACAAATGCTTCAAGCCTGATTTCTTTTCAGAATAAAAGCATGAGAATCAAGTCCTGCACCCAGCACTGTCACTAGTGACAAATAAGAAAAGGCAGCTAAAAATCTCCCTGCAACTTTTGCACATCAAGCTTTCAGTTTCAAAAGTGAAATGAAGCTTTTAAAGAGTGGTTACTTTTTGCCACCGCCACTGGAAAGATCTTTCGTGCTAAAAGTGATACCATGCCATTAGCGGGTGGAAGGAGCGATGCAGGGGAGGCTTTTCCAGGAACTCCATGCTGTGTCAGCAGAAATCATTCTAATTTGGGGACAGGTTTCAGAGGGGTAGCTGTGTAAGTCTGTATCAGCAAAAACAAGAAGGAGTCCTTGTAGCACCTTAGAAACTAACAAATTTGTTTGGGCATAAGCTTTCGTGGGCTAAAACCCACTTCATCAGATGCATGGAGTGAAAAATACAGTAGGCAGGTATGTATATTCACCCCTTCTTGTCAACTGTTGGGAATAGGCCACTTCCACCTTGATTGAATTGGCCTCGTTAGCACTGACACCCCCCCTCCCACTTGGTAAGGCAACTCTTCATGTGCTGTAATATATATACCTGCCTTCTGTATGGGGGGAAGGGGGAACTCAAGTACTGGTTTGATCTAGAGATTAGTATAAGGAAACATCTAAAATCATCTCTCCTGTTTGTGATCATGTCACTCTCTTTCATTCATATTCAGAGGACTTAATAATGAGAATGAACTAAGCAGGCTGTTCGGAAACCTAACCTGAATTGTCAGTCTAGGGCAAAGCAGCATAACTGAACTCTGCAGGAAGAGCACACCAGGAAACGAAGCATTCTGTTCACCCTGAGGTATGAGACATCCTGGGCCTGATTTCCAGAGGTAGCTCCCAGTGAAGTCAACAGGCTCTGCACGGGCTTAGCAACTTTGAAAGTCAGGCCATCTACGGTTACCGCTTATTTACCAGTGCCTCCCTAGTCTAGTAGGGTCATTTGAAGGCAATTTCTCTTTTCCACTAAAAGCCATGTTGTTTTGCATTGTTAAAATGTTAGTAGTTCCAATAAAGAGCCAAAGCCAATTAAAACCGTAGCTCAATTTCTGTACTGTACAAACACTGAAGACTGGGGGGGGGGAGGGAAGGGGGAATTATTATTTGCTCTTTCTGGGGTCTCAGTAGGTAATTGTTTTTTAACTGAATCCACTCCGAAGTGATATATACAGCCATGTGTATTACCACCACCAGCGCAGTTTTAGTAAATTGAAAAGGAAACGAGAGCTGGAGTCGTACTCTCATTTTACAGCTACGTAACTCCACGGACACCATTGTAAGTGAGAGCAGAAGCAGGTCCTGCATGTGGATTACATGGTCTCGAATGCAGCTGGCATGGACAGGATCCTAGTGCCCATTATTCAATTACTGCGGAACCTGCTTACAGTGAAACTCCATTTGCAATGGAGAAGAATTTAAGTCCCAAATAAGTACAGTGCTGCAATATGCAGATGGCAACTCTGATTACTGTGAATCTGTCAAAGTTACAGCTGAGATTAAAAAACACCCTTCAAGGATTAAGGTGCCCAGTTTTCACTGAAAGCCAGTGAGATTATGATGCTCCCACTCCCCTCATGGTTTTTTTTTTTTTTTTTAAATCCCACCCTCTACTATTCGATGAATAAATGACTATTGATTAGAGTGGAATCCTTTTCTAGCATAGTTCAAGGCAGAAGGCCAGGATTCTGATCTCAGTGTAAATCTGGACTCTGAGTTAACACCACTGTGGAGGTATTCCAGATTTGCAGCAGTGTAACCGAGATCAGAACCAGCCCAAGCTTAGACAAAGTTTCCAGAGAAGATCAGTAATCAAGAGCTTATTAAGTTTGCCCAAACCATAAACACAATACATGCATTTCCTTTCAATATAAAGTTCTTTTAGAAGTTTCCTTATGGAGACACAATGGGGCCATAACTCCATTCCTTCTCACTTGAATTGGCTGCATTAGTGATTTAAAGCTAGCCATTCTCTGACACGTGCAACCTCGATTAGCTTCAGTGGAAACTGTGTGCATGATTTGCAGTGCAGAAATTAGCCCTTAGTTACTCCACAGATGCAACAAAGAACTGGGGGAGCAGTTCTTTTCAGTGCCATTTGAATGCTTGCACTTAAAGAAAAATCTTAAATCACCTTTATTATTATCATCATCATGTTAAAAAAATATAGTTCACAGAGAAACATATGATGTAAACATTTTTTAAATAATTGCTGGTGCTTAGGCAGAACTCAGACTTCAGAAACAACATACGCCAGTTTGAACGGAGGGGTCGTGTGGCTTTCAGGTAGGGCTGCACCAGTTTCAGAGTTCGGAAGATGCCGTGAAGGTTTCTGATGTTTTGTGTAAGCAGGTAGACAACAATATCAACAAGATAATTACACACCATGCTATATCTTTTGATTACTTGATTCCAGGATTCCCAAGCCAAATCTTTCAAAACGGAGGACAACTTTGCTACTGTTAATGCTGAAAAGAGTGGGGAAGGGAGGGGAAAAAAAGTTATGCATTTTCTTTTTTTTTTTATTTGTTGTACAAAGAGCCCTATTAACAGCCCTTATACAGAGTCCTATAAAGGAAATAAAATGAGTTAGGCTCTGCAGTACAGCACAATGCAAGGTCGTCCAACAAAGAAGTTTAAGTAAAGTGATCAGCAAATAAAATGAACTTTGATAACAGGGCTTGATACTGAAGTCCTTACTCCCAATGTTTTTCAGGAGAGGTTGCCCCCAGTGCAAATCTTTTCTACCTCAAAGAGAAATAAATTCCAGAAGGAAGAAGAAAAAAAAAAAGTGGGGAATTTTCAAAGGCCCAAAATATGTGCTGGATGCCTGACACCCACTGACTTTAAATGGGTGCTGGAACCCCAGCTGTCCTTTGTGCTTTTGAAAATCTCCCTCTCCCAAAATGGATCTCTCCCCTGCCCAGATTGATCAAAGGTAAGAAACTAGATTGATTCTTAACTGGGGTAGAGAGAAAAGGAATAAAAAAGTCTGGGAAACCATTGTTAAAATGGGAGAAGGAAAATGACTATTGAAAGGTCAAATTTTTATCAAGGAAAAGGATCAGTCTGACAAGGTCAATTAAATAATCTTTTGAAAACCCATCCCTTTTTCTCTCTCCAGACTCTAATAAGGGTCAGTGGAAAGAGACCTTCCTACATTTACTAAAGGTCTGTTAGCACTATCTTGAAAGATTCAATATAAAAAAAAAAAACTCTCCTCCTTAGAGGACTTAAAGGCAGGTGCCACAAATGAGTTAAGTATTGAAGAGTACTTTCTTTTACTGTACAATATTGTACACAAACATCTGGCTGTCTGGAAATGTAATATCATGTATGTAAAGAGACATTCATCTCCAGAAAACACTCACTGGAGATCATTTGGCTTCACTGAAAATTAGTGCAAAGTGATAGTGGCTCTTGCTTCATAACCTGCCAAACTAAAATGTTTGTTAGAACTCACGATCTATAACGGCTTGTCTACATGTGGCCTCTCAGGCAAGTTAATCCAAATTAACTAGAGGTGTGAATTTAAAGTGGATTTGTTAATCCCTGTGTGGACACTCATTCAAAATTAAAGTAGCTTTAATTTAGTTTAGTTTAACCCTGAATGAGAGTGTCCACACAGGAGTTTAATGCACTTTAATCATTTTCATTGAAATCAGTCACTGAACTCTTCGCTTTCCAATGGAAAAGTTAACCCTGATTAATTTATCCTGTGTCCCCATGTAGAAAAAGCCCTAAGATTTAAAAATTAAAAAAAAAAAAAAATTGCTGTGCTCGAGCTTGATTCAAAGCTCAAACACATGCTTAAATTGAAGTAGTGGAACTTAAAGCAAAGCCCTTTGCTGAATAGGGGCCCTAATCAGCAAAGCTAATAAAATGACTGATTACATTTAAATGGCTGGATTGTTCCTGGGCCTGTGTGGGTGTGTAAAGGAGAAGGCGAAGCCACAAGTTATTTAAAAGTTACAATTGGTCCCAAACGGAGGGCTGCTCTACACTACAAAGTTAGGTTGGCTTCACTACATCGCTCAGGGCTGTGAAACAACAGAAGAAATTCTTCCATCGACCTAGATACTGCCTCTCAGATGGAAGGGGTTCTTCCATCACCCTAGTACTGTCTACACTACAGCGTCAAAGCTGCAGCTGTACTGCAGAAGTGTTTCTAGCATAGACACACCTTGAGCAAGGAAACCTACCTCCTGCCAGTTCTCTCCCCTGGAAAGCGAGGCGTTCACTGACGGATTTCAATGGAAGTGAGGAGCCCAAATACCCTTTCAGGACCTAAGTCACAGTCACTAAACTCCTCAACCAGTTCCCATTCAAGTCAATGACAAAAAATTGTGGAGGGAGGCAGCGCACACGTGATGGCACCTTGCCCCTCTCCCCCCACCTCCCCTGGCACCCATCACCATTAGGCGAGGGGGCTTCCTGGACCTGAGAGGGGCCCGGCCCCAGGAGCACGTGCAGTGACAGTGCCGGGTGAGTGTGTTGCCGGGAGGGAGAGGGGAGACTGGAGTCCTCCTCTCCGGCCCCAGCCCTGGGGCAGCCTGCCTGCACCCCAAACTCCTCATCCCCAGCCCTGCCCCACCCCAGAGCCCTCACCCCCCCTGCCCTAGCCCCAAGCCCCCTCCTGCACCGTGACCCCTTCATCTCTGGCCACACCCTAGACCCCTCACCCCCAGCCAGAGCCCTCATCCCCCCCACCCCCACATTGTGCAATATAGGGAAACTTAAATGTTTCCAGTCCATTTTTACGTTATTGTATGGCAGGCATGGGGGTGGGGTGGGGGAGACTTGGACCCGTTCTGGGCACCACCAAAAATGATACAAACTTGCCACCCCATTCAGCGTTAGTTCCTAATAATTTGTGCCTGTGAAAACAAAACATTCAGGAGCTACACAGCACAGCAATAACGATTTGAGGTGTAACCTAAGGGCTCACAGCTGCTTGAGTCCCGTGCCACTCTTTGTTGGATGAGACTTGCAGAATGCACACAACCGAAAACAACATTTAGCAACTACAAAACAACCCACAACTACAGAATCCAAGCACAGAGTGCCATTTCTGTTGCTTATGCCTTGCTAGTAGTAGGCGTTAGACAGTAATCACAAGACCATTTCAAGGAAGAAGTTACAGTCTGCCCTGTTGAAATGATTTAGAAGTGAACACAAATGGCCATGTTGTTAGTTGACAGCAATTTTTCTTGAAGACAAGCGTTGTTATTCAAGCTAACAGCCCACACCAAGAGAAAAGACAGGAGAGAGGAATTCGTAAAGTGTTGGTTACGTCCAAAGGTTAAAAAATTTGGTAGTTTTATTTTTAAGTGAGAGATGATTGTCCAAGTTGTCGATTAGGATACAACACATGGAAGCATGCAAGGCAGACCCAGTTATTGCACCAGTAGCTACAACCTATAAAAGATAGGAAGAAAAAAAAACCAATAAGAGTTAGTTTGCAGTCACTAGAAGCAAGCTTTAGAGAATTATACATTGTGAGGCTTATCCTAAAATAAATCAAGGGGTTAGTGTAGTGATTCTCGAAGTGCATGGTGAACCCAAACGATTTGCCAGAGAGGGTGTGAACCTCGGTTTCTCTATTGTGGCTCAGAAATCACACAGCTTGCATTTAAAAATGAGAAGTCAGTCTCTAGCGGTTATGGTTATGAAGAAAACCTTCAAAAACATGACCTGAATGTAACCAATCCAGTAATGTCTGCCTGAAACAGACTGAGCCTGAAACAATAGCTTTGAGTTGTGAACTGCCCCATTCATTCAGCAGGCACCAACTCAAATGCCAATGATAATTAGCACTGTTGACACTTACAATATTTCACCATTAAAAGCATGCATAAAAGGAGAGGAAGTATCAATTTATGAAGATCTACACAAACTACTCTGAGAGCTTGTCTACACAGGGAAATTGGCCATACTAGCTATTGCAGAATACGCTATTCCACACACTATTCCAGAATAAAAGTGATTTTATTCCAGAAGTGTGCCCACACGGGGACCTATTCCAAAATAGCCACTGCAGAATAGCTTGCGCCGCATAGTTGTTCCAGTCCATCTCCCCATATAGACAAGCCCTCAGTGACAGCTTCTTTTGGGGATGCCTTTGAGAACACATGGGATGGGGCCTACAGGGGTCACTATTGGATTCATAAATTGACCTTCCAAAGTTTTGGGAAATGCTAAGTTAGCGAAAAGGTGCCAGACCATTCATAAAAATTCAGAGTGGCCACTTATCTAGCAGAAGTGTCCTTTATTGCGCAGAGAAACACGACAAAGTCACTGAACCGAATCATTGGACATTTTAAGATACACTGCACGTTCCGTACAATACTGTGCTCTTCTGTACTGTAGTTATCTACAGCAAGGAAAGCAGACTCCTTTTGGACACGCCGCTGCGTCAGATTTGCTAGACAAACCTCATAGCCAATGAGCCGTCACGTCACCCAAATGGGTAAACGATTTAGAGTCACAGAAAGAAGGATCAGTGTAAGTGAATACGAAGGGAGGGGAAACGTCACAATGGAAACTGGACGGCTCAGCAGGGACTTGGCAATGGGTTAGGGAGCCCTTCACCTCTACATAGCAGGTTAGAAGTGAGCCAAGGCTGGTTGTGGCTGCACTTGGACTTAATGGGTGATCCCAATCCCATCCCTAGTGGCAAGTGCCCAGTGACATTTGGAATTCAGTGAGGTCCTTCCTGGCCAATCAAAATGGGGTTGGAGATCCAGCCACCCTATCAAACAGGGCGGAGGCACGTTGAGGAACACTCATGTTGCTGGTAGGCTGGGGCTAAACAGAGGGCTTCCCTCTCCAGGGCTGTCAGTCCAGCACCTTTCAAAAGGATTTTAAAAATACCTCAGTGTGCAGAGGAAAGCTATTCAGATAAAGGGTCTGATGGGAGCAGACATGTGCGTGCTTTTGAAAGCCCCATTAAGTATCCACATCTTTATGCACCTAAACACCTTTAAAAATCTGACCCCAAATCTCTACATGCAAAAAAGCTATTGATGATCTTAGCATCTTTCAGCTATGAAATAGAACCATCCATATTAAGATATGCTTTATAAGGTAAGTGGGGATTTTCAGACAGTGTACAGATCACATTCTATGTTACGGTTAATTATATCTCAGGAGATGAGACACAAAGGGATAGGATTCATCTCCACTGTAACTCCATCAGCTACTGACCTCATCCTGTAACTGCTCCGGGGGTGGAACTGCCACTGAATTCACTGAGAGTTTTATGCACAAAACAGGATCTGGCCCACCTTTTACTATCTAACGCTGCTAACTCAATCAAAGAGGGATTTCTAAGGTCAAATCTTATTAGACCAGAGGGGAGAAAAAAGAACGGGCTATTTCTCTTATAACAGAAGCATAGGTAGGGAAACAGCGTAATTATATGCAATACATGTGCTTACATATTTTAGCTTAAGTTTCAACATCATTTTCAAATATGTGTAAAAACAAAACCCAACCCTTGAAATTGTCTATGGATTTTATAATTAATCCCGAAGAGTCTATGATCACATTTCTTAAAGGTCAGAGCTCAATCAACAGTAGCAAGGACTCAGGTTAAATTGCCCCATTGTCGCTGCTGTAGCAGCATTCAGGGTGCAAAGACGACACTTGGCTTTCCCAGCAGAAGGCCATGGTGCAGTATCTGTATAACTGGTGATATATTTGACATGTTCTTTTTAAGAACATTTGTGTTATAGCTTTAGAAAAATTACTATAATGGGACAAGTATAAAGGATTCCCGGTGCTTTATGCTTAAAGTAGAGATTGATGCAGAGAGGAAAAATATCAGAAAGCTCTATTTCTCAATGACTGGACAGTAAATGTTCATTCTTTGCTGAGAGTCGTGTCCTTTTGTATAGTAATGATGCCAGGGTCTTGGAGGAAAGTCACATTTCAGAATGAATTCAAAGTATTCAGAATTCCGTGTCAGGAAGATTTTGCACAGGGAAATTGGTGAAGTGTTCAAAGAGTAGAAATCAGGAAATGCAGTGGTAATTGCAATACAGAAATAGGTGAAGCATTTGAGGCGTTATGGCAAGATACCGCAGGAGGATCACGAAAGGTTAAGAGATGGGAAAGAAGATGATCAAACCATTGGAAAAAAAGGAGAGAGAAAAATAAATATTAGAAGTTCTGTTCATGAAAATATAGCAATGAGCAAAATATTCCCTAAGAATGGAATTCTCCCCAGTACACTGGGCCTCAGGACCTCACATAAACCCCGCTTTGGGGAACTGGTTCTGGAAAGCATACAAGCATGTGCGTAATTTTAAGCATGTCCCTAAGTCCCACTGACTTCAATGGAAATAAAGCGCTTTCCTGAGATCAGGATACTTTCTTGAATCGGGGCGTAAAGGCCCAATTCTGCAAATCCTTATTCTTTTGAGTAGCCCTTCCTCGCATTAGTCATGTAAGCACGTAACGAATGCTGATGGAGTTACACTGACATTCAACTGGTATGAGATGAAATCAGGCCCACTGGCTACAGTGTTGACTCAGTTCTGCTCCCACTGAAGTCAAGGGAAGAAGAACTCCCATTGGTTTCAATGCACGCCGAATCAGAAGCTACGTCCCCCTGAGTTAGTGGCTATTCATGAGACTGAGGTTAAAATGCTCGGGCCCTGTGGTACAAGGGGCTTTATCCTATTCTTCCACACTAAGGTGAATTTCACATCAGATTTTGGTTTATCCCTATCATTTACTTCAGAGACTCATGACTGTATCACCATTTAGGTTACAGCTATAATCCCATAGGTCAATCCTCAGAATATATTCCAGCACATCCCTTTGCCACGCGCCCTTTCCAGCCACTACCACCCAATTTTGAGGCCAAGATGGCCCCTCCCACAAGCATTACATGGTTGTTTCTGCCACTTTCCACCAACCCCGATGGACTTTCTGCCTCAGAAGCGGATTTAAAACCAAGGGTGAATAACTGACAATGGATTTACTCTTCCTTTTAAAGTAGGAATAATGTCTGAGTCTGCATTTTCGGGGGGGGGATTGGGGGGGGGAAATCAATAAAACATTTTAAAAAATGGAATGAATCATTTTATGCTGGGGAAGGGGTTAAGTGTTCTTTAAGTTAGTGAATATCAAATAAATATAACCCAGTTATTACAGCATTATACAGAAGAGAGAAAAAAAAACAGTACATTCTATAGGTCCAACCCCACTCCCATGGAAGTGGGCAGGAGATACTCACTCTGCAGATTTCCAGAAGTGTCCAGGATGCGACAGCCGTCTGTTCAGTTTGGGCAGTTTTTCAAGCATATCCACGAGGAGAGTAAAGCTGGGTCTCTCGCTGAGGTCTAAAGACCAACATGCTGAGAGGATTTCCTGAGGAGGACATTTTGGGAGGGGAGGGGGTCATTATCATCCTGTTTCGTTCACGAGGCCAGTGACAGGGGCCAAATGACTAGGGATTCTGGGTGCTTCTGTTTTTGGGCACCCAACTTTTGTGACACTTTGAAGGGGCCTGATTTTCAGACAGCAGGTGCTCAGCTGCTTCTGAAAATTGGAGTCTCTCAAGTTGAGTGCCCAAAGCCACCAGTCACTTGAAAAATCTTGACTTTGCTCTTTATTCCACATCAGTTATTCAGGACAAGGGGACATGCTTCAAACAATCCTGCCAACAGCCTAAACTATACAGAGCTTGTGGATTTCTACAAGACGAGTGAAATTCATCCACCCACCTCCCCAATACACACGTGTCCAGTCCCTGAACAAATGATTGGTGTGTGAGAAACTACATGGAGGCCTACTCCAGCTTGTGGGCAGCGTACAGAGCAACCCTGCAGGTTCTCCACAAAAAGAGCTCCAGCCCCTGGACTTGAACAAGGGCTGCAGCCACAGGACCAAAGAAATCCCAGCCCAGTGACTGTGCTGTCCCTTCTCCCCTGGCTCCTCGGGAAATCCCAACGGCACTGTCCTAGGAGGAGCTGGCACAGGATTCTGATCCAGCATGTGCGGAGCCCGACACCCATGCAGCCACCTCTCTCCTCGGTAGCAAACCACAGAGGTTCCAGGCTGCAGGGGGAAATCCACGGCTCTTACTGTGAGAGGTAAATGTAAGCAGATACAAAAGCTGTGCTATCTGACACTATCTCCTCCAAGTGGAACAGTCTGGGGATAATTCTGGGCGTATAAATCTACAGAAAATGGGAATCCTGACCCCAACAAAATAAAAGGGAGTTTTGCCATTGACTTTACGGAGGCCAGGATTTCACCCAATGAGCTAAGCACCCAGTTCCTTCTCTGTTCAGCGTTTGGGGCAAGGGAACGCCTTTCACCATGAGAACGGCAGCTAGTTTGTAAAGCTCTTTGAGGCAGGCACCTTTTTTTTTGTTCTGTGTTTGTACAGCACCTAGCGCAGTGAAGCTCTGGTCCATGACTGGGCCAGAATGCCACGTGGTACCTAAGTGTGTACGTATCTGAATTGGGGCAAAATAGCTGGTAAGGTACTATTGATTTTTAGGGTGTGTTTTTTCCTTTTCCTTCATAATTTTGATTGATGCTTCAAGTACATATACCTTTAAGCTCCCCCCTCCTCTCCAGACCTGTTACAGAAGCTCTGATCATTGGCTCTTAAAGGATTTCAACTTACGCTGACTTCTTTCCCTACACTAACTGTAGCAAGGACATGCTTCACTCCTTCTCCGCTTCCGATCTGCCAGATGAGGGCTTCAGCTGGCTGGCTCTTGAAAGGCCATTCTCTTGCTTGGAGCTCATACCAAACCGTCCTGAAACACCAGTAAATAAATTAAGCCTCACAACATCCCTGTGAGGAAGACCGAGTACCGACATCCCTGTTTTACAGATGGGGACACTCGGGCACTGATCAGTTATGGGATATGACCAATATCATAGAGGAATAAAACACGTAACTCCTGCCTCCCCGTCCTGTGCCTTAACCACAAGGCAATTCTTCCTCTCGGATAAAAAGTCTGCTGGCTTACATCTTTTGCAGCAAGGGCTTGAACAGCACAGAAGAAAACCCCACCATTATTCAGGTCTCTGTGCTTGAGGCCGGATCTAAAGCCCATTCCAATGAATGTGGTTCTTTCCCTTTGCTTTGGATCAGGCCATCATTTAGCGGGTTCATGCATCCCTACACTCTACCAAGGATTCACATGCTTACCCGAAAGCATAGACGTCTGCAGCCTTGGAGAAGGGCAGCTTGTCTTCGTCTTTCCCAGGAGACATCTCACGAACAATTTCAGGGGCCAGATAGCACAGCCAGTCATGGGGCAGTTTCAGTTCATTTTCACGCCTGAGTTCAAGGAGGAAGTGAGATTAGCTAACCCCTTTTACATGCCCTTGAGCACAGCACAGAGCTAGCTGCAGGAACCCTTGATGGAAAGTCTTTTACTCTGTACATTTCTTCTCTACGTTTTATTTTTTTACCATATAAATATACTGGGCCTAATTCTCAGTGGCTCCATTCCGGCACTTGCTCCCTATGTTCTGAGGCTGTGCAGGGGTCTGCGCAGCCCCTGATGTAATTTAGAGCAACCTGGAGGCTGCTCTATCTTATACTAATTCCCATGGTCCCCCATAGACCCTGGGAAGCAGAGGAGGGCTGTAGTGTAATGAATTCTGACAACACACACACCCTTTTGCCTCTAACACGGAGGGCTAGGGGCACAGTTGGTACCGAGCCATTATGTCAGCACTAAACGATGCTGGAAGGATGTCTGTGCGGGGACCAATTTCCTCCTGCTTTAAGACCCCTTTATTCTGCCAGAGTGCCTTAGCAGGACAGACAGTTAGACACATACATACACACACCACTTTTCAAACCTGGGTGTCTAAAGTTAGGTGTCTATATCATTTCTCCTGATTTACAGCAGTGTAATGGAGATCAGAATCCGGCCCCTTGTCTACTTGGTCACTATTTCTTGTTTCAGAAATGGACTAGAGACGTTAAGGGTTAACTTACCTTCCCTCCTGAACCACACCCGAAATTCCAAATAGTCCAAAGTCTGTGATCACCACTTTGCCATTGTCATAGAAAACATTCTTGGACTTCAAATCTTTATGCACAATCCCCTTTGCATGAAGATACCCCATGCCCTGGAAAAGATTGATACACTTGGCTGTAACCCTACCTTACACAGCCCCCATTTCCATAGGACCTGGTTGTGTGCGACATTCTTTTAACAGATTTATCCTCCCTCCACCCCGTGATCTATTTTTGCCAGTTTCCAGATGGGAGGCTTAGGGAGCCTGGGTGACTTACAGGAAGTCTGCGGGAGAGCAGGGAATTGAACCTGTCTTCTGAGTCTCAGGCTAATGCACTCCCCAGCTCCCAGACCCCCTTCCCCTTCCCAACACAGCCCTGTTGGGGCTTCCGGTTCTCTGCTTTGACAATCTCGGTACCCTACAGGGGGAGGGGGAAAGGATGCAGATCAGCAGGTTAGTGGGGGAAGAGGAGGGACAGGGATGGGAAGGGAGTAGATTTCTAGTACCTGCAGCCTCATCATTTATTTTGAGTACCTAATACCAATCCACGTTCCTGCCCATGGACCAGAGCTCCTGTCGTAACATATTGCTGGGTTGCTACAGCACAGAGACTGAAACTTCCCTCTCCAGCTATGCAGCCTCTAAGCCCACAATGTAGCACTGCCTGCCGCGTGCTGTGGAAAAAGCATCTGCCTATGTGCATTCGTTATCCAGCTTCTGTCAGCAATCGGCTGCCAGCGAGCTGCCTCCCCAAGCTCAGGCCGACACTAGCAGTGACAAAGCAAGCATACCTAGCACATTAGGAAACAGAACAGTACTTTCCTCTTGGGCTTCAGCAGCAGCAGAACAGGAGGAGCGTCAAATGCCCAGCCTGCAGCCCCAGTCCACTTGATGCATCACTGGGTACGTCTATGCAGTGAGCCTCTGAGCCTGGGTTGACAGATGTGGGCTTGCGCTACGGAACTAAAAATAGCTGTGAAGACGCTAGACTTCAGACCGTGAGCTCCAGCCCGGGCCGCAAGGTAAAAAGCGCTGTGTACACCGCTAGTTTCAGTGTAGTAGCATCAGCCTCGTGAACCCAAGTCTGTAGACCCAGGCTCGGAGGATCGCTGCCACCTGCTGCCTGCACGCACCCTATATGGCCCGCCATGCAGACTCTGCAGAAGTTAAGTGCAAGGGTGGGAGAGTTCAAAATCAAATCGAGTGTAGACAAGGCCCCGAGACCGCAGACAGACTGCCGGAAACAACTGCTCTGAGAGGTGTGAACTCCCAGGCCACTGGGGTGTTGAGACCTAAACCTTACAACAGACACTTTACATGTCAATATGAACCCTCTTGCTGCTGACCATTTTAGCAGATGGGATGGGAAAGCAGGTGGAGTGAAGCCCGGGGGGGGAAGGGAAGGGAAGGGAAGGGAAGGGAAGGGAAGGGAAGAGAGAGAGACTTGGGCTAGAAGATGCAGAAGAGAGAAAGGAGGAGAGGTGCAGGCAGAGAAGGGGGAGAGAAACGTAAAGTAGGATGGGGAAGAAAGCAAAAGAAGAGGGCAGAAATAGCAGTCAAAGCTGAGCACATTTTCCCCATTGAGTGATACTGAATGGGACAGTCAATCTCATTATTATTTAACAAGAGCTTAGGTGCTTATATACTAAGCCATGATCTTTGTGCCAGCCTCCCATTGAAATCAGCAGGAGATCCAATGTGGATTGAGGGAAGCGAGTATATAGCCCCAAGTTTATCCCCCAGCCCACGGATCAGAATTATAGAAAGCTGAGCCAGCCACCCCTGCAGTACAGCACATTTGGCTGCATTTCAAAAGCTTTCATCAGAGCCAAGTCAAGGAAGTTAATGAGTAACTTGCCCAAGGTCACACGGCAACCTGGGGGCAGAGTCAGGAATAGAAAGCAGGCTGCCTGAGTTACAGCCCCATGCATTGTCCTATAAAAACCCCTCACAAAATCCATCAACTCTGGGAGTTTCCTGGTCAACTGGAAGAATCTTCTGCCCAAGAGGAAAGTCATTATTGTGAATCTGCATTTGGAGGAAAGCAGACCGTAAACTCAAGCAGCCCCAAGGAACAGATTATATGACAGAGAAAGCCAAAGAGTCTTGCATTTGGCATGCCTTGTAATTATTATCTCATGAGAAGCAGGAAGTGAGATTAGCCCAGCTTTCGGCAGCATGGAAAAGCCCAGATAAGTCAAGAAACTATCACTGGCTTTGATGATCTGCATTCCAAACAGTAGAGGAGAGAGAGGTCTGTAGCAAAAACTTCAACACATCACTGTATTTAAAGTAATACCAGAGCAGGGTTATCCACGGGTACGATCATTTCTTATACATTAGCATCATGGTGGTGTCTCTTGCATGACTAATGAGGCAGTGCCTGGACATTCAAAGAGTGTTTCTTCCTCTTACTATAGCAGAATTCTTATCATAGACTTCATCCACGCTGGCGATTCGCCTCAGACACCCACTGGTGTAGCTGCCTTCTGCGAGCATGTAGTGGAGTCAGGGTAAGGTGCTACTGGCTGCAATTTGCACTGGTGCTACTTGCCCTGATTTCAAAAGAGGGATAAGCCCCATGGGGCAGATCCTCGTTTGGCGTAAATTGACATAGCTTCATTGATGGCAATGAGCTTCAATGGAGCTGTGACCATTTACACTAGCGGAGTATCTGCCCCCATCAGTCAAATAGCAGCTTGCACTGATGAAGTTACACTGGTGGCTGAAATCAAAGCAGACCCTAAATGTAGACAAGGCTTAAGACAGAGCAATCAGCTACAAGCTTTACTCGAATGGTTTGCAGGCATCAGCGAAGTTCTGGACAAACCTGATCCAGGGTTTTGACTTCCTGCCTTCCATAGGATTTGGAATGTCACTGCAAATATGTTGCCCAGCTCAAAAGCCACCAGAAAGTTTTTATTCTGCAACCAACCACCTCTTCCATTCGCCTACTGTTCTCTCTCTTACCTTAAGGATTTCTTGAGCTATCTGCCTGGTTTTGTTAATATCCAAAGATACCTTGGGATCCCTTACAAATGAGTGAAGCGTCCTTCCTTTGCAAAAGCTACAAAAAGAGGGGAGGAGAATGGGGAAGGGGGGGGAGAGAAAGAGGAGACAATGTGGTGAAAAATGCAAGTTCCTAAACATTTACCCGTCCTTCCCATGGGGAAAAAAATACATCTAGACTTGAAAGTTCTCGATCTGTCAGTTTCATATGATGTTGATGGCAGGGTTTTATAACAAAAGACAGTGTCTAGAAAATATAAATGGGCCTGATCCCCATTTACAATAGGCCCCTTTACACTACTTTGGCAGTGCCTTGAAGTGGGCATTTACACTCACTTTTGGGCCTCTTTGCAACTTCTGGAGCAGTGTAAATGAAAACCAGGCCTAAACTAAGCATGTACTGTACACAAATTGCTAAAAACCATGGAAGGAAGAGAAAGGTAACTTCTTTTTCTGTTTCCTGCTTTGCGAAGTCTTCCCTACATTTGGTTAGAAGCAGAACGAAAAGGACAGCTCATGAGACAGCATTTTGTAAACAGATCAGGTCCATGTACTGACTCTTAGAACATTTCTCCGTTTTCAAGAATGTGCTCCCTGGATGGGAGAAAATATTAAATTACACACTTCTTTTCCAAACGCAAAAGGCCAGACTGTGGTAGCCTGACCTGCTTTAAATAGTACTTTGCACTCTACACCTTTCAGCCAGCGGAGACGTCAAAGAGTGACTAGGCTTCAAGGTTGGACAACCCCTAGTCCTTCCCAAGCATGGAGGAGTCACTTTGCCAAGGCAGGGTGCTGGAACCATATGCTACTACTGCTCTTGCTTTACCTGTCTGTGGAGAGGTGATATTGGTCTCCATTGCTCCCAACCCAGAGCCTTACCCATTACATCTGCTTTCTGATCCACAATAAGAGCCCTATGAAAATCATAGCAGTGAAATTCTATGTCCTCACCTGGTAATAATGGCTAAATGAGGGGGGTGCATGCACGCCCCCATGAAGAGCACCACGTTCTCGTGTCGGGTCTGCCTGTAATTCATCACCTCCTTCTTAAAGAGCTTGAGATGGTCCTGATTGTTCCCATCGATCTCCAACAGCCTGATCGCCACCTCTCCGTGCCATTTCCCCCGGTAAACCTTCCCCCATCGCCCTTGGCCAATGAGCTCCCCCAGCTCAATCTGTTCAAAGGGAATGTCCCACTCCTGCAAGTAGACGCTGGTCTGGCTGGCCTTGCGGGAGATCATCCCTTTCCAGTGCGGCCGTTTGCTGGGCAAGTCGTCTAACTCGTCCTCATCGTCCTCTGGTTCCGATTTATTCGGCTCTTGCTCTTCCACCTGTTTGCAAATCAGAAAGGGGGGTGGGTGGGGAGGACAATAACAGTTACACTAGAGTCCCACCTGGTGGCTAGTCACTGACCTCTTAGCCCAATCTGTATTTGTATTCCTCCAGCCGACAAACCCCAAAGCTGATTAATGATGGGAGAACCTCAAAGGGTTCAGCTTATGGGTTTGACCTGGCTAAGTACCCAGAAATCGAGAGGCTGATCTTAACCTCTCAAATCTGTAAAGTCCAGCTAGGAAGGCTGCAAGAACCACCTCTCTCATGGCATCTCCCCACTTCTGGCTGGAGCTAGAGGGCTCAAGCCCATGTGGTGCTGAGCATTTGGAACTAAACATGGACTTTTGCGGGAGTTGTAGGTGCTCAGCACCTCTCGGGATTTGACCCGAATTCTGCAAATGAAAATGAAAAGACGATTTTCAAAAACTTCAAGACCATGTTCCATGTGAGTTTGAAGCAAGATTCTCATTTTGGGCCAGATCTAAAGCCCAGTGAAGTCAATTGAAGGGCTCTCATTGAAGACCATGGTCACTGGATTAAAGCCTGTAACAAAACTGGTTCGCCCAGCCCTACAGCAATCCACTTTTACTTCCCGATCCAGCAAAGCACTTCGGCATGTGTTTAAGCAGAGGAGCCGTCCCAGTGAAGTCTATGGGACTACTCTCTTGCTTAAAGTTAAGCATGTGCTTTGCTGGATTGGAACCATGAGCTAATCTGACTGTTCATAGCAGGGGTGGCCAACCTGAGCCTGAGCAGGAGCCAGAATTTACCAATGTACATTGCCAAAGAGCCATAGTAATACATCAGCAGTCCCCCCACCAGCTCCCCCCGCCTGGCTCCCAGCTCCTCCCACCCACCGGCAGCCCCGCCAATCAGTGCCTCCTGCTCCCTCTTAACACCTCCCAATCACCTGTTTCGTGGCATGCAGGAAGCTCGGGGGGGGGGAGGAGGGGGAGGAGCAAGGGCATGGCAGACTCAGGGGAGGGGGTGCGAAGGCGTGGAGTGGGCCTGTGGCAGAGCCAGGGGTTGAGCAGTGAGCACCCCCCGGCACACTGGAAAGTTGGCGCCTGTAGCTCCAGCCCCGGAGTCGGTGCCTATACAAGGAGCCGCATATTAACGTCTGAAGAGCCGCATGTGGCATGAACAGTGGGTTACTAAAGGAGATATTTTGTAGCACAGACCTCTATTTCATTACACAGTAAAGCAATGCTGATTTCAGTAGTCATATCTTGAAGACCACGGCACTGCTATTTAGCTTTTAATACAGCCCTTTGTGACTACGTATGAGCGCGGACAAAGAAAGGTGATCCATTTCACCCACAAGCCTACCTCTGCATCAGGTCCTTCAACCCCCTCTGTGTCCAGCTGTTCATCAGCACTATCAAGACAAAATGGGTTTACAATGAAAATATGACGGCACATGGACTCAGACTAGGAAGCTGGGCTGCTGCTTAGATTTTCAGCGCCACCAACAGAGTTGAGACGAGAACCAGAGTGTATCTACTAACGTACCACATCAGAGGAGGGCTCTTTATTCTCCAGTTAGCAGACAGGGAACTTCAGAAGACTACTTCAGAGGTGCAACTGAAACACCACTAAGGCCGTGTCTCCACTAGAAGGAGAAGGGCCCGTTGCTACAGCAACAGCCAGCAAGGAAGCATCTGGACATGTAGTAGCCGCAGTGATAGCTGAAGGCAGGTAGAGTTTGAATAGGTTTTCATGACATGGTCAACAGTTTAGCAGCAGTACAGAGGCACCATTACTGGCTACTGCTGTACCCGGCAACCTAATTTTCTCAGTGCAGATGCACCTACATTGACAGAGCAATATGGAGTATTGGCTATCATGTTAAGCGCTCCCAAAGACTATGAACAGTGAGCCGCCCAAAGGCGGTGATCTTTACAATCCAGATCCCAAGGATGCTTAGAGCCGGACATACCATGCACTGTAAATCCTAAAACCCGGCAAGGTCCATTTCACTGAACTTATCTGATCTCCCCGGGGCACCCAAAAGGTACATTGACCAGCTGCAGCTGCACAACCAGGAGAGGTTAGAGGCACAGAAGGCTTTTAAAAAGAAGCCTCAAGACTTGTTGAGGATTGTGTACATGAACTGTTGGCGAGTTCATCCAGGCAGCCAAGGGGCAAGACAGGATATTCACTTGATTCAACTAGCTTCATGCAGTTCCTGCATCTGCTTCCTGTTGCCACATTTCAGTGGTGCAAAGGGTAACAAGCGATATGCTGAATTCAGCCGAGGTGTAATTCTACTGGAGCAGTAAGAGATTATTAAAAAATAATAAATAATAATAATATATTGAGATATACCTATCTCCTAGAACTGGAAGGGACCTTGAAAGGTCATCGAGTCCAGCCCCCTGCCTTCACTAGCAGGACCAAGTACTGATTTTGCCCCAGATCCCTAAGTGGCCCCCTCAAGGATTAAACTCACAACCCTGGGTTTAGCAGGCCAATGCTCAAACCACTGAGCTATCCCTCCCCCCTATTCTATAAACTATTCTAGGATTAGTTTTTATTGACCAGGGTCTCTGATCCAGGTTTCTAGTTGCCTACCTAAAATGTAAGGTCCTTCCATCCATGTAGACCAACCTGTGTAAATTTGTAGGTCATTAGAATTCAAATGCTACATTTAATCCCTTTAAGGCTGCTCTTCTGAACTTCTCCCTTGTATGCCCCCAGGAAGCCACATCTTCCCTTTTCATATGAAGCCCCACAAGCGCCAGCAACTGCAGCTTCAAACAGCCATCAGTAACTCTGCCCATTAGGTGTTTTACTCTAGGCGGTCACAGACCATTAATGCTTTGGAATGATAAGTGGCTGCATCAGCTAATGTAATAAACAGTACTGGGGAACTGGGTCACAGGCCAAAAAAAACCAAACACCCAATGCAGCACATGAAAAGCCCAAGAGAGGGCTGGAAAGAAAAAAAAACACAGAATTTTGGATCAGATCCTTAAAGGTTCCATTCCAGCTCACCCCACTTCCCACGAGTCACCAGTTTGTTAACCTTTCAATTTAATTAGCTGTGATGGGGTATATAAAACCCACACCGGAACTGAAGGGAAGGAGCAACTCTGGACACAGGAGACTCCCACCCAGCCACACCTGCAGAGCTGGTTTCAGCTGGAGGTTGACCCCAGGTATCTCAGAAGGCACCTGAGAGGGCAGGGAGAGAGAGACCCACCTTGAGAGCCCCCTGGAGAAGGGTGCTGCAGAAACCTTCTACTGGAGGGGGAAAAAAACTGAGCTGATGGTTCAATTATCATCATCTTTTCCTTTACTACTGTGAGGCAAACAATAAGACTTCGGCAAGAGCATGGGTGGGAGGAAGCAGCCCAGCGAGGCAGCCGTAAGGCAACCCTTGAGGTTGAGTTGGGTGCTGGACATTGGTACCTTACAGGGTCCTGGGCAGGAATCCAGTGGAGTGGGAGGACCTGGGCTCCCCTCTACCAATCCCCCTCATTCAGAAGGGCATGAAAAGCCTCACTGCTAGACTCCCCCTTGGAGGGAGGAAGGAAAGGGTGATGAGTTTTGGAAACCCCTGGTTGGGATTGCACACCCGCAGGGATCAATAGGCAGACCCCATATCTTCCCTGCAGAGAGAGAAGAGGGATTGGTGACCTGACCGGAGGATTGGGTCAACCGCCATCAAAAGACAGAACCATGGGGCGCGACGGGGGCCCAGGGGAAAGAGAGAGGCGTGGCGAGCAGAGGCCACTAGGCAACGCAACCCACAAGCACCGTCCATCACGTTATTTGGCAAATGTCATTTTCTAATGCTCACGGGCTTAGAAGATTACTGGGGAATAATAATAATAAATAACTGATAAAACTAGCCAAAAATATTATGTTGAAACTGTTTGATAGAAAGTTGGTTTTTCAGTTAATTTTTTTTGCTGCTGTTAACAAAAATACAAACAAAAAACCCCAAATGCCTGTAAAACAGATATTTCAACCACAAACAAATAATTTAGTTTTTGGCCAACATTTTTCAGTAAACCCCAAATTCTCTGTGGAAAATTTAGATTAAAAAAAAAATAAAAAATCAATTTTTCAAGTTTTCTGTGGGGAACCTCTCCTCGCGTTTTCTGACCATTTCTAATGATTAAAAACAAAAAAAAAACTTTGCACATTAAGGGAGCCTTTCATCCAAGTGCTGTATTAACATTAGTTAAGCCCCACAATACCCCTGGGGTGAGATAAGCATCATGCCCATTTTACAAGATTGGTAAAGAGAGGTTAAGTGCTTTCCCCAAAGTTGCACAATGAATTGATGGCAGAGTTCAGAATGGAACCCAGAAGTCCTGCCTACTGGCCCTCTTCTCTAAACACTCAACAAAAATGTTAACTTTTCAGTTCGCTATGAAGTGAACAAAAAGGATAAAGAAACATAATGCTTACTTAGTGTCTTCAGCTGGTTCAGGCGGCTGTATTACTTGTGGGGGGCTGGGGATTTCTAAAAAAAATAAATAAAAGAAAATAAAAAAAAAATCTGCAATGTCATACACGTATTTCACACTTAATCCCTACAGTGTATTACTGTGGGTTTATTTCTCATCCAGGAAATACATAGGCAGGTATATTACACACTGACATTTCTACACACTAAGCAAACGATGAACAACCAGCATAGTGCTAAATTATGGGCCTTCATGTTGATTTAATCGGATTATTTTCCTGTTCAATTACCACCGATAACATTTTGTGAATTATTCAATTCATCTGCTAACTTAATCCTGCAAAAATGTACCCGGATGTGCTTAACTGTAAGCAGTCAAAAGTACTAGTCAAGTGCTTAAAGTTAAGCACTTGTGCATCTGCTTGCAGAATTGAAGCCAGCTTCAGGCACAGAATTTCATACGGCTTCTAAAAAATCACCTTTCTAACAAGGCTCATGATGAAATAGACAATTGATTGCTTTACCCAGGTAGCTCATCAGCACCACCCAGTGTGAGCTTGGCTTAAGTCACCCATTTTCTACAGCAACCCCACAAGCGATTACCCAAGCCTGACTCTTTCCGGAAGCCTGCCTCTCTCAGTTAATCTGAATTTAAACTGGATTAAAAAACAAAACAAAAAAAACCTCCTGTGCAGAGCACCAGTTGTAGAAATAGGACACTAACTATTGATTAGATTAGTATCTTATTCTTCAGTCAAAAATATTTTGCCTTCCATGCCAGGCCCTCTAAGTGGTTTACAGACATCTCTGCGAAACAGGCAGGTACCCTTGTTATTAGCCACTTTACAGAGGTGGATTCCAGATTGCAGCTCGTATGGACAGCTCCGAGGCTCGCTTTAATCTAGCTAGCGCAGGGAATGGAGCAGTGAAACTGTGGCCGCGTGGGCAGTACAAGCTGGCCTAGAACCCTGTGTAATCACTCGGGCAGCTAAGCCACCCTAAAGTCTGTGCTGCTGCGGCTTCGCTGCTCCGTCACCCGAGCTAGCTAGCTCAGGTATGTCCACAAGCAGCAATCGCAGGGAGTGACAGACACATGCTAAGGAACAGAGAGGGAACAGGACTTGTTATGTTTAAAATCTTGCACCTTGGCAGAGGGTTAGATTAGATCAGATCTAACCCTCTGGTTCTAGGATTCTATGAAACTTAGATTCTGAGATCTTCAGGGAAGGGCCCACTCTAGTGACCAACAGGTTGGGAGCTGGGGGTTAGGGAACGTTCACGCACAGTCACTGCTGCACTTCCTCCTTCAGTCTACTACACCCACACACCCCACACCTACTGCATGCACGGGCAGACCCTGCAAAAATACACTCCCTAATGAAGGCCCTATTTTGAAAACAAAAACCCAAACAAGACTCCAAAAGGAACAAGGTGAATTTTTAAATGGGTTCTATTGATGGTAGCAGTACAACAACTATTGCATCTTCTAGACGAACAAACCTTAAACATCAGCTCCACACCAATAGCTATGAAAGCCAAAGTGTCTGGCCTGAACCAACTAAATCTTTCTTAAATCCCTATGGTCCAGATCCTCAGATGCATCCATTTACACCAGCTGAGGATGAGGCCCTCTGAAAATAGGGAGAAGATTTTTCAAAGGAATATCAATGTGGTATATAGACTTTTGCGATGGGATTCTCCTCTGTTGCAGCTAAACAAGTCATCCATGTCACTTTAAAATGTAAAGAAGAAACACACACATTAGGAAAGAATGGCTTAGTGTTACTGTTTATGTTGACACAAGAGAAAGCTTTAATTTTTTATTTTGGGGGGGGGGGAAGCAGGAGCATTCAAAAAGAAGCAGGAGGTTTAAAAATCGTTTAATTTGGACAGAAACGGCACAAGCTGGTTAGCAGAATTAAAGCAATGAACTCACCTGGGAAGATAAACTGTTGTCTATGCTGAATGTAGTAGGCAGCTTTATATATAAAAAAAGGACAGCAAAAATCATCAGGAAATAATAAAACAAACAAGTTAAGTGTGTCAAGAGATAGCATCAGCAAATGCCCCATACGCATTCAGTGAATTAGTCCCAACTCATTGTTTGAGCAACAGATTAGTAGATTAATTACCAGCCAGATCAGTGGGTGGATTTCAGCACATGCATGTTTGGAAGACTGAATAGGATGACACATGAAATCAAATCAGGTGAAAGCTGAGTTACTGATCGTGAATGTGGCCAGATGGGGAGACCAAGAACACGGTGGTTCAGCCCTCAGCTGGTGTACATTGGCACACTAATGATAATACTAAACCTTCTATAGCTTTTGTCATCAGTACACCTCAAAGTGCTTTACAAAAGGAGGTTGTGTCATTATCCCCATTTTACAGATGGGGAAACTGAGATGAAGTGACTTATGTTCTTATGGCTGTCTGCTAGGCCACGTTGCCCTTCCCTTGTTTTCAATTGAGCTCTGCCAACTTACACCAGCTGAGGATCTGGCCCATTCACATTTCTTTTTGCTAATTTTATTCCAATGAATTGACAGATAGGTTTCTGTTTTGTGTAATCAAATCCTGGTTCTTCTCCATTTCATGTCTTGGCTATCACAACAGACTGTGCATTTAAAACAGCAACTTCCATTGACGGATCAAAGACTTGACAGAAAAATGCAGCTCTCTCTACAGTAAAAACACAACGGCTATTTTAACAGCAACAAGTAAGATTTCCAAGCCGAAGGAATGAAATTTGACCCCAGCAAAGAAGTTTGCTGACTGTGCAACCCTGGCTCTTGTCTGTATTCCTTACTCATGCAAGAAGTCCCCCTGGCTTCATGCTACTCATTGCAGAGTGTGTTTTGTAACACACTCCTGTAATGCAAACACTTCCCACCACAGATGCCTGACTCGGCCATTTCAAAACTCCTCCTAGGAGGGGACTCAATGAACAACGCGGATGACCAAAGCACGTTTTTGGCCTGGTTTTTATTTCCACTCTTCACTCCATCAATCACGTTGCTCATGACACACACACACACACACACACACACACACACACACACACACACACA
>NW_020664582.1:11316010-11326314 GCF_002925995.2 Terrapene triunguis
CACACACACACACACACACACACACACACACACACACACACACACACTAAACAGAGGAGAATGTCAATGAATTTTCATATGCTCTTTCAGAAGAGGGAAATTTGGAAAGATGAGACCACTGAAGACACGTAAACTTCTCTCAGTGAACTTTGTTCCAGAGTAGGTAGTTTTACTTTCAACAACTTTTAAAACCATACACATTTCAGACAGCATGAAACAAGGCAGAGAGGCACAAGATGTGCAAGTCAGGGTAGCTTTTCTCCTTCTTTGATCTCAAAGTCAAAGCTTGGCTTCCCAGGAGCTTTCTGCCTCTCCCCCCAAAGCTGCCTAGAGATTGTTCTAATGCAACCAGGATGCAGATAAAAATGGAGCTCAAGTGCAGATACCAATTCTCTCCCACTGTTTCACATCAGTGGAGGGGACACCAGACTATCTGGTTATAGGTGGGCATTGTGGAGGGAGTGACACCTTTGCACATGTGTCACTCTCCCAGGAACCCAGCAGGCCATAGGGGAGTTCTTGGGGAGAAGGGAGGACACCCAGGGAGCAGCTGCTCCATGGAAACAAAGCATACTTCCGATTAGAAACCAGATCAGGTGTGAACACTGCTGGAGGCAGGATTTCCACAGACTCTCCCATGCAGCTGCTGCTGATGTGAGGGGGAGTCGGCCAATGGCAGCACAGCTCCCGAGGTACAGCAGAATGGCTATGCAAAGGCCCAGAGTCTTCATTGACCTCGGAAGTTGTGCCAGGCTGTGGGGACTGAACTTCCTGTGCAAGGGAGGAGAGGTGAGTAGATCCTGCTCCCCAAGTGGAACTCTGGGTCAAAAACACATGCCTGCTGGGGGGGAAAACAGCCTGTTTATGGGGGAGTAGACCCTTCCTCTGGATCAAATGGCTGCAGATCATGGGAAGTGTTGCCCGTACCTTATATCATCTAGAAACCAAATGCACAAGTCAAGAAAGCAAAGCACTGAGGGTCTTCCACATGGCAATCAATCAATTTCCTGTCTTCCCCCTAAATTACTGGGCCAAAAGCTATTTTATCAGCAGTTGGTTCTCTGCCTGGTCACAATTAGCTGATGAGCGCCCACCCTCCATCCCAATGCAAAGACCAACCAGGACAGAAATCCCCTCCATTTATAGAGCCCCTGCAGGACTTGGAAGCACTTTGTAAAACAACAGGCCAGGTTCTGGTTGATACCTAAGAACAGGAGTTATGGACCCCAAAATGGGAACAAGCACACTGCAGAAGCCAGCTTGATACAGGCCTGTATCCTAGCCAAGAGCCTCAGGCAGTAGAAGCGGTGCTATTCTGCACAGGGAGAGCTGTGCACGAACGTCCTTGCTGGGTTACGATAATACATAGGCCATGCCCTTGGCCACCAGGGCATTGCCCAGGAAGTTGGGAAGTCTGACATTCCACAGTTCTCCTGAAACAAATCAGTTACCTGGAAAGTGAAACCGGCAGTCCCGCTGGCCCATGGGGGAGGGATTTGGGGGAGTCGTTGCGCTGGGAGGATTGGAAGACTGGAAAGGTGCTGGAGAAGACGGCGTGGAGGAGGTTGTAGAAGATGGATTACTGCTGGAGTCTAGATGGTTTATTGCTGGGGGATGATCCTGCAAAAGCAACAAAAGCCACTGGGTGATTTTTGCTGAGGAAAGGGAGACGCTTATTGAAGGGTCACCAACTTTCCCCAAAGCAGATCAGCAAATCACTGTTGCTGTGTGCAAACAGCAAGGAAGTAGGCTCTTCCCATGAGATTTATGGGCAGGAGGCTGGAAAAGCAGCAGATGGTCTCAGCATTAATGGGAATGTGGCACTCAAAGCCCCTAAACAGCTTTGAAATCTCAGCATAAGACCTTAGTGCTGCTCTCACTCAAGTCAGCGGTAGAACTCCCAATGACTTCAGGCGAAGCAGGATCGGACACTAGGTGGTATTCTGAGGAATCGCAGCCAAAATTAAGAGTGTGGAGTTCTTTATACAGAGAGTGAAAAACAAAAAAGGGGAGCGGGGCCACCACACTCTTCAGGTGAACGGGAGGAATTCGTTACCTGTAGTCTAATCTAGTCGAAAACTACCTAGACACAGCAAGACCCTGTTAGTAGGTAGCAGACAGGGATGGGTTTTTTTTTTTTTTTGGGGGGGGGGGGGATGGATTCTTAAAAGCTATGAGCACCTGCACATCCCATTGGAGTCTGTGGCTGCTCAACACTACTGAAAGTTAGGCCCTTGGGATTTTTGGAGCATCTTTGTTTTGCTTCTGGTTGGGGGACAAAACAAACCAAAGCAATAAATACATCTACATCCAAGTCCCTTCCCCGCCCATGGAACCATTGTTCTTTTACGCCTTACAAAGGATCCCCGTTCAAGACATCCTCGACCCTCTTCACACAGTTCAATTGCGCGCACATTTGCTAAGTCAGTTTCTCAAACGTGCTGTGCAGTTTGGTGTGTAAGGTGCCTCCCTCTCGGCTCCAATTGTGAATGAGAAATGCAGTGGTCACGCCAGGGTATTGGGCAAACAGCAAGGTAATGGTCACCAGCTCATTTGTCATTTCCCTGCCCAGAGGTGGAAGCACTCATCGCTTGAGCCTTCAAACCGGCAGTTCTCACACTACCCCTTCCCTCCCATTTCACTGGGGGCTTGCTGGGACCCTGACCCCATTGAGCACCATGGAAAGGGCAGGTTTGTCATGATTCTGGCACCTACTCCCAATCCTCCACGGGTCACAACCCCAAACTGGGAACCCCTCTGAAATTCACGATAGGAAACAACCCTGCACTGGGTGGAGCTGGACAGCCTGGTCTAATACAGCTTCTCCCTTAGAACTGGATGGAAAAGTGGTTTTTATTCCTTGGAAAGTTGACTTCAGAAAAATATCAACAACTGAAATATCTGAATAGAAAATAGCATCTCAGTGCCTCATGGGAGTTATAATCTGGGTATCCGAGGTTCCCATTCTCCTCTATGGGCTGGGCTCTCTGGCCAGACTACAGCTCCCAGAATGGTCCACTTTCACCACTGCCCCTGACCAAGAGGGGTGAGTCATAGGAGCCCCTGGCCGCGGTCCGTCAAAGGAGAGGCGGTCTGGCCAGAGAGCCCAGCATGTGTAGGAAAGTAGGAGCATAAGACATCCAAGCGACAATTCACGGGAGATGCTATTTGGAACCAAAATATTTCAGGTTTTGGTTGAAAATTGAGAAGTTTTTGGTTTCTGAGCCTTCGCTATTTCAACAAAATCTCAGTTTTCTGCAGGAAACAGACTTGTTCACAACAATTTGTTTGATCAAAAAACCCAGTTTTCCATCAAACTACCATTGTGACTGAAAATTTGTGACCCGTGCTCTTTCCCACTCAATTGCTTTGGTTCTAGGTTTCAATCCCCCCCTCGAAGCAGCAGAGGGGCTGGAGCAGCTCAGAAGCCACATTTCACAAGTGGAACATGTCACACGTTGAAACCAAGACTCTTTGCACAGAGTAGCCGAAAACAAAACGTGCGAAAAATAATGCAGCTGTCGCTGCGCTAGACGTGGTGCTGCATCTTCCCCAGACTGGCTCACAATTCAATTGCAGAGACGCATCACAAGCTTTGTTCACCAAGTACCTTTTTCGTTAGTGCTTTTGGAAGGGTTCCAAACTGCGGCTCTGCAGGTCTATCCACAGGGTTATTAATATCAGAAGGGACAGACTCCGTCCTTCTTATTTTCGCTACTGAAAGGGGAGGGAGAAAGAGAAAGAAGGGTTTATTCAGACGGATTCTCATTGCGATAACATCAGTGATGAAAGATAAAATGCTGTGACTCAGAGCAAACTTACTAGGAAGGAAAGATATTCTGCAAGCAGGGGCCTCTTTAGTACATTTGTTATGACACTTTAATCTGTGTGAAAGAGAAAGAGAGAGACACATTAGATAGCAACTAATTCATTACAGACAATCAGAGTCTAGGCCTCCCCTGGCACATTGCATGCTGATTTCAAAGGTTCTGCAAACTAGCAGGGCCCCAGTGCTGCCCTGTGATCTGATTGTGCACCAGGGTCTGTGCCCAGATGTAGCGCTGCTATGAGGTATTTATATGGCCCCATTGCTGTAGGATCTGAACAGATTAATTTTTTTAAAATGCATTTATCCTCACAAAACCCATGTGAAGTAGGACAGCGCTATTAGCTTCACTTTACAGATGGGGAACTGAGGCACAGAGAGACTAAGTGACTTGACCAAGGTCACGTTGGAAGCCTGTGGCAGAACATGGAGTAGTGTCTGGGTCTCCCAAGTCACAACTCTAGTCAGTGGGTTAGGTTTCCTCTCCCTCCACCACTCTCTTTGTTGATGGACCCCAATGCAGGGCCCAAAGTTGTAACTTAAACTAAGAAGCAAAGCAAATACGTCTCAGAGATCAATAATAAATCGAACGACACGAAACATCCTTCAGTAAGGGACCAGCATTCAGTGCTCACCTGCAGTGCTTACACTTCACGCCGAACATCATGCTTTTCTGACACACGTGGCACATCTGAGATAACCAAGATTTCGTAGAGAATCTGAGCAGAAGGGGGAAAAAGTGTTATAGTGGGGCCAGTTAAACAGAAAACCAAACTTTAACTGAAACACCACTGTTTGACTACAGCCAGTTTACAGTGCAGCCTCTTATAAAAGGGAAACTGATGGAAGTGGCTTTTTTTGTTGTTTTTGTTTTTAAATAAAAAGGAATTTAAGGAAGCCAGCACCTGCTCAGGGAATGAAAGTGATCTTTGTGCAGAAGATAAGCGTAGGTTTTGTGCTGGCCATCTGTACTGGGGTCAATTTCAGCCTCCAGCAAATCACAGGTGAGCGGACAGGGCTTGTTTGTCAAGAAGAACCAGTATGCACACACGCACACACACACACACACACACACACATGCGGGGGTCCAACTCCCAGGAGGAGATTTTTGCCATTTTTCAGTGCAGTTTTGCAATCTGGAATTGCTGGTTGACAACTCCTGAGGCTGGTTGATCTACAGCCCTATGGATGCAGACATTCAGCCAAAACCAACTGGGTCACAGCAAATAATCACGTGCAGAACTCAACCCAAAGGGGAAGTCACATCACTAACGTTTCTCCTCCAAAGACTCCCTAAAAGCAGGTTACATATAGGGCTGTTTCTTTATGATGGGTGCTCAGACGGAGAAGCACATAAGCCTCTTATGCACGTGCTTAAGTGCTGTTCTGAATCAGGACTGAACAGCCATGCTGATGTCAGTGGAACTAATCAGGGGGCTAAAGTTAAGCACACGTGTAGGTATTTGCTGGATCAGAGCCTACGTTATGATTGATTTTTTTTTTCCTTCTAGCAGAACAGCAGAGCAAACAGATACATAAAACCTGTATGGGACAATAGTTACTGCTAAACATACTCCCTCTTGGTTGGTTGTTGGGGGTTTTTTGGAGGGAGCATGGCATGGGAGGAGGGAATCAGGGAAGGGGCTAATGTGCTCCTCCCATTTTAAGACCAAGACCTTCCCTTTGGTCTACAAGCTCTTTGGGACAGGGACTGTCTTTGTTTTGTGTTTGTACAGCCCCTTGCACGACTGGGTCGTGGTTCATGGCAGGGGCTCTCTGGCACCACAGCAATACAAATAAGCAAGACATTGGCAGGATCCCAAATGAACAACTTTGTAAGAGGGAAGGGAAGGTTCCAGAGACCCATCAATAGTTCTAATGTGTAATGCCGTTTAAGGACATTGGAGTTAAAACCAATAGCAACCTAGGAAATGCAGAGTCAAGGCTGAACTTCCCAAAGGAGGCACCCAAGGCACCGTAAAATTCTGTCTCAGAGAGTCAGCTAGAAACTGCACTAAAACATCACGGTTCAGATTACAGCAACATCCATTTCATTTGCGGCGCCTGCTGTATTCTGTGTTGGTGTTTACCTGTGTGTTACGGATATGCCAATGTCTCTTCGTACCATCTGAGGGGATCCCTGGGGGAGATCTGATGGGGAACAAATTAGGTTTAAAAAAAAAGTTAGCCACAAAAAAAATGCTTATAGTTTGTGAGCATTTTAGAAATCTAAAGTGAAATTTGCACATGAAAATCTCATTTCTAAGGGAACAACAAACAGCAAATCCCACCAAGGGAGCTCAAATACACCTGTGTTTCCAAAAGAGATCGGTAACACACCTCTAGCACGCCTTCCCCTGCACCTGGGTCTGGCACCCAACACCCACCGAAACTCAACGGGAGTTGAGAACCTACCTCCCTTGGCCTTATGCCCCAGGGTCACTAATTATGGGAATAATTCACTTGTTGCTACAGAGCCACAGGAGATGTTCTCTTCATGGTGTGGAACCAACATAAGCTGTGGCTGGTTCCCAGCTCTCAATTTAATAGGGGTGTGTGGATTTATAGATTTGTTTTTCCCTATTAATTTATTAACTATTATTTCAGGAGCATAGTTAGAGATGGGAAAAGTCCACCCAGCCTGCAAATGCACCATCCCCTAAAGGAGGCCACGTCAGACACTGCTAACAAACATTTGCATCAGTGGCGGACTGTTAAAATGATAACAGGCTGGTGGGAAATGTTAAGGTAAGTCAGACATGAGGCTGAAACGACTTCCTGTCCCTTTCAGTACTATGGGCTAGATTTGTGCAATGCTTACTCATGCATAGGAGCACTTACTCAAATGAGCAGCCTTACTGAGACTCCCAGCAGTAAAGCTTACCCAATTCTAGCCCTATATTAGTAAGAAAATGTTCTTTTAAAACAGATTTTGAGGGGAAAACCCCGCTGCAGGTTCTCAATTTTCAAATCAGCTTCAAATGCCTGTTTAGGAAGGCAGCTTTGATCTGGAAGGAGACCACCAAATAATGGTTTAACTACTAATAATATCCAGCTCTTATACAGGCTTTTCATCAATAGATCATTAAGAACTTTACAAAGGAGGTTGGCATCATTATCCTCATTCTGCAGTTCGGGACACTGCAGCACAGTGGTGAAGTGTCTTGCCGAAGGTCACTCAGCTGAGCAGTGGCAGAGCTGGGAAAAGCAGCCAGGTCTCCCGAAGTCCCCATCCCGTGCTCCATCTAGTGGGCAATGCTGCCTCCAAATAAGGCTTTATGTTAAATATTAACATACTGGAAAACCTGACACTATATAGTCACAGACAGGCCCCAGCCTGTGTGCACAGTTCCCACTGGCACCAACAGTCTCTCATTCGGTCCCTAGATGGCACCAGATCCCTTTTTTATTGAGACATCACTGAAATGTTCCACTGTACGTCTAACACAGCTGGCAGCCCCGAGCCTCCCAGCCTGGGTCCAGAGACTTGGGTTGCAGGGCTCACGCTAGTGCTAGTGCTCTAAAAATGTACAGCCCAAGCTCCAGCCACAACTCCAGAGCGCTGCATACACAGCTGTTTTTAAGAGCACTAGCCCATGTCTATTGTTCTGGGCTGGGAGGCTTGCTGCTGCGGGCGGTGGAGATGTACTTCAAGGCACCTACATTCTACAATATCACAGACTATGCTTGACTGATGTCAACAATTTTATAAAAGGCAGCAGAAGCTTGCGTGACTGATATGGCAATTATTTCCTGCGATAGCCTTGAGAAACCACACTGAATTAAGTGCAAGTATCTTTGGAGTCTACTGTATTAAATAATCGTGGGCCTGGCTGATCAAAGGACAGTACTGAACAATGTGGCAGACAAGAACGGTCGTTTGGGATAATACATGTGAAGTGGATTTCCTGGGAAACCTCTAAGGGGAGGTGAATGCAAATTCCTCCCCCAACTCCCTCCCTCAGGTTCTGCAAAAACCCAGCCTTTTGAAGCTATGCCCTGAGGAAGGGACGACTGTCTACGGATTACCTCTCCCTGGAATCTGTAGCCCAAACGGCCAGGCTGCATAGAGGGAAGTGACCTGTGCATGGGGATGCCTGTTCTGACCTAAAACTGGTATAAACTTGTAAGCTGAGAAAAACCCCTTGGTGGGGATTGAAGGACTGACTCCTACCCGAGCCCTAGCTGGAGTTGGGGGTGATCTCTGGTAAACTCACTAGCATGTGTGGTGGTTTTTATTGGTTTTCGTGTTCTCTGTAATGCTTTCACCTTAAGAATAAAGGTGCTTATTTAGAAGGAGCTGTTCGGTAGCTTGCAACTGTGGGCAATTATGCTGTTTATAGCCTCTGGAGAGAGAGCAAAGCACAGACGCTAGCCTGTTTAGGCAGTCTGGCTTGCTGGGAATAACTGCATAGGCGGGGAACTGTGCAGCATGGAAAACAACCCAGTCAGGAGGGAGAGAGAAGAGGGTCTCCACCCAAGAGAGGTGATGGCTGGGAGCTGGAAGCCTAAAAGCGGGTGCCCTTAGTGGACGATTGAGGGCAACTACACATCTATTCCCCCTCTAATGACAGCTTGCATACAACAGATGTAATGAGACGGGTCAACCAAAGCCCAGTGTTTTTTTAACTAAAGGCTCGGAACTTTGGTTAGGACATATAAACTCAAAGAAAATTCTTACTGAACGTAAGAGAAAGTGATCTTTCTATGGGATTTTTTTTCTTTAAACATCCTACACAATTTAATAGAGAGAGGGAGGACCTTTAAATAGAATAGTTAAAAAGGCCTTAAAAAATAGATCTCATTTTCTGTTCTATTCCATAGGTTCTAAAGTAAAGTAATCTCTACACAATCCTATCAAAATAGCTACAGAACTCTACTGGTTTCTATAGGAGTTCTCCACAAGGGGGATGTTCACATTTCCATTCATTTTAGGGAAAGGAACTTCTAGGATTGTGTTTTAAACCAGTCATGCTTTTTAAATGCTTACCAGGCCATATATTGCACATGAAAATCTCCTTACTTTTTTTTTTTTTTTTTTACAGACAGGCTAAAGAGTTTCAAAGGACAAGCGTTTTTCTAGGTTAGCTTCATGACGAAGGCAGTGGTTCATGAAACAGACCTGTATGGTCCGACCACTGCTGTCATGCCACAGCATACCACTGAACTGCAGGTTGGTACAGTAAGTACCCTGATAAAGTGCTAAGAGCCTGATCCTGCAAGCTGCCGAGCACTCGTCCTGATGCTGAAAAGCACATCGGACTATTCATGTGCTTAAAGCTAAGCATGGGCCCAAGTGCTTTGCTGGTTCAGAGCCAGAATGTTCTGCGCCTTGCACAGCTGAGCCCTAAGTGATGATTAAATTGGCTACTTACTCATAAAGCCCCATATTGCAAATACAGGCATCGCATGATCCCTAAAGCCAAGGCTACATGAAACTTAAGAAACATTACACTAAGTAGAAGGATCTGGCAAGGGTATGCCCTGATGCTGAATGGACAGTTATGAAATTAGAGCTTTTAAATACCAACAGACCTTGACACCAGGAGGCTGGAATGACAGGAGAAATAAACAAAACAAACAACACATCTTCAATGCTGGTCCAATCCCTACAGTATCAGGGTTTCTTTTTGTTGCTCTATTCATCTGAAGAGCGTGTGTTAACAAATAAGGACTGATCCTGCAGCTCTCATGCAAGCAAAATGCCTGCTGATGTTAACTGCTCTAAACTGAGGACTTCCAAAAGGTAGCATAAAAAGAGGACCATACTGGAGACGCAAAGACAAGACGTTCTTTCCCCCACAGGCAAGGATGTGAAGACTGCCCCCCAAAAATCTGTTTCTTACCAAACCTGGAAGACAAAAAGAAAAAAAGAACCATTTTCAACACAAGTAATCACATGACAGACGATCTAAACTTCTCCCTTAAATGCAAAGTCTTTATTACAACCTTTAAGACTCTATATTCAAAACATGGCCTCTGTTTTTGGCACAGGCACCTTTGCACCTGCGTGCACAATATTTTGTACATTCTCTTGTGCGCATGAATGATAAAATTCACTGGACAGAGTGCAAGATCCCCTTGCACATACGTACCATGCATAAGTGGATGTCAGTCACAGACCGGGATTGTCAAAGGAGCTTAAGGGGTTAGGCATCCAAATCATATGGGTGCCTAACTTCTTTAGGCTCTGTTGAAAATCCCAGCTGTAAATTCTATCATTTATGCATTCCATGCCAAAAACAGAGAGTGCACGGAGCTGTACAAAGACATATGAAGGATGAGCAAGGCCTTTTTGGTCCATTACAGTCTCCACAACAACGAAGTGCTCCATTGGCCTCCAAAACAGACTTTGGGCCCCCCCGAAGTCAGTAGTTTTATCATTGACTTCAACAAGACCAGGATTTCACCACTAGATTGAAAGCAAAGCTGTAGCTGGCTACAGTTCTTTTCAATTCAAGGGAATAACTCTCACGCA